>NC_037642.1:1775653-2492229 GCF_003254395.2 Apis mellifera | reverse complement strand
ACAGGTAAACGAAAATGATAACGAATTTTCGTGTAGTTTGCGTTAGAAGCTTGCGATGCGATGTCATAATGGTTAATTTAGTGAGCCACGTATTTGTAACTCGTGAAAATTAAATTTACACATTTGCGCGTATTAACATGACACAACCTGACATTCATTTGACGTGGATGAATTGTTTCGCGTAAAATTCTCCTAAAAAGTACATCCCCCCGGGAATATACTTATTTTTATACTTCAAACTTTCGTTTATAAAAAGTGCAACGAGTGAAATTTTATTCCTTCGTCCTTTATCTCCACTATAATATCTGTTTATTCCTTATTCTTTATTTCTTCATTGATTAATCGAATTCAACGTTTCGTTCCAGCAAGCTATAACAATAATAGATATATATTTCTACATTTTCTATCTTTAAAATAACTTTCCATATTTTATTTGAATATTATCTTACCAGGGAATTAATAATAGAAATAAAATATATGAGAGAAAATAATTGTTGCACGATAGTTTAAAAATGGATTGATTGTTTTTTCAAAAAGAAATTTTCTTCGAGGGAATGAAATTTATCCTCCCTCTGTTTCATCTTTTGAATATAATTTTCTCATGGCAATATTTTTTTGCTTTAAAGTTTTACAGAATTGTATTCAAAGGAATGAAAAGTCATCGAAACTTTAATTTCATCGATTATCAGATCGGTAAAAAGAACGATATTTCAGCCAATTTTCCTTACCCCTCGATATAAAAATTCCATAAAATCGAATTTCCTGTGAGTACTATTTCAAAATCTTTGCTCAAATTCATTTTATTAGTTTATCGTCCATTCCTCTCATACACAAAAGCGTACACAAACTTCGGCCGTGTGTGTATTCTTCGGAACTCGTGGAACGAAAGCTTTCAATTTCGACTAGGTAAACGTTTTTAATTTCACCGCAAAAAGGGTGGATGCCTTGTTGGTGTGATAAGAGCGCGCGCGCGCGTGTATACACGTACACACGTGTGGGTACGAACAGTATGAGTTTACGATGGAATAAATTAAATCAAAATGTAAATCGGTTCTCCGTTGAACCGTGTTTGGCCAGAAGTCGAAAACAAGAGAGGAAATGGTTCAGAAACCGACGTGAGGACAAAAGAGCGATGAAAATGTGGAATATATATATGGACCAAAGCTTCCATCTTTGATATAATTTTGTTTTTTGTTGATTATTTATGACTTTTTCAAAAATTATTTAAATAACTCCTATTGATTTTCTCTTCTTCCTAATTAGAAAATAAAACCAAATTATTGTTCGAGTAGAGGATAAACTTTTATTTTGCCAGTAAGGAATAAATATCTATTCGAATAAGAATTTATTTATTTAATATTTCAAATCGAGATTGATTAAATTAATTTTTGTTCGTTGTAAATATCATTTCTTTGAAAATTTTATTCCCAGAATCATGTTTCGATATCCAAAGCTTGTAAATAAAAGTTTGTATTATTCTGTCATTGAAATTGTTTCGAAAAAAAAATGTAATTTTAAGAATCTATTAATTGTTTGAAAATAATAAAAAAAATTGGTCGTCAATTTTTTCGACAACTTCGAATAATAACTTGACGACAATTGAACAGGCAAAGAAAATCGTTCAAACTATCGTTCTTGAGGAAATGGAAAAGGATCTTGGTTGACAAGCCCTTGCCTGCACTTGACTGCTTTTTCGAATTCCAATTGCAGACTTTTACGAATACACAAAAACAACTTTCCTCGATTTTCTAACTTTATTCCCCTCATTTTGCATTTACACAACATTTACACGATACGATAAAAAGTATTCATCAACGAATACTTTCAATATCTTTCTAAAAAAGAAGAAAGAAAAAAGAAACAACAATCAAAGAAGATACAAGATACAAAGACAAGAGGATCTTCACGAACAATTTCTCATTCTCCCTCCGGGGAACTCGACTCGCTTATTTTCAATAATTTTCATCAACTTTTCGTTCGAACAAGTTGGACCGATGGGCCATCAACCATTTCCCTTCCCCCCCCCCCGCTATTTTTCCACCGCTTTCCTCCTCGCCAAGATTCTTTCGCGAGCCGCTTTCCAGACACTTGGAGCATCGCCGTAATTTACGATCTCGTTAAAAACGGGGAAAATCATTTATTTTCGCGCGACATGATCTACGAAGGCTCTCGAGAAGAAAGCCGAGGGGGGGGAGAGGAAGGGGGGATGGATGGAAATGGCGGGTGGAAAAGGGGTGGATTTTCAGCCAAGTGGAGAAGTGGAAAGACGAGCCACGGGAATAGATCATTTTGCGAGCGTGCCGTGTCACAACTTTATTGCGTAATGAGCACCGATCGACCGCTTCTTCTCCACCGCGGAACCCGACGACGTTGGCTTCGTTAAAACCGTGAAATCCGGTTACATCGTTAATCCCTTCGCCGTTTTCGCGGTTTATTAATGATTCGGAAGAATTAAACGAGAGACGAGAGCACGCGTTGTATTCGCTGCGCTACGCTCTTGGAAATGGAATAAATTGGTAATGGTAATTTAAGGATCGTAATTTAAATTTCGAGGAAACGAAATGGAGTTTCGATTGATGGATTTCCTCTTGTCCTCCTCCCCTGTTGCCGTTTCTTTTTATTCCTTTTTCTTCGTTCGATCGTGTTAACATTTGGAGGGGATGATAAATTTTTGTCACAAGTTAAAAGAAAAATGGTATTGTTAGAATTGAAAATTGATTTATGGTATTACAAATAATACGCACGAGAGAGTCTATGAATCATTCGATGAATAATTGTTTTTTATTTGGTTGTTGGTAATTTAATTATTTTATATTCTATGCTCAAACTTTATTCAAATATATTCTCTGAACTCTAATAAATGATATGCGAGACAAAATGGTAAAAATACTAAACGACATTATGATATGGGATATCTCGAGTTAGAATCACGTGTATATTTTTTAATAAAATTAAAATACGAATGTTAAAATGCAAATTATGGGGAAATGCATGAATCTTTCATAGAGAGAGAAATATGTAATTCTTTTACGACTTTGATTCATTTCAAATCGAAATAATATAAATATATATTCGTTTCTAAACTGAAATAAATACGATTTAACTTGAAATAATTATAAACATTTGAGTTTGATTATAATGAAATTGTATATATATATATATATATATATATATACAAAAGGTTATATATATATATATATATATATATAACCTTTTCTGATTACAAATTTTCGTCGATTTAAAAACGTAAAAACGAGAAATAAAGAGAAATTACATTTCAATCAATGTTACAAAAAGTAATAATCGCGAAACAGTACGATGGTATAAACATAAAAAAAGAAAAAAAAACAAGGATCTAACGAGAAAGGGGATGGACGAATTTAATCTCGCGCAGCAGAATATTTTTTTAAATAACGAAATAAACGCGTGAGTTAATTACAGCCCTCGACAACAATAACAACGAGAGGAGGAGGAAGGGAGGGGAGGGGAAGGATGCAATCAAGAAATACCAGAGAGGAATTTTAAGAGACTTTCATCAACGTCGGGAACGATCTAAAATTTAAAAGAATTTCAACAAGGAAACCTTACCAAGATTAAAAACTACCATCCTCAACCCGCGCGCACGCAGAGTTGCACTCGCACTCCACCTCGCTCGAATTCTTCCTCTCCTCCTCGTTGTTGCCCCATCCATCCGTTTACCCGTCTCTTCGCGCGCTACATGCACACGTGCACAATCTGGTTCCGCCGTATTTTCGCCGGTGGTCGTTTCGAGGCGCAACAAATAATCCCAGACCGCGAGCACAATCGTGGAACGAAGTGGAGAGCTCTCTCTCTTTCCCTCTCTTCTCGGTGGCGAGAAATTTCGTCCAGGCTGAGCTCGCGAATTTCTGCTCCGCTTTTCTGGCCAGCGGCGCGTTCAATATGGTCGCGAGCGGAAACGCACGGAACCGAAGATGGCCGCAACGTTTCTCGTCGTTAACAAAGACGGGAGGAGTGAAGGAAAAAGAGATGAAAGGGACGAGGAGAAAGCAGAGACAGTGTCGCTCGAAAAGGGAGGTTGTTGAGGATATTGAAATATGACGGAGATGGAGAAGTTTTGAAAACTGGAATATCGTGTATATTCCTTGAAAAGTTTAGTTAATCGTTTGTAAATTAGAGACTAATTAATAAATAGAATTAGTCTCGATTTCTTTTTCTCTTTTTTAGAATATAAAATTTGATCAATATATATATGTATGTAATAATTTTCATATTTATAATTGTAATTCGTTTGGAAATATTTCAATTAATTGGAAAATTTCGAGATAGATGGAAAGAATAGAGGGAGGGATGAGCAAAATAAAAAGAAACAGCCAAAGGGTGACAGGATTAAAGGATAAGAGGATAAGGAAGTTAGGGACTAGTTAGCAGAAAGGGATGAAAAACTGGACTAGGTGATAGAGTTGGAGGATAAGACAGTTAAGGAATGACAGATAGAGGCGACGACAAGATTGAATGTGATAAAACTAAAGGGGGTTGAAGGATTACAGAATGGAAAAGTTTGACAATAGGAGGGTGATGGAGTTAGGGGATAAGAACGACTGGATAACAAGAAAACGAGAAGAAGAAATGTAACGAATCGTGGACAAAATAAGATAATCTGGAATAATAAAAATACGAATATTGAATATTGAGAAAAATAAAGTATAAAGGAGGAAGTTGTAGGTGAAAGAAGGTACTACAAAAGAATCAGGAAAAATACTCGAAACACGAGAGATTTAGAGCGTTGAAAAATTAGAGAATAACAGATTTAGGGGATGAGGGAATTATGTGATCGAGATAAATAATGGAAAATGTAGTTGGAAATTGGAAATTGTGAAAAACAAGCCGTGGGATAGAGAGAGAGAGATAGGAAGCGAAAGGCTCGAACGAGTCAAAAGGGAAGGAAAGAGAAATGGGAAGGAGGAGTTGTAGCGATGGCACGTTGGTGGATGAAATGGAAAATGGAGATAAATAAGAGATGGATAAAAATGGAGGGAAGGTGTCCATGAGTGTCGCAGAGGCATGAAAATGAGTGACACGAATGGAAAGAAATGGGAGGATGAGCAAAAATAGAGGGAACTCGATGTTGAAAGTATGTTGAAAATTATGGATGTATGTTGAGCGAAATTTCAAGAGAAAATTGATCCAATATTATATTTATTTTCGTGTCGTACGAGTGATAAGTATTGAAATTTATATCGTTCTTGGGATGTAATTGTAATTATTTTTATTTATTTATACTTATAGATTATACAAATATAATTATACGTGTATTACTTAATTTATAAATTATAGTTATTATATATATTTTATAATTATTTAGATTTATTGACATTCGACGAAATTTAAATTATAATCAGATTGGAATAAACAAAAATTAATTTATAATTTGATGATTATACTCATCATGACTAAAATGACGGATATTTTATTCAATATTCATGCCATATTATAATAGCATGTTAAATATTTCTTCATGTAATTTTCTATATTACTTATTTAAAAAAAAAAACAATTTTCATAACGTAAATTTTATAAATATTCGTCAAAATATTTCACTTATTTATTTCACTCATTCCAATCCGACTTTCTAAAATCTATTTTTCTAACTTCTTTACTCAGTTAGGTAATCTCAAAATTTCAAAAGAGTTTCCCGTAAAATTTTCTCATCGAGGAACGAAACTAGAATTAAAATAAGAAAAAAAAGAAGAAAAAAAGAAACGAAGCTCGTTCAAGCTGAAAGAAGGAGAAGGGTGAAACTAGGAGTTGTACAGACAAAGAAAAAGACGAGGTCGGTAAAAAGGCGACAGGGTAATAAGGGAAAAGCGTAACTAATAAAGAAACAAGGGGGTGGAAAAAAAAAGAAAAAAGGACGCAAAGAAAACAGCAACACGAGGC
This sequence comes from Apis mellifera, assembly GCF_003254395.2. Taxonomy (NCBI): domain Eukaryota; kingdom Metazoa; phylum Arthropoda; class Insecta; order Hymenoptera; family Apidae; genus Apis; species Apis mellifera. The sequence goes on along the minus strand of NC_037642.1, from coordinate 2,486,310 downwards.
GGAAAGAGGGAGAATTAATGAAACAAGTAAACTGCGCCACGCTGCAAGCCCAACGCTGTAATTTACTTGGTCCGCAAACCCATACGTTTCCAACCCCTTCCTCTCAACCCTGTCTTCCAACCTGTTTTCCATCGGCGCAGTTTCCATTCGAGTCCGCTAAATTCGTATTCAGCAGTCCACGAAATCGGACTTACGATCCTGCGGCGACGACTCCACGCCCTGGAAAATTACTTAACGCGATTAATTCCACTTGCGGCTGACATTTCTTTCGCCAAACGATTGCTTAGTGGGAAAAAAAAAAAAAAAAGAAGAAATATCCAAAGATAGATTCTTTGAAAAGGAAAGAAATCGACACGAGGATCTCTCTTTAATATGAAATATATATGAATAATGTAATATGAGATTAATTATAAAAGAAAATGAATGATATGATGAGAATAAAAATGTATATTAAAAAATATACTTAATTTATTTTAGAAAAATTATTTTCTATACATTTATTCATATATCAAATAATAATCAATTTTTTCTTATAAATTTATTTAGAAATTTAATAATAAATCATAATTTTTATATTTATGCAGGTTATATTATAAGATTGGAAAATTGGAATATAACAAGTTTAAAATTAATTATACTGTATATGAAATCTTGAAAGAACAAGTAAATTAAAAAGTTAATGTACCATGAGTTCTATAAAAATGTAAGAGTTTATATTTTTATGTTTCTAAAAAAATAATTCTGGAGAAACGTTCAGCATAGTTTCTGGGAAATTGATTAACACAATTTACTTGTCGAGCAAGATTTCCCCAAAGCTAATGTGACACGTGAAAGCTGGCGTTGTCTGAAACGTATACGCAATAAGGGATCACAGTCGACTCTAATTTGGTTCACCATCGAAAATGAAGGATTATTTATTAAAAATATGTGCACATTGAATGTCAACTAAAATTGAAATTGATCTATCAATTCAAAATCAATTAAGATTCATAGAAGATTCCACATCATTCCACAAATAGTAAATAAAGAAAAATATATTGTCTTAAAAAATATATATATGTGAATTGTTCAAAGAAAGAGAGAAAAGAGTTAATATAATTGAACTAAAAATGAAAATATATTAATAAATTTTTAAAAAACGACTTTCAATATATGAAATAAAATGCACAATGAAATTGTGTGTTTAGTAAATATATATAATATTAATTTCTGAAATATAACAAAAGAATATATGAACAGAATCATATGCATCTATAAATAGAGCTAGTAGTAGTCAAAGTCAAGAGTAGTAGAAGTCAATCAAAAATGAAACATATGGAGAACCTCACTGCTATTATATTTCTGAAATACTACTTTAGAAGCTTAGTATTTAATAATAATATTTTTCTTTTTGTTAAAAATTAGTATAAATATACTCATCACATTACAAAGATTCCTATAATATATTCAACATGCAAATCAAACATAATAAAAAATAAATAATAATACTATGAATAGAAAATTCGTGCTATTATATAATATATTTTCAAGAAATTAAATACAGCGTATAATTTGATCAACTGAGATTGATATAATAAAACTTATACATAATATTATATATATTTACATTAATTTACATATTATATCAATTTGACTCACGCTGAAAAAGAATTCAGAGACTGATAACCGATTTAAACAAATTTCCAAATCAATCACTCCAATCACACATCTTTAATCTTTAATCCAATCTCTGAATTTTTTCAAATTCAGAAAGAAAGAAATAAAAGATATAAAAGAAAAAAAAAGAAGAATGTTGTCGCAGGAGACATTTTTACAGCTGTGTCGAAATTGGATCGTGTGTCAAGTTGGTTGTATACAAAACGGCTTTCTTACGGTTTTTGTAAACAAGCTTAATGCGAGCCCGGGGAAAATTTTTCCAGACCTGTTTTTTCCCTTTCTACCACCGCTTTCGAGACAACGACAGTGAACCTTGGTTGGATGAAAATCGCGTAAAAAACTTTCGAGGATCGTTCTCCACATTTTCTGATGGTATCGTATAAAATATGGGTTTGTTTTTCGCCTCGTTGATCTTATTCCACGATTTCTATTAACTTGCTTTAATATTAATAACATTCCTTATTGTTGCATTCTCTCTTTTTTGAGCGGAGAAGAAAATCAGTCTATCGAAAATTCCTTTACAATTATTTTGAATGTAATTGGAATTATTGTATAATTTCTTATCTTTATATATATATTTTAATTTTTATTAAGACATTTTGATAATAAATTCTATTGTAGATATGTATATCATGAATTAAATAGAAAGAACAATTTCAATCACAATCGATGAGTATATCTTTAGATGAATCTCTTGTATTTATTTTTTCAAGTAGAATTATTGAAAGAAATTTAAAAACGCGTAAATTCTTTACTTTCTTTTTTACTATTTATTAAAAATATTGCCAACAGAATTTTCAAATATAACAAAAAGAAAATAATAATAATTGAAAGAGGATTCAAAAAAAAAAAAAGAAAAGAAAATACAGATTAAAACGAAATGGATAAAATTGCTCCAAAAATTTGTCCCCTTTTCGAATAAAAGTTGAATGTAGGGAGAAATCGAGATTTTATACAAATTGCACGGTATTTAAAATGGCCCGGCCACCGTGTAAAATCACTCTGAACGATCCTCTTGTCCCGTGTAATTTTACCGATTTAACGAGGACCCCGCACTCGGCGGCCATTTTCATTTCGACGATACATTCCGCGGCAAACTGAAATAAAAAAATGGCCCTAACAATTTGGAGCAATTTAGCAGAGCGACAAAGAGCCATGGCAATTCCATTCCCAACTCGTATCCGAAATTTTCATGGAATTTCCCAGTGCACGTCGAATTTACGTTATAATTAGGGGGAAAGGAATCGGAGACGAAAAATTCTTTACTAGGGAAATAGCTGTGATAGAATTTGTGATAATTTAATTTTTAATGATCTCATCCGAGGAATTCAATGTTTTCTCTTTGGCGCAGGCTAAATTACGAGTGGATTGTATCGAGTTAAAATTAATTCTGAAATGGTATGGGGGGGTCTTTCATTACGCAGCTAGGATATTCATTCTCGTTAATGAAAATGTATCGTAAAATCTATATATATGAAACTTATAATTTTCTTTAAACGTGTAATTTAAAAATAATATATATACAAGTGAATTTTTTTTTAATGATTTTTTAATTAACGAATAAAAGACGAGTCGAATTTAAAAAATTATTTGTCCAAATCGTTCGAAAAATTTCTTATTTAATGAGCATTAGTTCGTTTCTCTGAAAAGAAATCGAATTACATTCCAAGAATTGGAAAACAATTACCTGTATAAAACATCTTAATTTATCGTTCACGAGTTAAGTGTTTCCAATCGAAGTGAACAATTATTGTAGAGGCATTAATCTTAATTACAAAGTAGCAAGTAATTATGATTAAAAACGTTGTTGAAGAAAACTTAATAATTCGAAATATAAGGTGTGCGCAATTTCATCTTATTGTGATTCATTTAGATAATTTATTTTTGATTAATGCAACAATAAATGCCAAAAGTTTTTATTAACAAATTATATTATCAGACAATAATTTTATTTTATACCACTAAACCATTGAATAAGAGTATTAAAATATATCATTACATACATATATGTATATAATGCATAGAAACATTGAAATCAAAGCTCTCTGTTAATCAAGTTAACTAACAATGTAAAAGAATCAAAAGATAATGAAATCACAGACTGGAAAGGAAAGATCGATAAATCCTTTTCCCTCTTTTCCTATCGAACAGATGTCTGAAAATTCTTAGAAAATTCCTCAGAAGATCAAACTCGTTAAAGCAACGTGTAATTATGAGTGGAACAGCCTCGTTGATTGCGCTTATCTCGCTCTGAACTTCCGCTCGGAAGATCTCTGGTCGTCTGTACGGCTATAATATTCGCAAGTTTCGAGACAAGGGGTGCCTTCCCTTGCCGTTCCCTTGATTGTGCCACGTGTAAGTTTTAATTGTGCCGCAGTTTGAAAGCTGCGACCCTGGAACAGTACTAGACTCCCGCGCCGTTTCCTTCGCCAACGAATTTCGATTGGCCTCTAAAATAAACTTCAATATTCTAACATTCGCGTGCCACTGCCTGTTTTCGAACCGGCAAACTTTCGCCGCAAGTTTCCTACGTAACTTTCCCCCCCAATATGGAATTGTCATTCATTGGGCTCATCGTTACGGATGTCTGTTATTATCCACGAGGCGTTTACGAGGAATATAACAGTTTCTACTAACGATATAAACGATATAATTTGGAAATAAGAGGATAGAAATGCCTCCTTTTCTTTCTTCTTGATACCAAACAATTTCTTAGATCCATTCGTGTCTCTGTCATAAAAATATAAATATATGAAATATAATATCAATAATTTATTTATTTTATTACATATTCGCTGTATTCTTAGAGAAGAAGAATACAATTTCTTTGTCAAAATATCTCAAGAATTGCGTTTGCAGATATACTCTCGTTTAAATTTCTATAATATATGTATACATTGCAAAATGGTAAAGGATTTTCGAAAGATTCAAATTTTCCACACCGTTGTACCGTTTTCCACTTACAGATTTTTCCCCAAATCCGTTGAAACAATGTTGTTCCAATATGTACGAAAGGTCCTCGTGCCAGGTTCGCGCGGACTAACTATTTTCCGCGCGGAGAGGAATTAAACAACGGGGTTAATCGCGTCGAAGGTTAGCGGTGAATGTGGCGAGTAATATCGGGTTAGAGGGAGCGCTGGAAATCCAGGCTCGTGGTGAAACCAGTGCGGAACTTTTTAATTAAGCCAATCAATCCGGTTTGAATGTACGGTAATCCTTGAGATCTGGCGAGAATTCTCTGCAGTGCGCTTGCAGAATATCCTCAAGACGAATAATATATCCTGTAAAAGTAATCGAAGAACGATCGATACAGAAATGTGATAAAAATTTGATAATTCAATTCTTGATAGAAGAACGTTGACAAATGTATTCACGAAACAAAAATTAATTTATATATCAATTTCTACTAAGATTATCTCTGACAGTCATTCTGAGTTCGTTAAAAATTTTCAAGTAAGAAAAGAAAGAATTATATTTCAGAAACCATCATCGTCCCTGTGAAAACTGCTTCCTCTCCGCCATAAAGTTTAGCATTTAGACAAGAGTCTCTTCTCTTGCGCGAACGTCGAGTGGTCCATTACGAGAGGTGGAAGGGAAGGCGTCGATAGTCGTTATCTGCCGGTTATTCCGTTCTCTCCTCTCCTCTCCTTCCTGAAAATGGGGAAGAACACCGAAAAATCTCCAAAGCGCACTCCTCCGAAAGCGACTCCCTCTCCTTACTCTCCTCGGCTTCTCGTTCCCGTAATTAGACCTCTCTCGAGGACCGCTTCCCCCCTTCGACCACCGGCCGAGCAATCTTCCTCATAATTCCCGCCAGGGTATCTTATCTCCTCGCCCGTTTCCTCCACGAGCAAACAAATCTCTCGTGAGATGGCGAGAAGCACCCTGGCGTGATAAAATTAAGGGAGGGAGGTGGAAAGAAGAAGAAGGGGGGGGAAGGAGGGTTCGTTAAGGAGGGCTCGCGGGAGCCATTCCGCGGCGCGCGATGCTTCCTCGAAAGGCGGCTCTGCCAGCCTCGAGTGGTGCATTACGATGTTTACAGTTCCTCGATGCTGGATATTGTGCGCTCCTCCGCTTTCCAACCACTTCAAACCATCTTCCCCCCCCCCCCCTCCCGTCTATTCCTTACAGCCTCGAGGCTGGAGATCTCTCGCGAGAGGATGGAACGTAGACACGTGTCGAGTTTCTTGTACATCGAAGTTTGATCGATTCAAAAGGGTTCAAAAGGATGATTTAATCTTCAAAGTTGCAAAGATTGTTTCTATAAAATATATGTATAGAAGGAGGATTAAGAATTCATTATTATAATTAATAATTGTCATGGTAATAAGTACAAAATCTTTTTACTTATTGTGATCAGTCAGATTTTTGGGAGGGTTTGAAGAAGAATAGGGGTAAGTTTCAAGTTCAGACTTTGTGGGATGATCTAATCGTGGATTATACTGTGCAACAGTGGGGAGCTGCATATTTCTTGCACAACCATCATGAAAAGTATGGCACGTGAAGCGAGCATAGTCGCTGATGCACACGTGGCACATGGCTTCGTGACAAACGATCATAATCAACCTTGGCAACGGGATGGGTTAAAACCGTGTCGTACTGCAGACGTGCGCCGTTGTTTCGCCAGCATTGCAGCTAACTTTAACCAAGAGTCACAAGACACGATGATAATTGTGTGATCGATATACTTTGTCCCTCGTGAGACGCGATTTCAAACTTGGAAACTTCTGAACGGTTGGAAAATTGGAGAACTCTAAATAAAATAGATATTTTTAATTCAACATTGATGTACAATTTTATACTTAAGAATCGAATCGAAATATTGTGAATGATAAAATAATGATACGATTTATAATTAGAAATAGCTCTTCCATTAATCAATTAGTATCACTCGAGTGGTGGTTTTATTTTTATCATCTTCTTCGAAATCTGTCAATTTATATTTAATAATTAATTAATAAAAAATTGGAATTTCAATTGGAAGGCTGGTTTCAAAATTACAATTCTTTGATTAATAATCATTAATTAAAAAAAAAAGCATTACACGTAATAGAAAACGACACGACTCTGAAATATATTTATCTCTGTCGGAGGAAGAAGATTGACCCTCCTTAATGGCAAATTATATTCTCGTTACGTAGCATTTACTGATCCTCTTCAAGCGGCTTTCTCTTAATGGTTCAATGTTTACATTACGAATGAAATTAAGTAACACCGGTGAATTTTATAGTGTAATCTTGGACGATGTCAGAAAAAAAGCATCTGAATCGTTCCGTGCAAACAAAATTATTTAATAAACGTTATAACATTATAACAACAAGAAAACAAATTCATCTTATTAAGATCGTCAGATCAGAAAATTCAATATACAATATATCTTGTGCAAAAACTTCGAATACACCAAGCCAAGGTTTTTTTTTTTTTTAAACCTCGTATTCCTCGGAAACGAAATCGAATTCCAGTATACACGACTCAACGAGAATTAACTTATTCATACAACCGGGGTGCGAATGAACGAGCTTCTATCGCGCGACGATTCTAAAATCACTCTGTGTAACGATCGGCCTCTCCCGTAACTCGAATCAACAACGAAAAAAAAAAAGAGAGAGAGAGAGAAAAAAAGAAAATTCCCTTCTATTGAAAACAACACGTGCAACGAACACGCATACACCCCCATTTGACCCGAGACGAGCAAATGTCACGACGAGCTTCGGTCAGAATAAAGCTTGTACACGTGTTCCAACCGAATTCTTTCGAATCAACGACTGACTGAGATTCGATCCTTCGCGCATCAGCTCCCTTTAATCCCAAATCGTGATCTATTGAGAGAAGGGCAGATAGATAGAGAGAGAGAGAGAGAGAGGGGAAGCCTTTTAAGCTTTCGACACACAGCGTAACTTTCCAGAAACTCCTGACGAACTTTGGCTCCGTTGCTTGTTGCAGCTGTCCGCCATCGTCGATGGGATTTACGCGGAACACGGCCACACTGCGGGCTCGTTCACACATTTGGCGAGCGATCGACTGCTGGTGGGCGGAGGCGCCGACGCGAGATCCCTCCAGGGCGCCAAGGGGATCAACAACTTCAACGGATGCCTGAGGAAGGTAAGCGAGGTTCCGTTCCATCCTGATCCACTTTACCTCTCGCGATTTATTTAGCTAGTCTAATGGCCTACAGAGAGGCGCAGAGGTGGAAGCGTTGGTTTGTTCAATTCGGCGTGTCTCTTTTTTTTAAATATCACGGCGATGGTTTGTTGAACGCTTGAGGATTCTAAAAGTGGTGAACTTATTTATACTGGATTGTAGATTCAAGTTTATCTTAGAAATGAAATAAGAGATTTCTTTTTGGTTTTTATTGTCCCATGAAAGTGTTTGACGAAGTGTGGAACACGAGAGAATTCTCTCATTTGTAAATAAATAAATGATTTAGTTAATAATTTGATCAAGTTGAAAGAAATTTTCTGATCATTCAATCAAAAATAGTATATTATCTAAAGTTTGATCTAAAGTTGCTTAATGTAAACAAGTAAATCATAAGTAAACGATGAATGTCTACACGTCCTCAATCACATTTCTTTGAAATTTATATACAGTCATTCTTCAAAACATTTCATTCTTCTCACTATTTTTGTTAATATTATTCATAATGATTTTTATTTTATTGCTTAGAAAGTTAGATTAGTTCTTTCCTTTTCAATTTCAATTTCATCGATTATTATAATTGTGATTGTAATTGAATAATTGGTAACCAGTAAGAACAAAGTATCGAATTACAAAAGGACATGGTTCTTAGAAAGAATCGATCAAGTTAAATGATAAAAGTTTTATTCGAATAATTAATATCTTAGTGTCTCCAGCTCTTAAAGATAAAATGTAGATTTTTGGATGGCAGAACTTCGAATTCAAGTAAATGAGTTTCTTAAATTAAAGAAGTTTGTTAAGTAAATCAATGAAGTTTAATTTTAACTTCCAATCTTTCTGGAATTAGTTATAATTATACATATATATGTGCATTCGAGTTTTATAATGATTTAACCAGAAATTTTATTTCAACAATATAAATTATTACAAAGATAGAAAGTTAATATTTCAAAACTTTCATGATACAATAATGTCAAAATGAAGTTTTTAGTCAATCAATTTTGTAACAAGTTTACAAAACAATTATCCTTTTCAACTAAACGTATATCGTAATTAAAATTTTATCTTATTTCTTTCCTTTGTTTATTTACTATCCATTTAAAAAAAATTAAATGTTTCATTTTCTTGCATTCCTTTTGATATCTGTCACGATGAAACAAATTAATCCCCAAGAATTAACAGAAACGTTCCGATTGGTGAACTGATTGCGACCACGAGTCTGCATTTTTAATTCGTTGGCCACGTCTGTCAGTCGTCGTTTTGCTCTACGATTCCTCGTTTCATTAAAAGATAAAACCGCACGTTAGCATTGTCCAATTGGAGCCAAATATCCGACATAAATGGAACATAAACATCTTGGTTTCATGGTTTCCGTTTTAATGGAATAAAGAAATTATTTTGCTATATTTTTTCATGATATAAAACAAGGAAGATAATTAAAAAACAAAGATGATGATATTCTTAGAATATAATAGCTATCATATCAAATATAAATGATCAATCTTTACTACTGGTTTAACTATGTCAGGTTTATTCTATTTGTTTCACTGTGTCTGATGATAAACAACTTTCTTCACTTGTCAGATCATAAGAATCCTAGAAGTGCCCAATTATAATCAATCTGTCTTATTTATATAATCATTTATATTTAATAAATTAATTTTACAATAAAGATTGATTAAAGCGTGATAAATTAAAACTACATAGATGGAGATTTAAATATAATATACATAAAACAATTTTAATTATAAATTATAATTAGAACCTGAAATTTTATTCAAAATTCTACTTCCAAACTTTTAGATCATTACAATCTAATAAAACTGAAATAAGATTAAAATCGTACGCACTATTTTCCTAACCTCAAACAAAGAGACATGAAAATTTTATAGGTTATGTTCGATTTCTTTTCTACTCAAACAAAAAAATTTTAATCATTATTCCAATTCACTTAAGAAAAGAACATTTGTTTCAGTTTTTTTCTATTATTAAAAATAAAATCCAAGTTGAAATTGCGACGCGAATGAAATATTCATGGCGAAAAGTTTCGCGAAAAAGTGAAGTCTAATAATGGTGAAGGCTAATAAAGAAGCATAACGAAACGATAAACGATAGATGTAAGAAACGGAACGGTGAAAAAGTAGAAGGGTTAACTACCGTCATCGTTCACTGGATATTGTCCTTTAAGTAGCCTCGAACGTTGCACGAAGCGTTGGCGTGCTATGCAAATAGAAATCGCCACAGGCTTCCTCCTACGCCAATTACTCACCGTGAGTCTCGTCGGAAATAATTATGGGAATGGAATAATTATACGTCCGAGCCGGAAGTGCTGGGATCTCGCGATACCACCGTGAGAAAATTTATTTATCAACGTCTTTGTTAAAATTGTAAAAGGAATTTAGCTTTCTTGCTTTCCTTCTTGCTTATAGAATAACCAAGTGCGTGCATTTAAGAATCGTATTATCAGATAGAATAATGAATAAAGAAGCGATTGTATGAATATTTTGAAACGTGTACAAGAAATTGAATATTTCTTATTTGGAATGAAGACAATGAAGATGAATTAATGGAATATTATTGAATATTATGATAAGAATTATTGAATCAATGAATATTATTTATAAAAAGAAATTCTATATTAAATTTATTAGAAAAAAGTTATTTTTATATTTTTTTCTAAAAATTAAAGATAATTTTTCACGTGCAAGTATCAGAATTTCCATTTTCATCCAAATCCAAATAAAAATTAACATTTCAAATTACTTTCTAAATACAAATCTCTCTCCTGAATGGACATGTGTCCGTTTCGAGTATCCGTCCGCATGAATTCACGAAAAAACAGGGATAACGAAAAATGTCACGGGAGAAAGAAAGAAAGAAAGAAAGAAAGAAAGAAAGAGGAAAAAAAGGAAATACGGTGAAATATTAAAGCGAGCGTGCATTTGTCAAGGAAATTTATACGGCAACCAGCATACGTCTCCATCTTTTCCCTTTTTCTATGGAAAACTGAAATAAAGAGCCTGTTCGATACACGACCGCTCAAAGAAATCCAACATTTCCTGTTTTCGAAACAATGGCGAGGAAGGTTCATTTTACGCGAACGCCCCTGGATTTTTGACCAGGTGGAGTCGATCCTCGGGGAAATATCCAACCTCTATCGTTCTCCCCCTGGATAGTATTGTTTGTTTAATGATAGGAATACGAGAGAGAGAACGATCGATACTTTGCCTAGGAAACGGTCGAAGAATCGGGGAAACCCTCGCGCTTCCGGAAAATTAGATGGGTATTTGTATGGGACTGTTTACAAGTCCAGCTCGAGACTGGTCTCGAGACGACGATATTTCTCGTGTGCAAATAATGTGAGATAAACTTTACAAGATGTTTTACAATGTAAAGAATGGAATGGAAAATATTGAATGAAATTTGTGTGGATTGTGTAACGAGATTATCTAAATTTTTTTTTCAAAAATGAAATTTTAAATACACTCGATTCGTGAATTAAACTATACATTTAATAAAATGTGATAAAATAATAAATATAATAATAATTGTTCCAATTGAAGAGTTAATTTTACTTATATTTGCCTCTATAAATATTTGGATACATATTTTCTCTTTAAACAAGAACTTTTATTTCCTTTTTTTTAAATTATTATTTGAAAATAAAACTGGCAATGTTTTATCGTAATTTCATATAATTTTTTTCATAAATAAATTTTCTTATATTCATAAAATCTTTCGAACCAATGAAAAACTTGCACTATCCAAAATTACTTGAGCGTGAATCACGATTTGTTTCCTTATCGTAATTTATTACCTTTCTGTGCGAAGAATCAGTAATTTGCAAAGTTTGTGTGAATCTATAAATTTTGTGATTTCCAAAGTAATTTCAAATTAATTCGTTTCTCGTATCAAAAACTAAAATTCAAGAACTTGTTTTTTATCGTTAGGATCTATTATTATCAAATTGTCTATTAAATTGTCACATTCATTGAATATATTCTTCAAATAATAATTCTTCTGCAATGGCACAACTTCTTATGACGAGGGAAAAAAATTTCATTTCTAAATTCATTGGTATATATATTGTTATTTTCAAGATAATTTAAATAATTAAATAGCTACAAGTAAAAAAAAAATTATTAAATTCTCATGTTCCAAAGTCGACCAATAATATATTATATTTATACAATTTGTTAAAATTATTCAAAATTCAAAATTTTATCAAGATTTTCCTCGATGATTTCACGCAAATGTTAATTTTTAAAAAAAAAAAAAAACATTTATCAAATCACTTAATAAATCGATATAACCAACACATTTGTTATTTTACAAAATAATTATTCCTCTGAATGCTGTTCAATCGATGTTTTTATGAAAAAATTAAATCCAAAATCCAATAAGCCATCGATCGTTTAATTAAATTAAAACATTACGTTTATAAGGATGGAAAAGGATGGAAAAAGAAATGAATTGATATGAAAAATCCACGCGGAAAACGACCGAATTTTAACTATTCTCTGCGGTTTTAACCATCCTGATAAATAACGTTTCTCTCCCTGGTGGATGGTAAATCTCGATCGTCCAAAATCGATAAAAGATATAAATCGTAGCTAATAATGTAATTACTATGTTAATGCGTACGTTAATAATCTCACAACTGGATTTATCTTTCAATTAGCCTTGTTTCATTTGTCGGTCGATTCATAGAGGAGCAAAAATATCGATCGGGATTTTGTTCGTGCACTTATTGTTATGTCAATTATCGATGGTATCTTTATTACGTTCACGGTTATCGTTTTTCGTTACGATAGAATTTTATTTCATACGATTTTTCAACGATATTCGATGGCTGCAGGAATGTTCAAATATTTCTCCATACATGGTATGGATCCTTTATGGTGTATTTTTTGATTTAGCGTCTTTTATGAGATATTACATTTAAATGAAATATCGTAAAATGTATCGTGTAAATTAAAACATTCTAATTAATAATAATACAGTATACAAATGTGTAAAACATTTTCAGAATGATCAATGATAATAATATCAAATCATCTCTTCAAACATGAGTACACTTATTCATCAAGATCGACAATCCTTTGAAATTTCCAAAATTTATCGATCAATGAAAATTCACTTCACCGGGGAAAAATAACGAGAATCTAATAAAATCATTTTCGCCTGTAAATTAATATCAATCACTTCTCTGCAAACGCCTACGTATACCTCTCATCTCGTGATCGATAATGGGCGAAGCAGTAGAGTTTCCCAAATTCACGCTTTGTTCCCCGAAGGGTTTGCATCGCGATATTAAAATCCGGTTACACCGCATCCGGCCACGATCGAGATAGCCGATGTAATGAAAATGTTTTTCCACCCCCTTTTTTTTTCCAGGTCGAATTCGTCGCGGAGGGGGTGAAAATGGAGTTGATCGAGGCGGCCAGGAGTGGAGCCGCCGGTGCTGCCGCCTGGGGCAAAATGGATTTCCACTGTCGGGAGCCGAGATCCTCGGACCCAATCACCTTCACCACGAGGGACTCTCATCTCGTGAGTATTCCCTCTTGTATTATTCCATTATGAAAAATATGAAATTCCCTCGAACAATTCTCGATAAGCTTGGACGTCTGTTTGAATGGAGAGGGGTAGCGGTTAAGGGAGGAAATTAGCCCCTTTGACGGTGCCAACGAACGAATAGCGCGTATAATCCCTCGTGTATTTTAACTCTTTGTGCTTGAGGCTATCGACGATTCTCTGGTACAATCGTTTTTACTTCTGGATTAATTTATCAATTAAAATTTAATAATTTTTATTAAAATAGAGATTCTAGTAACTATTTTTCGCAAGTTCTTTTTTTAATATATTCGATTATAAAATTGTTGCTCGTTACTCTTTAGTTTTGAGTGTTAATTTCTGCAATATAAAATAATTTTGGATGTTAAGAAAAGTAGGAAAATTAATAAATTAATTATTATTTTTCTTAGTATTGGATATTGTTGTATATTAAAAAAAAAAGGAGATTTGATTCAATGATTTTTCAATATTTTTTAAAATTCGAAATGTTATTAATTTGATAGTTAAAAATACTAAATTATGAATGGAATTTAGAGTGTATAAATCTATATGTACAATTTGGATAATGAAGATCAAAACACACAAGTGTTTATCAACATAATGGAATATTGATTGGATATTGATTATCCAAATATTAGTTAATGTGATGAATTGAAAAAAGAGGTGAGTCAAATTGTATATTTGCCAGGTCGCAAATCTCGTTTAAATCTATTTATATTTCGAAATCAGTGTACGCCACATGTAAACAGAATCGGTTTCCTTTATACGATGAATCATTCTAGTCAATGTATTCATTGTTGTTTCACTTGTATTCCTCTCACGTTTTCAATTTTAAATCGTAACATTAGTCTTTTCTTTATTGCTACTATTAAATTAGAACAGTTAAAAATTTTCCACATTTTATTTCTTTTTAATAAAATTCAAAAGAGTGAATGAATTTTAATTAACAAAGTATCAATTTCTAAAATGATGGTATATAACGTGTTAATAATTTCTCAACGTTTTCCTCATGCTATATTTACTTGTTTAAAAAGTAATCCAATTTATGAATCAAAAACATTTCCGTCAATTGTCAATAATAAATTAATCTGACAATTTTTAATGCATAAAATATTTATTTTCACTTAGTTTTTCAATTTTTGTGCAAAAATCAGAGTATCGTTGGAATTAATCAAAAACCAATTTATATCTTTGACGTGAATACGTGATAAATTATAAAATCAATTTTTTTTAACTGGAAAATCTGTCGTAGTTATTGTATTAGTTCAATTTTAATTTATAAAAAATATTACTTTTTAATTAAAAAGAATGTAGAAAATGTATTTTCAAAATTCATGAGATTTTAAAATGTATTATAAATACAATATATGATAAATAAAATTAAATTAACTATTTAAACTTAACTCAACTTGATTAGATCAATAAGGATAATAATAAATAATTCTTTTTTTAATTTCTGTTGAAAATTCATTTCTACAATTCAGCATTATTTAAATAAATTGTCATCCTTTCGATCTCAGGCGAAACATATCCTTGTTTCTCTTTGTTAATTCACATTTTTAGATATTGCCTCAAATTCAAAGAGTTAAAAATTAACAAGGACAGAAAACTAATTATAATTTTATATTATCCAATCCAAAAAGAAATTACGAATAATAATGGAAATAATTCTTGGAATAATGAAAATATCAATATTTGAAGGAAACCATTAAAAGATGTTAAAGAAATGGACAAGGGAAACGGCTTCGAAAACAATTCTTGAAAGTTTTACAGTTGCATAGGGAAATATAAAAGTCGTATACTCGAAGAAAAGGTGGATTGTAACGGGTGGTCTTATCGAATGACGCGTTAGCAGCGCGGAAATTTAAACGGAACCTGAATCGTGGTTCGAATGGCAAAGACGGGAAAGCAGTTGAAACGCCATTTTACCTTTAGCACCTCTGCAAACGGTGCTCATGACTCTCTGTATGCAATGATTGTCGTTTCATGGCGGTCGGACCCATTCTCTGGTCCCAGTGTTTCTCAAACGTTTTTCAAGGGGATTGCACGATTATTACCCTCGTTAACTATTAAATTCGCTTCGTATGACTTGCAATGATATTCGATATCAGCTTCACTGTTTCGAACTTTCAAATATTGCTATTATTTTATTTGAATATCGTCTGAATATCGTAAACTATGATCATTAGGTAGCAATATCTGGAGTTTAGTGTGTCGATAATTGGGAAATATTTGATGTTGATTATTTTTCAAATAATTGACGATTTTAATCTAGCATTGGATGTGTAAGAATTGAATTACGTTATGTTAAAGTTTGAGAAAGTATAAAATGAAGATCATACGAGAATCTTGATACGATAAATAAATTGATCTCTAATTGAAGAGAAATGATAAAATTGAATTTATAAATTTCTATTCGTATAATTTTCAGTTTTAATGGAGTAAAGAAATTCGAAAAGAATTTTGACAAAAGATCCTGTCATACCATTTCACGTTTAAAATGATTATAAAAATTTTATATTTCTACTCTTTTAATTTTTAGCAACAAAATATCATAAAACACAAAATAATAATAATAATAAGAAACAGAAATTAATTTAAGCATCAAAAATGAATTCATCAAGTATCTCATATATCTTTGAATATCAAATAACTATACTCGAGAAAATCAAAGACTTCAACAAATACGTTTCAAAATAAAAAAAAAAAAATATCAATCAAGTTCTGATACCACTGGTAATGAATAATTCGCTAATATACAAATTTTCATATCCCATTCGAAAAATTCAACAATCCGTTCGAAGAACAAATCTATTCAATCCCTTTCCCATTTCAAACCGAACTCAATCACGGCCTAAAAGACTCGAAAACTCGAAATCCGACCAATTACCATCATAACGATGAATCACGCTCAGCTAAACACGGCCAGGGAGCGGAAACAAAGGAAACAAGGTCGAGTAACGAAGGATCGTTGAAAAGGGAGGGGAGGGGAAATCTTTGGTGGGGTAGGGGCTTTATAGAATTTCGATGAAAAAAGTTTGAGAGACTCTGAGGGCGAGAGTCACGTAGTGGCGCTTTTTAAGAGCTGCGAAACGTCGTCGTTACCATTGCAAATCCTTGTTACCCCATTTATCGCGAAGGTGGCCGATGAAAGGGGATGGAAACGAGGCCGTGCAACGAACCAGAATAGCCTAAACGGATTCTAAGCTTTCTCTGAGTACATTTCGCACCCTTCTTGTGTTTGTTTACGAATGGTCGTTCGTGATGGATCATGGTGACCATGAATAATTGCTAGATAATCTATACGATAAATTGAACGTGTTTCGACAGGAGACGAAGAAGTTTAACCCTTTTGCTATTATATAATAATATAAAATAGTATAATATAATTCTTTTTATATAATGCAATGCTTTTTGAAATGATAAAAGTGTCTCGAGGTACGGTTTATAAGTAAGATGAATTAGTTGCTAGGATATTTTTAGGGATAGAAAGGTTAGTGGTAAAAGTAATTTGTTGGGAGTGCATTTGGGACTTTTGGTAAAATTCTTAAGAAGGGATTTGATGAATGATGACGTTGAAGAGGGAAATTTATTTTTGGGCAAAAACTTGCAACGCTTTGCATTTCACTTTAAATAGCTTATTTTATTATAGAATTTTTTAATTTAATTTTTTCTTTTATTTATTTAATATATATTAATAAAAGTAATAAAAAAGAAGAAATATTTCTTTATAATAATATAGAAAGAGGTAAATTAAAAAAAGCTTTAGAAAATAATGATGATAAAATATTAATTATCCAATTATTGTTGAATTAAATATATCAATTATTATATAACTCATTCATACAATTATTGACTGTTAATATCTAATTATTCGTTTCCACGAATTAATCCTAATTATAATACGAGCACAAACAAAACTTAATTAATTTTAATCAATCCAACTGTGAACTTCCTCTGTATCGATATCAGTTAATTACCATTAAACCATTTGATCAAATTACAAATTTAAATAACGATAAACAATTAATAATAAACTTCGAAAAAACAAAATCCACAAAATTTTCTCTCATCCACGCTCTCATAGAAACTGTATATCGAACATATATCGAATTCCAAAAATATCATCACCAAAATCCCACCAAATTTCAATTTAAATTTATAATATATTTCTCCCCAACAACTTTAATCGCGGATAACCAAACAAATTGCTCCCATCTTCCGCAACATCACCTACAAGATTCCTATTCTCATTATCCGCCGCGATCCTTTCATGCGCATGAGCCAAAAAAAAAACTATTTGGGCGCACAAATTCAATTTCGCGGCGGCCTGGATACATCCGAGGGGAAAGTGGGAAAAGTCCAGCGCATCCGGTGTATGCAGTGGGTGGATGCACGTGCGCGTTGCTCGCACTGAATCGCGCGCGAATCCTGCGAGACATGAAAATGCGGTGTCATCTCCCTAAGCGGATCATACGTCTCTCTCGCGTGTTCACGCTGACGGTAGATACAAGCGGAATCCGTCACACGATGAGATCGAGATTGAATTCGACAACGTCGGATTCGACTGGTTGATTTCGATTTCTTCCTCGTTTCTTTTCTTTTTCGTGCGATGTAGGGATTATTCATTTAACATAATTTAAAATATTTTAATTATGGTAAAGGTTAATGCTCGTAGGATGGAATGGAAAAGTCAAAGGATTGTGAAGAAACATGAGGTTTATATAATTCTATTTCTAATTAGTTGTCATTTTATTATTGAATGGCCAAGAAAATTTTATTATTATATTTTTTTATTATAGGAAAGTAATGAGATGAAGAATCATTTGTTAAATTTGTGCAATATATATGGTGTTAATAACTTTTCAGGAAAAGGGAAAAGGATAATTGTATTAATTTACAAATTTTATAAATTAAATTATATTAGATATCATTATTAGATTGTAGATCTTTAAAAGAATCTTGCTTTATAAAAAGCATTGTAGAATGTAAATAAGCATACAATAGTTAAATTAACTAAAACCTTTCAATTATGAAACAGATGTTAAAAATATTAATGCAAAAATTTAAAATTGGATGTAATGGATTATAAGAGTTTTGCATATTTCTGTATCATATTTACTATGTTGCAGTGAATTGCGAAGCTTTTTTGAAAGCTTCATGCAAATTAAGATTGTTTATTTAATTCTGATTCTTTTAAAGTTCTTCTTCTTTTGGAGATTCTTATTAAATCTTCTTTTATATAATATTCTTTTTTTTTATTTTTAAATTCTGGAACAAATTACACGACTTTTAAGTTATATTCATGTCAAGAAAATCACATCAAAATCTTGAATAGCCACATATTTTTGCTTAATACTCTAAACTTAAGTTCTCCTTATTTTTTAAGATTCATCCACATCATTAATTTATTCAAGTTATTTGAATTCATTTATGTCGTAATTTATCTTTAAATTAATTTCATAAATGACGTTAAAAAAATTTTCTTAGAATCTATAATAATTTTGAAATAATTAAATAATTTGGAATTGGAATTTTTTTAAAGAAAATTTCATACACATGTAAGATATATACATAATATCTGTTTACTTATGCAATAATTTATTCATAAAATTAAAAATTTTTTCAATAAAAGTTTCATAAATGATTAATACAAAGTCAATATAAATTTATAATTACAAATTTAATAATGTTGAAACGATAATGTTGAAGATAAAATAATCGAGCGATAAATTTTACTCCCTTGCTCAAAAAGGAATTAAATAAATTAGATAGGTACTAATGGCGTGTAACAATCGAAAGGTTTTAAAGGATTACGTGGATCGTTCGTAAAACCAATCCGGCATTCCCCAATATCGAAATTGAAACCGACAGAATGAAAATCCACGAATGAAGAGGAAACGACGCGACGTGGTCATCCACCATTGCTATCCAATTGAAAGACTATGCGCCCAATGGAAGCGAAATCGAAAAATCGTTATTCACCACGAAAATATCACGTATACTTCGAATAACAAATAATAATTTCTATCTTTGATAATTTATGATTAAACTTTAATTATTTTTTATGAATACTGTGTTCTAATCTTTGTCATATTTCATATGTGTGTATTTTCATATGTAGACAGAGTGAAAAACTTATGTGGCTTATAATTTAACCGATATTTCTACATAAAATTATTTACTTTAATATCTCATAAAAAAATAAAATTTTGATATTGAAATATCATACGTTTTTATAAAACGTAATTTTATACAAATTTCATAAAGGTAAAAGAAATATTGAGAAATGAGAGAATAAAAACTCATGAAGTTTTCTTAAAACAATTTTTAATAAGTTGCATTTTTTAACGCAACAGTAAATCCATACAACAACATTACTTAATAAGTGGAATTTCCGAGAATTACTCGTTATTAAATTCAGCTTATTTGAGTTTTAGTAAAACAGTTAAGTTTTGATTAAATATACGCTTTCCAGACATTTAATTGTATTGCATAATTCATGCACTATTCATCGAAGTTTCACACGTGTTATATATTTCATTAAATGAATCTAAATTTGAAGATTGATTAGATTCGAAGACAAAATTTAGAAAAGATATTTATAATCTAAAATTTCATTTGACGTAATATTCTTAGATGGTATGATATTGTAAGGAAAGACGGGCAAAGATTTATGAGCAGTAAGAAGTTGGAATGCTAGACAAAGGAATGATTAAGAGAGGATTTTTGAGAGAACGTATTGTTCCGGATTTTCTAATAAATGATAGTCTTTTCATCACAATTTACGTTTGAAAGATTTATGTCAGATAATACGGGCTATTGAAAATTTTAATTATGAAATTTTACAATTTTTTATCGTGTTGCACAGAAAGAAATTAAATTATCATAAATTCTAATTAAATATCAATTTTCTAACTTATAATACTAATTTTATTATACGTATATTAACAATGTTGAGAAATCTAAGAATTGCAGTGAATATATTTGGAAAATATTTGAAAAAAATCTTCATTCTATAGCAAAAAGTGTTGTAAAATTTCCATATTCATAATTTCATTAATTAGACAATTCTCTTACCTTATTTTTTTGGTTTACGAAAAATTATGGAAGATTTAAATGAAGAAATTCAATTGAAATTCAAGTTAAAATTTCTCGCTTTCGGTAGATGCATATTAATTCCTTCGAGAGTGTCGAATGTTGGATTAAAATTCTGGAAAGTGCCAGTCTCTTAAGTTAAACTCATGTAAGTACAAGGTTTCCATTTTGCATAACTTGCATATCTTACGCGATGTACTCTACGGCGTGGAATTCGAGAAATTAAAAGTAGCCTCCTTATATTATTTCTATTTTCAGAAATATTACGAAAACTTTTAGTTCGCAAAGAATATAACAAGAAAGTATATCACAATTATTCCACAAATATTTTCAATTTCAATTATTTCCTTATTGAAACCATTGTTTTCATATATATTGTACATTTCCAATTTAATCTTTTAACAATATATTCAAATTGTGAATATACATTTCCTAATCTCAAATTTATTTATATTATTCAAATTTAGAAAGTTAAAATTTTAAAATCAATTTAAATTTAAATCATTCGACAAAACTATGCCAAATAAACATACGTTTTTTAATCTCAAATATTTCCTAACCTCAAAACGCTTAAAGATATTAGGCTACAAAATAAATTGAGATCGAAACCAAAAATTTTAAAAACCAGCAATTCAATTTGCAATTACGGTCAAATTTCAGCCAGTGTGAAACAAAAGAACCATTAATATTCCCGCGGGATCGTATGCGTATTTTCTAGAGACACACAAATTTCGAGGCGGGAAAAAATGATCATTCGATTAATCGAGGAAATCTGCATATCCATTTGTTGGTCGATGGGAGTTCACGCGAGATTCATCGGTTGTTCGTGGGCCACATACGTGCATAAGCGCACGTGGGACACGCGAGGGTCGTTCACTAGGAAAATGCGATTTGCATAGAGCCGTTTAATTGAGGCATCGTTTCGCATTAGCGTTTGTCATTTAGCCGGGCTTGTTTTGCGAATTTGCGATACGAATTCGTCGAACGTTACGCGCCATCAACGCCATCTGCTTCCTCTTTTTAAAAATATATAATATTTTCGTTATCAACGTTTAGTTAAATTAAAGAAACTTAGTATTTTGTACTAAGTTAGTGAAATAATAAATTCTTTACAGAAGGTGTATTTATTTTTGTATATATTCACATCTTAATTTTATTAATTTCTCTTTTTTCCAATCTTGTGATTATTTTTTAATTAAAAAAGTAATCAGTAACATATTTAAATACATAAAATGATTATATTCACGAGCTTGATAAGTGATGGAAATTTATGAGTGTTATAATTAAACTAGGGAGGCCACTAAAACCGTGTTCAAATAACTTTCAAAGCTGTGAAAAATTTTCTCATGAATTATAAAGTTAATTCGACCCGTTTGCCAAACTTAATTTACGATAGAGTTTAAGGAATTTCCACTCAGTTGTTAAGGAATTTCAATAGAACATGGAAATGTTAATCACGATTGCTTCTTTCTATTTTGAATAGATACTTTGAATATACAAAAAATTCAGATCTTTTTCATAAATAAATATCTAGGAACTCACGAATATTGAGGAAAACTTTTCACAATAAAAATATAAGATATTAAATAGTATCAATTTTTATCTTTATCTTTTAGAATCTCGCAATAACTTCTTTACTTTTTTTATCTCTGTGAAATTAAACTTAAATAACTTATTTATTTTAAAATATTTGAATGTATCTATCAATTTTCATAAATTTCATTTATTCTCTTTGAAATGAAAATTTTAAAAGCATCAAATAATCAAGAATATTCTATCATTTGATAGAAAAATATGAAATAAATCTAAAATATATTTGTACACCATTATTTGTTATAGCATTTACATACTAATTTATTTTATCATATTAGAGTATTGAAAAACACATTTTCACCTCGTTTCTAAAATTTCCTCAATTGGATTAAAATATTTATTCATTAATTAAGAATATCAGGTAAAAATATTTATTTTAACGAATTAAAATTTCTTCTCTACATTTCTCCAACCTTTTATCTGCCTGCACAAAATGATGATAAAACTTTCTTGGTTACCTAATATCTCACAAAAGGAGGAATATTAAGGTAATCGAAACCTGGGGCTTACAAGGGAGAAGAACTCGTCTTAAGAGTCGTAAATTTTTCCTGGGCTTCGTCCACCCAGGGAACTCGAACAGTTTTTCTCATTCTTCCCTTTGTTTCCATCGTTCTTTGTCTCTGATCAGACCCAGCCAGTAGTTACCGATAATTAAAACGCATCCCCCTCCTCCGTTCGTGTTCGCCTCCACATCTCATCGGCGCTTTTTCGGATTTGGCGGAGGGGGCGATTCGATTTAAGTACCATCGATCGATTTTTGTTTCAATTAGGAAGTCTGGGGGTAAAAGTGCTGGATTCGTAATCTCGTGTTCCCGGAGAAGCTTCCCGACTCTTGAGATTTAAGGGGAAAAAATGGGAATAGGTTTGTTCCTCCGCGTCGTAGGGACGCAGATTCTCATTAGACTCTTTCTAAATTGATAATTTGAGAGAGAAATTTTCGCTAGTTAAAATTTCATTTAGCTTTAAACGAGGAAATTGTTGAAATATTAAATTGGATGAATCCTTATCCCTTTTCTTAAAATATCCAATGTATTTTTTTACATATTCTTCCATGGAATTTAAGACATTCTAGTAGAATATAAAATATCTAAGGTTTTGTGAAAAATTGAAATGAATTTCGTATGGGAGATTATGAATTAAACTTCACAAATGTTCTACAATAATTAATTGTAAAGTAACGTGCTATTAAAATATTCTAATGAAAACTATTGACGAGTCAACAAATGTTATAAATATAAATATACTTCGTATGTTGAATTACAAAATTTAATTTTAATTCCAATTTTTTTTAACAAATGATATCAACAATCGATGTCGTACAATCATGTCGTTGATGTATAAAAAATTCCAATTTCAATTTTCAATTTTCATTTTAATTCTCAATTAAAAAACAAATTAAAATTGCATAATTACCACGGAAAGAATTATGAATATGAATTACAAAATATTTTAAATCGGTGTAAAAATATGTGTACAAATTAGATGTGTAAAACAATATTTTTTTAATCTCGAAAATAAGGCGGGAAATTTGAATTCAACGATTGAAACAACGCAATTCATAAATTCCCGTTTTTCGAAAATACGAATCATTGATAAAATAAATTATAAAGGTAAAACAATTTCGATCGACTTCTATCAATATTTTCTCCGCACGCGACTCGTTCATCATTTTCTTATCGCCATTTTTTTTTTTTTTTTTTTCCTCCCTCGAGGTAAAGTAAAGTAAAGAAATTTGAACACGACATAATTCCACACTTCGGTATGACACACGAGAAACGATCGACAGGAGCGTGAATGCGAGCAAATTTTTGTCACGTTACGACAATCTTTTCCCGTGAAAAAATTGTCAGGGATTGGAACGAATTCCGAGCGATCCCCGGCCATGGAAATTCCTACGATCGACGTAATTCCGGCCCTGTGTGATGTACGCGGCAATGAAAACGCACGGCATCCCTGGCACGGCTCATAAAATATCTATAAACCGAGTTTCGGCCACCGAATTGAACGGCAACGTAAACGCCGTATTTTCAGGCCCGGCTGCCTGACATTTTGGTAATTGAATCATACTTCCGGCCGGCCAGGACGCTTTTATGGCCTCCATCACGCCATAAATAAAGGACGCTCTGATGAAACTTGACGACGTTCCAACCTTTCGAAACGAGCCCTTTCGTGGCTATGTGAAAGATTGTGAGTGGAATGACAATCGCCATAACAGGCTGGATGACACGATGACAAAATGGCAGCATATATACTTTAGGTTGATCGATAAGCGATTTTGAAAGCTTTATAGTTTCGAATTATTGCAAAATATAGGGATTCAAAGTTTAAAAAAAAATTGGCGAATGTATCTTTTCCCTTTTTTTTTTTTAAGATTAATGAATGGGAATATATTTTATTATTATTTGTATGGGCAAAAATATCTATGCACGTGATCTATTTTTAGATTTTAATGATCGACAGAATAAATTTATATTTATTCTTCCCAGATTGCACAAAATGACACATGATTTTATTATATTTCACGTTTATTTTATTTATAAATATGTATATTGTGTCATATGTGATCTAATCTAGATATCTTAATCCTTTTGTGATATAATTATAATTTTTAAGCTTCATGTAAATTCCCAATTTTTATAAAATGAAATTATTATTAATTTTTAAAGGCGTATATCTCTCTTAATATTTATATTTCGGCATAAAGATTGTTACAATTGTTTCTTCGAACGAGAAACAACGTGGAATTAAATTGGATAAGAGAAGAAACAAATTTTATGAAAAATACATAAAAAGAAAAAAGGAAAGAAAAGAAAGCGCGGAACAAATTGCGAGATTTCGCGCATTAGCGCGAACGAATGTTTTCGTTTCGATTAATAATTGCCCGTTTCCATTGTAAATTGATCCTATAAATTATATCCAATTTCCGGAGATATTGTGTCGCGCTTGTTTTGGAACCATCGTGTAACGAATTATCCGCGCTCATTTTCTCGGGAAAATGAAGGACAGCTGTTCCACGCTCGAAATAGGGACGCTTGTTTCATTGAAAGATCAACGGCCATTGTTGAGTCACGCGACCGATTTTAAATTCATTTCGTTCGATGTAATTCTCCAGGTACAACCTGCTTTTCAATTAGAGCCCTTTCGATTCGTGGAAGGGTAATTTTATTCGAATATGATATTTGTATCGAGGAGGATATCGAGGATGAAAACTTTGAAATTGATAAAATTTGTTGGATTAATTTTAATGGTTCATGATTATTTGAAAAATAAGTTTCATCATCGATGATTGTTATTATTTGTTACAAAAATAAAAAAAGTATTTTTTTGGATTATGATGCGTAATGTATAAATGATTAAAAATTTTTATCTAACTAATATTAATACAATTATATATTTATTACACGATCTTTCTTTATTAAAGTAATTTTTTCGATAATTATATCGTAATTTAATAAAACAACATTCGAAATGTTTAAAAAGAAATATTTAAAAAGAGATTAATAAAAGCAACAGATAAAAATAAGCAATAAATATATAAAACTAATAAATCTATATAAATAATTATTTCCATATAACCATGAATTATCCTGTTCAAATATAATACAATCGCGTTCATAAAATTTTCAATGGATACGATATTACAATTTAACAATTCATCATATTCCATATAACGTTGAAAGGCAAATAAAAGTATCGTGTTACCACAAAATTTAACAATCGATTATTATATTAAACAAATATCTTTCCCAAATGGCTGGTTGTAATTGCCTCTATCGTAATTGAGTCGATTATACCCGAAAAAGATCCTCGATTACTCAATCTCGTTATTTCCACCGACTGCGGTTCGAAACTTTTCTATCAGCGAGAGAAGTTTAAGGAAATTTTCAGCTTCGTGAAAGAGACCCGTTTAATTAATTGAATGGTGCGATCGTTACAGCACGAGCCGGCTCGAGGGCGATAATTACACCCTCCGAACTCGACAATAAATGACGACGAGGTGCGCGACAAGTAAAAATCGGTATCGATAAAAATCGAAGTAATTGCTATTCGCACGAGTCATGAAATATTAACGCGGTTAATTGCTTCTTCGTAGAATGAAATGTTGTCGGGAAATTTATCGTGCGCCTCGAGACGAGGAAAGGAAAGGGTGGAGTGTTGAATAAAGGAAAAAATTAAAAAAAAAGGAGAAAAGATATGAAGGAGATAAATTTTGTAGGGATTTTGTGAATTTGTTAATTATTGAACGCAAAGTAGAACGAAAGTTTGATTATCTGAGATAATGGTGGACGGATTAAAAAAAGATAATATGACATGACTTTATCTTTAAAAAAATATACAAAGGTAGAAATTAAATATGATTTGATTAAAGATTTATATATTTCAAATCTTGTTGTCTTGTTATTTTATATTTTTATTAATATTTAAACTTTGTTAACTTTTAAAATATGATTAAGTCGAGATTGTTGTTCGCAAGAATTTCGGTAAAGTTTGATCCAACATTTCTGAGACACTTTGGATAATCGTTGATTAAAACAATCAAATGGTAAATAGGTTAAATTTTAATTAATGAGAACGGTGAACCGATAATATCGGTTATTATTGAGTTTTTCAGCCTGCGTGTAATTAATAGGCATCGACTAATTAGCCAATCATGTTAAAAGTCATTTATAATTACGAAATTACACGCGAATCTGTCTAATTAGACAAATTTTCGGATTTCAAAATGACAAATTTTGATAAATTTTATGATATTCGATTAAAAATGTAACAGTAATTCGTTAATATCGGTATTGAAAATAATTTTATTATAAATTTGGTTTAAAATTATAAAGTATTTCGTGTACATTTAATTTTAATTAATTAAAATTTCCGAAAGAATAATTTTTTAATTGACAAAATATATCAAAACTTATTTCTTTCTTTAGATATTCATCAAAAATAATAATTAGTTGAAATTTTTAATTATAATATTATTCGTGACACTAAGTCAAGTATATTTTAACTCGATTACAACAATGATTACTAAACATAAAACACAATAGGATCATAAAATACGATCATAATTCCCCTAACGCTAAATAATCAGATAATAGTTGCATAAACAAGCATTTCGATATATTTGATCTGCTTATAAACTAAAACTATAGTATATTTTGGAAATATATTCCAAATCGTGCTAAATGTAATAGGTATTTAATTTCTTGCTAATCCTCTACTACATTAAACTAATATGTTAATAAACAATATTTGGGTAGAATCTAGCTCTATCTTTACATTTTCCATGTATATCCCATGTATTTCATATTTAAATCAAAGGATTCAAATTCAATATCTTAATTGGTATTATCTATCCATAAATTAAGATATGAATTCGTTGAATCTCAATCGTATTCTTTCCAATCCAATATTTCAAGACCTTTATCGAAATCTTATTTTATCACAGCGTCACAAGTAATTCAAATATATAAAAGTTTGTCGCTATTATTCTCTAATCGAAAGGAAAATATCGACACTGTCGAAATTTTCTTCCATAATTAAAAAAATATAACATTCTATTAATCGAACACGAATTACAAATAACAATTAACGCAACGTTGGGCCCCAGCATGTTGACCAATAAACTCTAAAATATTCGTGCATCAAATAACCAGCTAACACTCTAACAAGCCAGCACTTGGAATCAGCCAATCTCTGGCAACGAACGAGGTTTAGTAAAAAAAAAAAAAAAAAAAAAAAAGAAAAAAAGAAAAAAAAAGAGGGTCGTCCACCACTTTTGTCGCGAGCTAGACACTGGGTTCAATTAAATCGCAACACCCTTTGGCCGCGGCGCAATATCGAGTATTTGCCAGCCGAGAGAATTGGCCACCGGGTCGAAAGGTCCTTCAGGGAATTTCGTGATCGCGCAAAAACTAATTATCGCGCGCCCCCTATGCGCCGATGGAAACCCTTTGCCGCGTCCATTTTGTTATTCGCCCGGGCTCGACAACATGGCGACGTGTCCTGTCGATCGAATTTCGATCCATCCCTAAACGTAGACCGATGATGGGGAAATTATTAACGATTAAAATTATAAACGGGGAACGGGTTCTTCTTTCAATCAAAAAAAATCAAAAACGCGAGAAAAAAGGAACACGGTTGATATGGAGCTTTTCATTTGTGTACGTGTAATCTTGGAAATGATCTGGAAACTGACGGATGCGAAATAATTCGCGATGAAGTTGTGCTATAGCAATTGGAATAATAAACTTTACAGTTATTGGGATGTAAAATTTTATTCATTAGGAAGCTTATTAATATTTATTGAAATATCTATTGTAATATATCTATTGCAATAATAATATTGTAGTAATTTTAATATGAATATTAAGAGTTGTTTGTAGTTCCTTGAACAAATTTTACTTCTTGGATAATATAAAAATTAATTTTACAATAATTAAGACAGTTTTGGACAGATAAATAAAATGGAGCATTCAAGTTAAGTTAAATAGGATAAGTCAGGCAAGTAGAATAAATTTAAATACACACTCTTTTATAATTTTCGTATGGAAATCATTTTATACAATATAAATTCATCTTAATACAGTCATAGTTAGACAAATGAAATGAGATAAAATCAAGTAAGTAAAACAAGAAGATATAGATATTCAAGATAAGACAAGTGGATTGAAATAAAGTTAATTCTCTGTAGTACTCTAAATAATCTTATAGAATCCTTAATGGAATAGAATTGCTTACATTAAAAATAAAGTTTAAATACAACAATATCTACATATGTATTCTATACTTTTCTATAATGAATATATTCAAATTAAATATCCATTTATACCTAAACCATAACAAAACTTATAAAACTTGTTTCCATTTTATTTCAAAACAACTTATCATTACCAATCTCTTATAAACCTCTTATAAAATACAATTTTCACGAATGTATATTTTATAAGAGAAAAAAAATTTTTTTCGCAAGATAATTTTCATCTTTTCCACTCCTTTTCACCTAAATTTAATTTACACGTTAGGAACGCGTGAATCATCACCCGCCCCGTCATTAATATCGCCGGTTGAACAATTTCAGCCTCTGAATATTTTCGCAACCGAACAAACCCCATATTTGCATACTCTCGCGAATCGACTCGTTGTCATTTGCACACCGGCCACTCTAATTGAAACTCGTTATATTCCGAATTACTCCCATTGCGCGGGATTCGCATTATCGCATTACCGATTTAATGTTCGCATTCCGTTCATTTGCCGGGCTAAGCTTTTTAAACCAACCGAGCTAATCCCATTGTCGTGCGATCGCTCTTCGATTTAGCGGACGAATTTCGCGGCTTTCAGCTTTTATCTTAATACTCCTTTCATTCCATCTTATTCCAGATCACGTGCATTTTTTTTTCTTTTTTGTTTTCAGTTGTTTTGATTCATTCGTGATTGGATGACTTAGCGATCATTGGTTCAAAATGTAAAAAAAATCTGTGATAAAATTTATATGATATAGAAGAAATAGTAAAGAATACATTGTGATATTTAAATGATAAGAAAAAGTTCTTTTCAAGTTCTGTTTCTCTTGCAAGCAGGAATTTTCCAAATGAAAATGAAAATGTGTTTCTAATTATGGATCAATGGATTATTTCAGACTCTTTGAATAGAATATAATATATGAATTTATGTATAATTTCTTGTTATCCAAAAATTCATACAGAGTTTCATTCATTTGAATTCTTTTCTCCTTCATTTTTCATTTTTACCTCGCACGGGAATTAATTAGACAAGCATTAAATAATATTCCCGATACTTTAATATTCTATATATATATGTATAATTTATTATTGTAATATCAATATGCAATAATACTAATGTATATGCATTTACATTATTCATAGAGTAGCTTTGGAAGCCTCGATTCCAGAGGCTAAAACAACAGTTAATACACGTAAATGTCAATTAAGAAATATATTTATTTACGATCGAATTTAGATAAAAAATGAGAAGGACAATTGTGTGACGAAGATAGAGCTAGATTCCATCGCTATTCTCGATTAAATGCAAAAACAAAATTAACTTACGATTAATGATAAGCTTCAATTTGCATTTTCGAATTGAACGAAAAAATTTTTGTGTTTCAAAATCGTCCAAAATCTTCGTTGTCACAACAGAGTAATATACTCGAATGTCAAACGTTGCTCGATTCGTCCAAATTCGGAAGGGGGGGGATTAAACCCATTATCGTTTTTGCCGCGTAGCTCAAAATCAAAACTTCAAACCGTAAATCCACAACAGGTATACGTATATAAACACACGCATATGGAGCCATTCGATATCCGTCGTTAACACTTCGCAATTACGTTGATCCATTTATTAAATGCATAATTATTTGATGCATCGCCTGTTACACGCGAACTCGTGTAAATCTCGTGAATACGAATCGAATTATCATCCAGCACCGGCCACGTTATTTATCGTAATATGAACAGCATCGAAGCGTGAATTTACGCATACATACGCGTATTATCCACGTAACCTGTGGAAAAGGCCCCCGAATTATGCATCTCAATTTTACCATTCCCCCGATCGTACCCGTTGCCCGCAACCATTGAAACTATTGAATTATTTATCGGCCGGATGCGGCAAGACGCGAAATTTTCTTCCCTGGATGGAAGGAAACTCCCCCGTGAAACTCCTTGAATTCCAGCCCGAGTGGAAAACTTATTCGCCTAACTGCTATTTGATTTTGAGCGTTTTTTTGAATAATCGCATTTTATGAGACTTTTATCTTTTAAGGGAGTGTAATATTATATTATGTTACTATATTATTGTACGTTATATGTATCGCTACATTGATTCAATGAGCTATTTATACAATATTAGTTGTATTAATTATAATAATTAAACTTTGTGAGATTTTTATAATTTTATTAATCACGTCTTGTTCAGAATAATTTTATAAAAAAAATTAATTTTAACATATGGAAAGTTATAATTTACATTCTAATGTATTGATTTAGTAACAATTTGAACTATTTACAATATTGATGAATTAAAATGTTTTTTTCAGTTAATTTTTAAACATTTCAGCAGATTTAGAATAAAGTAGAGTCTTCTTATGAATATAGTTTAGAATTGCAAACACTTGGCCAGGCTAAATTCAAAGAAAAATCTCGTTCCACGCAATCGTAATTCATTTTTACGACTCGGCTGGAAGTTAATAAGCGCGATTTATTACTTTCGGTGAAAGATGGCTTCGAACTATTCTCTTCAATTCTCTCTCCATTAAGACTTGCTTAATGACGCAATGTATATAATATAATACCGAACACGTCGTTTACTTTGGTAAATAATTAACAAACGGAATCGTTGCCCAACTTTGTAATAATCGTAATAATTTCGCGAATTTCATTCAACTTGGCAACGCTTCTCAGCTTCACGGAGGGAGAAAGAAAAGAGACAGAGAGAAAAAAATCGAGGTGAACCAAAAACTGATTTGTTTTACGACATGCCCTCCTCCCGGAAGGCTTCTGATTTATCTACCGGATTTCCCGTGCTCGCTCGTTTCGCGCGTTGACACACGCCAGTGTGTGCTGTCCCGTGTATTTATTATCTAACTAACGAACGCTAACCGAACAGAAGAAAATCGGAAGTCGAAGTTTATCTGTGAATACGAATG
This sequence comes from Apis mellifera, assembly GCF_003254395.2. Classification (NCBI taxonomy): domain Eukaryota; kingdom Metazoa; phylum Arthropoda; class Insecta; order Hymenoptera; family Apidae; genus Apis; species Apis mellifera. Next base: position 2,454,587 of record NC_037642.1, on the reverse strand, counting down.
GCTTGGACGACAGATCGATGGACAGAAATTTTTCATTCGTTCACATTTACTTTTAAATAGATGGGATTAACAGATTTAACGAGGATGGTGTTATAGAAATTTCTTATTTTATGATGTAACAATCAGAAGAATTGAAAAGGAATTACTTTCTCTTGCAGTTGATTCTTAGTTATTTTGAATGAACTGTAATAGATCATTGTATGCCTATTTTAAATATCGTTTGACTTAAAGATTTTGTGTATCTATAGATCAAAAAAATTATTAAATTACGCGATTTTTGATGCAACGTAGCTTTGGATACATTTTCTTTTTTTTTTTTAATTAAGAAAAAGAGACAAATCGATCGTTCTTCTACGTCCTCTGTACACGCCATTCGTGTAAAAGTCAAAGATATGTAGAAGCGTGAAAGTATGTGCGTATGCTAACTCAACGAGATCAAAATAAACAACCGTAACAAATCCCTCCCCCGTTACTGGAAATATTTGTTGAAATTCTGATTTTTTGTCGACATATTCATGTTTTATCCTTTTCATCCTTTTTTGTTTTGTCAAAAAAAAAAGGGAAAAAGCTAAACAAAAATAGAAGAAAATAAAATAAAAGTAATAAAAAATAGATAAAAAATAGCAAAAAAAAAAAAAAAAAAAGAATGTCAGCCGACCAATCGATTGTGCCGCTTGTGTCAAGCTCGAGGCATAGAGAAAAAAAAACTATACCTACCTTTGTTTCATCGTAACAATGTAACACAACGATAAAACGCTTTCATCGCGACAAACGTTCGTCGATTCCGACAGAAATTTAATTGAAACCCCCGGTGATTTTATTTCATACGTGAATAGGAAGAGATCATACGTATAATCGGGGATGTAGTAGCTTCATAAAGTTGATTTACCAATTGTTTAACTGTAACGGGATTCGTGTTCACAATATGAGGAAAAATAGTGAACACATAACTCTCTATATTCTTCGATGTTCGTGTAAAATTAATGAAAAATAAAAATCTTGATATTTTGATACCAATGAATTTGGAAAGTATTATAATTCAAAGAATATATTAAAATAAAATATAGAGGATGAAATATTCGAAAGGATATATTGATTGAATGAATATAAATATAATTAATAATATATGCACATATTATGAGCTTATATCAAGTCGAAAGATTATAAATAATAATTTTCAAAAAATAAAAATCTTCCATTATAATAATCTTGAAGAAAATTGTTGCATTGATTATCCTATTTTTATGTAATATAAAATTCCAAAATTACGAAACAACAATTGAATTATCACAAATTTTAATTATTATTATAAATTAAATTATTTTTTTTTATAACATTTCAATACAACTATTATAAATATTATTAATTTATTTTCGTAATGCGTTTCTCACCATGTCGAAAACTCCAATGTGTAGCAGTTTAATTTCATTTAAAGTAAAAAACTGGCAAAAACCAAACAGGAAGCTGGTTACCTTGTTATTAGCTCGTTCTCGACAGTTCAAATTTCACCGACTACTTACTTTCGACCCAGTATGTCATAATTACTCGTGAAAAGTATTGCAAACGAAAGTTGCAACCAGACGTGGCATTAGTGGCCACTCGAGAACCATCATTTTCCATGAAACTTTATTTTTTCACGTGCGTGCTAACTTCTCTCTTTCTCTCTCTTTTTCTCTCTCTGCTTCGTCATTTCATCTTTGTGTTTCGTTTCTGGCATCGATAATTAATTTCTTTAAATTAAATTTGCAATAAAGAATGATAGATATAATTTGCTAATAAAATTGAATAAAACAAAAATTATTATTGAAAAATTATAATTTATAATATAAAAATAGTCGTAATATCAATAGTTTACAAGTCATTTTACTATTGATACCAAAAATAAAGAATGAAGAATCTCAATCTAAAATCTCAACAAAATTAAAATTATCATTATTTCTTTAATCGAATTTTCACAATTCAAATTTAGATGTAAAATATTATAAAAATATCTATAATTAGAACTAAGCAATAAAAAAGAAAAATCTTCTAAAAATTCTATCATTGAATAATCACAAATTTTCATTAAAATTAAATTTTTCGAGATAGATGAATTTCTTTATAAAACAATATGTGAAGAATATATTTGCAAACAAGTTTACACTTTTCATCAGCCACGTTCACAATTCAGTTTACGCGTTTCATGGCGGAAATTTTGTCATTGGCGTTATGAAAAAAAGCACGGCCATTAAGATGGCCTTCGTTCTTTCGAAATCTTGTTACGTTAATGCTTTAATTAAGACACGATGTAACGACGAACCCTTCTCCAACAATAATCAAAGGCCTCGTTAAACCCCCCCCCCCTCCTCTTTCCTCTTTCTCTGGAATTAAACCGCAAATCGGGCCTGCAATTTTGCCATACAAATTCCTCGCCATAAAGCGAAATTCCGGCATTATTGCCGTAATCACGAAACGATAACGAGACACCTTCTGACCAGGATCTCCTCTGAGCGAATCGAGTTTCTCTCCCGAAACGAATCTCGTTTAGGAAAGTTAACTGAACAATGCGGATATCATTAATCCTTTACGATAAAGGATCGATTCTGTATGTTGGAAAATAAAGTTGACGATGAATTGTGAAACGTGGAAAAGAATGTGGGACAGAAACTTGAGAGAGGATACTTTATGCGATTAGAAATTAATGGAATCTTATATGGAATTGTAGAATTGAATCTTCTATTTCGATGACAAAGTGAAAAATATTACAAAACGAATAAATATTATAATATTATAATTATCTATAGACTGAAAGTAGAATAGAAATATTAAATTTGGAAATTAATTTAAAGGAAAGAAGATTGTAGTTAATATAAACAAAAGTTCTAATCAATACTAATAAGTATAATGGATAAACTATTAAGCTGAATCAGTATTTACATATTTTCATTTCATTGTAATTTAATTCTATTGTTTAGTTTTCTCTGATTGTGATATTCCTATTATAGGTTTAATATCTTTGACCTTCTAATTCGCTTTTCAATAATGATTCTCCATTGTTCTGGCTCTGGCTTTTCAGCCTTCTGATTCTGATTTTTTGAGATTTCAATTTTAAGCTTTTATCCTAATTTCTGTATTTCAGAATTTTTGAGTTTAATCTTTTAATAGCTAAAGTTTAATCTTCTAACTTTCTGATACCGATTTTATTTTTTGATTTTATCCTGTAATAACCTGATTTTATCCATTCAAATGACTGACATTTTGTTAATATAATATAATATAAAATCTCTTTTTCATATTTCCCGTTCTAAATTTTATTTTCTATTAAATTTCTGATTAAATTTCCTTCCTTTCTTCTATTTTATATCACCTATTATAATGATTACAATTATAATACAGTTTACTTGTAAAATATTATTTAAAATACTATTAATAATTTAATATTCTTATTTTTTATTTTTAAAATTTTGTTTCTATATATATTATTAATTTTTTACTTTTTGTTGATTTTATATACAGAAAAATAACGAACTCTAATTTTCAATTTTAATAATAAGTTTTTTTCCAAATAATATCTCTGAATAAATACACAGTAATTTGTAATACAGAAAAATATAATTCAAAAAAATAACAAATTCTTGATAAGTAATAACTCAATTTTTTTATATTAAATTTTCAATTTCAATTCTTCACAATTACGATCTCCAACGATCTCTCTGAATAAATACACAGTAATTTGTAATTCACAAAAATAACAAACTCTGATTTAATAAATAATAACTCAATTTTTTTTTTGTATTGAAATCTCCAATTTCAACTTTCCACGATTATAATTCCCAATGATCTTTTTGAATAAATACGCATAGTAAATTGAAATATATTTTCTTTTGGAAATAAAGGGATGGAAACTACTATCAATCCATCCACCGATAATTTCCATTAAAGAACGTGGCCATGTTGGCGGATTTAAAAAATCGTTATCTCTGCTACCGATCCTCTCCGGTGATTTATAATAATTAAGCGCCACATTCATATTTATAGTCGTGTTTTCATATGGTTGTTTTGACATCTGCTGCTGGATTAACGACCAAAGCAGTTCAAAAATTAATCAGGATATACGATCGTTTCTATAACTTTCTTGGTCATTTTGCATCGATTTTATTCGTAAGTTATTAATTTCCCTCTAATTGGTTTCGTGGTAACTAATTGAGAAAATAACGAATGTTACTACGGCAAAGTTTAATAATTTTAAGTAATGTTTCTCGAATCTTTTCATAATTGAAACTGTTCGTATTAATTTTTCTTTTAATTAAATTCTAGAAAAATTGCAAAATTATAAAAGTTATCTGGAAGTTATTGTAGAAAATTATCAATAAAAAAAATGTTCAAAATTCATTATAAAAATTTTACTTTTTAATGATCGAAAAGAACGATTTGCTTTCCATTTTATGAAACAAGAAAAAAATAAATACTTCTTTAAAAGTAGAAGCAATTTTTTGATAAAGGTACAATTTTTCAATATAATTTAATACCTAAAAAAAATTTCTAACTCTTCAAATCTGATTTATTCAATAAAGAAATAAAGATCTCTTCTTGTTTCATCGATTATTCTTCAAACAATCATATTTATTTATTATATTTATTTTTCAAGGCATTCATCCATCTCAATAATTCAAGTATTTTCTTTGCAAGACCTATAATTTTGCAAAGCATTGCAGAAACGCGTTGGTTTGAATATTAAAACGTCAGCTTGAATTGGAATTTATTCAAAGCGGTTGAAACGTTCAATTAAGAGGGCAAAGACCGCGTTCGATGAATATTCCGTGGATAGAAGAAACGAGGATATTTATTTCTTTCGCTTTGTTATTTAATATTTACCTGATTTTCTTATAGAAGAAAGAAGAACTTTCAATAAGGGACAATACTATATTCTATATATATAAGGAATAGCCAATATTAATGTTACATCTTTTGGAAATCATAAATTTACAAGTTTTAAAAATTTAAGATGAATAATTATTAGGCATACAAGTTTATTAATTTTCTTTTTAAATTAAATTATTAAAACAATTTTTATTATTTTTTAATCGAATGAAATTTTAATAAAAATCATTCTATTCCTAGATTGTCATATTATTAATTATATTCTTGCTTAAAAAAATTACTTCTCTTCTCAACCAAACACTTATATCAAATCGATCAACAAATTTGACTCTTCGAGATCAATTTAATCTAAAAAACTAATTATCGAAACAAGTTTTTGTTTATTTATTAATTCCTTTCTAGCCTGATGAGCGTAAAACAGTTAAAAAAAAATCAACAAAAATGAAATTCCTCGCATTTACCGCATATACACATCGTTTCACAGCTCTCAAAGTAGTTAAAATTAACTCTAACCTTAATGGAGTTTAACATCTAATTACAGTGTGGTTTCAATTAACGTTCACGGTTTTTAATAGCACCCTCGAATGGAGCAGCTTGATGTGTTATGCTAACACGACAAGTGTACGTATATGTATTTCTTGGTCTCCTTCCCACAGGCCACAATGAGATCTTGCTATGTGGGTGGAATTAGCGTAATTCGTGAAGCGCCGGTATAGTAAACATTTGCTATTTCAACGCGCCACTTCGTCTCTGTTCTCCCCTTTTCGTTTTACCATCTCTTTCCTATCCCCTGTTCCATTCCTTTTCAGCTGTCTACATCTATTTGCTCTTGCAACGGTTTCCTCACGATGCCCTGGATTTTCTTTATATTTATTCGCGTTAATACTCGTTTCCATTAATTTCCCTTGCCTTCTCGGACGTATCGTTTTGTTTGTTTCGTTGTTTCTCGAATATTTCACTCGGCGCAGATACTATTAAGCGGTCTACGAAATACATTACGTTATATCGATTCGAGTGATGGGTTTAAGTCAAGCTCGCGCAAATGATGAAAATGGTGTAGTAGTTAAACAATAATGATTTAAATGAAAGTCATTGACATTCGTGGAATTCTATACTAGTTTCAAAGTGTGAGCTATTGAGTTATTGTTTGAATGTGTTTCGATGCCTATAAATCATTTAGTTACGTATGTTTCAACGCGTGATTATCGACTGTCTACACTTGATCGACACGATCCTTGATCAGCATCAGACTAGGATCGACATATTCATAGCTATCGCTCATTTAACAACTGACACAATGGTTAAAGTTTAAGAATTAATGTTATGATGCTTTATTAAGAAGCGAAACATTTTTTATTTTAATTTAATAAGATTAAATCTTATTAGAAATTTCGATTATTTATTGTATTTTTTACCATTATACTTTAATAAGGAATTTTCTGTCTAACATAATCAGTCAATCACATTATGTTAATGATCTTCCATAATAATTCGAGAGAAGTTTAACGCGATGTCTTCAGAAATTCAATAATGTCGAAACAACGGAAAATGGAAATTTGACAATTTAGGACCGTCGTGATAACATCGTTATAACGCCATCTCAATTTACTGAAACAAATGGAATTGTCATCACTTTGAATTCGATACAAGTTTCGAAACTAACATTAATTTTTTAAGGGATTGAATTCGATATTTTTTTCTAGAAGAAGATTCAAGATCAATATTTCATTCAGCTCTCAACGATCTTAAATAATTTAAATAAATTCACATGATAAAATATTGTAAAGTAATTGATATAATCCAATATTTTGATCTTTGATTTGATATAATTATTTCAATTATTTTCAAATAATAATATAACAAAGCCTTTTCTACAAAATTACAACATTTTTTAGAAGAAAAGAAATTAGTACATTATAGCAGAAACAACAAAAATTTCTTATAAAAATAATACTAAATAACACTCCGTCTTATAAAAGCTTTGTTCTTTGAAAAAAGAGGTGAGACGTGTAGATAAATTTTTGAGTGAATTATATTTTGCAATTCTATTCTGTGCAATTAAGCCTGTCTCTCTAAAAGTGGGTACACGAGTTAATTAAGGAAGCCACACGCAGAAGAAATAAGAAACCAGTGGCGTTAATTAAAAGAAGAAGAGACACGTTTGAGCTTTATGACGAATCATGATTGCCAAGCGGAAAGGACAATGTAAAAGTGCTAAAAGACTGGACAGCGCCTTCTTCGAAAATTTCTTTTCAAATTCACTGAAACGGAGAGAAGAAATTAGAGAGAAAAATTGCAACCGTGATTCTTTGTTTCTTTGAATTAAAAAAACTCTCTAAAAATTAATTTAATTCTCTACAGAAGTTAAAAATATATTTGTGCTTACAAATTCTCATTGTATAAAAATTAAAATTATTTTCATAAAGTGGCATAATCACACATTACTTTCTAAATTCAATTAATTGAATAAATTATTAAGAGATAATTTTTCTATATACACAATTTTTTCTAATAATTTACATACGATATAAATTATTATATAGCCGCTATGCAATAGCCGTGTTGAAAAAGAACATGAAATGAATACAGAGTAAACAAACAATTTATATGTACATTCAGTTAAGTTATTTTATATTTATTGCCACGCCATGTGGTAAAAATTATATCGGAAAACTCTGTCAGAAATATTTATAACCCAACGTAGCTCGTTGAAAGTAGAATAGATATGTCACTAGTCAGACTGGTCGGATGCCACTTTTCTGCGTGAAAATAAAAACAAAATAACAGAAACAGAGATATTATTTATACGATTTCTACGTGTTGTACAGATGTTCACACGTGAAAAACAAAAAAAAAATTATTATTATTAGAAAGATTTATAACAAATATTAAAAATAATAAATTAATTTTTTATTTTATTGTAACGCTAATTCTGTAGATAATTTCAATTCAATATTTCCTATATATTAATTAAATATTATAACACATTTTTTATAAAAATTCACATTTTCAATGAAAAAAGATTTCGAAAGACAATAACACGATTAACAAAAGAAGAAATCTATTTTTTTTTTTGTCATTATTTATAGCTGTGCTGTATTATACATAAACGAAAAATATCAAATTATTTAAAATATTAAATTTAATTAATAAAAACTAGGTCTTCAACGACAATTACATATTTAAAGAAAAATTCCAAAAATTATACATGCTTCACAAAGAAAATAGCAACGCCATTATATTTTAATGTTATCCACATTCTTTCTCTACGTTTGCAAGATTAATTGTGGAGATACATTTATATCTCGTCGACGATAATTTTATTTAACCCAGATTCTATATCTTCTTGACCACGTCCAGACATCCGTAAAAGGACGAAAGCTCGACGTAGGGAGAAAGAAATATAAGGGCGGCTGTTGAGGTTTGAGTAACAGCCATGGTCGTTGGTTCCCATGGTAAGGTGCAAGCTTCATCTCTGTTCATGATCTCTGGCTGAAACGTGGTTTATGGCGAATAAAGGGCTGACAGCTGTTAAGATAGTAAAGCATGCTATGGGGAAAATATATATGACGGTAATTTTATGAGAAACGAGTGGATTTTGGATAAAACTTTTACTTTGTTATGGCTAGATTTGACTTGAAATTTCTTGGATTAGTATTATTTGGTTTAAGGATGTTTGATGATAGAAGAATTTGAGATTTTTATTTTTTTGATGGATAAGTGGAGCCACTCTTTTTAAATATTTATTGGATTTTGAAAATATAATAAGTTAAAAGAGATATTATATTCTTTTTAAAAATTATATAATGATAAATCTTTAAGGAATATTTGTTTTAATATATATTTTATAAGTATATTAAATAATAAATGATATGTAGATAAAAATGATATTAGATTAAGTGGAACTTAAAGTCATACATTTTCATGTAAAATAGTTAGCATAAATTTAAAATTATAAACTGTTTCTAACTATAAAATTAAAAATCCTTTCCTCCAAAAATCCTAAGCGACAATACCAAACATGTTAATCTTTAAATCTTTTCCTTTTCTCGTTAAATTTAATACAAAAGTACAAGAGTACCATATCGATATTAAAATCCTCAATCCTTTGCAAATAACGATTAATGATCTCGATAACAATAGATCCTCCGAATAATCGATATGTTATTTCCAGTCGTCTCGATGTTTCTCGCGTGAACAGAAGTTCGTTTTTGCGGGCCCCGAAATAACGGCTCGTAATTCACCCCGCCTGTACTTCACATTCATTATCAGACTGCAGCTGTTACGTAACGAACGGGCTCGAACTCGTGACATACGTGATACGAAATATTGTACAAACGATACCGATGCATCCGGTTGTCCCTGTTCTCCATTTTTACGGGCTTTTTGTACACCTTCTCCTCGTGCTCCAGTTTGAATACCAGCTTCGAGATGAGAATCTTGATATATGTGTACAGAGATTTGAAAGGAAATTTCAATTTATTAGTTGTATCATTAATTTAATAAATTCGAATATTTCGTTACTTGAATTTCCAAATATTTTAAAAAATCTATTCTCTATTTATTCTTAAATTTTAGTGAGCAAGGTTTTATTCTTTTGGAAATAACATTTCTAATTCATTGAGAAATAAATCGATTTCTTCTTTTTATGTAAATTTTTTTATTGATCAAAATAGAAATTTTTATTAAAATACACAAAATAAATTAGACAGCATTCTTAAATTATTTAAATCGCTCAAAAAAACAAAAATACATAAGAATTTGTGGATTAAATATATGCATCGTGTAAGAAACAGAAATAACATTGTCATTTATTTTTAACAAATATTCCTACAATTTTTATTAAATACATCACTTGAAACGTACTAACATTCAATGAGACTCTTCACTTTGTTAATTCTCACACGCATACAGAAAAAAAAGAAAAATATTTAAACGTATATTTTATTCCTTATATGTACTCTCTATTATTCGAACGATACAGTTCGAGACACAGAGAGTTTTAAATAATTTCACGACACGCAGATAATATTCACCATAATTGGAATTCCCAGTGGAAGACGAGGTCGATGTATGCGGCGCGCATATTTCTATTCATATTTCTGTGCACGCGTTTCGCATAGACTCCCGACACAATCAGTCACGAAATCGTGGAAGCTTCGAGTTGTCCCAACGAGCGAGGCTTACGTGACATCTTGAAAAACGTTCGCGAAAAATGTCGTACTGAAATAATTTTTAAAACCTCGGCGAGAATTTCCTCGAGATCTCGTACAGACTCCATTATGCAGCATCGTTCGATGCATGTTTAATAATTCGAAGCTTTTAAAGAGAACAAACTCGCGACCAACTTGTCCATTTTCTTGGAATTGTTATTATTCGCGCAATAATTCGATAATGTAATCGTTTAGAAGCCGATTAGATTTTATTTCGTAAAATTGTGGAAGATTAGTTTCGAACAATTTTAACCCTGTTATGCTCGGATCTATTCGAAATGAGGATTAAACTTCGTTTAATCTTTGTCGTTTATTAATTAAGAACTTTGTTGATTTTGTTTAATATTACTTTTGTCATTTGTTTTACGATAATTGATTTGGAAGGAAAATTTTTGGAAAAGGATTAGTTTATTAGGGAATCAGAATAATCCAAATCCTTTTTTGTCATTTGTAAAATAGAAAACTTGCAGTGATCATAACAACATTAAAAAATGCAAGAATATGTGGAATCATAACTAATGATTATAAAAAATTATTGTTAAAAATTTAGAGATTATCTAATTTCTTAAGAAATAATTTATCCTGTAATCCTGGGTTAATTCTCAAATGAATTTCTGTGTAAAAATTATTTCATATATGTAAATTTCATTAAAATGCATATTACACTTGAGTAATGTTCCCTATAAGCCTCTTTCGTAGTAATGAAATTAATTCTATTTGCAAAAAGAATAAAAATTCATGTTTCTCCAAGATTTTTATTTGTAAAAATAAATGAAATGAAAATTATGTGTAATATACAAGTTAAAAAATGCTATTAATTTAAAATATATCATTAAAAACCTCGTTAATTTAACTAATTAGTTAAATTAAATAGGTTTATAATTAAATAGGTTCATAAAAGATTTAAATTATTGAAAGTAAGATGCTTTTACTCAAAATATTAAAAATTATTCATATTCCTGCAATATTCATATTAACACTTATTTATCTCGTTTAATTTAAAAATTAGTTGAATTGAAATTAAAAATTATTATATTTTCTATAAATAATTCCAATTTATTTTCCTTTCTTTATTGTCTCATTAATTAAAAAACCAAATCCAACATTTAACTCATACAATCACAATTTTATTAAAATCAAAATTCAGTTTTGAATTATATCTCTCAAAAATATCTAAATTCATGCTTCATTCCTCTTCATCCCTATTACATAGATGATTACAACAAATGCAAGCATTTTCAGTTTTAATGCCAAACTCTCGGTATCTCGTTTAAGAGATACATAGTTCCCCATGACATGGCTCGTTAAACTTATCTTACAAAAGTATCCTGTAAAATCTTATAAAGGGCGGAGTGAAAGTTATCCTATAGAAGGATCTCAGGTGGATTTATTCGTCTGGGACGTGCTCGACAATGTAGCTAGCTAAATTGCTAGCCTGAATTCACTCTAAAGAGACTTTACTATCTTGATGACGCTAATTCATTCGCAATGGGACCTTATTGGCGAGGAAGGACTATAGAATCAACAGCGATTCGTTATACGGCCTCTGTTTTGTCGATCCCCTTTCCTCGACACCCCTGCAGCCACGTCGTTTCTTTCCCTTTCGCGAGCAGTAAAATCTTTTCGGATGGATCCTTCCAGGAGAAATAGAATCTCGATGTAAAATGTGCAAATGGCTACGGTGATTTCGAACGAATACGAAATTAGATGGATACGAACGGTGGGATAAACGATCGTGAAAGAATTTCTACCATAGAATTCTTAGAGAAAATGAATTTTCTTCCATGTGCTTGCTTTTTGAAGAAATGTCTTAATCAATAGTCGCGTGTTTTTTCGTTGGCTTAGCACTTGGCGGACGTTAAGGATGACTTTCGAGTGGGTAGGAAGGAAAATATTTTAGGAAAAGGGAATGATAATATTTTGGAAAGTTTCATAATGAAAACTTATCCAATTTCAATCACAAGATCCATTATAATATCATCGTTTAATTGGATATTGTTCTTCTGTAATAGTATAATTATAGATGACATAATATTTATGTAAAAGTGTAGAATAAATATTTTGGTTTAAAGAAAATTTTACTTTATTCCAGAAATTTAAATTTATATATTAGAAGAGAAGTTTTTAAATAATTCATTTTTATTTATAAAATTCCTTTTATAAATAATATACATTAATTTTAAATTTTTAATCTAATAAAAAAATTATATACAGAAAATTATATAGGACTTATGTTCCATCTATAAAAGATATACAAAGTAATTTAAAATATTAACTTATAGATACAGATCATTTTCTATATCATCTATATTCTATACTCACAAAAAGAAAAGTATAACATGTATTCTTATTAATGTATACTTCATAAATTATTTCTCTGTTCCTAAATTTTCCAAAATAATAAAAGAGCATATAAATATGATCAAAAATATTTCTATTCACTTACACAAATAAAAATTTCTATACACTTGCGATGCGAAGTAAAAACAAATCGTGGAAAAATTGGGTAAAGTCGTACAAATGGAAAAATGGGAGGACAGAAAAGACTCGTGGAACACGCGAGGGAAAAATAAAGAAACGATAAAGCAATCGTAGAAAGGAAAAAGGGTGCATACGAAAGAAAGAGGGTGGAAAGGTTAGATATACGAAGGCAAATTCTATGCCCGGGATAATTCTTGGTATTTTATTAATCAATAATACGCCTAGTTTTTGCACGGTTTTCTTATCTGGACAATATGAATCGTGGTAATGAAACGACTCGTGGCTCGTTTTTATCGCGCATCGAACATTTCCATTGATCGTTCAGGAAAACTTATTTTCCCGACTTCCTCTATTTTTCCCTGTTGCGAATATCTATTAATAAAAATGCAACGGGACGATATTAATTAATCGTTTCTGTTAATCGACTCTTTTATTTATTATTCTCTTCTTTGAGGATGAAACACTCGATGATAATAGAGCAGTGTGGCGTTCGAGAATCTTTTATGATTTTAAAGTTCAAAGATAAATATTATTGTTGAAATTGAAATTTAATTATCTTCGTATGACTTTTTAAACTGCTCTTTTTTGTTTCTTTTTTGGTTTAATTTGATCATAAAATTCAAAACTCTTTATTTTCGAAAGATTTTTTTTGATCTAGCTAATATCATTGTTATTAGTGATAGGTATATTGTTATAAAATTGGGATTCTTTGTGAGAAGCATTTTCAAATAAAAGAGAAAATCAGATTCGAGAAAATATTATTTTCAGTTACAAATACTAAAATATATATACCTTATCTCAAATTTCTTTGATTGATAAAATAAAATAAACATAACCTCAATCGAAACACGTAAAATACTTATTAAATAATAAATAGTTTTATTCAAAATTATTAATTGAACTAAATTTCGACCAATATAAATCTTATGAAATAAATTGAATTAAATTTAGTTTAGATTTAATCAAATAAATTTGATCCCATTAATTAAAAACATATACTACGTATGTTCCAAATTTAAAATTTTATTATCAAGTTAAAGAAAAAAATTACTTGAAATCAAAAGATGAATATTTTGGATATAAGGGTTAACATAATAATTAATCGTATTAGATGTGACAGAGATTTGTAGCGAATTCCCTCGAAACGAAAGAGAAATTAAAGATTAATTGGTTTCAGCATTGATCGTTCATTTATCATGGTCGATTAGTCACGATGTTTACGATACATGTATACATATATTTATCGTTCCACCGAATTTAATTAGCGTTCTCCGTAATAGATAATGTAATTAACATTTAGTTAATGGCGTTTAAGTAATTACATTTGTGTTTGCAGAATGGTATGCTTGTGTTTGGATTAATCAAAGATTGGAAATAAGGGTAATTTTGAAAAAAGAAAAAGGAATTTTCCATAGAAAGAGAAATTTGTAAAGTAACATCAAGTTTTCATCTATTTTATATCATTTTAAATTGATTTGACTCGAAAATTCTAATTTTAATAAAAGAAATTTTATTTAAGTAAAGAAATTTTTTTTGTCGACGTTTATATTTAAAAATTATTTTAATATTTTGTAACAAATTATTATTAACTATAATTCATTCATATAATCATATTATCGTATTAAAACATAATTCAATAATTCAATATATTTGATAATCCAATATTGTTACATCTAATTAATGTTTCGAGTCTTCGAAATTCTACGAAACTAGAAAGTCAAGAACGTACATCAATATTGTAAAAAAAAAATTTCACGAATAATCTTAACTAACAACTAAAATTAACAAATAACAAATTTAATACCAACATTAATATAACTGAAATCATACACACATACTCAACAGCTGCAAATATATCAATCAAAAAACACGTAATCGCAGAAAGCCTTAAAAGAGCTTCAAAAAAAACAAACTTCCCTTCTCATAAAAGATTCGAATCAACCCCTCCATACACCGCGCATTCAACCCTTTCTCTCGTCCCTCCCCTAATCTCGCACACACAACGATCTCGTCTCGCGTGTCTCTTATCCGCGATCGAGTCTCGAAAAGTCCCGAATCCCGGCTAATTTGAAAGTGTTTCTCTCCTCGCAACCGAGGCATAAATCAGTTTGGCTCGCCGCGAACGAAGATGAATGTTCGTCAATCATCGAGCCGGTTGGCGATAAATCAATGGGGAGACGCGTTAAAACGCTCGCGTGCCCGGCCATTTGGGCGGGGAGGGATAGGGAGGAGGGAGGGATGGGCCGTATTATACACGGGCGAAAATCGAATTACACCGAGAAATAATAACCGCGAGCCAACGAATCGATAATTGGCGAAATTCTGGCAGGAGATCGTTCGATCGAGAGCGCCGACAATGGAAATCGTATCACAAACCCGGGGGCGGTATTAAAGTGAATTAATGTCTCGACGAAATTGCTTTGTAATGCGTGCGCTCCAGGGATTTAATGGGAAATCAAAAAATAGTTGCGGCTGGAGGGGGATGTAGGAGGATATTGTAGGAGGAGCATTTATTATTCGAATCGTATCTTTGAATTGAAATTTTTTTCTTTCTTATTTCTCCTTTTTTTTTTTTTTAATTGAAACGGGGAGAAAAAACAATATCGCAGAGAGTTATTATTATGCAAATATAAATATTATTGTATTTCATATTATAAATATCGTAAAATCATGGATTTTGTATTTTGCGATGGTATTTGTGTTTTCAATTTTGAAAAATGACGTTTTTGGATAAGATTGAGAATAAAATTTTGATATATTTATCGAATCTAAATATAATATAAGTGATTGGTAATAATTATTCATAAATTATTTATAAATATCTTATGTGAAAAGTGAAAAATAGATAATTGTAACGAAATAATCTAACATAATATTAATATTCAACAATTAAAATATAACTGTGTCACTATAAATTATTATTATTTTCGAAATAAATTTCATATTTCTTCTCGTCCCCTCGGATTTTTTAATATTTAATCACGCGTGTAACGTGATCATCGAAAATTATTTGCTACATACATTTATTTATTTGCTCACAAGGAAATGATCCAACGAATTATTACAATAATTCACGATACTTTCTGAATTTTATATCATTATCGGATATTCACATGTATGGGGTATATATATATTTATTTGACGAACGATTTTCCATATCGAAGATTTTATTTATTATTAAAGTAATCGCGCCGTATCATTATAATAATATGCACGGTAGCCAGCACAATAAGAATTAAAATCTCGAGCATTGCATTAGCATGATATGCATAACATTAAAACGTAACGCGCGTGCAAATGCGAAGTAATTGTTGTATATAATTTGCTTTTAATTAGCGTGTAAATTTTCAAAATTCAGCGAGACACAAGACCGCGTCCAATTTGCAAATTAATTTCATCCCTGTGACACGTTTTAACTTTTAATTGGTAAGTATTGCCTTTTAAAAAAGACTTATGATACAAACGTATCATCATATTTCGTATTCCATTGTGGAAAACATTCGAACGTATGTCAGAAATTTATTTATCATTTGTTTGCGATTGTGTACATATCTTTTTTACGAGATATCTTTGAAAATTTGAGAAATATCATGAATCGATAAAAAAAAAATTTGATTCGACATTGTATTTCAGGATCCATCAAAAAAATTTTCTATTGTATTTATTAAAATGAAACATATGCACTTGTTTCTTTTTGTTTCTTTGAGAGAAAATATTTTCTTTTTTATTAGTGTAATTTAAGATACGTAATTTAAGAATTTCCTGTTGTAATTATTAATTGAATAAAAATATTTCGATATATCCTTTAAAAAATACGAAACTTCCAAATTACACGAAATATAATCAATCTGACATTTAAAATAAATTAAAAATTTACATATGTATCTACGCGATTGATAAATGATTCAACACAAAAAAAAATACACAGAAACGGCACTATTGATAAAATGAATAAATAAATAAAAACGTTCGTCAACTAAAAAAAAAAAATCTATGGACGAAACAAATCCATAAATCTTGGTATAATAAAAAACGCTTGTACATCGTGCATCAAGCGACCAATTATAATGATCACTCGCTGAAAACGAATCACGAAAAAAAATAAAATAATAAAAAAGATAGTAAAATAGAGAATTTAAACTAAAAAGCTTATAAATGAAACGATAAATTGCCATGGTAGTCGAGTCGAAGAGGGGCCGATTAATTAAGAATTAACGCGCGCGCGTTAAATTCAATGAGCTAAATTTCAGGAATGGGATCGTTTTAAAAGCCATAAAGTCGCGATAATTTATTCCTTGTTCGACGTGCATATGTCAGACAATGTAAGCCACGCGGAACCGTGTAAATGTCGGCCGATAATCAAACGCGAGGATCTGGAAATAATCGGGGCCAATAAATTCGAGATACCATGAAATTCGTGCGCGCCCCACTCTTTTACGAATTTGTTGTTGATCACAGGCACGAGAATAACGATCTCGTTCAAACCGATTCGAAGTTAGCCAGTCGTGCGATGATAATTGTTGTTCCACGATTCTGAACCAGAAAAGGACGAACACAACTGTGTTTCGATACAGAGAATAATCGAGGCTCGATTAAGAAAGACAGATATTGTTCGGTATTCCATTGGATTGGTTGGAAAGTCGATTGAGAAATTTTGAAAAATTCCATGACCTGTAATGGAATTACGAATTTTATCCTTTTAACGTGATTTCTTCTCTTGTTTATTGAATTGGTTTCGTTACAGTTTTTTTTTTTTTTATTAAGCTTTATCTATTCATAAAGTGGAATCTGATTATATTTAATCGTGCATCAATAATCAAATTTAATTCTTTTAATAATTGTAAGCTTATTGTACAATATTTATAGTAATTATAAGAAATAGGAACCAGATGAATTTGAAAATCTTTCAAAGAAAAAATAACCAATTTGGAATCTGAGTATTCGAACGTAAAGGTTAATCATGAGGAAATTTCGATTTACCCTTCTTATTATGTCAGATATATTCTTAATTTTAAATTAAAATTTCTCCTTTTTATTCAACTTTAAAATATTAACACTAGAATTAACAAGCTGTAATATCTAAATGTCTATTTTAGATATAATTAAAACAATTATAACAATTATAAAAAACAAAGACATTTTCATGTTCTCAATAATAACAAAACGAGAAATATAAAATTATTTCGACAAGTTTGATTGTTCTAGTGTTAAGTTATAAGTATAAGTTAGGTATAAGTTCACAATTAATTATAATTTTACCAGGAATTATCGGAGGGAAAAATCCGAATCCCACCAACAGATTTAACTAATCGATCTTCTTTTCCAGGCCAGGATTTTTAGAAATTTCTCCACGCGATTATCCTCCGTATAAATCAATAAATCGCGACGCGTTCTCGTTCCATCGACGACAATCCACCCTGTCATTTAATCGAACGAATCGAATCCTCAAACTCGAATCGAATCATCGTAGGAGGAAGGTAACGAACCACGAAATAAATAATATAATAAAAGAAAATAAAGAAACGGCACGTTTCGGAGAAGCATCCAGTGATCCAACGATGATTTACGTCCGTGAAATGCGAAATTCGTGAAAAAAAAAAAAAAATTAAAAAAATAAAGAAAAAAAATAAAAATTTCTAAAGTTCGATTCTCAATGTTGTTGCCTCTCGCCCTCGTGGTCGTGGTTGAAAATCGGGCCCGAACACGTGCAATTGGACCCCCCACGCAACGTGTGTTAAGAAGTCTGCGGCGACAATAAGTGCGGGGCGACTTCACGGCACCGTGGTCTCCTTCACCAGCCCAGAGTCCCACCTGGTAAGCCTCAGTATCCAAAGCTTTCGAACGAATCAACAACAAAAAAAAAAAAAAAGATATTAAATAAATAAAATAAAGCGAAACAAAATTTAGCAAAAGAAAAAAAAATTAAAGATAAAGAGAGAAAAAAAAAGAATAGAACGAATAGAAAGCAAGAAAGATTTGATTGAATGAAGCACAACACAGAGCAAGCTCGTAAAGCTCGCTCTCTTTGAAGCTGATTCGCCCGCCATTTGATACGCACCTGTATAATTATTCTATATATATATATATATATAATTGGCTAAAAATCTCACGCGAAACTTAGCTTTTTAGCGAGGAGCGATCACCAGAGCACCAACTTTTCTTCACCAACCACTCACTTATTCCACTCTCTCTATTTCTCTCTCTCTTTCTCTCTGTCTATCTATCTCTCTTTCTCTCTCTCTCTCTTTCTTTCTCTTTCCACCTTTCAATTTGGTTTCTTTTCTTTGTCTTTTTTGTCGAGAGAGACTCGCGACGCGGGTCGAAACGGGGGGAAATCGGCACGACGATGAAAAGTTTCGAGTATTTTTCCCAGACTGCCATCCAGTTTCTCGATTATGGCCTTCAACCCGGAACCACCCCTTCTAGCTCCCTCCAGCGTGCTTCTCGACGACTTGAATGATCAAGCAGCAGCAGCAGGAACTGGGTTAGCTTCGGCACAGAGAGTACACTCGAGCAGATGGAATTTTTCCTGGTTCTGATCGAATTTTTTTTTTCTTCTTCTTCTTTTTTTCTTCTTTTTTTTTTTTGTGGAAGGTAGAACGCCTCGAGTAATGTTTTACTGTAACGATTTTCAATCCTTTCGAGATCGTATTCGGATTCGTGTGATTTCAGATTAATATCTTTCTTTTATTAAAGTTTACCGGTCATTATATTTTTTATTCTTTTGATATTTAATTTAAAAATTAAATCAAATTAGCTTTATTATGAAACTATTACGTAATTAAATTTTTATGAATATATAGTAGAAGCATTAAATGTTTGTTGTTGAATATGAATTATTTGTTGATTAATCACGAATTATTAATTGTTAATTTCTTATACTTAATCTTATGAGAGAATTGAATTTTGACTCGCACAATAATAATCAATAATTGATTCTCAATAAATCTTCAAAATCAGTTTGAAAAATTCTTCAGTCGCATGATTTGTTTAAAAGTTTATGAAAATTCTTTATCCCTATTAAGATTCATTCTCAGTCAGTCCATAAAAAATCCAACTTGATGTTTTCAAATGTAACCTGGTATCTTTTGCAAAAAGTATTTCAACGTTTCGCAAAAATTTCAGCTTCCTGTTCAGTATATTATTCAAACTCGGAGCTAGCTGCAATATTTGTAAAACATTGAGATGCTTTCTCGAATAGACGTGACTTACATTCTGGAAACTTCGACTAAAAAGAATCAATTCGCTAAAAAAAATCTTATTATCAAGTACATAAATATATTTATCTTGATTTCTTAAAACTTGAAAAAAAAAAATCATTGACAAAATACGTATCCATGTATTTCTTTTTTAATCCTTATTTAACTTTTCTCCTAAAATTTAAAATAACATCTTATTTTTTTAATCATCATTTCTATTTCAAAACGTATATTCATAAAAATAGATGATTAATATTTTGATAAACGAAGATATCACAAAATAAGAAATTTTTTCCATATATTTGTCGTGCCGATTTTTCGTCGCTTCCCCGCAGGCTTTCTTGTGGAATGGTTAGGAAGTCATGTCACGATTTGTATATATATATATATAAATATATATAAATAGTTCACGCGTGGGGTTCTTTGCTCACGATCTTAAAGCCTAGCCTCTATATAGGTATACACCACTGGTCACTGCACATGCACGCAATAATCTTCGCTCCTCTCGTTATTGTCATCACTGTCACTCACATCTACGTCTCATCTACGCGATTCTCGCGTTTTCTGTAACCTTATTTCTAGATTCGAAGAAAAAAAAAAAAGAATGTTCATTTCACGGGTCAAATCGATTCACAATTATCCGCCGTTTAATAACAATTACATCGAGGATAAGATATCCGTAATTCGTGAAATCGACATTGCGACACGTTGTAAAACACGTTTATTTAAACAAGCTATTCAATACGAAGCAATTGAAGCCGAAAGATGAACATCTATCCGCGATAATTCGCCGATTTCTCGACACGAAATTAACTTGCTCGCCGTTTCGTTCGATGGTTTCTGATTAAACCGTGACGCGTATACATATATATTCTTCCTATAAATATGTACTCACTTCATCGAATCCATCCTCTGTGCCTCGTGGAATGAGCGACTAATAAGCGTCTGAGAATTGCCTTTAGCTCGATGCACTTGAAAATGCATGAGAAAAGAGAAACGGAACGAATCGCACCGCCTGCATGTTGACGCAACAAAATCTACGTCTAATTGTTCTTTCAGGACGAAAATGGAACGCGTTCCATGTGCGAACGCGACATTGCCTGTCCTCCGTGACCGGCCGCCTTCGTGATCGAGGACGATTGATTTCGAAATATGGATTGGAACAGAGACATTCGCGGTAGTTGGTCAAATATGAGACGTGTGAGAGTAATTTCCATTCAAAGTTGAATATTCGTCGAAAGTAGGCTCGTTGAAAGCATAAATAGATGGAATTTGAATCGAGTTTAATCCTTTGATGACAATATTTGTTGTATTTATATTTTGTACATTTTTTTTTCTGCATAATATAATTAGAATATAATTAGATTGAGCGAGTTTTGGAATGGAGAATCGAATTTTTGTTCAGAGATTTTTTTCTTTTTGAATGAAATTTTATTTTTAAGATATTCAATAAGAATTTAGTCCTAATGTTTTATGCATAAGCAAATAAATCAGAGTTGAGAAGATTTTATTTTAATATCCGAATAATACATGTATAGTTAGGTATAGTTTTATTTAGAAAGTAAAATAATGATATATATAGGAATTCAATTTATACCAATTTATATTAATTAATTCCAATCGTTCTTTTTTTAATTTTTTTTTTATTTTTTTATAAATATTTGATATCTGAACAATTAAATCGGGGAGAAAATTTTATTTCAAGGAGAAGTTTAAGAATAATAGATAAGAAATTTAAAAGAAATTTAATTATTATTTCTTTCTTTATATTTTTCTTAATATTTGATATCTCCAAATCGCGAAGAGGAGAAGAAAATTTTATCTTTAAATTTAATTATTTCTAAGAAAAAGGAAAATTTTAAATTTTATTTATTCATTCCTTACTTCCATATTTTTCTTAATATCTAATATCTTTGAAAATCGAATAATTTTTCTAATTTATTGGTTTACACATCTCTCTTTTCGATATTTTTCCACGATATTTGTTATCCAAACAATTGAATCGGTGAAGAGAAAATTCCATTTCGAAATTACTCGAAGGAGAAATTTACCGACACAAAGCAAAACTTTAGAATCTGGATGTTCGTTTCGCAATTAATTAAGCTATCGGGATTAGCCACGGATCGAGAATTCGAAACAGCATGGAAACTAAGATAAACCCGGCTTTGGAACTGCAAGGAGAAAGAATTAATTGGCTAAAGTCGAACCCAAAACTTTGAGTTTCTGTTTAATCATTAATTAAGTTATTTCGGCATACTCATTTTTACATACAAAATATCTTGAAGTACTCTCGAAGAAGTCGGGAATACATTGTTAATTTATCGATCTGTAAATAAATTTTATAACTATAATCATTCGAATTGTCAAAATACTCCGTGGAAATATCCACTCCATCCTGATATTTCCATCATCTCCTAGATTTTACGTATATTCGATCCATTTTTATACATACACATATATTTAAAACAAATGTAACGTCATCACAGGATTAAATCTAATTCAACGAGTCTATCTATTTCCGATTGATTAATCGAGAATTTCCGTACTGAAAATATAAAATTCGAAGCAACCTTTCAACCGTACGATCCAAAAATATTAAAATTAAAATTTTCAAAAAGAATTTTTCTTTTTTTTTTTTTTTTTTTCATTTCGAAACATTTTAAACGTTCCAATGATCAAAATTTTTTTATTCAATGACGCGAAACACACGCGTATATATATAATGCATACGTGTGTAACTCGGTCCAGTTTAGACCCGTTTCCATCGCAACGAACGTTGGGCGTTGAAACCGATTCCGGTAACCTAGTTAACCGGAATAATAAAGCACGAAAAGCTGGGTCATCATCGTTTTCCAGAGATGGGAGAGGAGTGCATAAGGTTATCTGTGCATCGGCGACCAGCGCGAGAACATCAAAGAAATTTGGACTTCCGGCCCCTCCAACACTAGCACACAGGAGATCAGTTCAGCTCGTCTCACGATCGTTTCGCCCTTTATCCACCAACATATCGTATATACTATACATATCGTGCATCACACATTCATACATACGCGTATATATATATATACACACACATATACATACACAATATGTTACATGGAAAGATTTATCTTACACGAATCTTCCTTTTATTTCCCTCACCTCGCGAATAACTTCCTTCTATCTCTTTCTATCTTTTTCTCTATCTATCTATCTATCTATCTGTCTAACTCTATCTCTCTACCTCTTTCTAATTCTCTCTATTTCTCTTTCTCTTTCGTTCTTCCTCTCTGTTTCTCTATCTCTCTCTCTCTCTTTCTCTCTAAATTCTCGTCTACGGAGCTCGAGGTGAAGCAATAGCTCGTGTAACCACGACAACAATATCGTAACTCTTGCACAGCTGCAGCACGGTGGGGCTCTGGGTAAGAAAACACGAAATAACTTTGAATATATATTTCTCGATTACTTCGGCTATCGGTGTGCCAAGTTGTCCAACGAACCTGAAAATGCCTTCCAGTCAGACGACAATGGATATATAGGGGAGGAGCAGGAATAGATTAACTATGGATGAAATTTAGAATGATTAAGTTGAAGTTTCTTTTTGGTACGAGTGAATATAATATTCATATGTTTTGTATGGGTTTGATTAGATTGGTATTGATAGTACAGAAGCATCTTATAAATTTTTATTGATTTCTTATGAAAATTTCAAAGATATTAAATTTAAAAATTACTGTAGAATTGCATATTTATTGAATTAACTCTGTTATTTTATTCTAGAAATTTGTTTTTTCTTTTTTCAAATATATCAATTAAAGTCAAGTTGCAAGAATCTTTTAATTTCTATCCAATTATTTTAATGGATTGAAATTATTCTTAACTTGTGAATCAGTTTTTTTATTAATAATGAATGTTCTAAGTTATCTATCTTTATCTATAATTGCATTCTAATTATACACCAATTAAAAAAATTCTGTCGTGAAAATGATGTTTTAATTAAAACATATAACAATAATATCCTAAGAGATAAATTAATAGGAAAATTGAAATTCAAAATAGTTTCTTTTTCATTTCACACACGTTGTTATGATTTTATTATGATATCTTATTATCTTATATTACAATCTTAATATCATATTACAAATATATTTTGATTTCATTTCAATTATATTCAAATCACACATCTAGATTTTCAAGTACAACATTTTCAAAACAAATAATTAAACTGTAATATAATCATAATTCTGTATTTCCAATTTTATTCTAATCTTAAATTGAATTTCCATCAATATTTAAATCTTCAGAAACTCTCTATCATCGCATCTATTCCTAATCTCAACATCAAATTATCCCTTAAAAATCTCATTTTGCAAAATTCCCTCTATACATATTTTTCCATTCCCTATCATCTCAATTATCTTACTTAACAATCTTATTTCTTATTATCCTCATCTCTATTCAACAACTGTCTTTTCATTCTCGTTTCTCATCGTCTACACTCATAATCATAAAAAACTTATTCGACAGATAGATCTAATTTTGTCGCAAAAATTATTATTACCAGAACGCAAGATGATCGATATTCGAATCGATGATGAAGTTTGGCAAAGATATAAATCTCGCTTACCACGGTCAGAGTGCTTTTAACAAAAGGCCACTACGTTATAGGCCGTGACATAGTTCCTTGTGGTTATGCATCGACCTATAACGTTGCACATCAAGCTGGAAACTTGTAGCTTGCACCGAGCAACTTGCGGTTCCCCCAACTCGGGCGAACTTTACTTCGACAGCTCTAGGGCGAATGCAAAGCACAGGCAAGTACATTGAAACCCGCACAAAGGATGCATCGTGACAGGGTTAAGGGGAAGACTATGCATTCCCCTTTTAAATTTCAACCGTGCGAAAGATTATTCGGCAGTGGTTGAAGAGTTTACGTGGCGATACTTTGAAGGATCAAGTTTCCAATAACGTGAGTACCCACTTATATGTTTGTTGGCAAGATATATTAAATGTAAACATAATAAGAAATGATAATTAAACAAGGGGCAAAAAATTATCCTATTACATGATAAAAGATTGTCATTAATACAAAAAAATAGATATCATTTATATCAAATAGAAAATTGTATGTGAAAAAGATTAAATCTAAAATTTGACTTTTCAAACAAAAATTTATAAAATGAAAATTTGTTTCAAATTTTTTATATTTTCTCTTGGTATAAGAAAAAAATAATATTTAAATATTGTAGGTTTTCTGGTTTTTTTTAAAAAAAAGGGAAATTCGTATATATAGTTTATTTTTGTAAAAATAAACGCAAATTGCGAAATTATATACATCTCTTTCTATCCTTTTTAATCTGCACTATACATATTTAATATTTAATACTTATTTTTAAAATATAAAATATGCATATAAATTTATTTCAATTTATTATCATTGATTTCGACTAGCATTGTTGTATATCTGCACAACTTCTGTATAACTGCTGATTTCTATTTTGATCGATTAATCAATCCACGATTCTACATATCCCTTCGACCTTAATATCGCGAGTCCTCTGAGAAGGAGATGTTCCACCATGACAGCCAACTGTTCCCGATATTAACGATACGCCGACATGTCTCCATTTAGTAGAAATTCATATAGATCGAATAACACGATAAGCTTTCTGACAGATATTCCCTCGTGATCATGAATTATGTGCCGACACATACATAAAATAGAATACCTATTTCTTAACGATACATAGTCTATTCATTTATTTTCGAAATTTTCTTGGCTGTGAAAAAATTCCAATCCTGGAATTATATCTTAAACAAAATCTGTTGGAAATAATTATTGAAAAAGTTTTCATTAAATAAATTGATATATCTTTATATGATTATAACTTCAGTTTATATTAAGAAATTTAGTAACAATTGAATATTTCACTATAAATTCGATTATTTCATCGGCAAAGACTTAAATAATTTCGCGATATAAATGATTCTCTTAGTCCAATGAACCTTGGTGACCGATTCGTCTAGGGACTGCAAGGAATGCGGTTTCAGGCTGAATCCTCGACCAATGCAATTCTCGGAGGAGCAGGTTGTCCAACCTTGGCTTCCGACACGTATCGCCCCCTGCATTTCCTAACAACCTAACTAACTTGC
This sequence comes from Apis mellifera, assembly GCF_003254395.2. Taxonomy (NCBI): domain Eukaryota; kingdom Metazoa; phylum Arthropoda; class Insecta; order Hymenoptera; family Apidae; genus Apis; species Apis mellifera. Next base: position 2,428,702 of record NC_037642.1, on the reverse strand, counting down.
GGCCCCAGGCAGTCTCCATATCCCTCGAGTTGTGTAACTGCCTGGTCCCATCGTCTCGAATGAAATTGATCTCGATCCAAGGATCTAGCGCCTTGTATCACGGTCCAGAGATTCATCTGATCAATATTGCAAAGTTGGCCCGGTTAATGCAAGTTTTTTCGAACGTGATATATGATGAATCGGAAGAAGTTCGAGAGATATTCAGAAATGTAATTTCATGATAAAGAAAATAGTCAAATAGGGATTAAATTGAATGATTTGTTGATTTTAAAATAGAATAAAGAACAAATAAGAAAATGATGTGACAAATTTTAGGTGCAATTTTTATAATTGATATAATTAAAACAAAAATAATATTTTTCAACAACTAGTGAGATTTGATTTATTGTAAGAAAATTTGAACATGATGTAATTTTAAATAATCTTCTTTTGAAATATTTAATTAACATAAATAATCAAAAAATATTTTTATATCAATATTAATTTCTAATTTACGTATAATACTTGATTACTAATTACTATCGGGGATAGAAACTCCTGTGGCAGAAATTACTCAAATCGATATTTCAAAGTTGGTAACTGTCAGGTTTTCCCTAGGCGAAATATAGATTATTTATTAAACTACAAATTACGAAGCAATACATTTGAAGTATTGCAAAGATTCTTATTGAATGAAACATTTTTTTGGATTAATAGATTGATGAACATTTGAATTACACGTTAGGATTATTTTTTATTATAAATAATAAATAATACATGGATCAAATACCGCAATAATAATTTCTCTTTTTATTAATTTCAAAATTGAAAAATATAGGGAATTTTTAAAATTTTTCATTTTTCATTGTTTGCAAGAACGAAACAATATTTCGCCGGTTATATCCAATTCGAGCAATTATTTTCCACCCGGTAAAAGGAAATTTTTATCGCACGCTACGTTTATCAGATTCTCTTTCCCACGTAAAATAACTCGACGTGTTTAAATACGCGGCAGTAAATCTATCATTTCTAACTGATACACTGACCCTTTATTTTTTATTGCAACAGTCAAACGATATTTCATCGGCAACAACTAGTGTGAGCAATCATTTTCCATATACCTGAAGAAATCTCTATGCGCATTTTATCAGATTTTTTTCGCCCGAATTAATTCGATAAAATCGTTTAACAATTAAAGTGAAATAAACGGTAATATATATTAACTTTCATTTTTAATTGTTACCATTTTTCACGATAACAATTGTTATTGTGACTGACTAATAAATATTAATAAATAGTGGAATAATATTTGAAATTAAATTCAATCAATTGTTACAAGTGATTTTGTATGTTATATCGCAAGATTCACAATTGGATAGCAAAGTTGCATAGATCACGAGATATAAAGAAAAAAATTCAGACATTTTCTTGCACAAAATTTGATACTTTTCGTTTCAATTAACAATATGATTGAAATAATGCAAATCAAATGATCAACTTCATTTGATAAATTTAATTATTTGTTTTCCTATTATAATACAAATTAATTTAATGAATATCAAATGTTATTTTATATTTAACTCTTGTACAAATATAGAAATATCTTTGCATAATTTATATTCAGACATTTTTCATTATCGTTGACAAATATTCATAATTTCAAAATCCTATCATCAGCTGCATTAATAAATAATTTTTTAATTATAATCTTGTGAATAGTTTTTATTGTATGTTCTTTATAGAAATCAATTCGTAATAGATGTTTCTATTGTAAATTCCAAGAGAAAGTTTATTCTTTATCTTCAATATTGAAATTGGTTGGCATTGGATTAAAATCAAAGTTCGAAATAATATAACTTTTTCGTTATATTTTTAACACAAGCCATAAATATCTTTCAAAAATATTCTCGTATTATGAATTCCAATGAAAACAGATAAACAAAAGTTCTTGAAGATAAAAGTTTTTACTTTAAAGTTTTATAGAAACATAAAAATAAAAATTTTATTCGTGAATATTAAACGAGGTCATCATTGTAACAAATATCAAATAATATCTATCATATTTTTTATCTTACATAAACTTATAAATAATATAACATTATATTATCAAATAAAAAACTAGTATCCATCTAATAATTTGATAGTTTTGTTTATGGAATCTTTTCTCTTTTATTTGTTCCATAAGAAGATTCCTAATGATAATGCTTTTTTTCATAAAAGTTCCACAAGAAAAGATATTCCCTCAAATAAAATATATTAATATATGTTAATATATTCATATAATTCCATTAGAGGATTGATTGTAGAGATCAAAACAAATATGAAAATAGATATAAAAAAATTAATTTATTTAAATTGGATTTTTATTTTTGTCTCGTTTCATTCAAAAACTATTTATACAACAAATTACTTATAACTTAATAAAGACATAGATTATCTTTGTCATGCCACCATTTCACTTCTATCTCTTTCTCCCTTCATCTAATGTAAACTAAATTATTAATAACTTAATAAATAATTCTCAATCGACATTTCTACACATATTTGTTTTTATTTCAGTCTTTAGAATCGACTCTCCAAATGTATTCCACCAATACATTGATACTCTTCTAGCCATAACATTTAAAAGTTTGAACAGAACTATTTATTTTGATCCTGGTGAAAATGGTTCGTTCCAATAACATTTTCTGCCCATATCACGTCGAAATTATTGTATAACAGAGGATAGATTTTGCCTCTTTATTTCTTTTCAAAACTCTTTGGACGAAAGATGTTACCATTTCATTGGCTCAAATAATAAACAATAATATCGTATACTGCCTATAATCTTCGATACACGGTACATGCGAGTTGACACGAGGCACGAGGCATGTTTTCGTTGTTATGTCGTGCGGATATTTGCGCTCGAACATCCCCGGATTCCTGTATAGAAATTGTTCGATGGATATTCACCGAAAACGTTACATGAATATTTAACAAGCGGCTGGTAACAAACATGACCGATATAATATGGGGTCAAATCTCGGGTGAAATTAGGATGCATCGTGGTAAATAACTGTGTAAACGAAAATTCCGGAAATAGGATGTTTTTGAGCGTGTTGATATTTTGGGGATGACTTTTATTTTTTCTTTTTTTCTTTTTTTTTTTTATTTGTTTTGTTTGAATGGAAATTTGCACTAGCAAATTTTAATGAATGAATATGAACGAAAATATAATACTTAAGATATAGATTTTCTTGTTTATGTGTGAATAAATGAATGGATGGATGAATAAGAAAATAAAGGAGTTTTTAATTTCTTTTGAGATGAATGAAAACTTTCAAATTATTTGCATTTGTTCAATTCACAATTCACAATGATTTGTTTATCGTTTTATGTTTTAAATAAGATTCTGAAAAGTAATTTTTAACTGTGAAAATAATTCATGTTGTCATAAATTAATAATACAACGACCAAGAAATTAGAATTTCAAATATGAAATGATACAGTAATGATATAAAAGATATCATCATGTCTAATATACACTTGATCATTCTTTTGTAAAGTTTAAACTTGAAATGAAAGCTAATGAAATCTCTACTGTAAATGATCCTTGTATCTGTTCTTTTTGTAAATTGTGCAAACACATTCGTATCCGTAAAAAGTAAAATGTTTACCATAGATCGATTGCACTTGTGAGAAAGGATTATCTTTTTAATGGCTACGACTGTAAGAGTAAAGCAAACGTTTATATTACAAGAGATATAATGGTTCGTTTTGATCTACGATAAATAAAAAATGAATTATTTAAATATTGAAAAATTGAAGAAGGATTATAATCTGTGACTGATAAATCATTTATGAATATACATGAGTCAAAATTCATTATAAATTACAAATAATTGGGTATTCAAGTGAATAGTATTATTCGAAATACGATAAAAGATAAAAATTAAAAATTATACAACAATTTTAATTTAAACACTAGAAATGAAAGAATTCATTTGCAAAATTAATTATAAATTAAATGTGCACTTCTAGATTAAATATCCTTAAAGTAAGATTTTAAATTTAACAACAAATTCACATATATAAAAGAATATACACAATAATATAATATATTATAATTATAATGACAACATTAATAAGAAATATATAAATATTCAATATAAAAGTATACATTGAATATTCAATAATTAATTAAAAGTTTTTTAATATCTGTAAAGAGAAACAAAATGAAAAAAATGGCACAGATTTTTCTTTGAACAGTGAATCAAGTATAATATCAAACATATTATAAAATGAAATAATTTTAAAGTAAAATAAAATATTTGGTAACAGAAAAGTGAAGAGAATTAAAAGAAAACGAGTGGCTAGCAATAGTTTATAGCACCCTTGCTAAACTATCCTCAGAGACCAGTGTGTTTACAACCGCTTCAAAGTGATCCTTTATTCACTACTCTGGAAACTCGTTCTTTGAATTATCCGTCTCCTGTCATCCTTTTCACGGATTAAGCGTATTCTATAGGGATAGAGGTCCTTGTGGTTCGCCACGGGTTCCACCTCCATTACCACTACTAAGAAGAATTTCTCCTTCCCATAAGCAAACCTAAATCGGGTCTCTTTCGAGCAAACTCGACATCAAACACGAACATTGACTGTTCCCCAATTTGACTGGTAACTTGGCCCGTACGGTAATTAAGAGAGGTATTTGATTTTCTGCTGTAATTAGAGCACTTAACTATCGAGTAAGTTGATTGAACATCGACACTTCAGCTCTGCTTTTGTTTGTGGTCGGTTGATTCTTCGAGGTTTTCCTAATTGTGTTGAATAATTTCTTTGGAGTGACCGTTTAGTGGAACTTTTACAATAATTTATTGTTTTTGTTGAACATATATTTTTTATATATTACAATTTTTGGAAATTTAATTGTGAGTATTTTCATTTTTAATATAATATAATTATAATTGGCTAATTTTATTTTTATGTTTGTTTCTTTTTCAATGGAACTGAATATCTTTTTTTCAATATTTTATAATTTTTTAAATACATGTTAAAAAGTGAGTTCAAGGATTTGTAGATAGTTGCATTTTGAAATTTAAAAAAAAAAAGCATATCAATTTTTACCATCAGACACAACCATTCAGTCTAAATGAAAGAAAAAGTAAAGATAGAACATGACCTTTTATCCTTATTTCAGAATACATTTCTATCACCAATTGTACGAAAATCTCCATAACTAGTCCACCTGGATTCACAGAATACATTCACAGTCTAATTTTCTTATTTTAAACCTCGGTGATTTTTGTCATTATGCGATTCTTCCAATGGAAACCAGCCCGATAATGCAACGATAAGGGACGCCATATTCTCAGAACTCGCAACCCACTATATAATTTGAATATTTTATAATAATGGAAGTTTTTAATGTACATTTTAACATAAATTTCCACGAAATTTTCTAGGATTCATTAAATTAATAAATTTTTCGAAAAAATAAGTAATTTATCTATTTATCTAAATAGTATTTGTTCAAATTTTTATTACTTTGATTTTATCATTGAGATTAAAAATTTGGAATTATATTTCCTTCTTTTTTATACTGATCTTTCTCTTGATTTTCAATAGAAATTTTTAAATTGCTAAAGTTAAGAATTAAGAATCCATAGAATGCAGAAGACATAAAATATTCAAAAAAAAAGTATAACTTTTATTGACTTCATTCATAAATTAAATATAGTTTCTTTTTAATCAATTAGTTCGGATAATAAATGATATGATACTTAAAAGATGAAACACATCTTTGTTTCAAGTCTATTTTTATAGTTTATAAGTTTTAATAATTTCATCTAATGATTAATCTAAATGATTAATTTAATGATTAATGTTTAAATTTTATGAAACTGATTATTATTATTAATGATTGAATTGAAATTTTTAATTGGTAATATAAGTACCAGATGTTTAATTTCATTAGAATATTGTTGAGAACATTTTAATAGTAAAAGATTTCGAAATTTACATTGGTGTACACGATCCACCGAATTTCGAAGGAATTTCTCTACGAAATTTTCCATCGATCTTTTTCCACGACATTCTACAATTCGGAAGATTTTAATTTTAAGCTACAAATACTTGGAATTCTTCGAAAGTACAACGATAATTCTTGTCACATGCTTTCATTGCTTTAATTAAACAAAGTCCTCGACAGAAACCGCAACTATTCAAATATCTTGTTCAGAATGGAAGGATAGAGGATAAATTTCCGATACAATCTAAAAAAGTGTTTATCAATTTTATCGTACATTGCTTTTTTTTCATCGTTTTTATTAAATTTTTTAATATTGAAGAAATTCCTGGAAATTCTAACGTTATATTTTTTTTTTTTTGAGATATTGAAGAAATTTATAAACTTAGAACGATTAAATTTTCTTAATTTTACATTGGAAATAAAATCCTTACTGTTTTATATTAATTTGAAGTTTATTTTTAATTTTTGTAAGTTATAGATATAATGAAATTAAAATGTTCAAGAATTTATTCTATTACTAAGTAATGAAATAAATAAAGTGTTAATTGACTAAAATAATAAAATCATAAATTAATTGACAATATATTGCATTGAAAAATTAATTTTTTCAAAATAACTTATATAGGAATCAATCAATTCAAGAATCTCTTCATTTTTAAAATTTTTAATTAATAAATCAATTAAGCAATTACTCGAATTAATTTAGATTAATTTGTTTATGATTGAATATTTATAAAGAAATTCTTCTTCACTGATTTAAACTTCACTGACAAAACTTATTTTCAGAAAATATTGATTTATATTGATTGGCCTTCGATTGCCCTTTAATCCTCATTCCTTAAAATAAAATTCAATATATTTATTTCTGAAAACCGAAATAGACGAACGAAATACAACTTCCTCGTCTCTTTAAAATATACTTATTAAAACAAAATTAAAGATATATTTCGAAAATCGAGAAGGAAATACAACTTCGTCGAATCCTTCATCCCTTCGTACTTCAACGATCTTAGATTAGGAAGCACGGATTAGTAAATTATTTATTTCGCCAAGTAATTTAACTTCTCTAATTGATCGCCCCTCCCCCCAACCCTGTCCTCTTTCGTCCTCTGATTTTCCAAACCCGAACCAGACGGGATGAAGGATCGGTGACTGGAAAGTCGAAGGGCAAAGGGTGAAAGAGCCGATTTCCTCCGATGAAATATCCTCCTTTCGAGCCACGATGAAGCACCACTTTGCGGTTCCGACTTTCCAGACGAATTTCTGAGGAGGAATGGGATGGGGGAGGAGGAGGGAGAGGAGGGACACCGCGAAAGGAAGGGGTTGGCGGTTGCTGAGGTAGCCAGTGGAGGGATGGAAGAGGCGTAGAAGAGAATGGCCACCTAGTCTAAACGAGATTTCTCATTCCCGGCTAATTCGAGAGATTTCGCCGTGGAACGAGTTCCATGATTCATCTGTGATGATCCTTGGGAGGATTCGAAAAAAATGGCACAGGTCTGGCCAATTGCGCAGCCGCCAGTTTATTTCTGACGGAATAGTGGACATTTGTTTCACGGGAGAATTCTCGTTGGTCATGGTACTTTGCCGATTTCTCGGCAATCTTTTCGTTCCAATTGGATTGTTATCACGAAATTGGATGGTTATTTAAGTTGTGCATTGGACACGTGTTTGAGATTTGGTGGAAAACGAAAAATATAAAAAACAAGAGATCGATGTTTCACGTTGTTTTATTTTTTTAACTTTGAAATTTGTTCGTTGATTAATGAGACAATTAATTAGAGAAATAATATTTGGAAATTAATGATAATAAGATATAATTTTGTTGATGTTATCTTGTTAAATGTAACAAGCTAAAATGAGATATAGAATATTAATATATAATTTTAAAGATTCAGAATATTTAACAATAAGTTGTGTAACAAGCAATATTTTAGATATTTGTAAAATATAATTGACAACATGATTTGGAAATGGTTAATAATTAAAAGGAACAACATTTAAAAATTTTATTTCTGTTCAAATTAAATGGACGTTTATCTGGGCGTCAAAATTTGAAGAGAATTTCTTTTATTCGATCAATTTCTTTCTAATTAATCAATTAATAAGCGTTTTGAAAGAGATAACGAGCTCATTACGAATATTCTTGTTAACTATAGAAATTGAATCGTTCTCGAGTTTCATATTTGCCTTCGCCTTTTACCATTCCTCCATCTTCTTTTTCCCATTCCTTGATCCCTGGAGCGACACTTCAGGCAACGATTCCTCGTCCTGGAATTTCTCGAGAAATAAAGGAAACAAGTCAACTTGATCGTTCGATCTCGTATTTTCCTTTCTCGAGTCAGAATATTCGGTTTCAATAAACATATTTTATAGATTGATTTTATCGAACGGCATTGAAACGAAGGAGCACGAGTTTGGAAGGGTTTTGATATTCAACGAACGAAAAGCTGAAGAGATCGATTCTATTCGAAATAGATGAAGAGACGACAAAAGAAAATTGAAGAGATTCTTGATCCATCCTTTTACGTCGCTTTGGATTTGTTCCTTGAATAACAATATTCATTTTTATAAGACAGTGTACAGATCTGTGCTTTAAGGCTGTTTTATTTTTATTAAAAGTTAAATATTTAACATAAGAACTTCGAATTCTTAGTATTTTTATAAAAATGATGATCGATTTCTGAATAAATTTCTCTATATTTGTGAATAATTAAACTTAAAAGTATAATTTTTTATTCTTGATATTTTTCTTGATTCATATTTTAGCTTGAAAAATCATCCCTTATAATAATAATTTTGAACATTTTATACATATAAAGAATCGAATATATAATGACAAATAATAATAATATGAATAAGAAAAATATTTTATATTTGACAAGAAATAAAACATTATGAATGATTATATTTTTATTTAAAAAATAGAATACAAATATAGAATTTTGAACATTATATAATTTATTAAAACTATTATAAAAATGATGATAATATTTGATATTGCGTTTGAAAAACACATTCAGAATTTAATTTCTTATTCACCTTCATATTTATCTCATCGTTAGATGTACATCTATTTGCATTATAAAATGTTCGTGTGTCACGCACGATGAAATTATCCCTGACAGTTCGTTCACTTTGAAAAAGTTATTTGATGGATGATATCTTGAAACATGAACATTTACAATTTTTAATTATATTTAATTTTTAGTTATTTTTCAAATATATCATCGAATTTCAAATATATCATTGAAAGAAAGATGATAATTCTATAATTAAAAATATTGATATATAATATTTGAATAATCAATAATTTTAAAAATTAGTTTTATTATTTACTGTTACATTAAAATATTTATTTAATTTAATAATCAGGCTCAAAATAAAATTTCAATCTAATCAGAATTTCCTGTAATAATTGATTATATTTAATTAAAAATTATTTTTCAATTTATTTACGAATTATTTATTTAAATATACATTATTTTGCTTTAACATATATCTTCATTGTACAATTTACACAATACATTTTATATCTATATTTTATATATTTGATCTCATTTAAAATGAATTAAAATAATATTGTATTAAAGATATTATAACTCGTGTTAAATTATTTTTAAGATACTGAATTAAGTCAATTAAGGACTCCTTGGCTTCAAAGAAACTTTAAAGGAAATTCTTGGTTTTAAAGAAGTTCAGAAAATTGACTGAGCAAGATAAAGAAGTAACTTATACCGATATTCTCATAGGAGGTTCGTTTCATTAACGTTCTGATAGAACTGTCCAAGTAATTTTCTTAGACAAATCTTTGCGTTTCTTTACAGTAGATTGTCTCGTATAGGAAATTGACTTTCGATTTGTAGGAAAAAGAACCAAAAAATAAAAAAAATTTATATATTTCGTACTTTTATAATTATTTAATTTATAATTAAAATTTAAAAGGAAATAATCTTTTGTTAATAATTATTATTTAATAGAATAAAAAAAGATAAAGTCACGTTTTTATATTATTGAAAAAATAATAAAAAGAATATTGACATTGAAAGAAAGAAAATTATTTAAATTATGTTCTATTAAATAAAAAAAATATATATGTTATATGATAAATTTTCTTCATTCATTAAAATTACCTTAACATAATAGTTTGTATTTAAAAATCTTCTATTATTATTCTAAATAATATTATTTTTAAAAAAATTATTCATTAATTAATATTTTTCAGAATCTTTCAAATATTCAATTTCAAGATTTAATATAAAACATTAAATTGCGATCAAGTTATACAAATCGAGATCATATCTAACAAAAAGGAATATTTCATAAGGAAAGTTCCGAGGAATGAAATTTATTCTCAATTGCGAGAAAGGGATGGAAAATTTAGGGCAAACAAAAGTAAGAAGAATAAATAATGAATCTCGTAACCGTAAGTTTTCGAGTTGACTCTTCATCGCGAAAATTGGCCCCACTGTCATTGAGGTGCAATTACACTTGGTGCAGTTCACGTCGAGTCTCTCTCTCCCTGAAACCGCTCTGATTCCAAAATTACAAGCTACTGTTCTTCGAAAGACAATCGGGGAAAACAAAAAGGATTTGTTTCCCAGAGAGATTTTAGGATCTATGGAATTTACTGAAGCAAAAATTATGACTAGAATGCAGATATTTATGTATTTATTCAGATTTAAATTTACAAAAATCTACAGAATCACTGTAATATGGAAAAATATACAAAAGATTTACCTAAATTCTCGTTACAATATATTTAAAGGATGAAATATAAATTTTCCATTTTTTTTAAATTGTATTCGTAGAAACATAGAATTTGCATAAATATTTGATATTTGAATGGCTATGAAAAAAAAAATAAAATGAAGAAAAATTAAAGAAATTGGATTATATTAGTAATAAGTATTGTTCATCTAAATTTAAAAATTTTTAAAAAGAATAATAAAATCAATCGTATTATGCATCGATTAAACTTTATTATCATAATTATTCATATTAAAAAATAGACTTTACAAATAATTGAATTTTTAAAAATATATCCCTTTGATTATTTCATAAGAAATTATAAATGAAAATGGTAATTAAATCTTGATAAATATTCAGACACTGCAAAATTATCGAATAAATACTCTTCTTAAAATTATTAAAAATAAGAAAGAATTGATTTTCAAAAAAAAAAGTTTATACAATTTATTCAAGAACAGTTAATAATATTTTTGAATTATTTATTAAAAAATATATTTCTTTTTTTTCAAACAGATAAAATTGAATAGCACTTCAAAAAAAAAAAAAGTTCAAGCTAAATACTTGTGTAGAAGAACTTCTCTCGAATGTCTGCTCTTGACAATCACTGCTTTTGACACTCTTCCAACTTTTGAAACGATAACTTCTTGTTCCATATTTCTTTCAAATCTTTATGTATCTTACCCAGAAACCCTCCGTCGCGCACAAATCATTATACTCGAACAAAATATCAAATACCGCACATCATAATACGGTCAAACAAACTTTCTATCCAACTAACCATTCGATTTTCTTCAAACTCAAACAATATCTTAGGTGCTCTTGATACACAAATTTTCTATAAACGATACTAAATCAATCAGAGTTGGGTGAAATGTAATATGATTAATTATTAAAAATTATGGAAATTATGGGGAAAAATGTGAGACTTTAATTGTTAACAAAAGTAACAAAAAATTGTCACATAAGCAAATTATTTTTAAACAAAATTTTTACTTTTCTTTTTGATTTCTAATCTATTTTTTTTTTCTTTTTAGAAATAGAGATTTTTGAATTAATCAATAATGATACATTAGTGATACATAGATTATGAAAGTATAAAATAATGTAGGCCATAAATATCCAATAGAGTGTACATATTTTATCAGATTTGAAAGCTTTAAATTAATGACATTAAATTAATTATATTCATGATTACAAATTAATAAATACTCTCCACGATTATTTACTCGTCCTTCTGTTAAAATTACTTATTATATAAATTCTATTTTCTTTTTTTTTTTATAGATAACCCTTAAATTATTCTATTTTCAAAATTAAATTAAATTAATAATTACAACATGTTTCATAAATCAACGTTGATCTAACGAAATTCCTTTAAGGAAAAATCTTCTGATCATTATCAAATCTTTCTCTACATCCAACACTACAATCATCATCAATATTAAAAATTTAATTGCCCAGCTCTGATTTTCAAAACGAACAATATCTCGAATATTCAATTTATATAATCGACACATTTTCGCGTCACAAGACTTTCCTTGCCCCGCTTCTCTTCTTTTATCCGACAAACAAAGTAACAGATTGGTCAGACGGGAATATTTCACGATTGGGTACGCGTGGAGACGGAACTGCGGCGAATTTCTCGATGGTGAAACGTAAATCAGTCAGCCGCAGAGAGACTCGGGCCCCGCAACGAAATTGAAGTAAAAATTCCACGAGCACGAGACACGTGATTATTTAAGCCGTCGTGCATGATGAATGGACTCGTCCAGGGTGGAGAGCAGGAAATTTTGGATTCCGAACACGGTGGTGGACCGCCAACCCTGTCCGTTCTCCATTCTTCTTCAGGACATCGAGGGATTTCTCTTCCGTTTACTCTCTTTTCTTCTTCTTCTTATTTTCTTTTTTATTATTATTATTATTATTATTATTATTATTTTACGTCTTTTGGAAGTGACGGCCAAGAAGTGGGAAAATATTAAAAGGCGTACATCTCCTGTGTTTCAGGTGCTGCCACCTTGGAGGGCGGCCAAATCCGGTAGTATATCCTTCAAAATCCGTACCAACGAACCTAACGGATTGATCATGTACAGTCGTAGCGGAGCTCATACGAGGGTATGTGAATTTCGTTCCATATATTTATATTTTCCCTCCTTTTTTAAAAATTCTATTTTGTAAGTCTTAAAAATTGCAAAAAATTAGAAGCAATTTTATCAAGATTTTTAATGAAGTTGAAAAGATTTAAAGAAAGATTTAATCGAAAATTTTATCAATTTTTATAAATATATATTTCATGTATACATATTAATAATTTGTATATTATAATATCTTATTATTTTTTATTGTATTTGAATAACTAGATATAAATCCAATTGAGAATATTTGAGAGATTTATTTGAAACATTAATTGATTTAAAAAAATTCTTGGGTTTGAAAAATATGATAAATAGAAAAATATGATAAAATAGAAAAGATATATATTCGATCAAGAAATCAAAGAAAGAAAACAGAGATTATTAATATGATTATATATAGGTGTAATCTTTGATAAAAATAGTAATAGAACTTAGTAAATAAAAATTACTATTAAATTAAAGCATTCGGGTAATTGAAATTTTACTAAAAGTAATTTTTTGATCAGGAATTGTACGATATTGACAGAAATTAATGATACAATAAAATAAGAATTACAGAAGAATAATACGACAATTACTATTTCCAATTTCCCTTCAATCTTTTTTTCTTTTTTTTTTTTTTTTGAACGAGTTGACAGAATTGTAAAAGCGATTTTTAATGAATTTAAAACGGAATCGTTTCGCGAATATTTCCGGTTACACAGCGATTAATCGAAACTATCAAGTGAATTGTGGGTTGAAATATTTCGAAAAATGAAAAAGCCTCGATAAACCGTGGAATTTTCAAGAGCTTGGTTAATGAAGTTGTTCATTAGTGGTTCACTGCTTGATATTCGTTGCACGTTCGCCATCCATTCGCCTCGGATTTTGTTGATAGCCCCTCTGTGAATACTATTTCCGTCTGTATTCACGGCATCATGGGATTTGCCTCTCCCTTCTTTCCTTCCTTTTTTTTTTCAACTTCTTTTTAATGCGATTAAAGTTTTACGAATTACGATCATGAGCTTTTTTTTCAGTGTTGTCACACTGATATAACAACTTTACTGTAAATTATTGAAAAAGTGTTATAAAAATTTCCGTAAAGTACCAAAAACTATTATCTTTCCATTTTAATCTATTATTTCACGATGAAACATTGAATAATATCATTTTCACGTGATATAAAAAATTGTGAAAATGATTATTGAAATCAAAATTCAAAATTGAAGAATAGTTGAAGGAAATAAATTGTGGTTTTTAATTGTATTTAGAATTTGCAAATGTTAATTTCACATTTAATATGTGATATATCATTCGAAAATAGATATTATAATTTATTATCTTTGTCTTCTATGCCTTGTGAAGAAAGTTTAAAATATATTAATTTTAAATATATTTAAAAAATATTATTCAAAATATTTTTTGTAAAAATGTATTTATTGAACACTTAATGTTATTGTCTTTGTTAATTTTAATGGCAAGACAGAAATAGCAAATACATCTTTATGTAATGTATATTTAAATATCTATTTTAAAAGAATTTATAAAAAATTAAATTCTAGAATAAGAAAAATGCATAAATATTTTAATTAAATAAATTCAGTTTAAATAAAGCCACAATTTTAAATATTATACTATCAAAAACTACAATTAATTTTTGGATCATCTAATATTAATATTGCTAAATAAATATTTTTGAATAAAAAGAAATTCACAATTATTCAAAATTCAAAATTATTTCACAAATATTTAATCTTAATATTCTTCCACTCAGAAGAATGAAAAATCACAATCTTTTCTAACTTTAATAATTTATTAAAAACTTTATTAATTTTCTCCTGTCTGAAAAAATTATTCGTGCATATTAATATTAATTTTAAATCTAGTTTTATAGTCATAATCAATTTCACATTGTCAAATAAAAATATAACTATATATCGAACAAAAATGAAAATGTAAATGTAAAGGAAAGTTGAAGAAAGAAACGAATTTGAGAAAGAGGATAGAAAAGATTATTTAATAAAAGGAAGAATCGAAGGGAGATGGATAAACGAATGGAAGATAGAAAAATGATAAATGAAAGTTGGAAGCTACGACTGATTTAAAAATCAATGTTTATTCGAGCGAAAAAGGAAGAGATTACACGAAGTGGGGTGATGGCAATTAAATTATCGGTCACGTGATGCATTTTTTTTTTTGTTTGATAAAATCATGGATACTGTTTCAAAAATTGTCCGTGGAAAACTGTTATCGAACTGATACAGGAATGTAATCGAATTTTATTGTCGCACGTTGAAAAATATGTGATATTATAGAATAGAAAAAGGAATTTTTCCATTAATGGATTTTTATTTGCAGAGGAGACATGCGCTTTGAAATTGTTAATAATGCATTTATTGATACATAAATCGAATACGTGTGTTTTAAAACGTTACGCTTTCCTCTTTAATATAATCTGTACGGCAACGTGAATATAAATAAAACAAAAGTAATATATTTTTCGTTTGAAAAATTGCACGGATATTTTCAGTGATTGTTGCTTAAGGTATTGTAAATTAAATTTAATTCAATTATATGGAATTTGAATAAAAATATAATTAATCCCTTATGATTTAAATATGCAAAATATCAGGGATATCGTTTTATGATTTATCTGTAAAATTAGAGGTGAAAATTTAATTAATGAAAACAAATATAACATCATTTGTAACTAAGCATTACGTAAATTGTATACAAAATTATTTTAAGTAATTAGTAATGATAATAAATTTAATGAGTTTTAAAATATTGTAATCAGATACAAAAATATTCCAATTAAAAAATTAAAAAAGTACATTAAATTTGTTACAATTTTAAATTAATTAATTTTCGTATTAATAAGCTTTCTAAATATTTAATAAATTCCTAATAAATATAAAAATTACATTATAGAAATAAAGAAATAAATTTATGCCATTCCATAAAATTATTAAAATAAAAGAATCAAAAAAATGATTAGTTTAAAAGATATAGCTTTATCAATAATTCTGTAAAGTTCATTACACATAAAAATAAAGAAACAATCTCCTTTTCTTATCTTTCATACAAATTTTACATTTTAAGAATTCCTTTCAACGCTCTCGAAAAAAAACTTCCTTCTTACAAACAGGCAGCGTTAACGAAGTTATAATCTGAAAAAATTACGTGGCACTGTGTGTGTGTATTCTCTTCAAGCATAAGTACAATTTATATAAAATCCCTCGAAAGGGGAAGATGAATGGACTCGATTCAATAAATTCAACTGCGCCTTTTCCAACTGCATCACCACTCCAGAAATAACCACCCTGCGCACAGTTGGTCTACTTGCACGCAGGTAGACAGGTGAGATATCTAGGGCACGAGGTGGGCAAGCGACAACGGGTAGGAAATGCATTTTCACCACTCGAGTCGCGTTTCGCTCGCTGCATGCAGTTATCTCGATTTAACAATACCTCCTCGTAATTCCCACAATTATATTTCAACGGTTGGAACGGGTATGGAGGGGGTATTCGCTAGCATCGCGAATAATCACAGTTGCGTGGCGTGGAACGGCGTGAAATAAATCGGAAAGTTGCGAAAACCGGGTTCTCGTTAAGGCCGCGAATTCGTGCGGCTTGCTCATTAGCAGAATCACCGGTTCCACCGAACAAATGCTTCCTCCGTTACCGTTCGTGTCTGTAAAGCAGAATGTCTCTGTTTTGGTGTTTGTAAATGTGTATATATACATATATACGTATATATGTATTATTATTACATGGCTATTAGTCGTGATATAAAAGCAAGTGGTCAGTGACGCGTCCCTGCGCTATTTTGGGAAACCACTGAGAAATTGGGGATTAAGTTTTTTTTTTTTTGGAATTATTATTGGAAGTTTCGTAGAGAGAGTGAGAATTTTATGGGGAAGGATTGGTAGAGAAATTGATGAAGGGAGATTTTGAAAAATATAAGTGCTTTAGAAATTTCAGACGACTGGAAGAATGGAAGATTTAATTATAAATTATTTGTTCTTTAATTTGTAAAATATTTTGAAAGCTTCAATAAAAGAAGCTATGTGCAGTCAATTTTTTACTAATTATAAAGCTAAATTTGATTTGTAATGAATATTGCATCTGAAGGATTAAAAGGATTTTAAAGAATGAGAGTCTTTTGGCAAAATTGAATCAATTCTAATAGGAAAATCTTAATTAGAAATGAGAAAATTATATATTTTTAACTTGTAATGTGCACTGTATATGTTCTTATTTTCCATAAATATATGAACAATATCTTTATAAATTTTTATCTTAAAAATCATCTATTTCTTAAAATATAACGCTACTAAAATTTACATATAAATATGAAAATCGAGATAAGATTAGGGTATAATTTTATGAAATTTTTAACTTGTAATATTAAAAAGATAAAATAAAATTTATTTTTGCAGCAAGATCTCTTCGCATTCGAAATCTTTGGAGGTCATTTATATCTACATATCGATCTCGGAAGCGGACCTGTAAAAGTAAAGTCATCGAAGCAACGAATCGACAATGGAATCTGGCACGATGTGGCACTTCGTCGTGTTGAACGAGACGGACGTGTCACCGTAGACGATTCAATAGTTGAATTTCGTACACCAGGTAAGAAATAAAAGTTTCATTTCATTATTTAACCCTAAATATTTTCATTAATTAAATTACTTTTAGAAATAATAGTTAAAATGGTATTGATTTTTTGGTAAAAACAATAGATTGTTAAGGGAAAAGAGGAATACATTTTAAAACAAATTAATTTCTTGTCTAGTTTTTTGATGAATATTAATTTCATTATTGTTATAAATTTTCTTCCTCTGTTTCTACAAATTATTACAGATAAAAAAGATTATTTCTACTGGAAGATTCAATTAATATTCACGTTATATATATTTATTCTAATTTAATTTTCGTGCGCGTACAAATTAACAAGAAGAGGTGTATTATGTAACGCTGTCGTAGTTTCTTGTAACTTGACACCATCTTCCTCTGTTCCTTCATCCATGTCATGTTAGTGCCATATGTTCTCAATCTGATAGCTAAACTTTGAATTAATTTCGTATCGAGTATAAATTTAATTCATTAATAGGCATAATATATATTAATACATATTAATTCAGCTTATTTCAATTATTTTATTGGTGCCCTAATAATAGTTCAATGTATCTTTTCTTTTATATTTTTCTTAAAATATAAATAAAACTACATATAAATGTATCATATATTTTATATTGATAAATATTCTACAAAATATCAATATAATTTAATTAAATTTCCTTCACGAAATTGTATGTCATTTTCCTTGTGCTCTTTCAATTGCAAATCATTCATTTCCATTGCTTTTTCTTCTCTTTTTCCCTTTAATCTCGCGACAGTTTGGTAGGATGTAAGGTGTTTATCGTTTAATCTACACAAGGAAAAGTTCTGGATCCGGTTGGTAGACGACATAAACGACGAAAGAGGGAAAAATGCTCGGGGTTGAGAAGGAAGCCACTCATAATTCAGAGTTACATGCTCGAGGACACTTATCTGCAGGTGCAGCTAACCGTTCCACGTGCGTGGAACGTAATAAATCTTCTACCTTTACTTTTTCCACGATCCTCAAGTTTTACTACCGCTTAGTCTGTTCGTTAGATCCGTTTCTTTAGGAATTTGTTCTAACTAACTTTCTTCGTTTGCAACGATGATGATAATTTAATAGAATGTTATTTACAATTTGGGTTGCTGATTAATTTATTTTTATATACCAGATAGAAATTTTTATAGCAGCTCGTATTTCTTATTATTTTTTAAATGTAGATGTTGTGATAAATAGGTTATTTGAATTGTTTTGTAATAAGGAAGAAATTCTGCAAAGAATGAGATGCTTTTAGATGCAAATATACAATATGCAAAATAAAGAACAATTGTATAACATTTTATGTCATGAATTTTCATTGCATAATATATATACCATTTAAAATTTAAAACTTTCTATTTTATAAAGATGATGTAAGATATTTACATACATATACGTATATTTATATACTAGGGACTATTTTATTGATCCGAATTTGGTGGATAGTTAATAGTCGAATATGCAGGAAACATGGATGCAACAAATATGCATCCAATATACATGCACAATATGCAAATAATATGCAATATGCAAAAAAAAAAAATACAACATGCAAAATATGCAAAATAAAACATCTTTTTTTGGAATTTTATACAAGATATAATGAAGAAATAAATTTTTATTTTGATTACATTTTTTTATCTACTTTTTATTAAAATACATATTGACATTAACATCCACAATCTAATTATAATTGAAAGGTTTAGAAGAAAAGGTAGTATAAGTATATTTTATATTGACATTTTTATATGTATATATAAAACTTGGCTAGTATTAAGTTTTTTAATTTTACTTATTTATACATAGAAATACTTATCATGAATAAATCTTAAATCTTAATTTGAGTTTATGATAATTTATAATCTTCAAAATCTCATGAATCTATTCCATGTTAACAGTATCAAATTCTAATATTATCAAAGTCAAAACTTCTCACTTTACAAACACATTTTCATAACTCTTATCATAGAAAATTATAGAAGATCTTCCCAAATCATTTGAAAGACAATCAAAAACTTCTTCCAGATTTAATCGTGAATTTATTCATAACTCTGAAACTAAGATAGAATAAAAAGTCAAACAAGCGTAGAAAAGAGAGTTGATACAGGTTAGGGTGTACGGTGAGGCTTTATTAAACCGATAAATAAACAGAAAGTGGAGGAGTTCCCCGGTTGTGAATCCTTCATCGACTTCTCTGTCGCCCAGTTCAAATAACGGAACCCGGTCTCACCGCAGAAATCACGTCCTTCCTGCCTCTCCCCCGGCGTACTTCCGTCTTGGTTACCTCCAACTCTTGCGCCATTCTCCCCACGAATTCTGTTTCCTTCGATTTTTCACGTTGTGTGTACATGGAAGGCGGCGTGGCGTTAAATTCTAGCCGCGAACGATTTCCGGGGACGTCTTTTATCCCCCTGACCATTTGCGATAGTCGGATTTACGATTGCTCGAAAAATACTCTTGTGGTGGGCTTTATATGTTTGGGATTCTATTTCTGTGATCGCCTCGTTCATAGAACGAACGTTATATGGGGCGACAAATCGTTGAATTAGGCTTATGACTTTCATAGATGGCGTGCTTGAGTTAAGGGAATTTTAAGAAGCGGTGAGAATTGGTGGATGAAAAATTGAAGTTGCGATATATCCATTGATTTCGATCAAGTAATTAATGAATATGAAAGTATAATATTTACTGTATATTGAATATTTAAATATTTTAATGCTAATTGACTCTAATTGTATCTCATTTATTATACTGTTATTTTATACTGATTAAATATTTTTTTTTTCTTTCTTCTTGGAGGAGGATGAATTCTTGAAATAATTCTTATAATATATCTCTTAAGAAAAATAATTGGTATGAATATCGTGTTTTTAATTTGATTTAATTAATATAGGAAATATTTTGAAGATTGATTATTTATTTGAAATTTAATTGCAATAAATTCTGTACAAATCGATTAATGATTTTTTTACTATTACGAATATATTCTATAATTCTATATTCAATGCTACAAGGTTATTATATAGTGAAAATTTTATTTGCAACAAAGAAACCATGAAAATTAATCGGTTATTAATTTTGGACATTCAAATGAATTCAAATGAATAAGCGAAAACGTTAATGGTGTCAGGATTAAACGAAAGAAATTCACAACTACAGAATCGTGTACTTATTCACTATTTCACAAGTTTCCACGAAACCCTTGATGGTCACCTGAATTACACAGCCAGTTAATTTGTCCATGAAACTCGCCTTTGAAATCCGAGCTTTTAGCAATTTCAGCCTCAAAACTGTGCTTCGTTGCTTCACTGGGACGAGTTTGTACGAAATTTTTCGAGTGTGAACGCTTTCTGCAGGCCAATTGCCCTCGTAACACGTGAAAGAGACCAATACGATTCAAGCATTCATAATTAAACTTAATGTATGATTCTAATTAATATATACGTTAAAAACTTCCTTTCTAGACCTCTCTCTTTAATATTATATTGCTGCTTGATTTTGAATACTGAGAGTATTTGATATAAATAAATCATTGATAAAATATAATTCTAAAAATAAGTAAAAGGTATAGAATTATACAGAAATTTTTATCATTTAAAAATTAGTTTTTGAAATAATTGAATTTGAAAATTTGTTGAGTATAGAATATTATTATTATTCGAAAATATAAAAATTAATATACAAAAATATCGCTTAAGACTTATTTATTAACAAGCAATTTAATTTTGCCTTAGTTGAAATGAAGAATACAGAATAACGAAGATAAACATTCTCAGCTTATCTCATTTTACTTAATGCAAATTTTAATTATAACTTAATAAAATAAATTATACGACATTTTATTTGAAATAAACTTCTATTAATACTTGAAACTTGAAGTTGAAAAAGTTTTATCTGTTCAATTTAATAAAATTATTCGAATGTTCCAAGAATAATGCAACATTTGTATCAAATATTTGATAAAAGCTAATTGTAATGTAATATTACAGAAATATTTATAACTTATATTTCAAAGATAGATGAAAATATATTTTCGTTTGATTTATTGAATTTCAAAATAATTCTTTAGAGATTCTAAAATGAAATTGTTAATTTACAAGTGATATCTGACAAATAAAATTTTCAATCAATTTAATATTTAATTACATATTCAATATCTTACGTTAAATTATTTTTGAGTAATTGATAAATGTTTTAGAATTGTATTTAATTAAGAAATTCAATTCATGTTTAAATCGAATCAAGATATATTTACAAAAGATTAAAACTATATACTTTTTAAAATTAAAAATAATTTATTAAAAAGATTTAAAAGCAATTCAAAAATAAATCAATAATTGACGAAATAGAATATAAATAATATCAGATATTTA
This sequence comes from Apis mellifera, assembly GCF_003254395.2. Taxonomy (NCBI): domain Eukaryota; kingdom Metazoa; phylum Arthropoda; class Insecta; order Hymenoptera; family Apidae; genus Apis; species Apis mellifera. Next base: position 2,406,833 of record NC_037642.1, on the reverse strand, counting down.
AAACACATAGGATATCTTCGTTCAATATTTCTCCTTGACGAAAGAAAAATGATTCTGAATTACTGAAGGAAGAAACATTTTCAAGTTAAGAGAACAAGATAACACAATTAATAATCTCAATAAAATCTCTTTGAAGATTACAAAAAGATGAAAAAAAAGAGAAGCCTTCACTCAACCATGAAATAATTTCTCTCAGATGAATGGAACACTTGAAAATGTTTTATCTCGTTCTTCTGATGAAACAACGTCCTGCCAACGTTACCTAAAACCTCAAAGACGAACAACTGAATTAAATCGTTGGTGATGGTTATTCACGGTAGGAAGAGCGTAATCTGTCAAACATGAATCATCGAGGCTTTAAGCGCGATTACGGTTAAACCAATAGAATAATCTTCTTGAGAGGAAAAAAAAAAAAAGAACTATTGGCATTCGGAGAATCACTGCAGAGATGATAAGCGAGAAATATATCTGCATCATTGAAATATTACGATATAAAAATAGAAATATATTTTCATCGATGAGTTAACATTTTAACATGTGCGTTTATGCAACTTCCTATTTTCGGAAATGTTAATGACGTAATTGATCTGTTTGGTTTTCTTATCTTGAGAAAATATTGTAGTGGGGATTTGGGATTTTTAAAATAGATAAGTAAGAGAAAATATTTCTCGAATGATGCAAGATTTTATAAATAAAATCTGTTTCTTCTGTATTTGAAATAACAGCAGTTATGTAAAAAGATACTATTCTCTTGTGGATGTTATTTTATTGAATATTTTAAGAAATATAGGAGAATGATATTTGAAATAATGGTACTTCGAATATGCAATTTTTTATTTTAACATTGTTGCAGTACAATATATTGAAGTTATTTTATTATTATTATATAATATATAGAAAGTTCTATTAACTTTCTAAAAAATAATTTTAATAATTATTGTATATATTATTTTATCATGTTTAAAAAGAATTATTTGAATGAAAATTTTATAGCATTTTTATAAAAATAATATACATTAAATTATATTATGTCATAACGTTATAATTACACGAACAGTAAAATTAAAAATTTATCTTGATCGAAACCTTTGTACTTTTATAATATTCCGATAAAAAGAGAAGCAAAGTCCTCTGTTTTTTATGTTAAAAAATAGAGACACGAAAGAATGGAGAAGAATAATTTATTTTTCCTTTTCCTCCAAAATTTTGCACGATCAAATGATAGGAAGGAAGGGCAGGTAGCACGTAGCATTTCGCAGGAAAAAAATGCGGAGAGACATGTTCGAAATATCAAACTTTCTCGCACATTCAATTATCGTAGCCTGGTGCGCATTATAATATTGCAGATCTATGTAAATAAGCGTCACGTGCAGAGCATTGCATCCGAGTTTCGTCTGAAATGTTTCCGGCTTGATCAGCGAATTTCCAAGCAAATGCCCATTTTCCAGGGCCCGCTTAACGTGGTTACAAATATGATGTAACCACGTTTGCCGGAATCACGTAGCAATAAAAAGATCACAAGTTTCGAACAAATAATCCTCCTTTCGTAACCTCCTTCAAATATTGAACATTAAAAATTTTATGAGCGTTGTACTGGCAGAATGGTTAATAGAGTTAGTGTAAATTATAGAATACTATTGAAAAAGGAAGTTGTGCACAGCTCAAAGATGAATGAAGATATGCAGGGAAACATTACAAATTTCTAGAATATTCTTCCCAAATTCCAAAGAATATAGGAATGAAAAATCTCCATTCTTTTATTTTGCAATATGTATAATAATAAGAACAGGCATCCAATTAACGTAACCAGCAATTAAAAGACTGTATACAATACAAAATAGTGAGGGACAAATTTTATTTCTCGAATTATGATTATAATCTTGAATATTTAATAAATAAGAATTTTCAAGGACGAGCTACTCATTTTTCTTTACAATTTCCTTTCCAATTCGTATCTTTTGGTATTTTTCTTGCTGTCTCGTATTCAAAAATAATTTTTATAATGTCTCTTTTTATTCTTTTTTATTTTTTATTATTTTAAAACTATATAGAGTATAAAATGTATCATTTATTTTAATCCTATTAATTTTAATCATTAAGTGTATAAAGAAAATATTTATAAGGAATTACTTTCAAACATAAATCGCCAAATTTGGCGATTAATGATGATGTAAATATTATGTAAATATAATGTAAATGATAGATAACATAAATATTACATACATGTAATTATTTTCAAGATTGATAATTTATATTTGGATATATTATTATAATTTGTAAGATTAAGAAATTTTCTTACAAAGTTTTTCTTTTCCCCCTCTTTTTTTATAATTGTACTATTCATTATAACAACTAAATTATTACACGTTGTATAAAATTTGCATAAAGTTAAATTATACGGTTAATAAAATGTTAATGATTGATAAAAAAAGAAATTTGATCTTAGAACGTGGAAAAAATTAATTTTTATACGCAGAAATTCAAGGACAAAGTTACGACGTTTGCATGTTTCATATACATTGGTCTATTAACGCTGTAGCGATAATAGAATTATAAATTTCATTATAAAATATTCATGAATCAGAAATAAGATAATTAGAATGTCCTTCAACCAGCTTTACAGTGTTCTATTTAATATTTCCACAGCATTCCATTTAACGCGCATAAATTTTTTAATCGCAAATGCAAGACATTAATCTTACAGAAATCTCAGAGACACGCTTTCCAAATTCCAAAAACCTATATATATTTTCAAAAAAAATCCTAATAATTAATTTAATAAATAATCATATTTTGAAATGATATAAGATATCAAATTGAGAAATGAAAAGATATGAAATTGCAAAATTAATTGAAAATTTAATGCAAAAGATATTAGTACAAATTTATATATAATATATTCTTTTCTATAATTGTAAGGTTAAGAAAATCAATATTATAAATTGTTGGACAAAAAGATAATTAATAGTATTTCTATCTTAAAGAATTTAAAAAAATTAAAAATCAATGACTACTTCTATCTTCATTATCCTCCGTTTAATCAATCTTGTTCTCCTAAGTACCATTTAAAAACAAAAAAAGAAAGAAATGAACTACATTTCACAAATTAATTTGCAATTACTCTTGCCCAATTCGTTTATAAATGAATCAAAGAATATTCCGATTCTTAAACACGGACAATGAACTCTCTTTTTAAAAAAAAAAAAAAAAAAAAAGAGGAGCACCAGTCGCAGAGTTTAATTTTAAGATTACAGAACGATTAAGCTCGAGGTTATGCAAGAGACGACTATTATTTTCACAAAGCACGTCGCGCCGTGTCCTAGTGCTAATTCGTAGAGTCGGTGAACTTTTTCCCTCCCGGTTCTCCAGCGCTCGTAAGCGGGAAACTTTCGTTTTTGAGCCGGAAAGAAGGGAAAGAAAAATAGTCGGGCGGAGGATAATGGACTTTAAGCGGGTCTCGTGAGTTTTTAATTAACGTCGAATTAACGAGGCTCGAGAGCATCGGTCCGAATAATTGGGCATAGTTCGAGTCATTTCGAACAAGCTCCGTCTTGAGAAGATGGTGCGTTCTCGCTGCTTAAAGTATGTAATGGGTGGGTCATGAATGGGAGATAATGAGGATAGTTAGCGGAACATAGATGTAAATGTTTCGTAGGGGAGATAATGCGTGATAAAGTTGTGCGAGATAGTCTGGATTAAGGCGAAATTTTCGAATGAAATGTAAGTGGAAAGTGGTACCAAGAATTCTATAGGGACGTGATTAGGATAATAAGAATATATCTGCTCAAGCTTCTACTTGGGGAGAGAAAATCTTTTGCAAAATTTTTTAATAAATTTAATGTAAATATTAATATAAAAAATATTTTCTTCAAGTTTATTAAAAAAAAAAAGAAAAGAAATTACATAATTATTTTTATGAAAGTAAAAATATTTTGAATATATTTTAAAATATCTTGAATTTCCATATCGTGATAAAAGCAAATAAACAAACTTTATGGTTAATACACAAGTAATTTCTCTGAAATATAATATAAAATCCTATAATTTGATTTTTAAAAACAAAACTTGTTGAATTTGAAGTGAAATGAAGTTTTAAATGGTCATAGAAATGGTATATAGTTTGCAGATATATGCTTGTTGAAAATGCATTGGAATTACAAAGTTTTAAGTGATCAAATAAAATAGTACTTCAACTAGCCAATGTATTCGTGGATGGATTGGAACCACAAAATTTTAAGTGTTTGAATAAAATAGAACTCTCTATGGTCGACGTAGGAAACTTTGTTGAAACCATGAAAATTTGAATAATTGTGCAAAATTTCAAAAAACGTTAAGAATTGCTTTTAAATTTCTTTATTATTACATTCGATGATAAATTATAATCATTACAAATATTAAATGCTATATTAAACATTCAAGCCATTATTATTAATAATAAATAATTATCATTATTCCAAATAAAAATATCTTAAATATGAAATAAATAAAATAATATTAATTATTATTAGAATTTCTATACAGTAATTTAAATAGCAGGATAACATAACTGCGTTTCAGGTGATTCGACGCAACTAGATCTAGATGGATTACTGTATATCGGTGGTGTGGGTGCTCCATTTGCACCCCTTACAGTTCCTCCGGTACTGTGGACAGGTGCCTTGAGACAAGGTTACGTTGGTTGCATAAGGGATCTTGTCATAAACGGGCAACAAATCGATATCGCTGGATATGCTCAACAACAGGACTCTGGTAAGATAATGTTTTGCATTTTATAGAGATGCTAAAATAAAATATAAACATCAAGATTCCATTTCGTCAAGAATAACTCAGCTTGTCAGCATACAAATAACGGATTTTATAAAAATCGTACAAAATATCTTGAGTATTAAAATGATAAAGAAATATTTCTTTATTATTTTTCTTTCTTTAAAAATATTTTATGAATAAAATTTTTTAAAAATTTAAATATTAGATCTAGCAGTTGTATTGAGATAATTAACGATTGAATATTATAAAAAAAATTTATATACTTTTAAAAATTACTTTTTAATATATAAGTTTTTTTAAGAACTATAGAATATTTTTATAAGAATTATATAATGATTGCAAATGTAGGTGTAAATTTAAGCATAAGTTATAATACTATTTGCTTTTTATTATATGTTATATATATAAGAAACCATTTAGTTTCATGATACAGTAATTTTCAAAAACTTGCAAAAACAATAAAATTAATGTAGAAAATTTAAACGCTATTTTATTTTTATTTCCTTTATATATTTTTATTTCCTTTTATATATTTTATTTCCTATTATTGAATTATAGGAAATATAAGTATTTAGATGAAATATATAATAATGCATAATAATTAATATACAATTAAATTTATACAATTTATATAAAAATATTTTTAATTTACACAACTAAAATATAAATATTAAAAACTAATAATAAAGTGTTGAAAAAATATACGATTATATGCATAAGAATAATAACATATTAATGCGTCTTTAAATATTTTATTTTTTAATAAAATATCGTTTAATATCATTAAATATATTTAAAAAAGGTAAAGTGTTAAAAATCGGTGAAAAAAAATTAATTTTTAATAACAAAAAAGTTTTCGCTGCGGACAGGATTCGAACCTGTGCGGGCATAGCCCATCAGATTTCGAGTCTGACTCCTTAACCACTCGGACACCACAGCTCCTAGCAGAATAATCTTCTCATTGAAACTTATAGTCTACATTAATATTTTTAATAATATTTTTATATAAATATTATGCATTATATATTCATTTATTTTTTAACCAAACAATTAAAAAAATATATATTACTAATTTTAAATAGAAATTAAACTATTAGTAAAATGTTTAATTTATCAAATATTTATAATATTAAATGAATTTTAAGAAATTTGTAAAAAAATATTTAAAAATTAAATATATATTTTTTTAATATCAAATAGATGAATATTTTTACCAATAAGTAAATAACAAATGAATAATTAATTATTACAAAGTAATACTAAATTATTTAAACAAATTTTTATAAATTCTATTTTATGAATGTATTTTGAAAAATAAATCTACAAGAATGAATTTACATTAAATAATATTTCATTGATATAATTACTATATCATTTCAATGATAATTAAATACTAAAACTGTAGAGCATTTGTTACTAATTATTAATTACTTTCTCTAATTTCATTTCTTTGGATAATTTTGTAGGTGCTGTCAAACCAGCTTGTCATTTTCAACAATCCCACTGTCCCTCACAACCCTGCATGCACGGTAGCCACTGTATCGAGGGATGGAACAGATTTCACTGTGACTGCACCGGAACACAGTACACTGGTCCTACTTGTGGGAAAGGTAAAAAATTTTCCTTTAATTTGAATTGATAATATTGCCATTGAACACAATAATAATAGAGAAAACTTCTTGTTAAGTTATAGATACAATTATGCTTATTTACATTTCATAATTGAATTAAAATTCTAAAGTTTATGGAACAATTAATAGGATTGTATTTAAATATAATTATACTTATATTTAATTTAAATTATTAGGATACTCAATTATCAATAATATAATAATCTTGAAAAAAAATAAGATTACAATTTTATTATATATTGTAATGTATATAATTACTGAAGTAATAGCCGAATATTTAAATACTTTTATCTTTGAAACTAATTAACTTTAATTATTTCATTTTCATGCTTATTTTATTTCTTGTAAAATTACGCTATTATTATATAATATATTTGTCTTAAGAAGAATATTCAAAAATCTTTATTTAGATGCATCAACGTTGCATCTGAATGGAACACAGCAAATGACAGCATTGATGCCAGAGGATTCGAAAACGCAGACTGAAGAAATAGTAGTTCGTTTCAAAACTACGAGGCCACGTGGTCTTCTTTTAGCCACGAGTTTAGAAAACAGTTCGGATCGATTGCAACTCTACCTCGAAGAGGGCAAAGCGAAGATGCTGATCCATATCGGGGACAAAGAAAAGGTGAGTCGAGAATTCTCTCAAATTTTACTAAATTTTGCTTTAATTAGTAATTGTAGATTCTCTAAAAGATAAAAAAACAATTAGAATAAAGTTGAATAAAATAAAACGTGAGGTTGAACATTTTTTTCTTTTCAAACAAGTTCCAAGTACTTATAAAATTCTTATTTAAAAATGTTACTTTTTGGTGAAACATCTCCACGTTTTGTCAGTATTCGTTAGCCAGCTTCATTAGAGAATATCGTAATTCCACAGTGGTATACAGAAGTAACAAAGTAGAATACTGTAAAAGAATATCACGTTACATAAAGCTTTTTTTCACGCGGAGAAAGTTTATTTGTTTCGTTGACCGCAATTCTGACCAATGGCGTAATATTCGTGGAAAAGAGACGTTGAAGAAGTTGTTAAGAAATGTGGATATAAAACCAAAAGCCTTTCAACGCTTTTCTTATCTTTTAGTTATGGAAAATATAAAAATTCTAATTTGTATGATTGTGAAGTTTATAATTAGAAAAAATAAAAGATAAAAAAAGACTGGCTTAGGATTTGTAATTTATTTTTGGATTTGATAGATATTAATACTATTATGTTAACATAATATTTCATTACAGAAGTATAATAACAAAATTATCCTTTATTATTATTATATATTATATTTATATTGTCTATTATTATTTATCACTATATTGTGGTAAGATTAATTCCTGAAGGATAATGTGTAACAATGAAATTGATATTTGGAGATATCAATCTTTATTTTTATTGAATTTTAAATAGAAGAATGAAGAAGAATTGAAAATATTTATGCAAATTTATACTTCTATTTCTCTAAAATATTTTAATAATTACAATTCTTACAAGCAATACGAATTATAGAAATTATTATTATATAATTTTTTTCATTATGTTATTTACTGAAGCAAATGTGCGATATTAAATTTACGATGCAATTTATATTTCTATACCTTCCAAGAAATTTTTCTCTAAGATGTCGTAGTAGTACAGGAATAAAATTTTGTAATACGATGTTTCACAATGATATAGTGCAATCTCATGACACGTGACTTTTACAACCAACTTTAAAAAAATTATAAACCTCAATAAACCTGTTACTTGAAAAATGTACACGTGGAATTGGATTACACGATGGATAAAACGTTGCAGTTTGAAGTGGTTGCACAGTCATAAACTCAGTGGATGAAAATTATTCGTGTGCATCCTTAGAAGCAGGAAGCATTGGCGCCACGGGTAAATTGAAATCCGCAGTCTCCAAGGAACGCGATAACGCATGAAAATTCGAACGAATCTTGCTCATCCGCGATCATAATTCATCGATTCATTCGACCCGTTTTTCCACGACAGAATAAATTGACTGTAAAAATTCAAATCGAACGAAAATAGACGCGCCCGATAGAGCGACGTGTATTCATAATTCATGGTTCGGCCGAAGGTTGAAGGTTCTTTGGTGGAAGATAGTGGTGAAAAAGGCCGTGGATATTGCTTCAATTTGTAATATAATGTTGTTCAACATTGGCGAATAATATTTCAATTTTAAATATTAAAAAAATTAACTCCTTTCCTTTCAAGATATTTGATAAATTGAACGAAATTTTAATGAGAGAATAATTTAGTAATGTTTTGGCATTTAAATAATTTTATGATAAATTATATTTATTTCTTTTTCTTTTAATATCATAAATAAATGAAATTTTAAGAAACTTTGTCAAAACAAAATTTTTTCATTATATTATTCAATACTTTTTTATCGAATCAGAAATATAACATTATATTTTTTTAGTTTACCATAGAATTTTAACAATGAATTTTTATAAGATAAAAATAGTTGAAAATCGTTGTTTTAATTATTGCATAGAAATAAAAACGTTATTTTATTTTTTATTTCAATATTTCACTTTGAAATACTTTAAATCGAAACAATCAGAAATGTAAAAAAAATAACTGATGATATTTATAAGAAAAAAAATTATAAATGCTGTTAAGAACAAAAGTGTAAAAGTATACATACAAGTATATACACAAAAACAAATACGTACAATCATAGTAGTTATCATAGTTTTGTGTATCATAATTCCTTACGAGTTTTGACATTTATTCGCGCATGATATGGTAACTAGCATGCAGTTTCCGTCTACTAGTCATGTTGGCGGAAAGTCGAAATGCTCAGGCTTCGTTATTTAATCAATGCAGTTGCCTATTCGCTTCATTTTACCCCGGTCCAATGTGTGTCGCCAGACGTTCCGCCCTTCTGCAAATTGGAACCGCGAATACGAACAGCTTACACTGAAACAACGTTGTGGAACGCTATATGCTCGCAAGTTGCGAGCGAATTGTTTTCAATTGCAATTTGAAATATAGGCATCAAAAGTTAGCTGGCCTATTATTCGAAAAATGAAATCGAGAAAGGGGGAATAATTAAGGCGTAAATTTGATTTGTAACAATTTCAGGTAGTCATTGTTTTCCGATTTCTAAAACTGCAAAGAAGATTTTAATTGAAATTTTTATTTGATAAAGGAAATTGTAATTTAAATTAGTTTTTGATTTAAGTAAAATTTTTTTCAGGAAATTTTTGTTCCATAGAGAGAATATGATTGGTAATTCTAACAGGTTTTAGACATTAATAAAAATGTTCTAATTAATTGCTCTTCTCTTAATTAAATGCTCTTCCGAATATTTGCTGTATACTTGCTAATATTAATTTAACAATATTAATTAATATTAATAACATTATATAGTAATAATGTTCCGGAAATTTTTAATTGAATATAATAATTGATTTTAATAATAATAAATAATGATATTTAATAATAGATAGAAAATAAAATTCAGTAATTAAATGTTTATATTGTTTTAAATATCAAAATGTGAAATATACAGAAAAAAAGAAATTATCAAATAATAATTATTTTTATTAGATTTGTCTAATTAAAAAAACTAAGAAATATTATTTAAAATAACAATTCACAGTAAGTCTTGTTATGATTGTCAATCGAGTCATCGCTATTTCTCTTCCTTATAACTTTGTCTTTACAAGTTCCTATGTCTGTTATTTCAAGATATAACATCTTCATTGTGAATAACTCGTCTTATTGTTGTACATCCAATTCTACATTGCAGTCTTTATATTATTATTGGTTAAAATAATATTTTTAAGCTTCTTAATTACCCAAAATAAATGAAGTTAAAGTTAATTGTTAGACAAATATTTTAAATGTTAATATATTTATTATATTTCAGTCACAATTCATAATTTTACATTCTTTGATAATATCGTAATTATAAGTAAGTAGTTTAAAAATTTTTTATTTTATTTTTTATTTAAAATAATGGCTTTTTGCGATGCTTCAAAATGCAAGAAAATATAATTTTCAATTATACATTTCATTAATATTTAATCACATTAATGAGAAAATTATATTAAAATTAAAACAAAATTATAAATAAATTTTATTACATACAGCTATCAATATAATTTGAACCAATGAAAGTAATTTCTCGAAGTAAATTTTAGTTAATTGAATGTAGAAATATCCCTAGAAATCGAAACGAATGATTTCCAATTTAATTCCAACTTAATTTCGAGTGTAGTCGAAACGTTCAATTCAAATAAATGCGCTTTGAATGCGGTTACATGGTGGAATATTTCGATTCAAATATACGTAATACGTGTTACGTTGTTAAACAATTATGAATTTTATCATTTTTTTAAAATAATTTCATATTCATTTTATATATAAAAAAAATATGAAAATATTATACTAGATATTATCACTAAACACAGATCAAAACAAATATTGGTATACAAAAATGTTGAGTCTATAATGTAAAGTAAGATAAAGTGAAATAGATAAATAAAAGTATGATAAAAGATAAAACTATCATTCTCTTTATATTGTTTTATTTAATATTTATAATCATAAACTTCAATTGTTTACAATAAATAAAAACAATTGTGCGTTAATAAATAAATCTTAATCTTAACATTTATATATCTTTATGACAATTTTTGAATTGAAGAATGAAAAAATCCTGATTAAATATATTCTTATAAAACTTAATTAATTAAAATTCTTTTATATAAATATTATTATCGTTTTTATTTATCTGAAAATTAGTTTTAACAAATCTTCTTCTAATTATAGATGTTAGATGTTTTCAGTGTCATTAACGAACAAATTGGTTGGTGAAAATTGAGTTTGGAACATAGTCGCAAGCGCTCACACCCCTATTTCGAATGGAAACTAGTTGAACCTCTAGAATACAACCGCGTACGATTAGAGGAGGCTGTAATTTACGTTTATGTTTCAATCTCGGCCTCTACACGGTCTCGATAATTGAACAGAATAATTGATACGGTAATGAACATTTCAATTAACCCGGGCAAACATGAATTTCCTTTTAACTGACTATGTGCTCATAAAAATTTGGATATCCAATTTTATGATTTGCAAAAAGAAGAATCAATTTAATTATTGGAATATTTAGAGATATTCTGGATTAAAAAAATATGGAGAAGAAATATTTGAAGAATCATATTTTTCGTTTCTTTTTTTTAAATTATTATTCTGCAAACTAATCTCACGTTATTAAAATTATTTATTTAATCATATGTTTTATCAAGTAAATGTTTATTATGATATATAGTTTCTTTTAATTATCTCACATATTATTGTATATTATTCTTTATACGAACGATTTCTTATGTTATGTTATGTTTCTTTTAAAAAATTTTAGATTTTATCAATCATTTTCTAATTATATTATATTAAGATCATAGGTAATACATTTTAATAATAATTTAATTTATTTATTATGATTTTCTCTGAATTATAAATTCTTAATTGATTTAATTGTTAAATTTTTTTCTCAGATAATAATAGAAATAATCTCTTATTATGTTAAATGCAATTGATGTGAAGGGATATTGATCAATTAATAATAATTGAAAATTCAGGAAATTACCAATAGATGGCAATATTTATCGATTAAATAAGCGGTATATAGCGGTTATAAATTGTTAGATATATAGATATGAATAGAACTATAATATATATCATATATATATATATGAAACATCTGTCTGAGTGCTAAACAGGTGGAACAAGAATTGGGTCAGTAAGTGAACGTTTGTGTGCCGATTAAATGGGTCGAATTAATTAGCGGTGCACGAAATTACCTACTCACATTTGTATTATAAATTAGAAAACGAAATTAGGAAAGGAAACGTTGGATAACCAACACGAATATATTAAAGTCCAAAGTTCAATTCTCCAAGAATTCAATTAATTATTGGATCTTGTTTTGATTGAAAATTCTCAATCATTGGATTTATTTTAATCACGAATATTATAGTATTGCTGATAAGAAAAACAAAATTGATTGAATTTTCTATGTACTTTTTCTTAAAAAAGTAATTTATTTCATTTTTTCTTGTCTTCATTTTCAAAAGATAAATTAAAACTCCAAGATATAAATGATACTATTATTATTAAATTAAAAAAAAACTAATAGAATTATCAAATATCTAATAATCCATTCTTTATATTTGAAATATTTTAAAAAAGAAGTTCTCTTTCATTTATAATCACAATTATATCCTTGTCCATACAACTATTCATATATCAATCTAAATACTTTAAACAATTTAAGTACTTAAATTTTAAAACAGAATTTAATTCTAATTTTAATTCTCCATTTTAAATAAATAATTCTCCATGTTAAATAAGTGATAAAGAAATTGAATTTTATCTTCGATAAAAAGTAAATACATTCACATTCGTACAATAAAAGTTATTCATTCGACAATTTCCATCACGATTAAATATTATAATATTCATCTTGAAATTGAAACGAGAAATATTTTCACACGATTGAAATTTTATGTGTGACCACAAAAATGGGATGTAATTAAAATAATAAATGAAAGTCGACCAAGGTATGCGATAGGATAGGAATGGAGAGTTAACGAATTTGCATTATGCACCGATTAATAAACGAATCGTCGATCCGGCCTCGAAATCGCTCAACGATTTATTGTTCAACCGACCGAAAGCACCGCGATTGCAAAATTGGTTACACGTACAATTCATACAGATACACGTTGCATACAGATGGAATGCTCTAGATGATCGAAGGTAAACAAAGAGGGTGAGAGCTCTGGGGGATGCGTTCAGAAATTCATTCGATCCACGTGGGACAATCGACATAGATAACACCTAGAACGTGATTTTCTAGGAAATATAATTTCCCTGCAAAATTCTCTAGAAATTTTGAGCATGAAATCAAAAATTCATGACTTTATAAATTTTGTAACGAAATTGTGTACGTGTTTGATACAAATAGAATGTTCTGTATATTTAAAATATGTATTCAAGAATACTGAAATTTAAAAAAGATTTTTTTTTTTTTAATAATTAAATAATTGATCAGTGGAGAAATATATTTTCTTTCAAAGTTTATCATATTATATTAAATTTCTAAATCTTCCATATACATAATGATTTTGAAAAAAAAATATTAACACTTAAATATTTCAAAATTAAAATTTTTGTAAAGATTCTGCATGTAATCAATCACGTGTAATCACTCGTACCATTTTCCTATTGAATGCCTATTGAATTGAAAATAATTTATTCGTTTAATCAAAGTGTAAAACAAAACTCATTCACTTACTCATCGACATTTATTATGCAACATCCTAATAAAAGGAGATTAAGTGAGAAGATCGTATATCCCCAAAATACAGTTGCATTCATTTGCACGAAATAGAGATCGATACGATTCTATAGGATCGAAAATAGAGTGAATAGATATACGTATTGTAAAATTGAACAAGTGATGGTAATAGTGTGAACAAGTTAGAGTTGCAAATAGATCAAATCATGAACAGAACTTCCATTATCCCAATTACACGCGTATGCACGTGTATACACGTGTCACAAATGATGTATGTAGAGTTATTCAGGTTAATTATCAAACTCCATTATCTAGATAATAAACAAATCACTATGGTTTTGATTACCAATTAATCAGTTAATAATCATTAATATTTTCATTTCTTATATGATACAGTAATGCAATCAACAAAATGCAACTTAACAAAATTTTATAATTTCTAGAGAAATGGAGTAATAAAATGAATTCTCACTTTGTATGTGTATACAAAAAAATTTTCAAAGTACAATAGTTTAATAATGCATGAAATGATTTAGTTTTTAATTTGTAAACTCTCGTAACAAAACTCCCGTAAAATATTCCCAATAATTCCAATAACGTCTCGAATCAGAATTTTATTAGAATCAATTTCTCTTATAATCATAGAAATAAAAAAAAAAGAAAATCAAAAGTTGGAGAACAGAAAAGAGAGGGAGAGTAAGAGAAAAGCGAGAAAAAAGAAATGATTAGTTGACCTACAGAGGCAGTACAAATTAACGCATGGAGAACAGTGGCTAAAGCTGATTTCCCGCGGAGAAATTTCTTTGTAGCCTGCCGAATATTCAAATAGCGAATTTTAATTAAAGTTTGCCCCGGTTCGTCAAATATTTACGATCCCCTGATCAATTTCCGGGAGGATTTTCCTTCCGCCCTTCCACCCTCCTCCCTCCTCCAATCCTCCCATTTTTTTTTTCTTTTTTTTTTTCTCCTTTCTTTCTTTCTCTTCCATTTCTCGTCGATCGTCACGCTCTGCATCATCTCTATTTATTTTCTTTCGTCTTCTCTACGGCCCCACGTTAGTTTTATCCAGTCGGGAACAAACGGATCGGAAGTAATGCCTTCGGAATCGTCCTTGGAAATAATTCTTTTCGCGGAGAAAGGGGCGCGAGTTTATTTCTTTTCCTCGAGGAGAAGTGGAGCGAGCCAACCACGTTGCCGCATTCCCTGTGAACGCTTTTTTCGCCTTCCTCCCCCATCCCTTTCGATTAGTTTCGGCTCGAGAAAAGAGGAGGAATTTCACCGCCGATGGATCGTGGTCGAACGAGAGGGAGAAGCAATCGGAGAATGAACGCGATAAGACGTTTGCTTCACGAACCTCGTGAAAGACTTAGATAGAGATATTTCCTCGTCTTGAACAACGTTAATTCTCTGTGGAACTGCGCAATTGGAAATCTTGATGGCGGATTTTGACTGGTGTATTGATGAGATTGGAGACTAGATTTGTTACGGAGGAAAGTTTGCTTGGATTTGTTTGATCATTTATTAGGAAGAAGCTTTTTTAGAATTTTATAAGTCGATTGGATTTTTACGATAGTCTTATAAGTGAGTTTCAAATACTAAGCCTTCAAGTTTAATTAATTTTGTAATACTCTTACATAATTTTATTAAGAATATTCAGAATATTCAGAACTATTTCTCTATGAAAACATAATAAAATATATTGATTCTTTGATAAAAAAAAGTTATCAAGTTATACCTGCAGGATAAATTAATATTGATTAACAGGATATAAACAATGAAAATTATAAAATTATGAGAATAGTGAATTTAATTAAAATGAAAGAATAATTTATGAAACTATAGAAGATAGAATGTGAAAAAAATATATTTTTATTTTTATTTTTTCACTTTTATTTCATTAACAAAAATGTTTTAAACAATTGTTCTATTTCTCTTTCATAAAAGATACAGATACATGGGGTAAAAATATTTCTGATCGATCGAGCAGTTGATCGCATTGTTGGATGATCGTATAACTGCAATCGAGGAACGTTGAATAATCGTATTAAGTTTACTTTCGCGATCTGTTTTATTGATTGATCGCAATTATATCGGCGAAACACTGTTCTCGATGCACAATGCGTTATAATTAAACACAAATCACGGTTTGAAATGCATTCGAAACTGGTATAAATCAAACGCAATGTTGAGATATTTTTCAGAAAAATAAGGTCTCATCGAATTGCACGCCGATATAATCACGAATCGGATTGTTAAATTTATTCGATCGCGAAAAATATATTTTCCAATTACAATGGGGGAAATATATATACAATAGAAATGTGGATATAAAGCGAATTGTATTTTCTACATTATAAATTGTAATGTCATATGTATACGATTGTACGTTATGTACACCGTGATTAATAATAGTAACAGATGTGATAAAACAACTGAATAGAAGCAAGACAATCTCTTTGCATATAGAAGATATATAAATAAATCCTTTTTTAAAAAGAATGAAATATTACGCAAGAATAACTTAATATTTGTAGAATAAATCATTTTAGAAATTTTAAAAATTTATTAGAAATTCATTTTCAATTGTCTTTATACTGAAAAACAAATTTTTAATTAAAATGAATCCTTAATAATAATGATAATCTTTAATGATAATTTATTAAGATAGTTCTGAATATTAGTTTGCAACAGATTTAATTTTCAACATTTATAAATCTATTTTATATTATAATTATTCTTAATTTTAAAGTTATAAAATTATTATTAATTTTTATCAATGGCCCAATGAAAACAAATAGCGTTAATATCATCTACACTGTCTTGTGATTAAATTAGATATTTGATCTTCATTGAAAAATCAACTTTTGATGATCCCTAAGAGATTCTAAGACTTTAAGTTCTTAAAATTTTCACTTTTTTATTTCATTAAAATCTTGATACATGTTGAAGCATCTTTATAAAAATCAAATAACTATTACCAATTGT
Organism: Apis mellifera; assembly: GCF_003254395.2. Classification (NCBI taxonomy): domain Eukaryota; kingdom Metazoa; phylum Arthropoda; class Insecta; order Hymenoptera; family Apidae; genus Apis; species Apis mellifera. The sequence continues at coordinate 2,390,131 of NC_037642.1, read as the reverse complement.
TAAAATTATTAAAATAAATGCATATCTAGAGATACTTTCGACAAATTATTGCTGCAATATATTGCTTTGATTATTTGAAAACTTTCTTCTCGATCAAGAAACATTATTGTATAATATTGTATTATTAAGTTATAGATTTCAGGCTTTATTAACAACGATTTTTTTCTTAAATAGCATAAAATAGCAAAAGACAGTCTTGCAATTTCTAAAAAAATATATAAAACTCATTCTCAAAAAATATATTAACCCACTAAAATACGAATACGTGATACAACAATTTCCTGATTTAAAGAACCCTCGTTCTAACCCTGACTCGACAAAATTATTTATCGAGCCGTTGAATTTCCAATGATAGTTTTAATAACGCGGCATCCACACGCATCCCAATAGAGGAGCGCAAAAAGACACACGCCGTTTGCCAATCGATAAACGCTATCGCGGGGCTCGGCATGATTGAATGCTTTATGCAGCTGCGATTTCCTGCGGCGAGCCGAGCGGAGCCGATGAATTCGATAAAGCTCGATCGAGCTTGAGCACCGCGACAAAACGTCCCTTAATTGCCGGATTGATTCGTAGGTGGTGGCGGAGACGCGCGATTACCCGAGCGTGAGTCGGCGATAAAGTTACCCGAGGGAGAGAAACCGTAATATCCGTTTACTGATAGACTTTCTATGTAATTTCACTTCGCTTTCCCTTGGTGCGCTTTTACGCGTCAACCTTCCTAACCAGTTCGGCTGACGACATTAGATTTCGAACGTTTGTCACCGCGAATTTTGATCTTTCCGCTCAAGTTGGAGAGATCTTCTTGCCGCTCGAGGAGAGATCAGAATCGAATGGAAAGAATCGAATGATTAGATTATTTCTGTCTATAAGTGTGAAGCTTGCTTCGAACTTGTTTTCTAAAATTTGAAGTAAATTTTAGATTTGTCTAGTTTCTGAACTAGACTGATTGACAATATTTTCAGGAATTGAAAATGTATACTAATTAGATATATTGTATATTAACTTTACTAACATTTCATTCAAAATATTTCTATACATCTATATTCTTTATTTTGAAAATTATTCAAAAGTACATCAACATCCATAATCTAATCACCAAACAATAAAGTACAAATAATAAATTGTAATATAACATAATAAATAACAATAGAACAATTGGTATTCAAAGAAATAAAATCATAATTAATAATCGATATAATAAATGATCTTCATTTAAAAATTTCTTTAAAATACAAATACAATTTATAATCATCACCAAGTAATAATAATAATATAATAATTTCGAAATGATTTCGTTTCAAAGAAAATATAAACAATACCTATTTCTTGTCAAAATCACAATCACGAATTTCATTGATGACCGTGTAACAGTTTCTTGATTGAAAGCTCATCACGGTGAACGATTGAAAATAACGCTTAAATATCAGGGAGATGGTCACGAACGATATCTGGTGGCGCAAAGGTGACGTCAGGTGACAAACGTGTGTCAGGTGCCATGTGATAGATGAATATCGCGAGTGGCAGCGTGGACCAAACCAGTTAGCAGATAGTGACGAGTTGCCCGGATTTATGGTGGTTTAACCAAACGAGAGGTGCCGTGTGTTGTTAGTTTATCGATGCTACCATACTGCTATGGTTAACTGTACGTGTATCACGATCGTTCCGCCATCCCTGAATAACAGGGTTGCGCATACATTTTGCATCTCCTTTCCTGTTATGAAAATACACACAGATCCGAAAATGGATCTTGAATAATCTGCAAATGACCTTTACCGCGATGGAAATTCTTTGTTTATTTCTTCGGGGACGTTAATTTTCCGTTCAAATTAAATTTCCGTTGGTAAAATGAAAATCGAGATTTCTCTTTTTTTCGAATGAATTGAAAATATTCGAAATATAAGTTAAATTATTTATTTCTCTCGTTTGGATTTGGACTTGTGCAAATTTAATTTTTAATAATATTAAGTTTTTGATTTACATTAATAATTGAAGAAAGAATGATTGGATCATTTTTAGCAACTTCAAAAAAAAGTTATGAAATAAAATGTGGAAGATTATATCACATTTACTATTTATTTGAAAATATGTAAATTATAATTGATCTCGCATGGAGATGATAGATTGTTCAATAAACGAAAATATAAAATTTCAATGGATCATAGATAAGATAATTCAAAATTTGTTACAATACATATGCTTAGATGATTAGAAATTGTTAATAAATTAAACCTTTTAAGTATTTAAAAAAGAAATTTAAAAATCCAGTATCTTAAAATTGAGAAAAGTCATGATAATTAAGGAACGAGTTAAAAAAACAATTTTCTTTGCGTTTTCTCAAACCTTAGCACTAATTATTCACGCTCAAGCATTATTGCATTCGCTCGGTGTAATTCAATCGGCGAGTTTCCGTTCGAGATGTTTCTATTGCGCCATGGTGCGAATTTCCTCGGTATTTGAGCGGTTTCATCCTGCAACACGCAATCAATCTCGTTGCAAGGAACCGTATAAGCTCAAAATCGAAACAGGAATTCTAGAATTGTGGCCTGATTATTATACGCAATGTGTCGAATTTGACCATGAAATCGAGATTTTTAGGACATAGTTTTTGTAATTTATAATTAATTTTCGACAATATAATTTTATTTGGATTATAGATAAAATTTCAGACATTTTTATTTGATGTTTAACGATTTCTTTTTCTCAAAAGAATTTGTATTTACTCGATTTTGTGACAAATAACTTTTTAATAATCCATAGGCGAAAGCAAATTTCCTTTCACAATCAAAAAAGGAACGGGATTTTATCATTGTGATTTTAAAATCCAACAGCATATATAATTCATGCAAGTCAAGAACTATGTTTAAAGATTTTATTGGCTAATTAATATAATTGTGACGATGAAGTGAGCTCCTTTTGATTAATTAAGATAATTAAACTAGGACAAGATCGATTAAACAAAGATCCAATTTATTTCAAGCAAAGGACTTGAGATTATTTTTAAATCAATTTAGCATTTTCAATATATAATTACTAATTATAAACAATATTTTTCCAAAAGTAAACAAAATGTAACAATTTTATTAGCTTAAAACGCGATTAAACTCTATTAAAATTAGGAAAACTTTAAACCGGTATAACTCCGAAGATAATGACTTTTAATCAATGAATCAAAGATCATTAGAAGCGCGGAACCTTGCCCTTTAAAATGCTTTTTCATTTATCCCGATACGACTTCCGGTTCCCGAGATATCGTCGTGTAAAGAAAAGATAATTTTTAATCATTTATCCAAATCCTATTAAAATTCGGAAAATTTTAAATCGCTATAACTCCGAAGATAATGATTTTTGATCGATGAATCAAAGATCATTAGAAACGCGGAACCTTGCCCTTTAAAACGCTTTTTTATTTATCCCGATACGACTTCCGGTTCCGGAGATATCGTCGTGTAAAGGAAAGGGTAATTTTTAATCGTTTACTATCTCCGTCCTTGTCTCTTATTCGGACTCGCTCGTACCTCGCCTCACTGACCTATCCCAAACTCCAGACAAGCGGCAGACGCAATTCTTGGAAGAACGTAGTACGCATTTTCAGGAAAAAATGTAGGTCACGGGCCCATTCATAATCTCCGCACCGTCTAAAGCACCGTCTAAAACTTTGAATCCTTATATCTCGGCAACCAATTGAGATATCGGGATAAAACAAAAAGGGATTTCATTGGCATGGTTTTCTCTATTTCTTGAGTAATTTTTAATGATAAAATTATTTTTTTTTCTCAAGGTTTTTGCGTGAAAAGTTAAATTAAAAAATATTTACAATGATATAATATGGTATCTTATTCTGAAATATGATACTGAATAAAATTTAAATGTTCTGAATAATGTTTTGAGATTTATTATGATCTTTGTTGATATAGAATTAATCATTTGAGATAAATTTATGATAGATAATTTTGAAAAAATTATTTTTATATATTGTAAGGCAAGTTTGGCATTTCTTTTATATAATATTATATATTTCATATATTTGAATATTTGTATAGGTTTTAATTGCAGCTTATTTATCATACAGTGTAAATTTAATAAATTATAATAAAATATATTAAATAAAAAATATTTCAATGGAATATAAATTTAAAAATTCAACAAAAGTTATATAATTTTAATTAAAAAATATTTAATTTAAAATAATTAAAATTTTTCGTTTTTTTAAGAAATATTAAGAAGAAAAGATTCATAAAATTATATTTATCGTTTTTCTAATAGTACAATTTTGTTTTATTTTCAGACATTAGTTGCTGGACAAGGTTTAAATGACGATATGTGGCACACACTGAGGTTCTCCAGAAGAGCAAGCTCTTTGAAATTCCAGATCGATGATGAAGCTGCTGTACGGGGTAAGTCAAAAATATTATATAAATTTTTATTTATTGCAAGAATGAATTATTTAACAATAAATCATAGAAAAGTTTAATAGAAAAATTATCAGAATACATTTATTTATTAATCGAAAATAATTTCCATATATTTTATATAAAATTATGAAAAAGAGCTTCACATCTTTCATATAAAAGAACTAAGAATGCAAAAAAAAAAAATTAATTTTTATATGCAAATAGAACAAGTCTTTCATTCATCAAAACCTATTTGATATTTGAATAAGACAATTTTAAAAGATAAAATTGTCTTTTGAATAAAATATTTTCTAATTTATCTTTAAAACAATAATAAATATTGAAAACACGTTTAAAGCAAAAGTTCAAATAATCAAATATGTACATTACAACAAAAATTAAAATTAATTTTGTTAAAACTATTTATATATTTTTAGATTATTTTTAAAAAATTTTATCATTTTTATTAATCATTTCAGCTATAGCTTAAAATATCAAATTAATTAACGATCTTTTCACATAGAATTCAAATGACAATAAAAATGTAAATCAGGAAATTGTTTCATTCAAAAAAAATAGATAAAAAATTGAAAGTTATAGGACAGATTCAATCATCTTTTAAATTGTCAAATTTGCTTCTATCCCGCTATTACAACGAGACTGACAAGAGCACCGTGAATTCGTATCAGCTCTCCCTTGTTCATCGTGGCATTATATGATTCCCTTTTTGGGTTTCGTGTGAAGTATTTAGTCACACATCGGTGATCTCGTTCGCGCTTTTCGAGGAACGAATACAAAAAGGGGCTCGTTCGTATTTGAATTCGAATTCGCTCGTCTGCAACGAGCCAGCTCGAATAGGGAAAATATTTCTAACCGGATCGATTCTACCGGTTTTTCGTACGTACACATTTATCGATAGATGGTAAATCGAATATTTGGAAAAACTAAATTGGATATTCGATTTTGAATTGTTTTGAAATTGGTGATGCTAATTATAGATATTCTATTTGTACTTGAATATTAAAAATTAGAATAGAAATGAAAATTTTTCAATAAAAGACAAGTATATTTTCATTTTCATCTTACGAATACTTTGGTTTTCATTATATACATAGATTATGATTCGTAATTAAAGATCGGATATAATTCGATTGAAGAAAAAATGTATAAAAATTTTTTTCCAAAATTAAATTAATAATTAATATTTCATCTTTAATAAATCTTTTAATTTCTATTATTGTTTCAAATTTTTTTTAGTAAAATATAATTTTAAAATGTCTTATCGAGAAATAAGATGTTAATTTCTTTTTTATATTAAATATTGATAAGAAACTAGAAGAAAATACAATTCTATCTTGAATAAAAAATATATAATGATACTTTAAAAGATAAATAATAAGTGAAAAATATTATAAATCGTATTATTTCTCTATCAGAAATATAAAGAATATAAGAAATATAAAGAAAAGAGGAAAAAACGGAGAAAAAAAAATAGTTCAAAACGTCATTTTTTTTTTCAAATTGTCAGCCTCGACAACGCCATTTGTATCAAGTATTTTACAGCTGCATCAGACCAATGTATTTATATAATTTGGCGTGGCAAGCGAGATATTATTGAAAGTTGTTGGAACACAAGATGCCATCGGCGCACCTGGAAGCTGTAATCGCGTTAAAAAATCATGATACTTTTTTTTTTCAGTGTCAATAGGGAGTTGCACAGAGATAACTTTTAGATAGGTTTTTTTTTTTTCGTTTTCTATCGGGTGTCATTCATTTTTCATTGAATAGCTCACGGTGTTGTAAACTCTCGTTGAGAGTACAAAATTGGATTCGAAGTTTATGTAATATTCATTTAAAACATTTTACGATCTTTTCCTTTTTGCACTCATATTCTTCTTTTTTTTTTCCTTTTGTTTTCTTTTGAAATCATTTTAAAACAATTTTTTTAAAAAATCAAAATAATATTTTTTGAATTTTACTATAGAATTTATATGACAATGAATCATATCCAAGTAATTATATTAGTTATTACTATTACGAAATGAAATATGGAATATGATTAAAAAATAAGGGCACCATGTGCAAATATTTGTTATATTTACTATGAATAATTTCAACAAAATTAAACTTATAAAAAATTCAATAACGCGTTATAAAAAAAGCAATTCGATATCAATTTTAAAATACAGATGCATATTTATTATTTCAATAATGAACAAATTAAAAGCTTAATTGTTCAAAAAAAGAAGTTTAAAACTAACTAATAATTACGAGATACACGGGAGGATATTTTCGAGGCCAAGTTTGCATAACAGATATTAAAAATTTTTTCAATTTACGTTCTTGCCATGCCAATGAAACGATTTAAAAAGATTCTGCGTACCATACCGACACGACACACCGGCAAACAACGAAAGTTTACAACGATTAGGAAAGCCATTTTCAACTACGAACGAACAAAACTACGACAAAACTTGCATCGAAAGTTTTACAATCGTCAAACGCCTCGTAATACGCCGTCGAGTAAGTGGCTCGTAACAGTTAGCACTAGGTTCCAATCTATCGCTTGTTCTTTATCGCCTCGAACCTAATCGGATTGTCTCTCGTTGCTCAGGCAATAGGTACTCGACTCTGAAACGTTGGCGCTACAACTCTGGCCCTTTTGTTACCATTTGTCCCTCCCTCCCTCCCCATCCGGTTTGTAGAATTGTCGTCGGTACGTCGAACGTTTCGAAAGGCAATCAACCGTTTTACATCTGGGACAGACACGCAATTTACTGCGTCCCCGCGCCTCCTTATCACAGACATCACCGATGTTTCGTTTCATTTGCATCGATACACTTTTGCAAACTGGAAACTGCAGGGGCGTCCCGCCATTTCCAACTCGGTTCCGCATCGAAACGCGGCTTTTTCCGGCTTTAGACTCGGCTTCATGCTCGAATTCGTTTTTTAACGTCTGGTATTTTGCTTCGTATCGTCCTGTTTTCAATGCGGAATATTTGACGGAAGTCGAGGAATTTTATGGAAGTATTTTGAATATGTCGATTTTCATCTATCGTTGATATCAAGTTTGTGATTGAATGGTACGTTTGTTTGAGATTTGTTGAATTTTTAGAAGTAATTTTGTTGTGATACAACTATTAGATAACTTGTAATGATAGTGTTGTAAAAGAATTTTATATAGATGTGTATATTTATTGTATATTTAAATATGTATACTTTTATGTCAAAATCAAAAGTTTTGTAGTTGTAGAATTTTAGAAATTGAATTTTTATTATTTATATATTTTAATGAAATGATATTTTAATTTTTTCTCTTTCAACATTCATATTTTCATTTCGCCTTTCCTTTTTTCCGGATATTTGTACTTTTAATATTATATTGAAAAATATTCGAAATATGCTTTTTAATATCATAAATAAACACGTATATTAAATAAATCATTAAGATCATCAATGAATAGATTTTTATATTTAAATCGATTTAAAGCATTTGACTTTCGATATTAAATTTCAAAAATTGAAAATATCAAAAAACTGATATAATCTAATATTATTATGTTAAAATATTTACGAAAGATAAAAACGAAAAGGGAAGATCGTATTGGTAATTTGATTTTCTCTAAAAAAAATTAACAATTTTTAATCATCATAGGATACACGTTACATTATATTTCAATCATCGAATATTAAACAATTTAATCCTCGGAATAGAAAAATATTTTTACACTCCGCGTAATATTTTACATCGATTTTAATATTGGACGCGCTGCACCGTTTCATCCCGTTTCTATTGCGCAAAAATTTTTAACGACAGACCAAATTTTCAACGTCTCTGTCGAGTGGGACATTTCCAAAAGATATTCCTCGCTTTGTGCATGATAGAATTACCTGAGATATTACGTTTTTTTTTTTTCTTTTTTTTTTTTTTAGGTAGAAAGTAGAAAATGCGTTTTCTCCGACGACGTGGTGAAATTTGCAAAACTGTTATTGCTCTGTCAGAAACAGAATTTGTAGAAACGGGCCGTGTTTGTCCCCGAAATTTTTCGAAATATTCTTCCGCTGTCGTGAGCAAAAATTTAGGAGGAACGTAAATATTCCAGATTTCTGAAAATATTCGATGCAGAAATTTATTTCCTGTTAAATTCAATTTCTAACTATAACGAATCCCTTTAAGGAAAAAAAAAAATACGTGACGCATAGTGGATATAAAATTGTAATGTGCACGAAATGAGATTCACGAGAAGAAGTGTAAAATTACGTTTCTCTTAGCCCCTCATAATTAATTTATTTTAAGGATAAAAACGAGCATGTTGAAAATAATGCAAATAAATTTCTTCAACTATTTAGATGTAATTTAATCTTCAAAATAAAAGTGTAAATTTCTTCGTAATTTAGAAGAGAAAGTATCTTCTTCAATCATTAATTTATCAATCTCAAAAACTATTGAAACGTATAATACATCCATCAGAAGTGTAATTATTATTTTGAAAAATAATAATCGATCTAAATTTCAATCAATTTATCACAATATCGTATTCATTGAGAAGAAGAGAAAAATATATCTTGAAAAAGGTTATTGTATCGAGGAATGGACAAAGTTTAAAAACTTATATCTCGAGACGAATCAAATCACGAAAATCGTGCGAGCCAAGATATCCTCGACAATCCATTTCGCATCAACGACTCCTTTGATCCTCGTATCTTTCCTTTATGCTCGAACTATCGCGAATAAGCGATCGAGAAGTCAATCTTGTAAGGAAGAGAGAGATGAAAGGACGAGGAAAGTTTTTCGATCGAATCGCGCGACCAATCGACACGTCCGATTTAATAAATTCCCGGTTGACATGTCGTGAAATTGCGAGTGCATTATGCACAGATTTAGTCACCTTTCTCGTTAGAATCTTTTAGACTTTAATTGCGCGCGCGCGCGGTATTAATTATGAGGGATTAATTAACGCTAATTAAAACTGACGAAGAACAGGGAATGTCGTATTTAACAAGTCTGATGCTAATTTGCCCAAATTTTCAGCCAATTTGTTCTCCTTGTTTCCACAGATTTGAAGATGAAGCAGGTAATTTGGCAAATCAAATTTGCACGATTTATATCCTTAATTAGTATTTTTACTCGTATTTTTAAATGTTATTGAGATATTTACTTTAAAAGAGGTATATAGAGTTCATTTTTCTTTAAACACATAATATTGCAGTTTAGTAGGATTGTTTTATAATCTTTAATACTTGATATATTGATTGATATAAGAATAATTTATAATTTTATATTATAAAATAAAATTTGTAATTTTTCATTTTTAATTCTGGTTAATCGTTGTTGCTTGGCACATTTTATAATTATTGGCTTAATAAACTTTTTCAAATAAAAAATGTAAAACAATAAGATGAATTTTTAAAATTATTCACATATAATTGAGCATATGAATTAATATTTTTTTTAAATGTTCTATTATAAAAATTATATATTTAATTTGTTGGCTGTTGTTTTTCTAAAAAACGAACGAAAATTTTAATAATATTTTACAATATAAAGAAATTAAAATAATTTTGATTCGAACATAAAAAAAAATGATGGTACTATTGTGTGGTATAATCGAGCATGAGGTGATTCTATGAGGAAAAAGAAGTCAAAAGGAAAAAAATACAATTTTTTCATTCCAGGCTTCGTTTTTCGAGAAAATCGAGTTTGAAAATTTTTCTAGTACACGTGCACTTGGTGTTAGCTTCCAATCGAACTTTTCCACCATATCTGCTAACGAAATGTCGATATCCCTCCCCCTCAAATTCAATCTTCTCAGAAACAGAGCCTTAAATGAATAAACTTTATTTTCGATTCATTACTCGATTATCTTTTCGCAAATTAATCAAATGCATATGCAATATATTAATATATTTATGAAATAACATTTTTATATACCAAATTTTTTCTTGAATCAAGCATCTAGAATCATCTAATCTTCAAGAGATGTTCCATCAATATATTGGCACTAAAATGTATATCTTTTATTAAATAAATCATTATTTCTTCTTACAAATACTCTCTTCATCAAGAAATTGAAAAATATAACGATAATTTTATCGATCTTTTTCTTTTTATTCCTCCGTGTAAATATATTCCATTTTATTACCAAAATCAAGATAAAATATAGGCGTAGCAGCAACTATATCGATTTCAATGGTCTCTAGTGTTCCTTTCAACGCGAAAATTCACCCTCGAACATCGTTCACAACCCGTGGCGGGGGCGTTGCATCCTTCAAGACTGCCCTCCCCCAATGCAATATCGTATTTCAAAATCCCTATTTAGCATAAATATCGGAGCAACGGCCAAGGCGAGAGCGGCAACTCCTTCGGGAATTGCACGTTCAAACCCTAGGCGATGGAAGGACAATACGGTGAGGGAAATATCGAAGGAATGGTAGAGTAGAGAGGAATAAAAAATGGAAAGTAAATCTCTGAGAGTGAAATAGAAGATGGAAAAAGGAAATGCGGGAGGAATTTTATTAAGAGTTGGAAAAATGAAACACGTATATTCCGGTTACACTGTCGTTATCTCGTTCTATTTTAAAATAATTATTGTTCGTTATGTCGAATATGTTTTCGAATATTTCTTGACAATTCTTTCTTATCTATTTTGTTTATAGCGATATTTTCCATTGGAAGAAGACTTTTTAGGAAAATTAACTATCTGTCGATGGTGTGGTAATAGCCGTTGCCATAAATTTTGTGGGGGAAGTTTTATGCTGGTTATATTTCAATCATAATTTACGTCAAAAGTATAGAAAGATAAGGAAGATATAAAATAATAGTAAAGTTATGGAAAGAATATAAAATGATGAGCTGATGATATTATCAGTGACTGAATAGTTGAATATTTATATATATATGATTTAAAAAAGAAAAATTAATTTAAAATTGACATAAAATAAAAAATAATTTTTTGTTTAAAAATAATAAATAATAAAAAGATATAAAGAACTGTTACATTGTACGAAATATTCAATATAAGAAAATAGCATTATTGTCTTTAAATTCTAGAGACTGAAAAATATTTATAAAATTTCAAAAATAATCTCTTATTACATTTAAAATTTTTCCTTTATTGAATGTCAAGAAAAAGAAAGAAATCAATATTGTTTCGTGAATTGAACACTTTTATTAATGAAAATGGTACGGAAGAAATGAAACGGAAACGATGAGGAACAGCTCTGTGTCCGATCGAATTTCCTCTAGACGTATAAATATGGCTAGAAGTCATGTACACAGCAGGAGATCCGCCATAGATGTTTCTCTTCCAATGATCAATTCCTATGTCGATATTTTTGTCAGTTGGTCAAATCTTCAGGAAAAATTTCATTAGCCAAGAAAATTTTTCTTATTGTAGAAAAAAAACAAGTTTAAAAATATCATTTGTGTTAAATGAAGGTGTATACATATTTCGTGCAATAATTTTTATTAAAATTAATAATGATTTTTATGATCTTCTATATCTATTAATATTATTCTACTGTACAAAATAATTTCTTAAATATTTTATAATTATATTTCTTCATTAGGATTTTTTTCTGTTTTATGATTACTTTATTTTTAAAGAGAAAATATTCAATATAATTTATAATCTCTACAAAACAAAAAAACTAACTATAACAATATTTCCTATATCATCGTGAATGTATCATATTTTTCCGAAATTATCGATAGTTCCATTTCCATCAATCGTATGTGAAGTCCCAATTAAACCAACAATTTCAAAAAGGAATCCACTATTTTGTAACAATACGAATTGTGAACAATCGCTTTCGTGTTGAAAATTCGAATACTAAAGGATCAGTCATTCAATCTGTATGGAAATGCAATAAAACCGTAAACATATTTGAAACTTCTTTTAATATTCATAGCTTGTAAAAAAAGAATAATCTAGTTCACTATTTTTTGTTTTTAGTAGGGGATAATATGAATATTGTTGAAAACATCTTCTCTATGTTTTTATATAATATTTTTCATTATTTATTTTTAACCATTCTGAATTATGGATGAGTGATCTTATAGATTTATAAATAAGATTGAATAATCAAGAATAATATCACTAATCTTTATGAAAAAAAATTAATTTCTAAATAATATTAATAATTAACTATAATACATCTTGTGACATTTTACAATATTTATAAAAATATCTTTTTTGTTATAAATTCAAATATTTTTTTAATGAATCATGATATATATATATATCAATTATCAATTTTTAAAAAGTTTAAGATTTGAACAATTCAATTCAATATCACTTTTTTGCTTTTGTCATTAAAGTTTTCTAAAAGATACATTTTTTTAGAAAAAAATATTATAATTTCAATATTGCTAAAATATCTACTGATTACTTTCTACCATACTTTCTAAAATTACATTATCAAAATATATTATCGATACTATTTATTAAAAAAAATATTGAATAATTCAAGATAAATAACAAACAATATTTTTCATTTCCATTCCCGTTGTATATCAATTCTAACCTAGCTTTTTTAAATCTCGATATTCTTTCAGTCTTCGTGTCGCAAAGTCGACGCGAAAGTCGGTTCCGTTCCGCTTCACTTCCGTCCCTCACACACGTTCTGTATTTTTTTCTTTTTTCTTTTTTTTTTTTTTTTTTTATACCCTTCGCGCGTGTTTAACGCGTCTCTAAACACGAAAGCACTCGAGACTTTTAATTTTTTAACGTAAGAGCAACGATCATCGTCGCCGAGTGCCAACGTCATTACTACAGTTCAAATAGGAACATCCGTTCTTGAACGTTCTTCCAGAGAATTTCCGGTGAAACGTGGTATTTATATGTACAAACGATAAATTATTTCCTTCCGTTCATACCACAAATCGTTAAATTAACGTTCCACGCGTTCGGAATAATAGGAATTAATTGCTAGTCCAATTAATTTTCATATGCGAATTACATCGATGATCATTGTTAAACGGATTTCGTATAATTAAAATTAATCATATCGCGAAATTATTTACAATTAATGTTTTACATTTTTTAAATAAATTATTAGATTCTTCGTAGAATTTCTAAGCTGGATAATTTTTACAGCTGTTCATTTTTTTTTATTTAAATAAGAAAATCGTTAAACGAATAATTTTTTTTTATGAAATGAACAAAACTTATTTATTTATATTTTAATAATAATGTGATTACTAATTGATATTGAAATATTAATGATTAAAATATAATTACATATAAAGTATAACTTTCAATTAGTTATTAAATATTTAGAAAAAAGAACATAATTTATCATGTTGATAATATAGTTGCACAAAATCTTTTCAAAATAGAAATGACAAAGAAAATATTGATAGAAATATTAAAAATACATTAATGTATTTTATGCATAAAATTTAAGGAAAAAAGCAAAGAATTTTTAAACAAATTTATCATTATCACAAAGTGTTTATATATTACCACAACGAGTTAACTTATCTTCACCATTTGACAGGTTAATGATAAAGAATCTTTTCGAAATAGGAAAGTTCTCTGTTTATAAAGAAACTCGCTTTACTTTATCTCAACGATGGAATGGAGCGCAAAAGTTACCGCAAGAAATTACCCGAAGAGATTTTTAATTTCGAGTTTCCATCGTGAATATCATCGCATCGATTCTTCTCTTCTCGAAACTTTCTTCTCCACGATTTTCGTTAATTATTCAAAGACCCAATACTTGAGAAATAGCCAACTCCCGGAAAATTTTCTCAGAAGAAAGTACAACGAAAACGCCTTCGACCTACCGATATTTTCGATAATAATTTACGCTTTGACAGGTTCGCCGAGTATTAAGTTCGACGTTTGTAAATTATCGACAGATCGAGATCGTAACGAGATTCGAGCGAGAAAGAAAGTAACTTCGCAAGCACTTTTCGTTCGTTCGTGACTCGTCGTGCATTAGTAGAACGCATTCGAAATTATTCTCGATGAAATATCTTAGCAATCTTGAATATTCTTCAAATGACCAATCAGAATGAAACGATAATTTAAATGAATTTAATTTATTTCTCCAACAATTTGTATTTTACTATCAAGAATCTTATTAATTAATAAAAAATTTATTCATTCTTCAAGCAATTGTAAGAAAATTATTAAAATCTTAAAAATTCTGTTATATTTTCATAAATAAATATTATTTTATTTAATATTTAAATCGTGGATATATACCATTTACACAATTGAAATATCATTCTTTACAATTAAAAAAAAAATCTTGTATCGATCCCAGAAGTCTTCCTTTCTATTCATCATCAATATTTTAAAAATCCATGTTCTCCATTATTTCATAAATGCAACAGAACACGGCGTTATTAATTTTTTTCTCTCGAAAGACAATGCAAAAAGCTTATAATAAAATATCGTTTGCAAAATTTCTTTCTCGCGATCAGTTTCAATAAAACCTTACCTCCAACCTCTCCACCAGACAATGCACGTCTAAATCACCTACAGGGAACGGAGGGACAAGATCGCGCGTCCCACAGGGGCTGTAAGAATGGATGCTGATGCATCCCGTTCGCGACTCGAATTCGGAACTTTGTAAAAAGCGCGCGTTTCTTCTGATCGTATCTCAGAATTCCCTCGGTCGGCCATGAAAGGGGGGGCCAGAGGCGAGCATACTCGGGTAAATTACAAATTTCCCAAAGCGGTCGCCGGATGAAATCACAAATTCCAAATGCGGGGCCGTTTGCATTCAACCGGCGACTCTTCGAATCGAGGCGCTCTTATGAATGCTAATTGAAGATTTTCCCGAAGTGCATCGGGGGCTTCTGGTGTTCGTCGACGACCCCTATCAGAAATATCATCATGGCTATAAGTTTCTATGGAAATGTAATCGAACGAAGAGTTTTCACTGGCCGGGTATTGGAGGAATTTATTTATCTGTTGAATTCTATTAAATTTATCTCCATTTTGTATGACAAGATTTATCTCGATACATTGTTTCCATAAATTTTATTTACGGGATATCTGGGCGTAGAAATCGATATTTAATAATTATTGCGTGAAATGTGATATATACGGGGTATTAATATATTTGTGGAATATATTTAAAGAGAAGTTTCTACAAACACGAAAGTTATTTATTTTATTTATATGATTATATATACAATTTAAATTTGGGACAAGTAAAGTGAGAAAGATAGAGATGTGTCACTTTGTGTCTCATTTTCAATTTTATTCTCATACAAAATTTTAGATATTACGTACATGTGTCTTAAAAAATTAATTAAAGAAAAAGAATATAAAGAATGTTCGTTTGATTTAATAAAAACGTTCAGTAATTACACAGTCATTCTATAATTGTTTCCTGATGATAAAAAATTTAATATACAAAAATATACAAAGAGCATATATACAAGAAAACATAAAATATCCAAAGTAAAGGTACACATTATCGCAATCAATAAATTTAATTTTCCTTTTTCAATTTGTCTTAAATCTTTGTAACATACTCCTAATTAATTAAAAATCTTAACAATTGATCCCAGCTTATGGTAAATAAAAAATAAAATAAAACGGATCACGTTTCAATTTTATCATCAAGATTCAAACCATAAAGAAATATTTTCTCGAGAAATTCGCCGCTTAAAAACTTAGCCTTCCCAACGACCTATCGACTTTTTCCAAGGATCTCGAATCGCAAATCGGCAGCATGCAAATGCACCCTTTACGGCCTCCTACTCGTTGAAATAGATGCAACCGCGCTTTCCAAGAGGTGCATTCGAAATCGCGGCTAGGATCGATCCACACCAGAGAATTTCTGACGTCGTTCGACGAAACTTCCATTTTCATTTCATCCTCCCCCCTTCCCCCTCCCCCATTTGTCGTCTCCTCGTACGCCTTCTGCCTGCGAAGTGCTTTTTTTTTCTTTTTCATAAATAATCGGAAGAGAGATCGCAGGATGTTCCTTCAACAGAAATTCGACGTTTATGGAATAGTTCTTATATTCGAGGAGCATATTGATCAGTTGGCGAACCAATTCTTTTATCAATTTTTTTTCTTTCTTTCTTTCTTTATATTTGAATAATTTTCATCTACAATAGGATTATTTTGCATTGTAAAAGAAAGTTATTAAAAATGGGAAACTATATATAATTGGATTATTATCTTAGATTGATAAGCTGCAATTTTTCAAGAAAGAATTTATGATATTATAGCTAAGATAATATAATAGAAGAAATTGATTTTTAATTGTTATTAATAAAACAAAAATGAAAACGCAATTGTTTTCATTTTAATTATCATTTTATCTTGATTTATAGAATCATTCCTTAATCATATCTATATTATGCCCTGTATATTAGCTTTTCTAATAATAAAAGTTTGATTTGGAAATAGATTGTTCTATTATCGTATATTATAATAAGTAAGAAATGTAAATTGTAGATTTTAGATAAAGAATATATCGTTCGTTATATCTTTTTTATTTCTTTCAAAACAATAAATATAAAATAAAATTCAAAAATAATTCTATAATGTTATAGAATTTTATTTAATCAAACGCTACATGTCGTCATCTACGAGCTACCAAAGTAAATAAATTATTCGCGTTGAAATTAATCTCGTTATCGTGAAAAAATCGTTTATCTCCATCCTTTCATTAATACAAGATTCTACTTTCATTTTATTCATTTTACGGGGTTCTCGTTATACACTTCACTCTTTACGAGCTCCATAAAAATAATCTCTATAGGGTAGGAAAGCACGTGAAAGTACATTAAAGGATAAACGTAATAAGATAACGACTACTTTTCGCGAATTAAAGCATCAGCATCGATTTACCACTATATTTACCAGTGATAAAATTTCCAAGCAAATGTGGAATCACCGATATTGCGAATTTAAATATGTAAATATGATGTGAGAAGAAAATAAACGATAAAAATAATAAATATAGACTTTTTCCCATATGCTTAATGATTCATAAATATTTCACTGAATTGACGTAATATTGATGATATTCTAGAATAAATATTAGCAATTTTGATTGATAAACAACTAATAAGGAAATTATACAGAATTTATATTGAATAATATTTCTAAAAATATTTCTTCAAATAGTGATTCATGAATATTTCATTGATTTAATGTAATATTGATAATATCCTTGTATAATAAATAATAGTTGTTATTAAGTTAGATTGATAAATAAATTAATAGGAAAAGAAAATTACACAGAATAATGTTGAATAATATTTGTAAAAATATTTCTTCGAATAATGATTCGTAGTATTTTATTGAATTGACGTAATATTGATAATATTTTTATATAAGAAATATTATTTGTTATTAAGTTTGATTGATAAATAATAGGAAATGAAAATTGTAAAATCGTGGAATATTTCTCTTAGTTATAAAAATAATATTTTCAAAAAAATATACTTTTATATATCTTTATTACTTATCAATTTATTATTATTATTAGTAAATTGGAAAATTACAATTAAAATATTATAAATTTTCATTATATTATTGTATCAATTTAACAAAAAAATGAAAAAATAAAAAATATATAGAATTTTTTATTGTATTTATTATATTTTATTACATTTCTTCTTTTATTTCAATTATATTAGAATAATATTATTATCTATTGGAAAAAATAAAAAAACAAATTCAATAATGGTTAAAGTCACATACAATTTTAATGAATTAAAAGTTTAAATTGTTATCCTGTTATAACTTCACTTGTTTTCAACCACATTGAAACATACTATTAAAGTTTTTTATTCAAATAAAAAGTTACAGCAATTAAATTTTTACGCAATTTTGGAATATCAAAGTTCAATCGTAAATCTGTGACCTTTTACAAACTTTTTAAAATATTGAAATGTAAAAAATCTCAATTTAATCTTCTCTTTAATATAAAAAAATTCAAAGTTACAAAAAATTTGAATATTAAGTTACCATTTAAAATTATTCTAAATTTGGGCATTTTTTATTTGAAAAACAATAAATAAAATAATAAATTACTTTATTATGTTATTATTTTTTTAAAAAATATTTAGTTAATATTATGAAGGATGATTTATTTAAAAAGAAAAATTATTTTATTAATTAAATTCTACATAATTCAGGATATTTTCATTTATATATCTTTAATTTACTGGAATATATAGTGAGACAAAGATAGATAATATCTGGTAGTACAATTATATTTGATTAATGAATAATTAATCCCTAAGGAGTAAATGTTTCACCTAATATTAGGTAGATTACATAAGTGGTAAATATACAGATATAATAATAAATTAATTACTAGATTATCATGTATATTTATAGACTTAATTTGAACAAAGCAATTCATTAATCATAACATTGTATTTAAAATAATAAAATTCTTACATTTGATCCTAAATTAATATATAAATAAATAACATATAGAACACTAATTATGCAATTTTATTATTGAATATTTCATTAAGAAAAAAGAAAAGACTAAATTCTTCTGAAGATAAATCAAACGTGAATAGAAATATACATTTTTTTCTTATAAAAATAAAATCAATAAGAAGTCGTTTTTGTTATTAATCCCTCAATCTTCAAATTTTAATTAGAATATCCGAAAAAGATTGGAACAGTTTCGAATAATATTCGAATCGATTGGAGGCATGCGTGTATTCCTATATTTATCGGGCATGGTAGCCTGACTAAGCCGGAAAATCCAATCGGCCTGTCCGGGTCGTGCATAAAGTTTCAATGCCGCCTCGTCCAATCTCTTGTAAAGCTGGCCGTAATGTATGCGCTTTGCAGCGTATTTAGGCCGCCCAGTGTATCGTTGCCTATAACCGATAACCAACACTATGCATCTCTCTCCCTTCGTTTCTGTGCGCATATACACGCGTATATATGTGCACACTATGCCTAATTGTGTTTCGCGTGCGAATGCTGTGCGTACTACTCCATCTATCGGACGGTCATTTGCATTCTACTTCATCCACTACGCAGTTTACGATGGCTTGTTAATATTAATTGTTTTTCTAATTCATTTCTTCTTTCTTGTTACGAAGAAAAGACGATTCCTTGATATTTTGGGATGTAGGATTAAGAAAAATCAAAAACGATTAGAATTAGAATTTCTATTATTCGAATATTGACAATTATAATATTAATTCTGAGTGATCAGTAGTTTACATTTATTAAAAAATGGTGAAGTAAACTAAGTAACGTCATTTAATAGACCTATGATTTGATTAAATATTAAAAATAGTTTTAAAATGAGTTAAATTAAAAGTATCTCACATAATCTTTTACCATTCAAATGGTATAAAGGTCGTTCAATCTAATGTTGCCATTTTCTCCAGATAATTCCAATTAAGAAAATTGAAATGCCAGATGTTGCACAACTTCATCAAAACTGGATCAGATGTAGGTATATATCGGGAGCGTAGCAAAGGGAATAAGGGAGCAAGGTAGCGTCTAAAACAGCACTTTTGGTTATTGTCAAGTGAGAGCACGTCTGTTCGAAAGCATCATGGTCCTCCAATAAAGCAGAATACCCATACTTGCTCCTCAGATCAGCCTATTAAATGGATGGCGAGTGCCAGCAATATTGAGTTACGTGGCAATACCCTAAATTGCTTGACCGACCAGCACCGCCATAACCTCCACACGGCCTTCACTTGGTTGCTTGTCGCTGGCATCGATCGCACGATAATTACTACGCTACTGAGTGCATGACATCCTTCGCTTGTTGCCCGCGAGAAACTGTAACTGACAAAGATCCTTGCCTTGGGCCATGAGTCCGGTCCACAGTGGAAATTCGCGGAGTGGATCGAAGGAGGTAACGTGGAAATTTATGGCGATAATTTCTGTTTTGTCGAGATTCGTCTTTGTTCCAACTTCGCTTTTCGAAGCGTGGGGCGGCATAGATGGCGCTCTTGAATTGGCGGACTTTGACAGCAAATTAATGACGGTGTGCGATAAAACGTTGAATCGGTGACTAACAATCTTTATTGGGAAGAAATGTTTTGTTTGAAGTTTTAATATCATTTGATTAATTTTTGTAATATTGTTTTTTAATTTACTGTCCGATATTCAAATACAATTAAGATATATGCCATCTTGGATCAAAGAAATAGATAAATGAACATATTATCTTTTAACTTGATTAACTTAAGTCTGATTAATGAATTTTTAAAGAAAAAAATATGTATTTCTCATATATCTATATATCATAATTTTTCAATTAGTAAATATTGAAAACTAAAAACTAAGATTAATCTAATTGAAGAGTCTTAGTTGAAAAGATTATCGTGATACACGTGGAATATGTGAAATACATTTAATCAATAATGTTTGAAAGGCTTTGAGATCGTTGCAACGATATATCTTCTAAACTTCCAGTCGACGTTCTTTGAACGCCACAAATTACTTCATTAACCGAGATACAAATTCTAGTTCATCTCGAAAGATAATTTCAGTTTTGAAACGATGTGGATTACATTTACTTTGACTAGGGAAATTTAATAACTTTCAAGATGTGAGAAAAATGTCGGCGGCATAGAAAGATGAAAAGAATTAATCAAATAAAGTTTATTTTCTTCTTCGTAAAATAATGAATATCAGAAACTTTAGCGATAATAACTTATTACCTATTTGAAGATAAATATTATAGGATTAATGAAATTTTAATATTCAATCCTTGTTTCCTATTAAAGATATTAAAGATATTTTTAATATAATGGATGAACTCTAGAAAAGTTTGTGTCCTCAATGTTTCTGCTCTCTGGAAAACTAATTTATGAATCTTGTAATTATTTTCACGACAAAGTATTTTAAAGAAAAAAAATTTTGCTGTAATTATTGTTTAAGAACATTGCGATTCTTTAATAAAATAAAATGATTAAAATGATTTTTAATTTCATAAAAAATGTTTAAAAAATTTAAACATAGTTCGTTATGTATATAGTTTATGAAAAATACGATATAATTATTAGACAATAAATTATAAATATAATAAGATATTCAAGATATAATATAATTTAATATATACTTATTTAACTTACTTATATATTTGCAATATTTGCAATATACAGGGATATAAAAATCATAATAAAAATGTTATGAAGTATAACAATGAAGTATAAAATTTTTATTATTATTATTATATAATTATGAAATTATTGTGATAAAATAAAATTATTTTATTTTCTTTGAGATAAAAGAAAAATATTTCACATTATATAAAATATTCACATTATATAAAATATTCACAGTTGACACATTATAGTATATATTATTATTAATTCAATCCACAACCAGTCATGACTTAAGATTGTAAACTTCTATGCAAAAATCTAAGAATCTATAACTTATATTCATTATGTATATATATATAACTTATCTATTTTGTATAAAATTATATAATTCCATATCACAATCTAATCACAATGTTATTTATCAATGAAATATCTTAACTAAATAATCTATTCTTTTCATTTCACTTAATAACAAATAATTTGACATTCAATTTTCTCGAAGAGAGAAAAAAATCCTGTACGAAAAATTCCACACTTTTGATTTATTTTCACGCAAGAAATCACTCTCTTTCGATTCGCTTCACCCCCTGATTTTCGATACACCCTGCGCATATGCGTTGACGAGCGGTAAACAGGGCATAGTTCATGTTCGAAATTACAATGCCAGCCATATGGCCGTGATCTGTGAAGGGGTCGCGTTGACTAACGGCCGATAGAGACCTATCCTGGACCGGCCATTGGGTCAGCCAGTTTAATTGAATCGTAAATTGACATCAAACAACGATGCCGTGGAATTCGTCGGGCAACGTTTATCCGTGTTTATCGGCAAATTGGAAGAGTTCCTTCGGAAGACACGTGCACACGGGGGCTCTAATCACGATGCCCGCAGTTCCGTGGCAACGTTTAGCGAAATTTCGGTGAACTTACACGCGCCGCTGGCAAATTTCAACGGGGCACAGCCGATTCGGCCGAGTTACATCCCGCTTCGGGGGCGAGAATTTGATTATAACTCGGAGAATGCTTATCGTTTGATCGAATCGAAACTGAAACAACTTGCAAATTATTCGAGAATTGAATTCTCTGTATCGTGGCTCGATTTGGATTCGAATTTGCGGATAAGGGTGGCGCAAAATGAACGAATTTGTGCAACAAAGTGAGAAAACATTTGTGATTATCTACGTTTTTGCTTGTGAATCATTGGGAGATCCCAATCCCAAGGAAGTTGAAGAGAAAGATTTTTTAATGAGATTTCAGGAGAAAGAATAATACGATTCGAATCATTTATGAATTCTTTGTTTCATTTAGATTATATGATTCTAATAGAATTAGAATTAATATAGATAAAGTGATAAAATAATAGAGTAACTGTTATTGAAAGTAAAAAGAATATAATGATTGATTAATTTCTCTGAAATAAAAGTTTATATTGTTTCGATAATATTATTTTAAAAAATGAAGCACTTGAATATAAATAAAATTTATTAAAAATTTCAAAATCCTTCATCATTTATTGAGAAACACAATTGTTATCTTCATTATATTAAAAATATATAAGCAAACAATATTTCATATGTTTAAATAGAATTAAGATAGGAGAATCAAAAGTGTGTTATAAATTATTTTAAAAAACGTATACAAAATAAATTTGTATTATAAAATTCAAGTTTCGATACCTTTACAAGCATTGTCAATGAAAATACATTTCATTTTCTATAATTTTCAATTTTCTTAACAATTTCTCTTCTCATACGTAATATGAAAATATTGTTGTGGAATTAAATCTGTAAATATAGAAAGAAAGATAATAAAACAATAATAATAAAATAATAAAACAAATTATTCGTTAATCTCTTCAAGGAGAGACACTTCA
Organism: Apis mellifera; assembly: GCF_003254395.2. Lineage (NCBI taxonomy): Eukaryota > Metazoa > Arthropoda > Insecta > Hymenoptera > Apidae > Apis > Apis mellifera. Next base: position 2,366,841 of record NC_037642.1, on the reverse strand, counting down.
TTGTATCTTATCTTTTACATTAGCAATAAACATCTGATCGTAGTTTGATAATTTTTCAATTTAATTTTTCTTTGAAGTGAGAAATAACTTGAAGAATTCAAATACTAAATTTTTAATACAAAATATCCTTCAAAAATTATAAAAAAAGAAAAGAATAAAATTGTCTCACGAATAAATGGATATCCGCGTAAACCTTTATAATAAGACGATTCTCTTTTCTCACCCCTGAACGAAGAGCATCCTTTGAAGGCAATTTGGTAGATTTATTAGCAACTGCTGTCGATACTTACATCGCACTACTAATTTACAAAGTTCAGTGCATTGTGCGCGAGGACAATTAAGCTTAATGGCTTTGAGTCCGGTAAGATAGTCGCAAAGAACAATGCGCCGATATCGAGCTTTCATTGTCCCTGGATGAGGACAATCCCAGGGCCAACTAATAATTAAAATAGTTCCTGTGTAACTTTCAGACCAAGTTTCGTTCGACTTTCACGAGTACACTCTTCCGTTTTACAAGGCTGGATTCTTATTAATGACTTTGTCTTAATCTCAATCCCTTTTTATTTAACGGTGATTAAAAAGTCTGGCAAGAAAGTAAGGATGAGAGAATTGAAGAGAATATCGAAATTGAAAATATTTATCAAACAATTGATTCTTATTGGAAATGGAAAATTGTGAAATAGTTTAATTAATCAGCGTCTTTTTTAAAATTGGATAGGGATAATTTTGGATTCTAGATTTATAATATTAAAATTTCAATCAAGAAAGGAGTAAGTTTTACGTTAAATTTATTATTGAGAAAAATATGTTGAATATTATTAGAAAGTTAAAACATGTCTTTACTATAATTGGAAAGAACATTAAAAAAGAACAAGTAGAAATAAACAGTCAAACTTCTATATCTATATTTATTTATCCATGTATAATAATTTCCATTTTGATATATTTATTGTTTTTCAATATTGTTGTTCTAATCAATTTAGATATTTTTAAAAAATTTATTTATTATATTCCAATATCTCATATTCTTACCAAAAAAAATCAAATTTTTCATGTGTTCACAATGATGATCTTTATTATGAAATTTTACTTTCAGGATAATATAACATTATATATATCTGGAAAATAACAAAGTGCAAATTCATATATTATTATTGAAATAATTGCAATTTATGGAGAACATTTATTAATATAATTAAATCAAATAAGTACACGATTTAACTCGGTATTCAAGCACCGTATGATAATTGTTTATCTGCTTTTCATCCCTCGCATTCAACCACATATTACACATCATATTTACATTCGTTTGCTCATCTACGATCAATTCTAATTTATCATTCCTGCATACAATAAATTCAAAAAATTGTCAAGGCAATCTAATATTTAATAACACAAAAGTTGAAGAATTATATAATCAAATGAAAAAAATCAAAGTAATAATTCTTTCTCTCGTACGAAACTTCCTCATACGTAATATTTCGATTATCATTATTTGAAAATGGAATTTGAAATTTTCGAATCCAATTGTTTTCCATTTTATTCCATTCCTTTTTTATTCAAAATTATTTTCGATTTAATTTCGAATAAAAGCAGCTCGTCCGTAATTTCCGATAAATTCTAAAAAAAAAAAATCCTCCGCTCTCTTCAACAGCCGAAACGCAGCTTGGCAAACAGAGCATTTTGGAATTTCGGACGCTCCACGTCGGTGGCTACTTGCACGCAGGGGAGGAAATCCCGCATTTCGTCGGCCAGCTCCAGCAAATCTGGTTCAACGGTTACCCGTACCTGGAAATAGCGCGTAGCTCCGGAAATCATCAGGCATCTCATCAAGGTGTAACGCCGATTATTAGAGTCACAGGGAAATTCGGGAAGCGGAACCATCCAGTGCATCATCCTGTGACTTTCACATCAAAGCACACATTCGTCGGTTTACCTGTGTTGAAAGCGTACGTGGAAACGAACATCTATTTCCAGGTAAAATTTTTGTAAAAGTTAAAATTTGATTACGTGAAATCTTTGATACAGGGAAAATTGTTTGGATATGTTTCAAAAGAGTTTTATTATTAATAGAATTTATTTTCTTAATCGTAAATTTTAATAGAATTAGATATGATATAATAGATTTCTTTATCTGATTTCTTTATCTAATCGATTAAGAGTAATTTTAGAAAGAGATCGTGATTTCTCTTTACATGTATTTTTTCTTAGATTGCTAGTGTTTATATGTTTATGAAAAATATAAATATAATCTGTAATATAAAAGAGACACGAAATGTATAGTTAAGAAAATGAAACAGAATCTTTATTTTTCTGGTTATGCAATAATAGTTATGCAATATATTTATGCAAATTTAATTTTGTATGAGGAACAGTTGAATTAACCGGCCAATCATTTATCTAATCAACAGTCGGTTCTATAAAGGCCAGTTGAGAGGGAGTCTATTGTAACATTAAATCACTTGGTAGAAACATGTGACGATATACTCGTACATAGGAAACGGAACATCGGGGTATAATTCTTGTTGGACAGGGCTTACACCCGGAAGCTTCGAATAGAAACTAGAAACAACTGCTTCATAGTAAATTCACACAACTTTTCCCACAATCGTAAAACAAGTATACTTTCGATGTAGAAATATTCTAGCAATGTAGGCATCGTGGAACAGATACGTGTTATCAATCGATAAGTATTTGAATTTTTTTCATTTGCTTTAATCAACTTTACAATAATAAATATAGTGTATGATACATTTCTATTTATAAATCATTTAAATAGATTACGAATAAACATTGATGTAATATGATATACATAATTAAAATATAGTTTGATATAAATCCATTAAGCAAGAAATAACAATTACAATGATATTGGGAAAAATAAAAAAGCAAATATTATATTAAAGTATACAATTTTAATTCGCACAAACATTAAACAAATTTTCTCAACTTTTAAAGAAAAATTTACGTATTTGTGTTAATACTATTTTCTTATGATTTTTACAATCAAATAAAGAAACTATTACAAAAAGGAAAAAAGTATTAAACAAATTAAGTATTAAAAGAAAAAATTTATAAATTAACATTAACTATTAATATATTAATGAAAAGTTGACAAGTTTCTTGTAACTTATAAACATTGAAATATAAGTTCAAACACTCGAATCTCGAATCTGGATCTTTGGAAAATTCAAACGTTCTGTGAAGTGCCCTATAAATATTCCGACAAAGTCGGTTCGGTCCACATCGGAAAATTCGCATCACAGGGGCCACAGAGGAAATGAAATGTCAACGGTGACGCGTCCCCACAAAAGGTTAGCCCAATTAGACCTTCCCCACCCTTGCTCACGACTCGATGCACAAACTACGGATTAATCGTGGCACGTGTCACGGTGCCGCACGTAAAAACCCAATCATGCCTCGTTCTTCCATGCCAAGTGACAGACAACCTTCTCTGCCTGTCACCTTCGTAATTACACCGGCCAGTAATTGACGGATTTCTGCTTTTTCCGCTGCCTTTCATAGCCGACTTCCGGTCGCCTATCCCAGACCACACTTCCTCTCTCGTCCAAGCTTTGATTCTCGTGGAAAGAGCGTGATCAGTTTTCGTAATCGGAACGAGGTTAAGTGGCGTACAATCACGATAAAAACAGCTATCTCGAGTATGATCGAAAGTAAAAATCAAAAGATGATTGAAAGATTATGGATTAATTTTTTATTCGACGAATTATAAACATTGAATTTTCCTAATACACATATATTTATTGATTCGTGTTTACTTACTTTATTATCATTGACGCACAATAATACGGAAAGTGATAAAGTTCTCCGGATACTAATAACAGTTATCGATATTTAAAATTGTACAAATAAAAGTTAACTTGTAAACTACTTAAGATAAATTTATTTTTAAGATTCTCTATCAGTTTTATAAAAAAAAAGACATTATTGTCTACATTGTTGTCTACAAGCTTTCAAAAAAATTTGATAAGTGGATCGATTGTAGATATTTTCTACAAAACTAGTATGATATATAAAATTTATATATTTTCTTTTGCCATTAACATATTTCTTTCATCTTCCAGTTCAAAACTCGCGAGGCAAATGGTTTAATTCTGTACAACGCCGGTCGTGAACGTGATTTCATCGCGGTCGAGTTAGTAAATGGGCATATTCACTATGTGTTCGACCTCGGTGATGGCCCGGTCAGGATCAGAGACACTTCGAGATCCAAGCTGAATGATGGAAAGTGGCACGCGGTCAGCATCGGAAGGCCAGCTCCAAAAAGACATACTCTTGCAGTTGACGACCACGTCACCGCTGTGAATAGCCAGGGTAGCAACGAGAATCTTGACCTGGATGGAATTTTGTATATCGGTGAGTGATAAAGATTCCCTTTTCTATGCTATCGAATATTCAAATATTCCAATATCGCAAAAATACTTTGGTATTTAAGATTAATAAGGGATCAATGATGGAGAGAATAAGATGAATTATATTTTGTTTCAATAAATTTATATCATAGATATTGAATTCTTCAACAACTATCATGAATTTTGCAAGTTATATACAACGCTAAGTGAACAAGATTGAACAAATTAGATTAAACACGAGTATGAAAACCGTAATTAATTTTACACAATGAAATAGCAATTTATTAGTTTGTACAAGGGTTTGTACACTCTCGTTCGTGTAATAAATAGTGGTAATATTTACCAGTGTATTAGAATCATGAATACAGTGAGTATTCAGAAAATATTTGCACATCATTATATTTATCATAGCATGTAAATAACAATTAATTTAATATACATCATGACTTTCACATAATATAGATATAGACAAAATAAAATGAAATATGTTTAGTATGAAATATGATTAGTATGTGTCGTTTAAAAATAAAACTTTTCTTTAATTATATAAATTGAACACTCTGAAAATAAATTGGTAAATAAAAGTAAATATATATATATGCAGATATGCTCTTTATAATCTATAAATATAAATAAATGCTTCGATCAATTTTAATTAATAATTCATATTACGCGATTTTCCTATAATATCATTCGATTTTGTACATATTATAAATTATTCAACGAAACAAATTTATATTTCGATCAACTTTTTCCCACAGATTCCTTCAATTTTAATTTAAATTAAAATGAAGTTTAAATTATATTCTTTAACGTCATCTCCAATCGATTTTAAATCGAAATTTTACGTATAATTCTTATTAGAATTGCTCTAATCTATTATTTACTTTCCAATAATTCTTGCAACACAATCTTTAGAAATTTTTATCGTACGTAATATATTCTTACGTAATGTAAACAATTTTAATCGACTTATCTGAATTCACTTCGTTAAATTTTCTCACGAAAAACAACAAACATCTCAATACTTATAAACGTCTATCTTCGGATTTTTATATATCACTCTAACTCTACACGCACATATTATTCACGCACTTGAACAATATTTATCTTACTTTTATGCCACGTGCATAAAATAACAGGGAAAAGTAAAGAAAAACTGGCGCGATATTACGTCATAAAACACAAGGAATTTAATCTATAGCTATTCGCTTCAAATATAAAACGGTCGATACATTTATTCGAGCCAAGAAACCGTTGCTCCGTTGAAATATATTTAACCTTCGACGAGGGTAAAAGCGTATCACGATACTTCTTCGAAGGCGAGATATTACTTTATGAATCACGGTGAATTTCGAAAATCCCCGGGAACGATAAATCGCGGCCAGCCAGAAGCGTGGAGAGATTGGGGGGAGGGGATGGGTGCGATACATCCGGGCAGTGAGATAAAAACCGAAAGTTGAAAATCGATGAGCATCCTCCCCCGTAATATCACGCAAGAATGAAAACATCGATCAGATATATATCAGGTTTATAAAAATACTGATACCGATAGTGATGCGAGTTGGTGATATTTTCAAAAAAAAAAAAAAAAAAAAATCGCTTTATCGCGTCTCATTACGTCAGTGATTGGCACTGGTTCTTGGAATCAAGTCTGGAAATATTGAATCTGAATCGCAAATTATCAACATGTTTGAGTTTGTTTTAAAAGGGAAAGAAACGTGTTCGAGCACGTTGCTTCCTTTCCATTTTTGCAGAAAGAAGGAAGGATGAAATTTAACCCCTTTTCTTGGGGTATCGGTATCAGATTTTAATTAAAATATATAAATAATCGGGTAATTAAGAAGAATTTATGGTTTTTCTTCTATGGCGGGAAAGAAACATGCAAGCAATAGGAAAGAAATCTTTATTTTAAAATAGAAAGTTAAAATAGTCTTGTATGTGCTTAACAAGGAAAATATAAATGCGATAGATTATTCGAGCATTTGTTATTTAGATCGATAAAAAAACAAATATTTAATATATTCTATACAAGAATAAAATAAATTACATAGGTTTAATTACATAGAATTGAAAAAATGATGAGTATAAATTTGATCGAAAATATGACAAATGATAACAAGTGAAGAAATCATTGAAAGAATTATACAGATTTAACGAAAATAGAGATGATTTGGATAATGATCATGTTTTTATATAATTTTTATATTCCATATTTAGAAGTATTCATGACAACGAAAACAATTTTTAACTGATATGAAATACAAGAGAAAAGTAATACTGAAGTAATACAAATATTAAAAAAATATATTATAATTTATAATTTATAAATATCGAAGTTTTAATTAAGGAAATGAATAATTTTCTTACTTTCAATTTTAAAGATGATTGTTTAAATTTAACAAGAATATATATACAATGATTTAAAAGCAGAATTTCAATATATTTACAAATTTTATAATAATCTTTTTTTAGAAAGTTGTTAAATTTATTATATAATTGAAAAGAGTAAATTTATATAAATATACATAATTTTAATTGAAATTTTCAATAAGCTTAATTTTAAATTTCAACAATCATTTGTAGCTGTCTATAGAATAGTGTTCCTCGGATTTTATAAATAATTCTTTACTTTATCATAAATTTTTATATCATAAAAGAAACAAAAGTTTCTTGATTTCAGAGATTTTTTTAAGAATCTTTCGTAATGAAAAATCACATTCAACTCTATATCCTTGAAAGTCTGATCAATTGCAGCTGTTCTCCAATGTTCATGTGAAACTGAAATGTGATAAAAATGTGATAAAAATGTAATGATAACAAGCAATTTCAATATTTGCATAAAGAAGCGAATAAAATTATTATTTTAAAGAAAGAAATATTTATTCTATATTTTCATGATTGAATTGAGTTCAATGAAATAATGAGTACAGTATTCGAATACTACTACACGTATTATTTCATTGTGATATTTAATAATTTAAAAAGAAATTTTTTATAAAAATTTTCGATGTGAATAATATAAAAATAATATAAAGATAAAAAAATATTAAATGCAGAAAACTCACTGAAAGATCTGTCTACACTTTCCGAAATGATCTAATTTTTGATTCTTGGGACATTCATTCATATTGCTAATAATCCTTTTAGAAGATAATTTATTTTTTTCGTTTTTGTGATGTCTTTCATTGATGTCTTTCTTCAAGTTTTTTTCGATATTATTTTTCACTATGTAGTCATTAATGTTTCCATTCTTCAACTCTGTGTTGTCATCATACGTAATTATGTATTCTATTGTACCCATATTTTTTTTATCCTTCAAGTCTTTTAACAATTCGAGCTTAATTTCCGGAGGTTTCAACTCTGATGACACAATTCTCAACTCATCAGGTAATTTGTCCAACTCATCGTTGACCATAAATCTTGCCAATGTTATTGGCAATTGAACAATGAGAATAACAAAGAAACCACTTGTTAAAAGTAACATATTGCTCGATCAATTTTAATAAATCTAAATTCGATATTTTCGCCAATTATTCGAATTACTATTATAACAAATTATAAAATTATTAATATGATCACTTCAATTATTTAAAATCGCGTGTAGACAAGTAAAATATCGACGAAACACTGTTGAGACAGAGATTGAAATAAAAATAAAATAAATCTTTATTTTATGATCACTGTCAAATAACGAACGATCCTGGAAATTTAACGAACAACATATCCGGTATGAATAACCACAATATTCCGCTACAGATTAGATTTATATACGTTATTCGAGCCAAGGAACGTTTTCCATCGTGTCGTCATTTCAATGATAAGACGATAATGCGATAATACAGTAATAAGTGCGGGTTATAAAAGAATCAAAAAATCGCAATTCCGATCAATCTGAATGCAATATTTAATGTAATAATTTTTGGAATTATGACATTATAATTTTCATATTAGAATTTTTGTTATCTTTTCGAATTGATTAGTATGATGAATTCAAATACAGAAAAGAGATTAACAAGTGAATATAAAATTATCAATTGATAATGGGATTTCACAGATTTTTTTCATGTAAATCAAAAGCATATATCGTAGAATTGATTGAAAAAAATAAAAATATAAATTAAAAATATTATTTCAAACTAATTATTTTCTAATTTTTATCTTTTATTAAATTTTTTATTATTCGTTATATAATTTATTCTTGTATGATAAAAATAATTTTTTATGATAGATGATTTTTTTTTCTTTTCCACTATCTTTCTTTTCTTTTTTTTTTTTTTTGAATTTTTATAGAATAGTTACATTCAATTTAAATAAAAAAAATTTATATGATCTTATTATCTATTAAATAGTGTTTTGTAAATATTATAATTATATAATTTAATAATTTTTTTTTATTTTTTATTTTAATCTTGATAATTTCTACAAGTGTTTTTCTATGCTTTAAATATCTTAAATATTTCGATGATGATTCAAAATGTTTGATATTGATTATTTCCAATCGAGGCCTTCATTTAATTATCTTTGAAAAATACATTCTAATCATAAAACATCGCAAATAAAATATTCTATTCTCCTTGGATTTATAATTTAAAAATTTAAAAATTTCAATCATGGAAAATTTTTTTTTAAAAAATTCATTCGTAGCAACTCGATTAAATTTTGATCTTAATTGATATATTTTAAAAACATCAATTATAAGCATTTTAAAAAATGATATTTTGTAAAACAGTTAATTAAACTTTTTTTTATTTGCATTTAATTACTATTTACATTTAAAGATAATATTTATATTTAATAATATAATAATAAGTAAATATTTTAATCATTTTTTGTGCCAAAATATTATATTCTAATATTTAATTTAATAGCAAAGCAAAATAATATAAAAACTTGTTTTAACAGTTACTAATTTTCTTCACAATTGGATTATATAAGAGATTATTACAAAATTTACAATAAATATTAAAAAATAGTTAAATGAAACAAACCTTGATTCAATTCTAAAGAATTAATTGTATATTTCTTATATACGAATTTCGATTTATAAATGATTTTCTGATATTTTATACTAATTTATATATATAGTGAAACAAAATATAATAAAAAGTTTTTTAATCACGATTGAATTTCACAAATGATAATTTTTATAAGTCATATTTTTATGAAGTCATGTGAGAATTTATATATATTGGATAAGTTTCAAGATAAAAAAAATCTTTATTATGTTAGAACATATTTTAATTTTATTTTTTTATTATTTCATATTTCATTTTTATTTTTTTTTTTTTTTTTTTTTTACATATTGATTATTAAAATAAAAAATAGCTTTCATCTAATATCTCTTTTTTAGAAAAGATAAATCTAAAATCATTAATAAAGTAAAAATAAAAAAGAAATCAAAGAATCAAAAATTATAATAATTTCTGTAATAATAATTTTATAAAAATCAAATATATTATGTACTAGAAGTATATAGAATATATTTATCTATAGAATAAAGGCTTTATCCAAATATATCATAGACAGTATTCTTATATCATAACAACATTCTTCACAGAAGTATATTTATTATTTAAAAATTATTTTATATCTTTTTTTATTATAATTATTACATTTATTAGAGTATTATTTTTGAATACAAGTGTCAATTATTTTTATTTTTAATTTATTTCAAATATCTATGTTATTTCTCTTTTATGTATCATCATCTATATATCATATAATTATTTTATTATAAGAATAATTTAATAAGAATAATTATATACATGTACCAATATATACTGAATTTTAATTTTATCTAAATTAAATTACTATATTAAAAATTTAATTTATATTTATTATATTTATATAATAATATAATAATAAAATAATATAATATTATATTTATATATATATATATATATATATATATATATATTTAATTTATATTTAAAAAGTTTATTCTCTTAGTAACAGTCAGCGCCATCTCTCTGTCAATAATCTAACTTTTTAAGAAACTGAAACATGTAATGATATTATATATCTGATTCTACTATATAACTTAATTTTTTATTATACATTGAATTTCTAAAATTCTAAAATAATCAAATTAATGATTGAATAAGATGAAAAATTTATAGAATAATAAGAATATATGGAAACGATATAATGTAAATTTAAAATATATTTTATGCTTAAATTTAATTATTTTAAAATACATTTTAAATATCTATATTCAGTAACTAATTGTTGTAAACAATTGATCAGGAACATTTATCATATGATTCCATTTTCTAAAAAATATAAATATCTAATCGATATCGATATAAAATATTGATATCTAATTTAATAATTTTATTAATTTCTTTTATATATCTCGCATACAAATAATTATTAATGATACAATCTGAAATTATGAAGAACAGTAGATATCAAAGAAAAATTAATCTTGTATTTTACATCATTTAAATTTTTTTTTATTTATTTATTATTTTTTACACACAATTATTATAAATTTCTTTGTATTTAATAAGAAATTCCATTTATAAAAAATAAATCCCATATTTATATATATATTTATTTAATAATAATTATTTTTAATTCATGCAACTCTTTAATTTAAAATATCAATTTAAAATATTTTATTTTTTGAATATACTTCTCGCAAGTTCATACGAATTTAAGGCACTATGACTCTACATCTGTTCTTAATGAATTTAGAACCTGGAGGACATCTAGGAGGAACATCAATAATGTATCTTGGTTCCGGGACTAAATCAGCAGATCGTGCTTCCAATGGTTGCATATCATTGCTAACGGCTTCACATTTTGATGGAATAATTAAAAGTATAACAACAAAGCTGAATAGAAGAACAGTAATTAAGTGTGTTGCATTTTTTGAATAGTTCTTCATAATTCTTCTTTAATGTTGATTTAACTCCTTAATATTTAATTTCAATTTCTCGTAATTTTTTCTAAAAAGATTGATGTGATTATAATGTTGTTGAATATTTATTTTTATTTTATGTACAACATTTTATATATAATCAACAATCAATTTTAAATAATAAAATAATAGAAAGTAGAAAATTTTAATGTTCAATCGTGGAGAATTTTTTTCTGAAGAATTCATTCATGGCAATTCGATTAAATTTTGATTTGTATTTTAAAAAAAAAATCAAAGTAATATATTAGCATTTTAAGAAAAAATATTTTATATTATAGTTAATACTTTTTTTCATTTATATTTACATTTAAAAACAATATTTGTATTTAAAAATAAAATAATAGAATAATAAATAACAATAAATAAATAATTTTATCAATTTTTGTAACAAAATATTATATTTTAGTGTTTAATTTAATAGCAAAGCAAGTCACAAAATGATATAAAAATTTGTTTTAATAGTTACTAACTTTCTCCATAATTGAACTATATAAGAGATAAATTTGCAATAAACATTAAAAAATATTTAAAAGAAACTAACCTTGATTCAAAAGATCCAAGAGATTTAGTTGTATTTTTTTGAATATGAATTTTGATTTCTTGACATTTTATACTAGTCAATATAATAAAATAAAACGCGATAAAGAATTGTCACGATCGAGTTTCACGAATGATAATTTTTATAAGTTATATTTTTATTATGTCACAGAAGAATCCTCCATTACATATGTTTTATTATACTTATATTAGATAAGTTACAAAATAAAAAAAAATCTTTATTGCGTTAAAATATATATTTATTTCTTTTATTATTTCTTTTTCTATTTTATTTTTTTTTTTTTTCCTTTTTTTTATGTATTTTGTCTTTCATAATTCATAGAATCAAGAAAGAAAATTAATCCTTAAAATATGTATCGATAAATAAAAAAAAAAGAAATAAACAAAACTAAATGTTAATTAGTAAATATATACAAAATGTTAATGATTATATAATTTTCTTATATTTCCCAAATTAATCAATGATCTTTAGGATTTCTGAATTAATTTATCTTAATTCAAATAGTGAAATCGCATTATTTATCCATGATCTCTGATTCAAAATTCAATAAAAAAATCATAATCTAAAAAAAGATATAAAAAATAAAAGCGAAAGCTCTTAAGCAATTCTTCATAATTATTTCTAAATATTGATTCCAATTCGTATTTTTTCTTATATCTTTATGTATTTTCTATAATAAACGTTAATAAAAAATAAAATAGGACTAAAAATTCTTACTATTTCTATAATTAATTATATCATTAATTAGATTAATTTCAAAAAATATAATAAAAATAAAATCAAACTTAGAATAATATAAAATTATCTATACTCTGATAGATTCTAGCTAATTGACCAATGTTTTTAATAATTTTTAACTATTAATAAAACTCAACGAAAAATTTTTATTTCTAAAATCTACGTTTCTACATTTTGGAGGATGCTCTCTCTATATATATATTATATATATTAATTATTTATCTATCAATAAAATTTTTAATTATTAAATATACACAAATCGGAATAAATATAGTTCTATATATTTTTATAAATAATTTTTTATTTATAAATACAATGTGTATATTTTAAATATTTTATGTTAACTAATTCATTATTTATTCATGTTGGTTCTTATATAGCTTGACATTAATCAATAGAACGTAAAAATAATCAAACAATTGCTAATAAATTCATTTTTGTCATGAACTAAATTTATGATTTTTTAATACTCAAAATTTAATAACAGAAATAAATTTTGTTCTGGATAAATGAAAAAACAAAAAAAAACTATAACTAGTATATAATGATTTTTATTACGTGACTGAAAAATAGCATCCATGACGCGAATTAAATTCGAAAATCATAGGATTCGACGAACTGAGATGATCCAATTATTCGCATTGTTTTTCATTGCCATAAATTCGAGATACCTCGTTCGTTCAATGAAAATTATTTCGAACTGCGTTATACTATAATTAAATATAGAAATTTTGAAATGCTCTATATTTCAATCAGTTAAAGTAATTAAAATATTTCCATATATCTTTTTATTGATGCATGTTGAAAAAACAAAATCTCTTAGAAAAAAGATTCTTTTATTATATAGTTAAAAAGAATAAATTGTTTAATAGATTAAATTTATTGATAGTCAATATATATTAAATATATACTATTATCATTTTGTAAAACATACATAACTATAAAAAAAACTATTTGCAAAAATGTACACGAAACTATAAATTTCGTGTAATAATAAAATAAATAAAATGAAAAATAAATTGAACATCGATTATTAAATCAGCCATTAAAAAAAAAAATATTAGATAAACTCTTTTTTAAAATATATTCTATATATTTTTATTCTTTATACTTTATTATAGTATATTATAAAATATATATAAGTTGTACTTTATTATAAAAAACATTTAATCGTTAAAAAATTATTTATATAATCTATCTAATCATTTATATTATATTATATTATATCATATTATTAAAAAACAATCTTTTTCTCTTCTTCTCTCTTAAATTATTTTAATAAATAAAGAAGAAAAGAAAATCGCAATTTCCATCCAACTGACACAATATTTATTCAATTCCAGGTGGTGTGGAGAAATCACAGTATGGTCAGCTACCGAAACAAATACTCAGCAAACATGGTTTCGAGGGATGTCTCGCATCGTTGGATCTTAGTGGCGAGAGTACCAATCTGATTTCCGACGCGGTAGTCCCTAGCTCTTTAGTAGAATCCGGTTGCGATATGTACGCCAATCTGCATCCTGGCAAAAAGTGTACACACGATGTATGCTCGAATCATGGCACGTGCGTCCAACAATGGAACAGTTATACATGCGATTGTGACATGACCAGCTTCACAGGGCCGACGTGTAACGAAGGTAAAAAACAAAATGCATATTTCATGCGTACATTGATCTTTGATTGATTGATCTATGATTAGTTAGAGTACAATCAGTTACATATCAGATGCATATCTTTTTGTATACTTTGTATATCTTGTGAGATCAACCAAGAAATCGTGTTAATAAGATCAAAGAAAATTTGATTTCTTACAAAATTTTGTGAGCTTATAATAAATTATATAATCAATTATAAATATCCATGTGATATTCTGATTGTATTGAGTTATACTATTGAAATGAAGAAAGATTTTGAATTAAAATAAAATGAATAGAACAGATAATAGGCAAAGCAATTTTCTTTTTTTGAGAAAATATTATTTTAAGAAATGAAAAAGTTTGTCCTTTTTATTTTTTTAAATAGAAATTTGTAATACAGCAAAATAAAGAAAAATTTTTAATATATAAAATATCAGATTTCAATCTATGATTCATTAATAATAAAAAATGTTAAAACTTTTGAATCGAAGTTGAAAATTAAGAATTCTCCATAAAAATTCCCATTATGTTTTATATATACATAAATTTTTTTTGAGATAAAACTTTTCAAATTAGATGAGTTTTTGTTATAAAATATCATATAAAAGTTTTTATGATTATATTTTTATGAATGGAAAAATCATTGCTATGAATAGAAAACGAATAATCCTACTGCAAACACATTTGTATTGTTCTTGTTTTTATTCAAGAGTTTTAACTAATTTTTTATTCTATCTCTTGTTTATAGAGAAGTTTATGGAGATATATTTATTCTATTTATTTATTTATCAAATATCAAAAAAATATCGAAAAGTTCAATTTCTAAACTTAAATTTTTCGATTTTCTATTTATTTTATTAAATATTTATATTTAATAAAATAATTATATTTTTGATATAATAATGTAATATTGAAATTTTACGAGTATACTTATATTTTATGATGTAACTTGTTTTGTTGTTACGCACAGCAGGTGCGCTGCATCTGTGCTTTTTTCATAAAAAAAAAAAGAATAGATTGATTCATGTTTTTAAAATATATTTGCATCATACTGGCAAAGGTAAAATAATAAATCAATTTTAAAACTAACTCGATTTCTATAAATATATTTTATGTCTCAAATGTTTTTGAAATTAATAGCTTTTTCGATGTTCTATTTTATTATAAAATTTATTATAAAATTGTTGTGTATGAAAATTTCATTCAGGATTGCGTGACGAAACGAAATATAGTTACCTATTTTGTGAGATACTCTGTATCTGATTACTTAAATCTAGAGCACTCAAGTTGAGTAATGAGTAATGATCGCTATTACTGTAAAAATATATGTTACATACTGAATATTTAAAAAAAAGTAACATATTTAAAAAATTTGTTTAATAAATAAAGTAATAATAAAGTTAAAGCAATCCTTATGATAGAATTAATGCATTATAAATAAAATTTCTTCTTTTTCTTTTGAAATATCTTTTTTTTCTTAAAAAAAAAATCGTTTAATAAATTTTCAGATTATTTTAAATTAATTCAAGTTTAATTTATTAAATCAGAGATTTTTAATCATATTATACATATAAAGATTATATTGATTTGTATTATTTTCAATTGAATATTATAAAGATTAAATAATTTGATTTTTGATTATTTATTAGTAAAAATTATTAATTAAAAAAATATTCAATGCAAAAAATATTTTAATATATTAAATGTTTGATATCATATAATTTTTAAATGCATCAATTTTTTGCATTAATATTATAAATGCTAAAATAGAAAAAAGAAAAAAAAATTTTAAGCTTCTAAAGTTTTCTTTGATTGATTTAATTCTAAGCTTTTTTTATTTAATACATGCAATTGTTCTGTTGCAGAAGCGGCGGCTTATGAATTCGGACCAGGAAAAGGAATCATTACGTACACCTTTCCGCCGAATCAAAGACCGGAAATGAAGAAAGACACTGTGGCTTTGGGCTTTGTAACAAGCGTAAACGATGCTGTACTCGTCAGAATAGAATCTGCTTCGAGCGACGACTATCTTGAGATTGAAATTGTTAGTAGTATAATTTGGATCGTAGTTTATAAGCTAATTATAATTTTGTCACGTTGGTTTTCATTAAAGATGAAAATTTAAAATTTTACATGTAAATTCTATCGATTATATGTTAATTATATCATGTAAAATTCCAAGTTCTGCTTGAATATATTATTTCATGTTGAATATTCATCTGGAATATGTAATGCAATTTCTTATATAATAAAATATTATTATAGTATAATATTTAAATATGAAAATAACTCAAAAGAGATGTTATATGTATAATTTTATATGTGAAAATATTTTATGAAGATTATTAACAACAAAGCAATATGGAAGATATTTGATGCATTTGAATATTATAAAATTTAAATTATCGAGTAAATTTAAATTATTGCTAAGTAAAAAAAAATATTTTTAATTATAAATTACTTTACAAAACATATATAATACATGGAAATAATATTAAACAAATTTAAGAATATTAAATGAAATTTATATATTGAATATTATTTAATCAATTAATTATTAAATTTAGAATTATATAATTTTTACCAAAATAATTAATAACATTTTTCCTAAATATTATATTACATCAAAAATAGATTAAATTAACTTAAAAAAATTAAATGAAAATATATAAAAAATTTATTTTATAAACATAATAAAGTTTATAAAAATATTATCAAGATTATAAAACAAGCAAAAAAAGACATATGTAAAATAATCTAAAATCTAAAATAAATTTATATTTAAATTTTTCTTAAGAAATTGATAATTCATTATGAATTTAAAACAAACTATTCAGAATTTTAATTCAGAATATACATTATATAAATTTTCATTGCTCATTTTTATAATAATTTTTTAAATAAAAAATATTAAATAAAAAAATAGAAATAATTATATGTCTATTATATTAAAAAGTATATCCATTGCTCCAATTACTATTAAATAAACAAATACAAACGATAAAAGTAATTAATTTTGAATCAAATCGAACTTTTGATTTGATGGAATCAATCAAATCAAAAACACGAAATATTTTATCACATATAAAATTTTACGATACTTTTATTGATATTATTGTGTCAATTTTAATTAGATATTTTTTGACAAATATTTTTAATAAAATTTATCACTTCAATTCTTGAATTTAATATATTATACTATTAATACAACTATGTCAATTGATTTCATAAAAAAATTTTACAAAATATTTTTAGTTGGAGGGAAATGTGTTCGCCTTTTACAATATGGGCACAAACGATCATCCAATTGGTGAAGTCGGTGTAAAAGTGAATGACAATCAATATCACGTAGTAAGATTCACAAGAACAGGGCCAAACAGCACGCTACAGGTCGACGATTACAATTTGCAATCCAATCATCCATCCGGTAAGTAATGATCACCTTATTTATATATTATGTTTTTACATTGAAGCAATGATAATGATTGCATATCGTTTAATTGAAGATTTTGGTGAAAAAATCAAACAAATCCAGATTTTTAAATTTGAAAATTTTGAGAAATTGAATAAAATTACATTAAATCCTATACACATATTCTGATTCTTCTTTTTAAAAATTATATTATATCCAAAAATTATTATAAATGCATTAGATTTATCTAATTCTTGCAATAATTAATCGATTATATATAAAACAAATATAATTGTGGACTTGCTTAGTTTTTCCACCAAAGTTTTTAATTACATAAATTTAATTTTTAATAAATTTAAATCATAATTCAAATCGTCCATTATTGAATGAGTAATATAATAATATGTTCTACGTAACATGTTTTTAAATTTAAATTATAAATCTTTTAAATGATTTTAATTAAATAATTAAATTTTTTATTTGATTTACACTTTTCCTTCTTTATCAATTTCTTTTCATAATTTTTTGATCAATTTTAATCTAATAATTATAGAAATCATTGCACAATTTTAACTATATTAATTTTGAAATTCCACACATCTTTTATTTTTTAAAACGAAAAATTTCACACGAATATTGTTAGAAATCATAAACACAATCTAATTTATTTATCCTATGAAAGATGGCACAAAAATGATAAAACTTTAGATTTTAAAATATTTTAAAAAGAGTAATAGTACACACTATGAAGTATATTAACGATACGGTTGCCGAAGAGCAACTGAATGGAACTGAAGTTTCTGGGTCCCTTTTATAAAGTTCCCTCTTATTCATGGTCCCAGAACCGTGGGAAACTGATGACGTAGATAGGGTGAACGATCCCATGAGTTCTCACTGTTTTCGTGGGTATTGGTATGCTGAACCTTCTTGTCGTGGGAAATTGATTATGATTGTTGAGAATAGACGAGAAGCATTTAACAAATTGTAATTGTTGGAATAATTTGTTAAGAACCTATTGCATTTATTTGAAGAATGAATGATTGAAGCATTTATTAGAAACATTAAAATTATATAGAATTAAGTATAATTAATTTTACATAGAGCAACAATAGAACATTAGATTTAAATATTTGTTCTTTCTTGAATTTTTATGATATAATTTAATAAATATATTTAGTAATCAATTAAGTGTCAATAACATTTTCAATAATTGCACAATAATAATAACAAATTAAATTTTATAATTAATAATCATATTATATAATCATATTATATATATAATAAAATATTTTTATATAATATCTATTTAATAATAAAATGAATAAAAGTAATAAAAATTAAGTAAAAAATTTCTTTTTATTTACTTTGAAAGTATATTAATCTTAATGAAAAAACTTTATTTGAAAAATCTTAAGTTAAAAATAATTAATTTATTAATATAATACCAATAATATTATATTAATCATGAGGAAAATATGAAAGTAAAGAGTAAAGAGTTCATGTTTTCAGAAAA
Organism: Apis mellifera; assembly: GCF_003254395.2. Classification (NCBI taxonomy): domain Eukaryota; kingdom Metazoa; phylum Arthropoda; class Insecta; order Hymenoptera; family Apidae; genus Apis; species Apis mellifera. The sequence continues at coordinate 2,347,681 of NC_037642.1, read as the reverse complement.
ATTTAGCAAGTATTAAGAAAGGTAAATCAATTAAAAGATAAGCCCTTACCGGTGGGACCAGACCACTTTTGGAAAGTACCTCTATCATATTTCTGTTGCCCTGCTTCTTAGGACTCAATAATTAGCTTTCACTTTTTTCTGATGCTCGTCATTGCGAGAATGGAATATTATAATATGAATTTCTATTGTTCTGCTTCATTGTACAATTTTTTAATAATATTTATTTAAAATTAGAAAAATCAATACTTTAATATTATACATTTAAACAATTAAATATATATACTTATATGAATCTTATAAAAATTAATAAATAATGAGAAATTTCATTAAAATAAATTATTTATTTTATGAAGAGTTATAATATATTATATATATTAATTACATATATAATTTAGATTCTTTACACTTCAATTTGGAGTGAAAAATGCAGTTGGAATAAATTTGATTTCTGAAAGGACTTGTATAATTGTATAAAAAAAAATTATCTTAAGAATTTTATATAAAATTATAACTACAATTTTATTTATTAAATCATATTTTAATATTAATTTTTCTTCTATAAAAACTTAACAAATTTAAATCAAACAAAATCTTTAAAACTAATGTTAAAATCTTAAAACTCAATCAATTTTTTCAAAGAATTATAAAACTTAAGAATCGTTAATAATTTATTATAATAATAAATGGTAAAATAATCAACAAAAAGAATTTCAATCTTATTTTATATTAAATGATAAAAAATAATCATTTGAAAAGAAAAATCTCTTAATACTCATTAGAAAAATGTAAAAATGTAATTCAATGATGCATATTTCAATATAAATTCAGAATCCAAGTATTACATATACAAAAAAAGCTTAGAAATTTGTTTTAACTATTCAACTACAAGTTGAGGCAGAAGCCATTGAAACGGAAGAATCCTATACAGCATGGTTCCTCCAAAGTTCCTTCAGAAACATACCTACGGAACTTTTCTGCTTTCCTATCTCTTGAGGGCATGTTAATTGGCTTGTGAGTTTTTAACCCTTGCCCACATAAATCGTTGTCACTGGAATTTCAACGGTTCGTCCGTTAACTTGCTAGCGTTTTCTAACAACCTACTCCATTCCTGTTCCCTAACGAAGCTTTTTTTATCTACGAATAGACCCAATTTTTTATGCTCATCGAATTAACGAATGAATAATGTTGTCCCCTGACATCTTAATCTTCTGGAAAACTATCAAGGATAATAAATTACCAGTAATTAACTGATATTCATCGAACTTTATAGCCTGCGTAGCATTCAAAAATTTATCTTCTCTTAAATTATTTTCCTGGCTGTTGGAAAATCGTAGGATACGATCTAGAATTTTCGTGAAACGTGTCTTCTTTTATTTTCTGAAATCCTGGCAGAGAAGGACAGTTAATTTGGTTTCACTTTTTTCTGAGACACCTTTTGAACTTTACCTAATTTCTCGTTTTCCTGCTACTCTGTTACTCGGTGGTTTTGTATTTCATTCTTTTTCTGATAAATATTTAACTGTGTGAAAGTTTTGACATAAAAACGAGTTTGTAAATAGAATTTGATTCCCGTTGATGATACTTCTCGAAATTTCTGTTTTCCCTTTTGCAATCTGCTCGAATTATATCTTATCGAACGATCAGATAGTTTAGAAAGGATCTGGAATATCTTAGGAAGATATAGAATCCTAATAAGTTATTCCTGAAAGAGTTCTTTTTATTTTTATACGAAAGAATGGAATATAGTTTGAAAAAAAAAGGAATATGTAATTCGATAAAATAATTAAAAGAAAATTATCTTATTATCTTATCTTTCTATTATTTATCTTATCAACTATTAACAAATATTAAACAATTTGAATTTAAGTATTAATTTAAACAACTTTTTTGTATTAATTTAAAATCTTTTAAATTATATTTTACTATAGAAAATATGAATTGGATTATTGTTCGAAAAAAAATTATTTTGATGAATAAAAATTAAATTTTATTTCATAGAAATAGAATGTTTAATTACATTCATAAAAATAGAATTATAGATATATTTACAAAAGAATTTCTTCGTTTTAAATTTCTATTATTATAAAAAAATTGGATGAAATATTAATTTAATCTAAATCAAGATATTAATCTACATCGAGATTCACAAAATTGAAATATAATTCACCAAATTTTCTCAAAGATAAAATTTTCCATTTTTTCAAATAGATTTATTCTTAATTTACTTCTAATTCTTCAGATTGCAAAACATCTTGTACGTTTATATTATTAATGGCTTGGAATATTTCGCATTCCTTCTCGATAAATTGTAAGAACTTCATTAAACAAATAGATGTCGAATGAAGATTCATCAAGAAAAGTTCACCTCTATCGTTTTACTGTGGTCCCAATAGCCGAGACGGAGATAATTGGCGCGCTCATTAAACTTCTCACTTAATTTCACGATGACCTTTTTCCTCCTTAGTTTCTTCTGTCGACCGTAAATTCTTCGAGGCAATTAAATTTCTCGAGGGTATGCCGTCTAAATTCCAGTAATATCTGGAATTTCACTCATTGGTCACCTGTGAATTTTCTTGTTGAGAAATCACGAAGATGGCTTCCTTCGAATAATTAAAAGATTAATGATTAATATATAATTATAATAATCCATTATAAAAATCTTTGCTTGTCGTTTATTCCTTCCTTTATATTGCCTTTCCTCTTATTTAAGGAATGTTCATTTTTTAAATGGAAGAGAATGTAAGGGAAAAGAAATTTCATTAAAATGGAAATAAATCTCTTAAAGTCTACTCTATGAAGAATGAAAAATTAAATAATAATGTAAAATTTATGAGAAATTTTTACACAATACATTAGATATAATTGAGACATTTGTACGATTTAATATTTACATGTATATTTATGAATCTGTATTATCATACTAATTGTATGATAATTGTTTGATTACTTAGATACTAATAAGTCTAAACTCAGAGAATAGAAATATAAAATTTCTCATCATTATGACGACATAAAATGTAATTTTCATAAAATGTATTTATCATAAATAATAATGAAATCATTTAAAATTATTTATCTTACTGAAATCAAATTAAATTAACATAGAGACTTATTTACATTTAACTTTAGAAATTTTATATATTATATATTATATTATAATTATATATTTTTATTGATATTTTATTACAGAAATAGAAGAATAATAGAACTTTCTCTTCACTCACTTTTTACACTCTAATCTAATATCTAATAATTCTTTATACTATTTTCACGAACATTATATCAACGTATTCCATTTGTATATATACTTGACCAATTTTCCGGAAAACACATTTCCAACCTCCACATATTTTGCACTTCATACTATCCTGTCCTTGCAAGCTATAGGATCGATAGATACCTGAAAATGTCCTTCTTCGTTCCCAAATTCCTAGAGTTTCTCTAAACGTATGGTATCCTGATTGCAAAGTAAATAACATTCGGTAAATACACAATAATTCTAACGAAATAAAATAATCGTAGGGAATCTTATTCGAGAAACTATTCCATTGTAATAAAATCATTTCAATATTCTATGTACTAGAATTGAAATCGTAGGTATTTCCTTAACACGAGCGCTTTCGTTCGAAGAAACAACGAATCTATGCATCTATTCACGAAGGAAAATCGTTCACGTTTTCCGCCGTTTATGCTTTCCCGATCGGTGACTTTCCGCCTGCCAATTTTCCACGATTTTCCATATTTCCACGCGCAGCTGTTGGAACCTTCGCGCTTTTCTGAAATCCTGTTCGTAAGGCAAACAATTCGGAGAACACTGTTCAATGAAATTGGAAGTGAAAGACACGTGCCACCATCGAAAAGATTTTCCCAGGTATTCTCTCTTCGATAATCTTATGGTATCCTATTAAAAAGCTTCGTGGAAAAAAAAATAAATACGATAATTAAATTCGACTGAAGTGTCCTTATCCATCGATTTCACCTTCTCATTCCATAATATCCTGATATTAGTTCGTTAAAAAAGTAGACTGTTTCCCTGGACCAATCAAACTTTTTAAATATATTTATACTTTTCTAATTTTCCTGATTCATAGTTTCCTAATGAAACATCCCCAAAAGCGAATCAAAAATTTTTCTGTATTAATTAAATCTAATACAATAGTCCTCGTAGTACGTCTAGATTTTTTATTTTCGTTCATGAGAATATCAATATCTTCAATAAGTATCATCAAAGTATAATTATTCTTTCTTATATTTGTTATGTTATATTTTTTAATCTCGTTAAAATAAATATCTGCTATAATAAGCATTCAGATAAATGTGCAATTATTCAAACATTATTATAATTTGAAAAACTATCTTAATCTATTTCATTAAATACGCGCATATGATTACGTATATCAGTTTAAATTACGATTTAAATTAAATCGTCTGAAAAGCGAATAAATGGCGGATCAGTAGAGTTTCCTATGGCCACCATAACGATGCTTCCTTCACGTTCATGATATCCTGGCAATCATGGCAACGTCTATGGTGTTTCTCCACCATAGGTGGAAAAGACTAAAGATATTCGTATATTGAATTGTAATAATGAAATACAGAAAATTTATGAAATAAAATAAAAAAATTTAAATATAATAAAAAAAATACTATTGGAAAATATTTTATTAAATTTTAAATATAGATAATTGGTGGAAAAATTGTTCAATTTTATTAAACATTTCATTTCAGAAAATTGTTTAAGTAATTGTTTTAATTATAATTAACTAAACAAATATTTTTTTATTCATAAAATATGTATTTATATTAAGAAATTTTATAAAAATCTAAATATAATTTTAAATATTTAGTTTACATAATAAAATAAATTATGGATATTCTTTCTTTTGATTCAATGAAAATAAGAAAATTATGATTTTTCTTTTAATTTTATGATTAACAATATAAATTCAAAAGATTATACTTTTGCACATGAAAATATAGATATAAATATATGAGAGAAATAAGAAATGTCATTTCATAGTTTCACTTTAAAGTTTACTAAGTTCTGTTTATTATTAAAGAAATTTCAGTGAAATTTATTATGATTAATATTTATTATATAATAACATTGAGTCTTTTGTAATTTATTAAATGTAAACACTACATGATAGACTTATGTACTAGTGTCTTAAATAAAAACAAAGTAAAATAAATTTGATTGTGAAATATATTAATATTAGAAATTAATTTTAAAATTTTATATCTACAATCTCTAATTTTTTATTATTTATATGCTATCTATTAAAATTTCTTTGAATTTCTATTTTTATTATATAAAAAAAAAGTATAAACTTTTTAAAAATAATGAATGTAATATTATATGAAGGCAATCTTTCTAAAATATATAGATACATATTAAATGAAAAATAAAATGACTTATAAAATTAATTTTAAATTATTTAGGCACAATATGTACAAAATTTGACTATATTTAACTATATTTGATTATTTTAATCTTAAATTAAATTATTTATCATTTACTATCATATATTTAATATATTATTTCTATAAAATTTATTTTGCTTTTTATATTTATAAACTTTATTAAAATCTTTCTAAAATTAACTGTTAGAAATTTTATATTTTAGATTGATATCTCAAAATCAAATGTTTAATAAAATTTATTTTAATTTAAAATTAAAATATGAAAATTCTTTTTGTAAAATATTTCTTATGGTCAATTTATATTTTTCTAATTTTCTTTATTTTTACAATTTTATAAATCGTCAAAACAAAATTAAGAATAACAAGAGATATCTGAATTATTAAAGAATCTTCGTGTTAAAAAGAAAGAGAAACGAAATGAATAAGAAAAAAAGACAATGGAGAAAGAGACGTAACAGAGAGGAGAGGGATGCATCTAATTTGATTTAATTAGAATAAATTTGCTTACATAAAAGGCAACAGGGCGGGGCATGCTCCACGTGAAGTATATTAGCCTGGTAGCTAAATTTATCAAATTATGCGTAGCTCGTCCGATTCGTATCAACTTAAGTTCATTATGAATGCCGATCAATCGCCATAAATCCATTAAGTTTATTGCCAGTTTTCTTTTTATTATTCTTTTATTATTCTTTTATAATTCTTTCTTAATTCTTTCATATTTTCTGTAATATAAGAATTATGTTAAAGCATTAAATTAAACTTTAAACTAAGAATATATTATTCAAAAACAAGATTCTACTTAAATTAAATTATATCTGTAGTTTTATTTTAAAATACATTTGTAAATATAACTTCATTCTGTATATCTTCATATAAAATTAATATATAAATATATTTAAAAATTCTCTTTCTAAAATATTATAAATTTCAAAACTTCATATTATGATTACATTTAATGTTGACTTGTAATTATATTAAGTATACATAAAAAGTAACAATATATGGTCAATATTTCTTGTTTATTAATTTTTGTAAATATTTCAACTCTAATGAAATGTGCATTTAATTTACTTCATTAAATCTTATTACAAAAAGAATTACAAACATTTGACAATAATAATTCTCTCAAAAATTAAAAATTTAATATTCATATTTCTATAATAATAACTGGAGAAAAAATATAAATTCAATATCTTTTTAAATCCAGCAAATTTTGTACAATCGATATCTAAATATGAAGAAAGTATTAATTAATAAATCCAATATCTGTTAAATCCTAAGTATTCTATGGAAATTTAAAATGGATTCGAGACGCCATACTGTGCCCCAAACATGCTCCCTGGGCGTGGTGAAAGAGTTTCGGTGGCCACCATCGAAAAACAGGTTACTGCTCCTACTTCTTCATGTTCTCCTCACCCTTAAGTAGTACGACCTTCGACGTAGACCCTTAACCCTTTCGATTCGAACTAATTAACACCATTACTGTAGATTCCTAATTATATTGGGACACAGTTGACACGCTTACAACAGCGTCTTGCGTTAAAGTCACTACAAAGGAGATTAAAAGTGAGGATGGAGCGCAGAAAAATATCCATGGTGACCATGGAACATTTCTCTACGCACATGATTTCCTGGTAGATGAAGCCACATAGCTTTTGTTCGTGTCCTGACCTAGTCCAAAACGATATTCATTAAATACATATACGATACGTTGCTGATAAAATGGTTGTCGAAATGATATGATACTCTTCTCCATAACTTACAACAATATTGTATAATTTTATATATAAATATGATACTTTTGGTCGATACTTATATAATTTAAATTAATCAATCAAATTTTTTTTATTTTTTTTTATCAACTTACTTGCAAATATAATAATAAACACAGTAAAAAGTATAAGTAAATATCTTCAAAGAGATTGATTATGATTTAAAATATTCTTTATTCTATTTTATTTAAATATCAGAATATTTTGAGCACTAATCAAATTAATATTATTAATATTTTACAAATCAAAAATAAAAATTATCATTATTATAATAATTTTCAATTAAAACATTTTGTGCCTTATTTAAAATATCTTATACATTAAAGTTTATATTCATATGTGTAAATTGATTATTATTTATTATAATTTTTGTTTTAAATCTAAAATTTGATATAAAATGGATTATATAATAAATTAAATTCATTAAATTTATTTAACAAATAAGAATTATATCAAAAAATATATTAAAACATAAAATAGATATTGCAAATTTACATATATAAAAATTTTATAATAGACTATTTATAATAGATATTTTAAATTTGTTAAGAAATTACAATAACTTGTATCTCGAATTTTCATAACCATAAAAGGGTTCCAGATAAGGGCTCCCTTCATAGACGAAGCTCTTTCTATTTCTGGCGCCCTAATCACAGAGAACTCTTGGCTTTGTCGCATTAACCCTTTGAGTCAATAATACCAAACAAAACCATTATGCTTTAATTTCATCGTTTCCAAGACTTTTTTCAATCACATTTAATGAATTAGGTCCGAACTTTTAATATCCTTGTTAAACTAATATATATCTAAATCATCTTTAATTCTTTGGGAAAAATTTATTTTATATTTTTCTAATCAATCTAAAGATAAAAATATAATATAAGCAATACAAATATGATAAATGCAAATATTTGGAGACAAATTATAGACATTAAGAAGACATTAATGTGATGAAAATCTTTTTTCAATATCAAAAATTAAAAAAAAATTGATTGAAAAATAATATTTCTATTAAATATTATAATATTTTAATTGTAGTAAACAATTTATATCTTATTTTTTAAGTATTTTAATAGAAAATATTTGCAAAAAAATAATATATACATACAAATATAAATATATTTAAAATAGCAATAATATAATTTAATATATAATTTAATTTATTATAATAATATAATATAAATTCCATATAAATAAGAAAACCAATGAATTTTTATTATCAATATATTCTTTAGATAACTTTAAATACTTAATTTAAATATATATATATCCATATTATCCTCAAACTTTAAAGTTCTTTCAAATAAACTCACTATACAAATTTAAAATAAATTTCTCATTATTATTCTTTCTTTCTTCTTGTATTAGATTATATATGTATAATCTAATACAATTCAATATACAAACAAATGAAATTCAACGTGCAGAGAAAATCAATATTCCCCAAACTCGAATACCCAGTAAAGGAGGAATCCTTCCTCGTGGTCCTGATACCTTGTTCCCTAGAAATTCAAGGCAGCTTAGAAATCTCGTCCCTTTTCCCACATCGACGCAGGAACTTCGAGGCATGTCCACCATGCTCCACTTGAAACCTGTCTCATCACCCCTTTTCCACACATCCCAACGACGACGTCGTATTGAAAGACTTCCTCTTCATGCTTCCTGCTTCTCTGCTTCATATGTGGAGGGCTGCGTGTCCCCAAGTCACATATTCTCTCTCGTGCGTGTCACACACGCGTGTCCTCGACGAGTGAAACGCCATCGCGATGTCCTTCCACTTTTTTACAATCCCCTCAATGTTGTTGGAATCACATTGAAACCTTGATCTTTCATTCTGTATCTTCTTTCTACAATAGAATTAATATATTTCAAAATAACTTTTTATAGAATTATTATAATTATTATTGATACAATGCATGTTCAAATAAAATTTTATTAAAAAATTAAATATATATTCCATGTTAAAAATTCAGTCTATGTTCTGTTTTATTATAATATGGCATTCATTCACAAAATTCTTAGAATAAAAGATTATAATCCTTTCATTAAGGATTTAAAAAAAAATATTAAGGATGTTGTTAAAATTATAAAATAATAGAAACTAATTTAAATTATCATTAAAATAAAAAAGAAATGAGATTTTTATTATTATTATAGTATATTAACTCTTTCTCTCTTAATTTCATGTAGAATACTTTTAATTAATTAAAGATATATTTCTTTTTGATGGAACAGTTGTTAGATCTTAATAAAGTTTTTTTTTTAAAATAGACTCACAAAAAATATTTTATTAATAATTAATAAAAAAGAATTTTATTGTGTCAAAATGAACTTAGTCTTGAAAAATTTAATAAAAGTTTTAATGTAAAGAAATTGGTTAACAAAACACTTTTTCTTTGTGAATTGAAAAGTTTTTTCTTAGAAAAATTCTTTTTCCTATTGTTGATTGTTCATACATTAATATTTTATTTTTAATACTATAATAAAGATTTAATTTTTACAAAATTAGTTTGTCAAATTAGAATTAATTAATTCTTTTCATTTTTAATAGGAGATCAATAAAAATTTTTCTACTAAAATAATAGAATTCTTTCATAGAAGTATATTTGTATCATTTGAAAAATATATGTGTGTAAATAATTTTTCATCATTCTATAAATGATAAAATGCACTAATTATAGAATATATAAATAATTTCAAATAGAATTTCAAATCATTAATCTAAAACTGATGTAATAGATGTGATATTCCTAGGAAATTATTGCCTAATAAGGCAATCCTTCGAAATCCTCCTTGTTCGGATGAAACTCTGATGAAAAAGGTCACGTGAAAGGTCTTTTTCCGTACCTAAGCCTATTCAACCAATTTTTTGCCATCACACCCCTGCAAAACAACCCCAGGATAAGTTACCCCCTATCCTTGATGCTTCTCTGCTCCTGAAATATCTCGAACAGCACGTAGACACTCAACATTTAACTAGAGTATCTCTCTTCCTATCGTAAAATATATATATGTATAAAATAAAAAGAAAGTTATATACACAGAATAAACGTTAAATACAAAAAGATTATTAAACATTATTTTGAAGATACATTTTACACATTTCTAATATTTTAAAATTTAATCACGTATACATCTTCCACAAAAATTAATTCTAAATTCGATTTTTATTATTAACTAATTATTTATATCTGTAAAATAAACTGAATTTTATAAATAAACGTAAGCCATAAGGAAAGAAGGAGCCAGTGTCCTATTTACCAGGACACTTCTTCCATTTTACCTCCTCTTACTTTCTGTTCCCTGGTTACCTAAGTAGATCAATCGAACTAAACAGAAGTTTAAATACCTGCAAAACCCTCTCTTTCTCCAAATTATTAAATATCACGTCTCATAAACTTTTCCATTTACACTTTTAATTCTTTTGTCTCTATAATGAGACACTCCTCCAATCTTAATCACGTGAAATGAAGAGATTTAAGAAAATTGGCTAATTTCTAAGTGGAATAATGAATAATTTTACCTGGATGGGTGCTCCCCCTTAGAGCAGTAAATAGCTTGGACATTAGAGGACCATTTGTCGGCCACGCCCGGTATTTGAAAAAGCTTCCTCGAGTCGTATACTAGCCTGGCTACTAATTAGGGAACTCTATTCAGTTGTCCCCCTTGGGGTGGCGCCTTACGTCCCAACGGGAACTTTCTATGCATTCTAATAGGACTGGAATAATAGTCGTTCCTCGAATGGCTGTGCACGGCCGGTTCATGAATATGTCATGAAGCGGCCAGCGTCGTTTTATTACCGACAAAAATAATAAAACAGAAGATGAGAGCGGTGCTTGGGTGAATTTCAATATCGTGAAATTTAGGTCGTTGAAAATGGCGCTTGTTGCAAATAATTGCAACTATATCTTGAAAGAAGTTTTTTGATAATGTTTACTTTTATAACTATTGACGCAATTCTATGATGCTAATTTAAAGTATTAAGTTTTTTCTTCGTGTAATATGATTTTTTTATATATATATATGTATAATAATATATCTATCTGTATGAGAAATTTAAACATATACAGAATTTAAAATTATACAGAAATTAAAAAATTATCTCATTACAATATTAGAGTGAAATAAATTCTTCTCATCAATATTCATAAAAATATAATTTTATTTATTTTATTCTTTATATAATTTATTTTTTATAATTTATAATTCTTCATCATCTTTTTAATAATTTGTCATCAATAATCTAATTATTGAATTGAAAGTAGTTTTGATTGGAATATGCTCCTAGTAGAAACAGCTTAAATTTCACATTCAATCTTGATTTATCCTAATGAATATCTATTGCAATGAATTCTAGAAAAAGCGTCATAAGATTTTTAAATATCTTCAATTTTCATTCTCTTTTTAATTTATTAATCATACATAACTCTTATTAAACTTTACTAATTAATTGATAATTAAAAATAAAGAATATTAAAGAATTCTTCATTTTCAAATCATGTGATTAAGGATTAAGATTGGAAGAGTGTCTCATTAAGAGACAAAAAAATTAAAAATATAAATGTTTATGAGACTTTTATAAAGAGATTTCTATAACATTCAACTTTAATAAGTTTTCCTCTTTCATTCAACAGAATAAAGACAATTACTTAAATTGAAATATTTTGAATTTTTTATTTTTCTATATTTCTTTGATCTTTCCTTTTCATCATAAAAGAACAATAAAACATTCTTAATTATCTAATAACCATTAAAATTTTAAAAGCAGCAAGACAAATGAAAATTTCTAACCAATTCACATTTTCCAATCCATCTCGCGACTAATCCTTTCTCCAAATTCCAAATCTATACCTGCTCAAAATTAATCTCGATTTCCTCAGTGTCCATTTTAACGCCTTTGCGCCACAATGGCGTCCTTCTAGATCCGCCATTTTGTTTCCATCCACGGCCCTCCGTTTTGCTTCTTACCATCGCCTAAGGCCCTAATACCGAGGTGGTTGAATTTGACCGTGGGCAAGGATCGTTCTCACGCTCGATTCCTCGAGGAGGAACCAGTCGAAGTCGAAGGCCCTCAGGGGTCGTGGGAGGGTTCGAACCTTTGGTCCTTCCCGCCTATCTTTCCCCCTTGTAGCAACAGTCGAGGGACCTTTGAACCTGTGGAATTTCGCGTCTGGCTGCGGCTCGTCGATAATTTCCAATGGACGACGCCACGACGGCACCACGTGGCGGACAGTCCTGGTGTAACCCGACCCGGGGATGCTATAATTTCTCTCCTTTTTTACAACCGCCAGATACGTAGACGTGCCGATGGAAAAGCCCACGTGGGCTGGCCAAGGGTAGATCTCGCACGAATTTGTTCCCTTTATTCGAAGAAGATTATTCTCTGCGCGCAACTTCCTCTTCTTGCTCCTTTTTACTCGGTTCTTGGAAAGAGGAGGCAGATTCTCGAGGAGGCTGGTACCACGGGGCGGCTCGTGGGAATTCCGGGACGAGCTCCGTGAGAAAACGTCTACGAGGAGAGATTGTTCCTTCTCAGGGTTACTAGGGAATCAGTCGATAGGAGAAAGCTTCTTGAAGGAGGAGAGTGGTGGAGGAATACAGGATGGGTGGTGAACGAGGGTGGTGGAGATCGTTCGAATGTCGGGTGGAAGTAATCTGGGAGGAATCTTTGAATCTTTGAAGAGACGATTAATCTTTGAGATTCGTTTTAGATTCGTAGGTTTGGATTTGTAGGATTACTGAAATTATTTACCCTTTGGTGGATAAAAATATTATTGCAAGTGGAATAATTGAATTGTTAACGAAATTTTTAATTATTATTAAAAGTAATATTAAGTTAAAATCAATATATTTTGACTATATTTATAAAACAGATACAAGAAAGTGTTAAAAATTGTATTGTCTTGAGTTTATCTTTCTATCTTGGACATTTTCTAATAATTTTGAATATACAATTTTCCAGAGAAAATAACTTTTGTAATTTAATTTTGATATTTATGTATATCAATTTGGAAGAAAAAGAAAAAGCGTGGTTTGCTATCTTTTCATAATAACATAATATGATAAGATTATCCATAATGCATTGATCATTCCTTTGAGATAATAATTCAAAAAAGTATCATTCACACAGCACAATAAACTCGTATAAATTTGACCCAAGACTGTTTCATAAACATGATATAACACGAATTGGATACAATATAATACAATAAAGGATCAACCAATTGTACATCAAAGAAGAAATGATACTTCAATGATATAAGGAAAATATAATTCAAATGTAACAACGTGAAAACTTGGAAATCTTGTAAAATGAAAAATGATGCAGAAATTGAGGTAAAATTTAACTAAAATAAAATAGTGAAATTGTATAACACAGCTGACATTTAATCTTTTTATAATATCTTTCTTCTTTTTATAATATCTCTCGAACATAAGTATGCACTTATATTGTTCCAAAAGTAAGATATTGTAATTTCAACATTAATTTCGAAATATAAAAAAAAATACTAAAATATCATATTCATCAACAAATTATTTCACGTTTCAATTATAAATAAATTTTAATAATAAAATAATAAAATCTAATTTACATTTAGAATAATATAATACAATGTAAGTTCCAATACTTAAAATCCAAATTTTTATATCAACTAAAAATAAATTCTAACATTTTAAGTTAAGGTATCTAATTATAAAAAATCCTCGAATCCAGATCTTCCAAAAAAGGAGCAATTGAATCTACATGTTTTAATCCGAATCGTTTCGTCAATTCCTCTTTCCTATTTCTAGCTTTAGAATCCTAGAATATCAAATTCGTCAAATTCTTCAAACTCATATCAAAAAAATCAATCTTCCACCAATGAAATGTCTCTCCATCGCTAGTACAAAACAAAATGGCCATACTCGAACACCAAGTTTACCCGCATTCCTAGCGTTCAATCGTATCTCCTCGATCCTCCTGCGAGCTTGTTATCCCTGAGAAAACGTACTCGCCCTTCGAACCTTGCTTCTCACGCTTGTCTCGCCTTATCTCGAGGCTCTCTCTTCAGGTAGAAGTCCTCCTCCTTCTGCCTTCCGAGTAATCTTCACCAGGACATCTGGCTTCGTCTTTTTTCTTTTCTTTTCTTTTCTTTTTTTTTCTCTCTCAAACTTCTCGAGAAGGGTGTGTGTGGTCTTCGAAATTTCTCAGATGCCCGCACGGAATTCGCGGCTTTTCATCTGCCTTTGATCCGAGTTTCCTCTCGGTTGACCGTGAACCCCGAAGATTCTTGTGAAACACGACGCTTCGAGAAGAATGCAAGAGAGAAAAACGGGCTTCGTTATTTCTCGTGTATTCCACCACTTAGGTATGGCCTGTGTCGCTGTGCACAAGAATCCGTTGATGAATATTCCAGCGGGGTTCCTTTCGAGAAAGATCGTCGCTGGAAGATCGGAATCGTTCTGCATGCTCGATTCCCACGAGCCGTGAGAACGACGATTCCGTGGTCCGTGCGTTCTTCCCGCGCGTGATAGAGGAACATGAGCGAAAAAGAGCCTTCTTCTGGCCACGGTGATCACGCGTGAAACGTTCGGCTATCTTGATACGATTACGTTTGGGAAAGGGTTCGAGCGCGGTTCATCAAACGCCAGAGGAATGCCGATATATAAATGTTTGGCGGGGGAGGAAAATAGGATTCTGCGTTCAACTATTCAGAAGTAGGATGAAATTCAAAATTTGATAAAATTTCAGGGGATCAAATGTTATCTCATAGATGAAAGATTTGACGTTTGATTCAAATTGCGTGATCTTGTATCAATAAGAAAATTTTGATAATGAGGAATTATTGTTTTGTGAGAATGCAATTGAGATTAGATCAAGAATTGATCTCCAAATCTCATAAATATAAATACTTTTCAATTTTATTATCAATTTTTAAGTAGATTAATGGAAAAGCAAGTGGAAATAAAATATTGGAAATCGTGCAAAATATAAAATTGCTAAAATTAGTTTTATTTCCATTAATATTTGATTCAAAGATATAATAATATTAAATACATTAAATATTTGTTGCTGTTATAAAATATTTAAATTATACATGTTTTACATTCAATGATCTTTACTTAAGTATTAAAATATTTAAAGTACCAGAGCCAATCCTTTAAAAAAAATTAAGAGAACATGATTTCCAATATTAATATTAAGAAGTGAATCCATATAAAAATAAAACTGTCGAGAATTACTTTATCCAGAAGTAACTTTCGACACCAGAAAATCTACTAGAAGAAATACATAAATCTCAAGAACAAAACTTCCTTGAATTTTACTCTCGAATAAATCTTCGCGCATTCAAGGAGGATTCAATTGCCTTTAAAACCCAACTTCACATCGTGCAAAATGTCGGGCCATTCTCGCAACACCACAGACGCAATATTCCTTCTCACGATTATCGGAGAACTATGTGCGACGAGAAAGTATATTGAAAGTGAGGATCATGAAGCTGTGATCGAAACGGGATGTCGGGATCTTTTGAAGTCAGTTTTTTTTCCTGCGTGGCGGCACGTGCTGCTCTGTCGCGCAACAAACGCGAGGAATGCCAGGGCCAATAAAGGATGGAATGCATTGGTGGCCGGGTCTGGACAAGTCATTCCCAAAGGTTGTCACGCTCCAAACGAAGCGTGAGAACGAAAATACGCAGCTCCGATCGACATTATTCTCACGTTCATCAGAGCGACATCATGGATGAGACGAGATCGACGAGAAATTCGAATCTCCAACGATATATTTCTTAAAATTTCATCCACGAAAATATTATTCATATATTGATGAGATATGAATTTGGAAAATTGTTAGAAAACCATTGGGGTTTTAATCTTTTAAGATTATCGAAAAATCAGATTATCTTTAAATCATTGTCTGGAAATTATGAAATCAAGAGAGATATAACGTCTTATTTCGTTGTGTTAAAGACAAAGATATTAAATAGATAGATAATTGAGATTAAATTAATCTATAAATTATTATTTAGCATTTTAATATGTTGCCTAGTTATTTATTAAAGTTGTGTTTGTATTGTGCAATCTTTGATCGATTTCAAAATTATTCAAAATCATTTAGAAATTAAATTTTCACAACATAAAATAAATGATTGAAATCGAGCAACTTGACTTGTAAGTTGCTTACAATCTTAATGGATAATATAAAAGAAAATTATCAGAAATAAAAGAAACTACAGTTAATTATTAATAGAAAAAAATTGGGGATGAATTTGATTTTCAAAATATATAGATCAATAAGTTTGAACTTAAGAATTAAAGAATTAAAAGTTCTTTTCTTTGAGACTTAACTATCATATATTTAAAGTAAATTATTTAATATGAATTAAATATTAATAAATTAAATTGTTCTTTGTGAAATAGAATTATCTGAAAATTGATTATAATAAAATCAATTCACTGATTATATACAACTTTACTATCTAAGTTATAAATAAGAATACAATTACTTAAGTGAGAAAACATTTTCTGCTTTTTTCATAAAACATTGAAATTCAAACTCTTTCTGCATATTGTTAATAATATATTATACATCTCTTAAATTTATCATTATATTTTTATCAAAAATATATCATTTTATATTATAGAATTATTTGCGAGAAGTTGAAGTTAATTTTATTCAAATTTTCAAAACATTCGCTTTCATTAATGAAGAAATTCTGTCTTAATAAGAAGATTTCCAATTAAATAAAAATCCGATTAATGGATATTTAAAAAAAAACATTGGAGAATGCTTCGTATTACGCAAGAATGCATAGATAGATCACGTAGAATAGAATGACTTAGAAACGCCTCTTGCATAGTCCTAACTTCCTGGCAGATTTATGATCGAAAACATAATATAGACATCAAATTATTTTCATATTATAATTCTATCAACTATTTCCCACTTATATACATACATATATATATATCAATATATATTAATATATCATTTTACATTTCATTCGTGACATCCTTCTTTCAAGATCTATATACATTTAGTTCGCAAATTTATACCATCTGCAACCACCTGCTTCCCTGATTCTTGTTTACAGCGAATCCCAATTTTGTACAGTAATGCCAGTTACCATAGGCCATTTACAATTGTTACAAGTGGCCACGTACAGATACATATATAGTTACAATATAAATCTATTCAGAAATTCGATTCAGAATTTACGGGAGGCGGGTGAAAGTTGAAGACCTAACCGCCTTTTCCGGACACTTCCATCTATATTCTAATCCCCTGCTGCTTCGACACGCTCCAATGATTTCGGGGAAATCCTTAAAGCGAATCGGTCACGTTCGATAAGATCCCGCCTTCTTTTTCGGGGTCCTCGTTATAGAGACCGGGCCCAAAGTAACTTTCTCCACTTCCCTGCTCCCCTAATCCTCGCGCTATAGAATATTGACTTTTGACTGTCAATGACACCGATCATCATCAACTAATCGATGCCCACTCGGCTTGGTGACATTGAATTCTCGCTTACTATTATCAATTCTTCAAAGGGGGGGGGAAACTTCCCCTCTACGTCCTAAAAACTTGTACGTCTCACTTTATTACGTGATATCTGTGTGATATCTTCGTAAAATATTTATTTAATTCACTCGATCGTACGCCCAAACAAACTAAAATCCATTAAGATCATCCAATAATCTTGTTAAACGTGCTTGAAAAAAAAAGAAAGATGTCGGTAGTCCCCCGGAAATTCGAGGAATATTATTAAAGCAAGCGACCTGCCTCGCAAAGGCAGTCCGCCTAGGGGCAATTGGAATTCATGGGCGGAGCCACGGGCAGGTAGAGTGACCGCGGCAGGTAGAGCCCACCTTCCCAACAGGTAAAAATCAAGAGACTTCGCCTCCCAGCCTTACCTGTTCGCCTGATCGAAATGGTACCAGGTTCTCCACAAGTGTTAACCCTTTCCCCAATCGGGGAACCCAGAAGGTCGATTTATGACAGGTGCAACCGTGACTTTCTCGTACCTGTGCGAAAGTGAAAAAGGTAGTGGACGGTCAAGAGTCGAGGGTGTTCGGTTAGGTAGTTTAGCCGCGGCGAGGAAAGTCAATGACGCCCAGTGGTCGACGATATCCCGAAGATCTCATGAGAGCCTGGTCGAGAGTCGTCGAAAATTAACCCTTTCTCTGATGCGGAAACCGCGCCACGGGCCGTGTCTGGGCGAGCTTCCTGTCGGATTCTGCGAGCCTGATGCCGAGTCTTCGATTAATTCGTGTTTACAACGTTCTTCACGCCTTCCCGCAAACTTTAACGGTCCATTAACGCACGGGTATCGACGTTTCCTAAGCGCCACGTGACGCTTGTCGTTCCTCTTTGCTTCCACGTTGCGTCTTCATTCGTGGTATCGTAGAGAAAGGGGACATCACTTTCGTCTTTTCACTCGGTGAGACAAATTGATGCGATGGGCTGGCTTGGTTTCATCGGGTTCATGGGATCCTGCTACCTGGAGGATATAAAATTTCCGTTAGCGTGATTTTCAAAGACAAAGTAGTGGATAAACGAAACTGTCTAAAGGATTATTCTAGTTATTGTATCCCTGTAAGTTCGTTATTATGATTGGCAAGAATCAGTGAAAGAAATTTGAAATGGATAACTTTGGAATATTGTTAGATATATGTTTAAGAGTTGGTTCGAAGAGTTTGTGATTTTCTTCTTGATACAGTATTGTTAGTTTTAATTTTATTTGATAATAGATATTATTTAATTAATAATTGTTATATTTGATATATTTTATGATGAATGAAATTATTGTTTAAAAATATTATTTAAAAGTAAATTTATTATGCTCAAAAGTTAAGATAATGTTTGAGTGTTGCAAAGCACAATTGTTTAAAAATTATTTAAATAAATTATTTAAATTACTTCAAGTGCTATTCATTTCTATTTATTTATTTATTTTCCAATGATATTTGTATAATATTATTGCATATAAATTAAATTGGAAATATTAAATGCAAAAATAAGATATATATACATAAAATTCATAAATTATTCTTTGATTTATAATTGAAAATTAGATATAATATTTATAATAAATCAAATTTTTATTAAAAAAGTTATGAATGCTTGTGTTCTGGGATTAATAAAGATTTCAACATTATAAAATATCTGTAAAAATCAATTATATAAAAATTATTGTATATAGATAAAATAGATAAAAATATATCTAGTTATTTACTATTTATTTTTGTTTAATTTTTTTAATATTATTTAATAATATTATTCAGATTAAGTTCAGAATATTAAATTATTAATTGTAAAGATAAGATATTAGAAAAAATCATAATATCATTATGAGTAGAAGTCATACAAAACATAGGCTTCTTATAGATAAGTAGATTAGATATAGAAGAATGTTAAGATTAAGATTTAGAGATCTAGAACGAATTTCAAGCGCTTCTTAAATGTTTCTAAAATCCTGATATAAAATCTTTTCTTAATTTATATTTAGAATACTTTTGAAAGCTGAAATGAATTGGGAATGAATGATAAACTTTTTAATAAATCCTCCTATATCATTTGTAACGAAACATTAGAGAGAAATTATTTATTAAATGCTTTCAGTTTCTGTAAAAAATTGCAAACCTCTTTTCTTTCATTCTATCCTAATAATTAAGGTTCGTCAGATATCCGCTGAAAAATATTTTAAACGTTTACATAATAATTATAATACTAATAAAACCGATTTTTTTTAATCTTATTCTTTAGTCTAGAAGTAATATGATAATGAATAATTATAATAATTCTTTGTTGCAAATTTTTTCAACGATATTAAAACTTATTAAATATATAATTAATTTTTTCTAAAAAATAATGATTTGACAATAAATAATGATGATTTTTTTCTTAAATTTGTATTGAAAAATTTATATATGTACTATAAATCACAGCCATAGTTTTATCGATGCCATATATGTATTTGAAAAATATAGTCTACAAGTTATCTAGGAACTTGTCTAGGATTCTGAATTATATGATCTCCTAGTCTCGAAGCGTATCTAGGTAGTGAGATATTCTTCAATATTTCTTTCTTCTATTCTTTGTATATGTTTATAGTAATCAAATCTTATCATAATAGAAGGCATTGATCAGAAATATTATACAATTTCTTTATAAATATATATATAGAGTTATGATTAAGACACAATTTTTTATATATTTATGCCCTCTTTAAATCAAGCATTATAAAAAAAATTTATAATAAATAATATGTATATAAGTATAAGTTGCAATAATGACCTAAAAAAATAATGATTCGCAAACCATTTAATATAACTATGCAATTGAAAGAAAACAGAATAATAAAATTAGTAAGATTGAATTAGTAAATATATAATTTCTATATTTATAATAAAATTCGATTGAAAAATATCAAAATTTGTTTTTCAATTTTATTTTAATCCATGCTATTTATTTTTTTATAAATATAATAGATTATTTTATAAAAATTTTTCTGAATTATTACATTTTTAAATAATTAATTATAAGATTATTATATATATTCAAGATCAATTTTTAATATTTAAAAATTTAGTTATTTAGTATATAATAAAATCAAATATAGAAAACATAGATTGACAATATATATTTTGATTTGACAAATTTTAAGGACTTTTATAAGGATCAGAATGAACCAAGATATAGCTCTACATGTTTTATGGTACCCTAACAGACTTGTTTACTAAATTGGTTTCTTTCCTCACAAAGATCAAATAGGAGC
This sequence comes from Apis mellifera, assembly GCF_003254395.2. Taxonomy (NCBI): domain Eukaryota; kingdom Metazoa; phylum Arthropoda; class Insecta; order Hymenoptera; family Apidae; genus Apis; species Apis mellifera. Next base: position 2,326,731 of record NC_037642.1, on the reverse strand, counting down.
AAACGATGAAGGGGAAGATTGCTTATACCTGAATATTAAATATTTTATTCTTCCACATATACATGAATTCCTAATAATGAGAAACCATTGATAGTGAGATTGGTTTAAACAGACAGAATCATTTTTTTAGAATATTCCTTTATACGATTTGTTTTTTATAATAATATATAAGATATTAACTATATGAGTTATATGAGTTATTTTTCAATTTTTTTTCTAAATTCTCTTTGAAAAAAAAAATATTAACAAGATCTATTTATCCTATTTTAATTTACATTATATATTATATAAAAAATTTATTTTTATTTTCTTTAATTTCTTTAATCTTCATCAATATTATAAAATGGGATGAGAAATGAAAAATATTTTAATCAGAGAAATCTTATAAAAATATAGATTTTTTTAAATATTAATTTTATTATAAAAATTGTTTTTATATCTATAATGTATTTTACATTTAATATAATTAATTCATAACTTGTTAATATATAAAACTTATTGCAATAATAAATTTTATTTTTAACTAAATATTTAAAGATATATATTTTAATATCCTACAAATCATAGAAGCCATATTTACGCTCTTCATTTCATAGCATAACTTCCAAACATCTTATACTACCCTATAAAATCTGTTTACTAGTTTCGTTTCCTTAAATGGACATGAAACCACAAATTATAAGGGTTAGCTATTTGTCAGATCCTTACAACTTGACTTTTGATGCTTTCTTCTATTATCATTTCCTGTTCTGACAATGTTGCAAGTAGTGAGGCTTTGCGAAATCCCTTGATATATTTATATGACTTCTATATATCAATGTTCAAAAGAATATCATTTTTTTTATTTAGAGAAATATATGTGTCATACAAGTACATTTATTTTTAATTTATATTTATTTTATAATAATATTTACGTAATTTTATAAATTTTTTATAATAATTCAAATTTTAATTTATTTCTATTTATTAATAAATGCATTATTTTTAATCAGCAAATAAAAAAAGAAAATAGATTATAATTATAAAATAAAATTAAGATAGGTATTAACTGAAGCTTTTATAAATTTTTAATAAATATTTTATTATATTGATTTAACTGATATAATTAAAAATTTAATAAAGGAACAAACTTTTTAGAGATTACAGAGTATTTTATTTATTTATTTATTTTTTTATTCAAAAAAAAGACGAATTTTTTAAAAAAATTTTATTATATATTTATTATATATTTATTATGTAATATATGTATAAATAATTATATTTTTTTCAACTAAAATCAATAGTTTGTTTACTAGAATTTCCCAACAGAGTTCGCCACATACATATATTTCAAATGTTTTTCATTATATAAAAATAATCAATTTATTAATGAAATTATGAATCGTTTGTTTATGTAATAGAATAAACAGAATGAATGAACAAAACATGAAAACATAATTAAATTTTTAACATAAATTATAAATTGCAAATTACAAATTATAATACTAGATTCGCATGACTTGTAATATTTTCTATAAAATTATTTACAATATTTTTTATTATTTTTAGGATAATTTTAATAATAATTTATTAATCAAGAATTGATTATAGACCTATCTTTTATGTTTTTATAATTATATATCAAATAATATGATCAAATGATTTATAATTCATGAAATATAATTCATTTATTGATAAAATTTTTTTTTACTTTATTAATAAACTTGTTATGCAATATTATAATATTATAATATTATAATACTAATACAAATTATTATTATTAATATATGAATTATGAATTGTAAAAATTTACTATATAATGATATTTGTTCAATTATACAAGAAGTAATAATTAAATTAAATTATAGATGAATATGTTTATTTCTATATTAGAAAATTGATATATTTATTAATTGCAATTATCATATAAAAGTATGATATTGAACTTGCATTATATTTAAATGTTAAAACTTCCAACTACGTCATGCTACCCTACGAATTCTGTTTACCAAACTCATTTCCTTAAATGGAGATGAACTACACGAAGAGTCCTCGATGTTCGAAGAGGGATTCAAACGCCTAGACACAAACCCTTTCTCGCATGATTCCCTATTCCTATAGACTAACGAAGCAGTGAGACGTCCCTCGACCCCTTTAAGGGTCCTTGCAAACATGGCTCAATGTAAACCGGTTTTCTGTTTACATTCTTGAGCAGCCATTACAAGAGAAGCAGGTGTCTGCATCAATTCGCAAATCTATTCTGCATATAATAGGATGCTCCATGTTTTGAATGAAAATAAATTCCATATAATAAAAAGTATATTTATGTATATTTTAACTTGAATTTTTTTAAATATTTCAAATACTCATTATTTCATTGTATTAAAATATATATATATCATTATATTATATCAAATTATATCATTGTATCAAAATATTCTGGCATTTCTTTTCTATTAAAGAAAAGAAATTGGATTGAATAAAATTATTATTAATTATTTTACTAATTTATAATGATATGTTATCACTTATGACTATTATATAGCTATATTTAATTATTAATTAATTTTTATAATTTTAAATTTAATTTGAAAAATAAAACTAAAAAAATAAAAGTTATTAATACAATTTTGCTCTTCTAAAAATATTTTTAAATATTTTATCTTTTTATTTATTTTATTTAAATAATTTATATTTATTTATTTATTATAATTACTTCTTAAAAATTCTAAAAACTTCAACAATCTTTTAATATTTTTTTAAAATTTATCAGTGACATATTAATATATTACTATAGTTTCTTTTTAATTAAGAATTTTTATTTAAAAAAAATTTTGATTTTGAAAAAAAGTTTAATTTAATAAAGTTATGAAGATGACAATAAATTATTTAATATTTCACATTAATTTGGTATATTTATTGATACAAATTATTAAGATGCTAGCTAAGAATAAGCTTTATTGAGTTCAATTGAGTGAAGTTAAAAGGTCTCTTGAAAATCCCACAATTATAACCTAGGCCAGATCCCTCTGGAAAAGTTTAAGAAACTTCAGAATATACTTTCCTGATAGGAAAGGAGATCAAGTATCTTCAATCTTTAACCCTTCCTCACTCTTTTAACCTCTATTAACAATATCATTAAGAGTATAAATACATAAGCATCAAAGTAATTAATAACATACAATAACAGATATATCGTAATAGCCTTGAAGGAACTTTTTGTTCATTCCTCTGGAAAATAACTTTCTTTAATTTCCTGCTCTCCTAGGAATCTTGTTTACATAGGGTAGCTCCAAGAATGGAAAACGATGATTGAGCATGAAATTAGACATTAATAGGGTCGAACCTGAAATCCTTCCAAATTAAACGAAAGAATTCTTTTTTCGTTATGATCTTCTGTTAGAAATATAAGACAAATTTTTAATATATATATATTTTCAAATATATTATATATACACATATTTACATATATTTATTTAAATATTTATTTAAAATATATTTTAAATATATAATTTATTTAAAATACAAGTCACTTTATGAACATTTACAAGAAATTTATAAATACTTACTTAAATCTACTTTATTTATTTAATAATTTTTAAATTTATTTGTATAATCTATTAAGTTTTATTATAATTATTTGTAAAAAATAGATACATAAAAATTTGATGTAATTTTATTTTATTTTATTTTCAATAATTAACAAATAAATAAATACGAGAAGAAATCTTTATTTGAAGAAAATTAGAATTTCTATAGTCTTTAAAATACTATATTTTTTATAAATAAAAGCGATCAATAAAATTATTTTTTATAAATATATCAATTATATCGTTATTTGTCTTGAAGGACATATAAATAAAATCCTCCATTTTAGAAACCCTTAAGAAGGAATATTACCTTCTTTACTACTATACAACCCTACTGAAAGTATTCAACATTGGTGCTTTTGAGGAGACACGTTCTCACGCCATAGCTTGACTTCCTACACGACCAAGATTCTTTTCCACCAACTATTCATTGGTCGAGGGAGGATGCCAAGGATTTAAATCTTTTCTTCTTTTTCTCTTTCCTTCATCCTTTGTCTCGTATCTTTAAAGTAAAGATTATCTCATGATTGTGTCGTCTTTCTTGAAATATACAAAGAGCAAAGTAAATTCTTCCATGGCTGCATTGTTTAATGCATAAACTTGTTAGAGAACATTTATTATCTTATTATTTTTAAAAGATGTTGTTTATTTTTATAGTTCTGATCCCAAATTATCGTAATTTGAAATATTTAATATATTCTACATATAAAAATTTAATTACATTTATTTTATGCCAAAGACACGAATGTACAATTCGATAAATACTTATATTTTAAATATAAAATATAGGAAAACGATTATCGAGATCAATATTTTCAAGAAAAATATTTAATTCAGTGTTTACTTTGACTATAAAACATTATTTTATCATTGTGAATTGAAGTTATAAAAAAAACAACGTTTATTTAATGTCTTTACTTATATTCGAATAATGAAGCAACATTTAAATCTATTCAGAAAATCAGATAGTAAAGATTCTATTATTAATAATTTTTTTTAATTATAATCAATCATATCTTCATTATACTATCTTAAAAGGAAATTCATTTATTTTAAAAAATCTGATCTTAATGAAAATTTATGTACGTGTAAAGCATAATAGATTCTTTATCAAGCAATTTATTTCTCGACGTAATAAATCTCTTTGAATACACGAAATTAACCCTTAAATTTTATCATTTTTATACCCAACAGGGCAATATAGAATCAAAATTTCATTATTTTATAATTTAAAATTTTATTCCACTTTATACCATTACAAAGTTGTATTTGAAAAAACAAAAATAATATTGATCCCCTCTAAATGATATTCCATTAATAAAAAAATTTCTCCACATATAATTCATTATAATCTATATACTCACAAACTTTCGTATAAAACAGAATCATTATCAATTTTGATAACACAATTTAAGTAAAGTATATACGTATTATAAATTATAATACATATTGTGATTAAATTCTACAACCAAATAAGCCAATGATAAAAAAACTATCGCGACGACATGGAATCAGACTAGAAGAGGAATTCATGCGGGGGTGGATTCCCGCCAGAAACTCCGGCCATCGACCATCGACCTGCTACGACCTCATGTGATCCTGGTGTAACAAGCGCCACGCGCCTTCGCCGTTTTCCCACGAGCCCTTGTCGAGTTCTCACGCGAGCACGGCCGTGCTTCCTCTCCCTATCTACGTACGTATCCATGGAACCCGTGTCAAAAACGAAAAAGAGGAAAACGATCCAGCCAGACGAGGCCAGAATGCAGATAGACGAGAAAACGAAATGGGACGAGAGTACTCGTCGTATTCCCTCGATCGTCATCGCCCTTCGTGACGACTTGCTGAAGTCGCATGAGACCCTGGCAGGCTCGATGCTTCGATTCTCGCGTTCCTGAACAGACTCTCCCACGGTGCGATCCCGTGGGAACGATTTAATTGGCCGAAGAAGCGACCTCGTTCCCGGAGAGGATACGTTCTTATCTTCTTCTCCTCCACTCCTTTTCCTCTTGTCGTTTTTCGTTCATCTCCTCTGCCCCTTCGAGACTACTAGCCACGTTAACTATTATAGTAGGCTTTAAATCGTTTAACCCTCCGTGGCGGGAATTGGATGGTGTTGAGAACGAAGTACGCGTGGTCGTAAACTTCGACCCTTATCGTGATTTCTTTTTACGTTCGATAATTGGAACGAGAAGTCGAGGATTCTGCATTGATCGAGAAAGTGCGTGTAGTAAATGTATTTTGTGAATGTAGGAAGATTAATTAGGATAATGTTGGGGGGAAAAAAAGATTGATATATGGACGAGATATTAACAATATTGAAGCTGTTAACTTAAATTAAGATTTTATAAATTAAGTATGTGCTAAATGATTCTTTTGCATAAGAGTTATCTGATTATTGTAAGAAAAAAGGCTATAATCTATTAAACTTACAGTCAAATAAATAGATATTTGATAATATAAGAATGTATATATTTATAAGTATTATTAATTGATAAATTATTCTGCAAGAAGCTTTAACTTTCATTCATTCAAATTCTATGTATTAATTAAATTATTTAAAAGAGTTTTGAATTAACATCTATTTATGATATAAATAACTATAATCCAATCAACAAAACTAATTCAAAATAATCTTTTGACAAAAGAATTACATTTGTTCATATATATATCAAATCATTTATCTTAGATATTAGAAAAGTTTTAATAAACTGCAGATATTTATACATTTATTAAATTTAATAAAATAAATATATAACAGATAAACTTATTAATAATCATAAATTTATCATTAAATTCAATAATTTATTTTCCTTTGGAAATAATTTGGAATGAATTAGATACAGTGTGAATTGATTCATGATATCATGCATAGAATTAAATGATAACATTCCAAAGTTTATCTCATTTTCCACAACTATCCCAACACTTGTGCGCAAAAAATGCACATCTGTCCAACTCATAATCTCAAATTCCAACGTCGCCTAAAAAAATTCCCGTTCGTTCCACCTTGTCATCGTGCTAATCTAAAGCGCGCCCTTTGAACCGAAGAGTATTCGCACTCGAGAGGACGATCACGCTCGGCGCGTGACAAAAATGTCAAGGATGATCTCGTCGCCGGCGCGTTTCACATACTTTCTCACGTACCCAACCATGGTTCCCGAGGAACACAGACAATTCCCACAGGCTGGTCGAAAGCGTGAGAGAGCTCGTCCCTGGAAGCACCGAACCGATCTGCTTCGGTAGTAGGCGTTCAGCCCTGGAAAAGAGTTTCGGCCCGCCGTCTTCTTTCTTCCATGTCTTCCACGATCTCGAAAGCTTCCCACGGGACACCGTTCCCAGACAGTTCCAACCGGAGGAACACCTATTCCCATGATCGTGAGAATCCAAGCGACTTCAGGGGAAACAGATTCCCAGATCGACTAGGAGAGCAGAGTGGCAAAGCTGGTCGTACGCCCTACCGATTTACCCCTTGCGCGCTTTCCTCGTTCGAAATGGCGGTTCGTGTTCGAGAAAGATAGTTTGGTTTCTGGATTTATGCTCAAGAATTATTGAAATTGTTCAATTAAAAGTTTTTCGATTTTTGTTTTATTTTTAATTAAGTAGTATAAATGTATAAGGATCTTTTAAGTAAAATTAATATTGGATAGAAATATAATTGATATGTACAGGTATTTAATTATTTAGGTAATATATTATTATATTTATGCACTTTTTTAATGGTTTAATATATATATAATACAGTTTATTAGATAGGAAAGAAATTCTGTGGAAAAAGGAAAATTGTAGCGAAAAGAGAAGAAACATAGAAAAGAAGTTTTTATTCTTATTTCATTTCTTCTTCATTTTATTTCCAATTTTGAAGATGAGATATTCAGATTTAAGGATTCAAAAGAAGAATTTTAGGAGAATTATTTATTAGTCTGATTAAACATAATAAATATGTAGAGAAAATCATAATTCTGTATGTATGTATCCACTACATTCAATATTTTCAAGTATTCAAGATTTGCCTTAATAAATATTAGTCATATCTGGAATTTTGTAACATATTATTGTTGGTAATCGATTATATCTTTCGAATTTATTTGATTCATATATGATGTATGATTATCACTTTATCTTCACTTTATTATACAATTTATTATTGTATACTACTATTTATTATTATATTCTACAATATAACATAATTTTTAATTTCATTGTTGGATTCAATATCCATATATTATAAATTTCTTTAATTAATTTTATTACAATTAATATTTTCTAATTTACAAAAAACTTTAATGATAATTCTTTTCTTAATTCTTTTTTAAACATACAAAAATTAGAATAGAAGAAATATATCAAGTTTCAATAATTATAACATTTTACATTTTTCATGAAAGAAAAATTGTCTTAATCATTCTCAATTAAAAAAAAAGAAATAGATGATGGTATTACATATTACAAATTCCTTAAAGCACAGTTATATATTAAAAAAGAAAGATTACTAACGATATCATAAGACAACTTTCATCCCTTTGATAGTCACCTGATACAAGAATCACCAAATTCAGCCCCAAGTTCAACATCTTCTCACGGGTTCGTTCTCACAACAGCTCTCAACCCGCCCGAAATCTCATTATTTTTTGTGGCAACAGCATGAGAAAGCGTGCCATGGGAAAGTCGCGGTTATCGAATGCCCAAACTGTTCCAAGTGTGGCTCGTAATCTTCTCACGTTTTTGAAATATCCCTGACAGAAGAAATCTCTTGCTAGGCTGTATCTAATTTCGGTTTTATGGATCTTTACTTCGACCGTGTTCCATTTCGTGAAAAGCAATCTATATTTTCGAGATGCAGAGTCTGATTACAGTTTAAATATCGGGATACAGATAATTATTGAATTATTGTTATTATAATTATATCTTGGCTTTCGATCTTCAAAATAATTTTAAATGATTTATTGTATGATTATAATAAATTCATTCTATAAATTTTATTTTACTTACAAAATATTCTATTTGAATTTAAAAATTAATGTAGATTAATTCACTTCTATTTTTGTAGTTTAGGATAATAATAATTTTTATTAATTATTATTAATTATTGTCCTAAACTACTATTAAAGTATATATATTTATACACATTAATAATTTATATTTTTATTTTTAAATGATCAAATATCCAGAATTTTTTTTAAATCAGCTAATGATTTCTACACAAATGCTTTAAGTAAATTCCAAACATTTTCTTGGATTCATATCAGGAAAATTCTCAAGATAATATATAAATATATTAATAAGAAATAAAAAACTAATTGATAAAACTTCTTACAATCTCTTGAATTTATTTAATTAAACTCAATGATAGAGAATAATCAAATAATTCAAATTTAACAATAAATATCATTAAATTATCATATGATAACAGATAAAATTAAATATCATTAGACAATCGAAGAAACGAAATTAGAAGAGAAAGAAATTCAATTTAAATAAAATGGCAAAGAAACGAGATACAGAAATCCATTTCGTATGATACACACGCACGTACGCGTGTATAGAATGTAAGGTAGGTTAGGATTGATCTAAGCGGCGTGTTTAGAAGCATCCGGCGAACATGTTGAAGTGGTAGTTCTCCTAAACCAGTCGAGCTCGTACTAGGAATGGCCTTGAATCCTCAAGGTTGTTCCGAACCTACCAGACAAGCCTACTACCTGCCGCTACAGAGTGGTATTAACGGGTTCTCCGCTCATTTACTACTTAGTCAGCGCCTACTATGACGTCTGTTGCTGCTCCATTGATAAATTCCACGCGAATGTACGAATGAACAAAAGTTTTTACTGTATATTTTTCTTCAATAATCAAAAAATAATTATTATCGATACATTGAAATTTTGTTTTGATACGCAAGAAAATGTATTATAAAAAAGAACGAGACTATAATCAATCACAAATGACTATATCTATTCATATATTCGTCTACGATATCATATTTATATCTATATACAACGATCTCATTTGCATTCTTTATTTATATAAGAGAGATGATTGATATTTTGTTTTATCTTAATCCTTTATTTTGCATAATTTGTAAAAAAAAGAAAAAAGGAAGAGAAAGATCAATGGTTTAAAAGGCAACGCTTATCGCGATAAACACGATTACATGGCGCACGAAGTGCGTTTACGTGTCGCGTTCACGTTTCATACGTACGAAATGTTCTGCTCCCATCGCCTGGGAATCATCGATGTTTCCCATACCCAGCGTATACTCATGGCATTCCTCGTTCCCACCGTAAAAGCGTTGCGAAACTAAACGGTTCCCAAAGTCTGTGGGATCAATGTTCGATGGCCACGATTATTATTCGTTTGTTTCGAGCATTGTGTAGACTCGAATTGGACACGTGTAAATCTATTGATCTATCTAGCTTTATTTGTCGATTGATTAATAATTTGTTCAAACATAACAGATTATGAAATTATCATTCTAACTTGTAATCTTTAAAATATAATATTATCAATAGATGAAATAAAAAATATTTTAATATCAAGAATAAGAGAAGGAGAATATTCTTATTTACATAAGAATACAAATTTCTGGATAGTTAAAAGTTTCAAATATGTAATAATGAATTATTATATTGAATATTAATTCATAAAAATAGTTTGAAATATTAATCTTCTTTTTTTTTTTAAATTTCAATCTGAAATTTTACATATCATATTTTATATACTTATACATTTTAAATCTTAAGAACTGTCAATAGATATTAGAATAATTTAAATCTTATTATAAATAGAGAATTCAAAAGAAATAACATTATTTAAAATATTATTTTTCTTGTAACATGATACAATTCATATCTAATCTTCTTTTAACACGATACAATTTATACTTAATCTTCTTTTCTATTTGTAAGTGAATCTAAATTTCATGCTACCTATATTAACATAAGATGAAGTGTATGAATTATTGAAAACTTGTTTTGAATACGCAAACAGTTCAATTACTCTTACATAAACGAGCAATGAAACAACTATAACAAACTGCATTTCAATGTGAAATGCAGCACGTGTTCTTACCAGGTATAACTACACGTGGTCAAGCAAACAAGCTATAAAAGGGATTTGAATAATGCAACATTCATGTGAAACTGGTATATTGTTGCATTACACGTAAGTTTGTGGTTATATAACAAGATTTGTTTTTTACAAAAATAAATATAATAAATATTAATATCTATATAAAACTAATACTTGTAAGATTTTATTATTGTATATAAATATTATATTTATCATTTAATTGTAATAGATACTTATCCTCATTTCTATCAGTATATTACTAAAATTTTTAATAAATAATTATTATTAAACTTCTAATTTTTAAATTAATATTTTCTAAAAATATATTTAAATAATATATCTTTATTTGAATATTAAACTACATAGCTAACAATGAATATATATGTAAAAAATAATATTTGTATTGTTATTCTTTATTATTTCATTTTAATGTCATATCACTTAAAAGTTATTATCTAAGTAAAGTATTATCTAAGTATATTTATATTTATATTTTTTTAAATTTTATTTATTTCATTCAACGTATATTGTAATCTATTATTGCTCACATTATTATAAATATTGCAAAACAATTGATAATTTCTTATTTACAAATGAAAATAATAATGGAATTCAAATAATATATCTTTGTTATATCATTATATGAAATTTTTACAATTCTATTTTTATTATTAATGAAATTTTCTATAGATCCAACTTTTTCCTTTCCTTCATTTTCTTTTCTCAGCAAACGCCATTGTTACGGAATTGTCGATTTAGCAATTCCTCGAAGGCGGCGCCAAATATTAGGCAATCCGATCCACATTCTGATTCTTCTCTCCTGATCCATTTTAACCGAATGCGCCACTTATCTAAGCGACCGAAGGCGACTCCTTAACCCACTTTCGGGTTCACCACCTCCACGTTAATCATACTTTCCTGTCAGTTTACTTATTAATTTAGATTATGTCGCGCAAGAGCTAATTGCCACGAAACGTTAGACGATCGAGATTTTTACGCCTTCGATCAAAAATACAACAAATATATTAAAATGATTTCCAATGATCTGACTATGATCAAATTCTTATATTTAAAACGAGGATTCTCTTTTTGCATGTTTATAAAAATATTAAATATTAAAAAGCAAACTAGATTTATTTTAATTCATTTTTTATAAAATATAAAAAATATAAAATAAAATAAATAAAATGAAACCTCACGGATTTTTGTTATCAAAAAGTACAGTGTAATAACGATACACTATATTAAAATAAAATATTCGTGATTTATAATTTATAAATTCGAATTCTATAAAATTCTAATAATAAAATAAATATTTCCCTGAATTTATAAAAAAAATATTACAATTCTACATTCTCCATAATTGAAAAAGAGAATTATGAATATAAAATTTAAACACGTGTATTAATGATAAAATAAATGATCAAAATATATTTCGATATTGTAATATGATAAATAATATTCAATCTTATTGCACAAGAGTCTGTATCAGAAACGGAAAAAAAAGAAATTCGTGACGCATGAGTCGTTCCTTATTGATTGAAAGAGGATGCCAAAAGATCATGCATTCGACGTCTCTTCAGTTGCCTAAAATTTCACGATCGGGTCGAGTAAGGAACCCGAACACACCCATAACCCTTCTGCTCCCCTAATAAAGTGATACAGTTTATTGGACTTCTTCAAATCGGAATGCGGTGTGAGTGACACGTTTATTTCTTTCGAAAAGGCATCTGTCCACCCACTCGTCCCATTATCATTGACAAGAAATCATTGAGGAAGCAAAGTGGTAATGCGGAACGCGTGCTGGCACGTGCGTTTCTTCTGGTCTGTAATAATTCTCGATATACACTTAAGTATGACGTCAAACTGCGACCAACCAGCTGTATTTTTATACCACGCTGATAGATTCACTATGCTTGGTCGGCAAGTGCTAGTTAAGTGGATGGAAAAAAATGTATCGTGGAACTCGAGTCGAGTTCTGTGAATGAATGAATATGGATGATGGCGTATAATATATATTTTTATTTCTATGTTATCTATGATATGACCTAATTATGGAATAATTTCTCTGAAAATATTAACTATCTTGTTTGTAATCATAAATGAAATAATAATACAAATTATATTCTATACTGAGAATAAAATAATTTGAAATTGGAAATAGGAAAAGTTATGATAGGTTATATAATCTACTGTATTGTAGATTTTCATGTTGTATCGTAATACAAATTTTTTATCTCTTCCAAGTAAGATTGTAAAATATTAAAATAAAAATATCAATAAATTAAAAAATATCCTGGAAATATTAATTTTAGTATTAAATTTTTTATATTCAAATATCGATACATTAGAAATTCATAGTAAGATATATTGAAATCATATATAGATATATTAAATTAATAATATAATTTAATATAATTGTTTGAAATTTTTTTCTTCTTTTAAATATTAAGCTATCATCATTAAATTTTTTTTTATGTCATATTCATATTCGAATAATTGTATTTAATCAGTTAATATTGATCACGTGTAAATAGTTGATATTTAATATATTCTTACTTTTAATAAACTCATTTTGCTCGAGAATTCAATAAATAATATCGGATTTCATAAAATAAATATAATAAATGTATATGATATGTGGAATGTACTTTAAAAAAATATAAAATATAAAATTTTATTTTATTATATGATTAAAAATTCTAAAAATAAATTAAATTTTTATTCAGAATTCATTTTATTAATTTTCAATAATATATACAATTATATATTTATATAAATATATAATTATAAAAATTATTTTAATAAAATATAATAAATTTGTTTAAAATTGTTTTATATTATTATATCTTAAGAAATGCATTGAACAAAACTAAATAGATAAAATTGATTAATATTATAAATATAATATATAAATTTTAATGAAATAAAATTTTAAATTAAATGAATATAAAAAAAATAAAACATTTTAATAAAGCGCAGAAGTTTAGCCATTATTTGTAATGAAATTTTTAGTAAACAATGGACATTTATCTCATATATTTATCTTATCTAACGTCAAATGGAAATGAATTTAAGAATGACATCAGCTTGATTGACGTCACATATAAAAATATCCATAAACATTTCAGAATCTCTTTAATCGTACCATTTATTACTATTTTCTGCTTTCATTAAAGAAAATTTATATTTTTCAAATAATTCTTTTCTGAAAATTATCACGTAATAATTCATACTTAATGATATAAAAAAAAATATAATAAAACTATGTAATAATCTCATAAATAATAAAGAAACTTTCTAATGATTTTTATATATATATTTATAAATAAATAAAATATCTTAATATTATCAGATATATAAAATTAAAAATATAAAATTTATTATAATAATATTATTATAAATTTATAATAAAAAGTCTTTTCCATTAATTTATATCTTATCCAGAAAGATTTCTCTTTTTTAACCACAATGGTAATAAATAATCTAAGAAATATAGTAATACTTGACACAAGACATACATTGTATCCCAACAAAAGATAAGGGAAGGGCAGCTGAGAGAGGCCATCTTTACGGTGCCTAAAACGGTACACACATCGGAACATCCTCCTATCAGATTCTGCAATCCTGGTAAGCCTGTCAGCCAGGCTCATTTTTTCTCAGCTCACCGAAAATTATTATCCATAGTCAAGCCCTGATAATGGCTCCATTTCCTCCACCTGAACCAGCCCAGAGGAAGCTCGTTCGGTTTGTTGCTTTCCTAGTACAAGGTGGTATTTAACTCGCCCATGGCAGGTCACGTGGGTGGAAGCTACTCGAACAGTATCCGGTCCCTGTTGCGTCCTCGGTTTCTAGTCGCCTAATAAAAAAATAGCCACATTATCGATCTCTGCCGATCGACTTTATCGTCATGGTTCGAGATGATGAGCGTGGGAACCTCCGAGACTACTATGCTGGCCTGATTGGTGTCTCCTGTCTATATACATATCTAAAATGAACGTGCAAATATCACTTTGATTGAAAACATAACATATAATGTTATATAAGAATTGTAATTATAATGTATCATTAAATGCAAATTAAGTTCAAACTGGCATTAAGATAAAAATTATTTACATTAATTTTTCTAATTTAATTGACATATTATTTATAATATATAAAATACATTAAAAATTTAAATAATTAGAATTATTATACTTAAGAATTTAAATATTTAAATAAATATGCTTAAATACTTTAAGTATAATATCTTTCAGATAATACATAATAAGTAGACTTTATTATTTAGTTTGCACAAAATTATTTTTAAATATTTAAAAAAGTTTATCTATCTTCTAATTATTTAGCTAATATATAATTATTATAATTTTACACAAGAATACAAAATAAAAAAGAAAATGCTTAATTTAAGAAATCAAAAAACTGAACATTAAAAATATAATGCAAAATTTCATGCAAAATTACAATTTATACAAATTTTGTTTAAGTATTAAGCATAATTTAATTCGCTAGAGAACGTCTTTTTATCACAATGATATACATATATCTGCTGGTAATGCAAGCAATGTATATGTGTTGACCACAAAGGGCAGATCGAACCCTAAAGAGTTCCATGCGTATCATGTTAGCCTGTTCTCAAAACCAACCAAATTTAGACCCTACAAAGGGAAAGGGCTCGAAGCAAACCCATGTGAAGGAGTAGGAGATGTTGGAGGGTATACCTACACTTCCATCTTCCTTTAATTATAAGATACACTACTTGTAGGCCAAGTGGACCGGTCAATGGTTACTCATGCTATACCCAATAGCTTCTGTTCGCCTGTTAAGTGGTCAAACGAAAACATTTGTCAGCCGGTAAATCAGAATAAATTATTCCTTCGATTTTTACCACTACATACATAATAAAAATACTTACTACTGATCAGTTAACAGGTTTTTTTTATTATTTTTAAAGTATTTTTATGATAATTTTTGAAAAAATTTTATGTAACTTCTTCATTAACGATAAATTTCTAATGATAAATTTATTTAAATATTAAAAAAAATATATTTTTGTATGTAACAAGAATATTAATCTTATCTGAGATTTAAAAATATTTCTTTATTTAAAATAAAATATTAATAAATACATTATTTTCTAATAATTTTTTATTCTCCTTTTGTGATCATATCATAAACTGAATCTATATATATATATATATATAATTTTAAATTATTTATATTTAAAGATGATTTCTCATTAAAGGGAAATTAAATTATCAATTGAAAAGGTCTTTGTCTAATAATAATGTTTATTTTTATTTGCAGGTCGTCAATTGACTGTATTCAATAGTCAATCGACCATTCAAATTGGCGGCCGATGGAATCGCAACAAAGGCAGAGTGGAAAGGCCATTCTTGGGTATAATTGCCGGTCTTGTTGTAAACGGTGCACGAATTTTAGAACTTGCTGCTTCGAAAGATGGAAGAGTCGTCACCAGAGGAGATGTTCAATTATTACCTCCTGGAAGTCTTCTGGATCGCGCAGCCCCATTACAGAGAATGCAACAGGTAATGAAATTTCAATATACATAATTGATAACATTATTCTATATGTCATTAATAAACTATATTTAATAAAATAAAAAAGAAGTAATAGATACACTTTTAAAAATTACATTTTTAATTAATTTTAAATAACACGATTCATTTCAAATCATTGTGTTCCATAAAAAACATTTATTTAATTGTAAATTTTTATTTAGATAAATATATGTGATAAATATATATGCATATAATAATTTGAAGGCTATTTATATGTGATTCATACAAGAATATTATTCTAATATGAGATTTTACTGTGTTATATAATTCTAATTAATAATCTGCATAGGTATATCTTGTAAATTATTGCATATAATTTTAATTTGAAATTCAGCATTTAATTATGTTCATAAATGGCTTATTAATAATAACATGATTCGATATTAGATATGGACATTAGAATAGATAATATGGGATATAGATATGAATAATGAAGATTTAATATGCAATCTTCTCAAATATAGTTTGTTGAAATATCAAAATTAAATTTTAAATAATATACAGAAATTTTAATAGAAATTTAAAATAATTATCTAATATTAAATATATATCAAATAGTTTTCTTAATTTTAATAAAATTAATAATTTTCCACAATATTAGAGATGTAATAATTTCTGTTTTATATTCATCTCACATTCAAATCTCAAAAGAATTATTTTTATTTTCAACTATATACAATAAATTCTCATATCTCTTTTTTTATTCTAGACACCAGCTTCCGGTTTTCCGGGAGTCATGGACGATTTAATATTTTCTGGCGCCGGAAGTGGTTGTGCCGCTGATGACGAGGACGAAGAATGTACACCAATTTATGAGCCTGGTTCCGGTAAGTGTAAGTAATATTTCCAAAAGGTGTAAGTAATTCCTCCTGTACGTTTCCTCGCGGAGGAATTTCTTGTGCACATTTATTCTTTTAACTCGCACGTATCGATATTTTATATACGTGCACGTTATATGAATTTTTTAAAAATTATCTAAAATTGATTACACAATATTTTGTATAGGAAAAAAAATTATTCGACATAAATCAATCATTAAATATCGATAAATCAATTACATCAAGTATAATAATTTATAGAAATTTTATTAACGAAATATGTGTAAACAATTGCATGTTTATTGTAAAATATATTTGATCTTAATGTGATTGCTATTAATTTTAAAAATAATCAAACTTCTTTAGAATATTAAATCTGTTAATGATATTCAAATTTTTAATATTAAAAATATTAAAAATAATATTTACAATGCTCTAAAAAAAATATTAATAAAAATATGTCAAATATTCTATATCAAAATAGTCGATAAATTCAATTCAATGAATAATATAATATTTCGAAATGAATTTCATAAATAGCATTTATTTTTAAAAAAATAAATAGTTGATATCAACAAAAGTTGATAATTGACTAATCGATAGTTGAAATTGTAATATCGTAAATTTAGTTTATTTATTAGCAATGATTTATCTTATTGAATATGATATAAATAGTATTTGATGACATACTATATACATATATATATACACATATATATTTGCATAGGTGATATATATAGATATAATTAAATTTTGAAATCAAGTGGATTGATTAAAATATTATATCATTCGATAGATTATGTAATTCCAAGTAAAATTTATTCTTATAATTTTTAAATTTGATTTGTCGTTTTCGAATTATTCGCAAAAAACTGCTTTCTCGCAAGTGGTCGCTTTTCAGTACGTTTCTATATAAGAGCGTGAAAAGCGCCATCTCAATGTGTAGTATGAAAGGAGAGACGTTTAGCACTCCCCTAGACAAGGATGGAATACACATATAAATGGTAAGGCACTGTCGTCCTTTGGCGACACTTACCAAATTTTTTTTTAATATATAATTAATTTAAATATAATAAATTAAATTATTTAATACAAATAGAAAGTGATATTTATATTAAAAAATATTTAAAAATTGAAAAAAATTTGAATATAATTTGAAAATGAAATATATTATTTGTTACTTAATTTCAGAATGTTATCAATTCTACTAAAATAAAATAAATATTAAAAAATAATAGAAATATGATCATATATTTCATTGATAATAATTTTAAAAATAAAATATAAAATAAAAATATTATAATAATTAATAAGAAGAAATTATTTTGAAATTTTGCAGAATTCTCATATTCTTCTTTTCTCTCATATAATTTTTCATCATTAAATTTTGTAAATAAATAATTTCCAAGATAAATTGTTGGAAAATACACAATATTTATCGTACATAACATTGATAATATTGATAATATTGAAATGATTTTTCATGATTAAGATTAAATAATTATAAATAATTTTTCTCTTTATATTAGATATCCATGTAACGATAATAAATAATTCAAGTATCATGTTTATGTTATTATTTTAAAAGTACACATTAAATCTTTCACATAATTTGAAAATCTCTTTAATTTGAAAATTAAATTACGAATTATCTTTAGGCTGAATAAATTGGTAAGAATAAATTACTTATTTTAAAATTAAATATAATCAAATGATCAATATTATCATGTCAATAATTTTGTTATTGATTTCAAATATAAAACTTAATGAAAATTAAACATATTCTTCTTCTCTTATACTTATGATATAATTAATGGATTTAAATATTTTATCAAATCTACCAAATATATTCCTGTGTACTTTATTCAATGTGTACTTTATATTTTTCTTTATTTCATAATTCCTATTTTATAATTATAAATATTCTTTTCCATATTCTATTTAATCATTATATTATTATCTTATATATAAAATCATGAAGCTGACCATAAAACCTAAAAATGATTTAATCTATTTTCCTTCTTGAAATCATTTTTATTTATATCCTTATCGAAAATAATCTTACATTTTTAGCTTCCAATAAATAACATTATAAAATTTTCTAATCAAGTAAAACATAATGTAAACAAAATCCATCATTTATATTTATATTTTAATAATCGATAAAACAAAAATAATATTTCTAGACGGAAATGAGTTAAGAGGAGGATACATGCACGCACGATCGGGTTCGCATATCGCATGGCATGCTACCTTTTCGTCTTCATGCTTGCCCGATTGTATCTTCGATTCATTTGCATATTTAGAATCCTTGACTGGCACCCCACCTTTCTCCTTCCTGTCGACCTCCTCAGTTTCTCTGCCACCCGGCTCGGGAATCTTCTCCGGCTGACTAAAAACTAAATTAATACGATCCCTTTAAGAGGATAAGATGATGCACGACCAGTGATTATAAATGCAGCAAACAGCTGGCGCCGAGTAATTTTAGACGCGTGACATTTTAAACGATAAAATATCATAATGCAGAATTTCAAGAAATGTATATGATAATAAAATAATAATAATATATTTATTCGTTATCTTATTTATATTAAATTCATATTAATTCTATAAAGTTCTATAAAGTTTTTGCCTTGTATAAATTTTATTAATTGTTGTTTTGTATTAATTTTACATATCACTTTAATGTGTCAATGTGTGTCAGTGTATGTCAGTTTGTGTCTTATTATGAAAAATACTTTTGTAATTTTCTTATTTAAAAAAGAAATTTAAGCTGTACTTTAAAAAAGATTCATATAATTTATATGGTTATAAAAGTTTATTAAACAATACTATAAAATGCTATATATATATATAACATTATTAAATATTAATAATAATAATACAATAAAATTTAATACAGTGTAATAGTATATTTTTGAAAACAAGAAGAAATTTTATACCATGAAAATTATAGAATTTATTGAAATATAATTTTCAATGAAAATAATTTTCTATAAACATTTTTTTTTTATATTTTCAAAAAATATTTTTTAATTTAAAATTCTTACTTTACAAAATTTCTTTTTTTTAGGATATAGAAATCAAAAAAAAATAAATCACTTGTAATTAATGATTAATACAATAAAGTTTAAAGGTTAAGGTCGTAATTATAAAATGTTCTTTATCTAAAATTAATATCAAACGAGACAAATATCTTTACGATTTTCTGTTTTATGTTTTAACGAGATAATATAATAATTCTAATATTTTTTATAAAATATATCCGAATGAAGTTATCATAACTTTTTAAAATTTTTAATTCTTTAAATATTTAATATTATATTTTTCGAAAATAATGAAATAATTAAAAAAAATACGTAAAATGTTAAAATAATTCCTCTTTTTACTCATTTATGACCCAATATTAACTTTTTTTTTTCGAAATCTACGTTATTATCGATCACGAAATCTACCTATTGTCTCGCTATATCTATACTCCATCTATTTTTTATTCTAACAATAGCACGAATTACGTCAATTGCAATCTGTGCCAATTTCCCTGTTCATACGAAACATTGAATCCAATTCATTTCTCACTAATTTGAAAAAAATCTTCTCCTCGTTCATGTTAATACAACTATAATATATGATCCCTATTGTTGAGTTAATAATATCATTATTTCAATACGTAATGCATCAATGCGCGATCCTCCATCATGCGATCATCATACATATATGTGTGTACATACATCCGTTATATCCCAAATGAACGGTTGAAAATGGAAAACCAGTCAAGTTTCCTATGGAAACCGAATTGAAAGCTGAAACGAGCCCGATATCGGGAACAAAATGTTCCAATCAAACGCGCATTCTATCTCCATTATCGGCCATCCCTCGCCCACACTTCTCCCCCTTTTAACCACATTTTCGTTTTCCGTTATGCCGATGACGCAAACCACGCAATCATATAGGAATTATGCAGGAGAGTCGCATTCCATCCTACGCAATTTCAATGATGAAACCCCCTTCTCTGTTCGCAGACGACATAATAACACCGGTGTACGTCGCGCCAACGAGGTCGCCGACGACATTCAGGCCGAAGCACCATAAAGAGAATATTCAGGAGCGTCCTTCCTGCGACGACGAGGAAGATTGCGAGGAAGGTTCCGGAGAACCGGTCACCACCGAGGAGATATTTGTCACGTCGACCACCGGTCCGTTTTTTTTTCATCTCATTTTTTCTTTTAATTCTCTCTTGATGTTATTGATTTCTTTCTTTTTTTTCTCCTCTCTCTCTTTCTCTCTCTTCTTTTCTCATTTTATTCCTTCTTCTCCATCGACTCTTGTTTTCAGAACACTTGATTTAAAGTCTCGAACGAAACACACTATCACACTATCGGTATTGATCTTCCGCGCATGGTTTCCTCTCGTTCACTTTCCAGTATGTACTGCTGTACGTGCACACGCCACAGACGAAGCATTTCCACATTTGTCTGTGCGGTTTTCGATAGATTTTTATTGACCGAGTATGCATCGGAAATTTGTTCGATGGCCTCTTTGAAGCGGAGGTTGTGAGGTGGTTTTAGCATTCCATTCGAAACGGGGCCTGTGGAAATATTATTGAAAGAGTGTCTGCTTGCTTAGTTGTTGAAAGGAATTCGTAGCGAATATATCTACAAGGAATTCGTATATCTACATAGTTTCAGGAATATTTTCTAGTCACGATTTTCTTGTTGGCTCAAAGTACTCTCTCTCTCTCTCTTTTTCTTTTTGTAATCGTTATATCGATCTTTCTTATCTTCCATTCTTTTTTCTTTTTTCCTTTTCCAGAGCTAGAATATTACAAATAAGAGCATTCACGAAATTGCGACTAATCTGTTTGAACTCCTCCCTGAAAATCTTCAATTTTAATAATCTACAATTTATTTTTTTATTTTTATTTTCTAAAGAATATTTGATTTAAATTTTTCATCACTCAATTTTTTTTAATTAACTTTAACTTTTTGCACATTATATAATCGAAGTCCTATATATGCATCAAAATTTAAATCTTACAAAAATTCAAAGACAAAATTTAACTGAATGAATCTTTTTCTTAAATCTTCAATTATCTAACAACGCAATTGAATGAAAATGATTTGTAAAAAAAAGATTAAAAATATTTCCATCCAAATTTTCATATGCTTCGCAATAATGAAAAACATTCCATCAAAAATACGAAGCAACTTTCGAAGTGAAATTCGTGGAACAGAAAGCATCGCATTAATATTTATTGCGAGCGAAATCGATTTGCTCTAGGACCATCTCTTCTCCATTATACGATTCGTAATTGAAGAAAGGGGTTGTTCGATCTTCTATGTCAATCAGTGAGCGCGAATAATCTAAAAAAAAAAAAGAAAAAGAAGAAGAAGAAGAAAAATAAAGTAAAAAAACATATGGAAAATATATGGAAATACTTAGCCTTACGTGGGCGTCCTCTTCATTTGCATATCCCTCAATTTGATGCATTGAAAGCTCCGCCAATCCCGACTGCCATCGGGAGTTAAGTTGACCGTCACGAAAATAGCACCTACCCTGTTCGACATTGATGCGACATCTTTTCAGTGCGCCGCTCTTCATCGTGGAATAGCCTTTCCTCTTTATCGTTTGCTTGTCGCTCGTTTATCGCGGTTAAAGCAATTTCACGTCGAAATAAATCGTAAGAATACGTTTCCTTTTCATTACTTCATTCTTTGATCTTCGTTGAACAGATTGACTTTAAACAATTTTAAATTCTTATTCTGAAGGATCGTCCATTTTTTGTTCCACTCGCACTCGAGAAATTTTGTATAATTATATAACTATAATTATATAATTTATTATATAAAATAATAGTTTAATATGGATAATTGAATTGAATTGAATTTTGATTAGTAAATTTTTATTCAAAAAATGGATGTGAATTTTAACCGTGTCGTTTCATTATTTTTTTCTCAGAGATTATTTTTGAGGACAGCAGACGCTTCGATCGAACGACGAATTCTAAGCGGTTAACGAACTTACCTGGTAGACATATTGTAACTAGTTCAACCGCGAATCGATGGCGAAAGTCGTAAAACGAGCTTTCTATCTGGCGTGCTACGCTTCGTGTGTGCGACTAACTCACGATTAGTCAAGATAGTTCCTTGGAGATCATTGATACTATAGAAATTTCAATTGTAATAATTTTGCTTTGACGGTGAAACAGATTTAATTTAGGGGATGAAACAAATATTTGAAAATAGTCGATGAATTAATTTAGAGAAATATTTAAGGATTAAATGTCAGAGTAAGAACGTATCCTGCCTTTTTTATTTTCGTAAATCGTACGAGTATTCTCGTAAACTTCCTATCTAACTTTCCACTGACAACAGTTCTCGCAAGTTCTCCAGTATTACTCAAAATTAACACAACTTGGTAATTTCTCGACTCAGCTTAATCTCGCTACTTCATCATCAACCACTATCAAATCTACTTCAACCCCTTATAAATTTGCGAACGAATATAGGCCTGCACTTCTGTTTAACTTTGCTCTAAAATTGAATATTCGTCTTTTGAAATACGAATTTTCTCAATTTTCCAACAATATCTCCAATGCATTTCTTCAAAATTGAATAATATAGCCTTCGTCACAAACATATAGAACGTGTACATACACTTTTCCTAAAATCGATTCCTTTTTAACATAATATTGTAATTAACGATAATATAATTATAATCTTAACGTGAAATGTGTAATTAACTACCATATATCATAATCTTAAAGTACATAGAATTTTTTAAAAGCTCTTCTCTCTGAACTTTCGTGCAACATCCCCATACAACCTTTATACTTTATACTTCCCCTAAAGTTGAATATATTCTTCGTAACATGAAACCTATAATTAATGATCATCTCGTTAAGTTTCAATATGATAATCTAAAATTTACTTTAAACCCCTATTTCCCTTGAAATCAAATATATGTTCTTCGCAACATGCTACTTGTAATTAAGTCTCATACACATCTAAAATTTTTTCCTATACATATCTCTTTTAAAATTAAATACATTAATCTTCCATAAAACAAATAACGTATTTACAATTTATCTTTTATTTATATTGGCAAAATGATTAACTCTAATCTTATATTATTACATAAACAACACACAATATTTAAACTTCACTTCAACTATTTTCCTAAACTCTTTACAAATTTCTATACAATATATTTTATCTTCTCTAAAGTCACATATACATTTGACAATATGTCATCTATAATTAATCAATCTTCTTTAAATCCCTTTCTATAAATCCCTTTCCATATCCCCAATCAATTCTTGACAAGATATGATATCTATAATCAACCATTGTCTCTCCAACCTACAAATAATCGTACAAATGACCATCCATATTTATCAGACTTCTTTCTAAACCCTTGTACTTTATTTCTCCACCCCTGTGCGTGTCGCCGTTGCGAAATTGAAAAAGGAAAGCAATTAACAGCGGGGGAGGAGGGCCATCGTTCAACACGCGTGCTCACACTCGTTACGCGTGTGGATGATTGAACGATTGTCCCTGGAAGCCGCGAAACACGAATCCCTCCTTTGGGGTGCTCGCAACGTGGCTGCTGGCCACGCACGCGTGAATATCGCCGGCCTACGCACGCGTAAATATTGTCGGTAGCACGTTACTATCCCATACCCCCTGCTCGGGCCAATCGGATACGCGTAATTGCAGCAACCGGCTGACGTTTCTCTTCTCGTTTCCATTTTCCAAAGCAGACTCGAGCTCGGCGGTGTACACGACGGAACGCGAGTACACGACCAGCCACATCAGCACGCAAACGTCTCCAGCCTCGCCGACGACATCGACCCGGGACATCGTCACCGTCTCCGTCCAGTACAATGTGTCAACCACAGACCTCGAAACCAGCCACGCCAGGTGAGTTTGCCAGTTTCCCGCATCCCGCGGCGACGTTGAAAACGATAGAGTGACGAGAAATAGAACGTGTGTGCACGCTGTGTGTATTTCCGGTGACACATCGGATCCGGTATCTCTAATTTATCATCGTTAATTGTATCTTTTGTAGAGACAGAGTTTTTTTTCTCTCTTCTCTCTTTTATATTAGTGGTCGTGGAAAATATTTTTCTTCTTTCTTGATGACTTGTTCCTTTCCGATGTGCTGTTAATTTAATATCTTTTAAGTGGAGTGGATCTTGATCTATAATTGGTTACAAATGTATCTGGCTACATTGGATATTTAATATAATTTTATGAATAATTGAATATTATAAAAGAGTAAGTTAGATATAAATTTTTGATTTTATATTTGCTATTTCATTCTGTATATAATAGTTTAATTTAAGGTGAAATTAAAATGAATTGTAGATAGATATACAATTGGTTAAAAATATGGATATTTGTTTATTTTTGAAATCAAAAAATTAACCATTTTATATTTATTCTGTTTTATTATTATTATAGTTGTATGTATAATAGATTAATATTACTTATTTTAATGTTAACAAGATTTTATATTTGGTAAAGTTTGTTTGTTATTTAAGAAAAGCTTTATCTTCATTATTTAATTTCTAAATAAAATAAGAGTCTTCTAAGATTTTTCTAAGATTCTTCTAACATAGAAAGCGCTAATTCAAATAACGATTTCTACAATTGACAATTATATTTATAAGTTACATTTTTCTTTAATTTATTTAATTTCAATATTAAATTTTGATAAACTTTTTAATTCAAATTTATGATTGAATGATTATAACTGAACAGAATTTTTAGTCATTGATTTATTATTAATTTGGTAAAAGTATTTTTACTATAAATTGTTTTTAATATTTATTGCAAATATTTAAAATTAGAAATCTCGCATTATTTTTTTTGTATATTTGATTTGTTTTAAAAAAATTTTATAAACATATTCTTATTCAATATAATAATTGCTATTGTTTTACAAAATGTTAATAGAGATTATGATCAATTATTGAGAAACTTTGAACAAATTTAAGGATTGTTTTAATGAGAAAATTACCTACAAAGTTTTGTGATATTATAAACTAATGTTAAATGATGCATAATATATGATCTAATGATCTAATAATTCACCGTTTGACATCAAAGTAGTTGATATTAGGAGTTTAATGTGTGTTTGTGTGAAGTAGCCATGCAGAAAGATAATTTCGATAGTTTGAACATTATTAATATTCGACAAATTAATATTGTTAGTTCTAAATTATCATAATTAAATGAATAGCTATATCGAAAGCTTATTTTAAAATCAAAAAAAATATTTTTTAAAATAATATTTAAAAAAAATATTAAATTTTCCAATATAAATAATAATAATCATGATATAATTAAATTTTTTATAAATTTTTCATAAATTTAAAAATAAAATTGTAAGATCCAAAATAAAACGAACGAATATCATTGAATAATTAAATTAAGTTTAAAAATTAATTAAATTTGAAATAATTCATTCGATCAAATATTTAAAATTAACAGCTAACAGCTGATTGATTTATCCAATGATTTTATTATGAATTTCTTAAAAATAGACTAACATATTTACATCCATTTTACTATGTCATTTTATTACAGCTTTCCAACTATAGATCGTTATCTTTATAGTTAGCTGATGTTAATCTCTATAAATGTTAACAGATTATTTGCAAATATATCTCATCACAAATCCCGAACTACATATTCAGAAACAAATCGATATTTTGAATCGTGTTCCATTTAAATAATACGATAACATAAATTAATATCCATTGATATTCTATATCTCAAAATAGTAACATTATAATCTTCCACTCCATAATCAAACATTCCACATTCTCGGTAAAATACATACTTAACTATAAATCTAAATATTTCATTGTATTTTCTTCGTCTAAAAATTCCTTTTTGAACATACAATTTACCGATTCCGTTTTAAACATTGCAGTAGCGTTGTGACGCAAAGATCGACTACTGTGATGCCCCAAACGCCCACCACAGAGATGACGGACCCACCTCCACGACAACCACCCCCGATGTTCCCGCCGATGCCAACGCCACCAAAGAACAACAATAACAAGAGGATAACGTCCGAGGCGGCGGAGAACGCTGCCTTAATAATCGGCATCATAGCCGCGGCGTTGATCGCCATTGTTCTGATCATACTGATCATTCTCAAGTTCAAAAATCGTCCAGAGACCAGTTACAAGGTTGACGAGACGAAGACCTTCTGCCAGGATCCAAATGCGGCACTGTTGGGCGCCGCTGGTTCCGGTCAACCGTTCAATGGTCCCTTGAAAAATGGCGCCAATGGTAGCAAAACCAACAAGAAACGAGAACTGATAGATATCAAAGAGTGGTATGTGTAGAGATGACTCGTCTTCAAGGTTCATGCGTCCGCTTGAATTGCACACGTGCTTCTTCATCTCGTGGCAAGATGAATAATAGGGAACTCTGAGAAACTTGACTGAGGAATGTGTTGAGCCTCTTCTTAGGTCCTTCATTGGTGCTAGGAGAACTAAATAAATATAAATTTTGAACACTGATTGATCAGCATAAAATAGTGTGTGTTCCTTGTGGGCGAACGAATGAGAAGAAAATAGTGTTCGATTTCAATTTCAATGAGTCACGAACTAATTTAAACGTCGTGATTTAGTCGAATCGTTAAATGCGATTTAAACGAGGTTCGACGATCATCGATCGTACTCAAAAGATCAGATCTCCTCAAAGCGGGTCAAACGTTAGGTGAATTAATCATAAGCATATCTATAATGTTACGTGCATCGATGGTGATCGAACCTGGTGATCGATGATTATGCTATTTGCAAATTGCATGCACCCAAAATGCAAGACGGAATCTCGTACGACAGACACTTGAGGTTTGAGGTTAGGAACGTCAGTTGGTGTCGTAGATGTCGCCGCGCATCAAAAGAAACCAAGATCAATCGCGCCGATCGGAAATATAGCAGAAGAAGAAGAAGAAGAAGAAGAAATGCTGATCAGAAAGAAAGAAGAAAGGAAGAGATAGAGGCATGAAAGTGCATTGGAGAAAATATAATCGAATAATTGTGCCGATCGAAATGAGCGATGGCGGACGTAGAGCACGGCGTTATTACTCTTCGTTAGAGCGATGCTCGGCTTTGATTCCAATACTTTCCCAATATTTTTCCAGTGCTGAGTGGCATCAAGCACGAAAGGCAACGAAATTTATAGCATTGAATCCTTGAAATACGATTGTACGATCACACAAACAAAGAAAAAGAAAAATAGAAAGAGATTGTGAATTCTCGTTATAGACTCGATAAAATCAAACTTCTTCCTTGTTGCTACGTATTGTTAGTTGTCTATTATATTCATTATATTCATGGAAAAATTATTACATACACGCGCATGATCCCTCTTTTTTTCCTCCATTTTCAAGAGGAACTCGGAGAAAAAAAAATAATTCGAAATTAGATATCATGTCTGTGAGGAATACGTATTTCGAGGATGGAAGAAAATAGAAGGAGGACAATTTTGCTTTTGTTTGAACGTTGCCATAGTCCATGATACATCCATGTACACGAGAAAGTGTTATACGGATACGAGAAAGTGTTGGAACTAACGCGTAAGAACGAAAGTATCAATACAAACGATCCTATCTAGCGATTAATGATGAACTTATTGTTGTATAGAAGAAGAAGAAAAAAAAAATATATATATATATATACGATATTTATCGATTATGTTATGCGTGTAAATTGTTTATTAAATTATAGATTTTATTAACACAACAGTGGAAGAAAGAGTGCATGTATGTACGTATGCATGGGAACGATGTGAAAGGGGGAGAGATAGTCCGCGTTGTTTTGTTTGAATATGATGATGCGGTTCGAGGTAACGTCGATGTATTAACCATAATTAAATGCATCATTGCGAAGATGATAAACTCTAAATGATCGCGCGCAAAAATGGAGGACACTGTCGTAGTAGTAAATGACACATAGCTACGCGCAGATCGATGCTTATACGTATACACAGGGTGTGAATGCATTGCCAAAGAATATAAATCGAGTTTAACCAGTGTTTAACCCTTTGATGTCCGATATTGATCTTCTTTAGTCGAACTATCATTGCTTCTTAATATATTCTCTTCATTTCGACCTTTGTATGATATATTTTTCCCATCAATTATAAGTACTTTTTACATTTTACATCTTTCTTTTTTTTTTTCCTTTTTCGCAATTTTCTTAATATTTTCCATTCCATCAGATGTGTATACACTTGTGTACCCAGTTTCGTCAATTTAAATAAAGTTTTCTGTAGAAATATCTATGGATTTTTAGAGAATGGATCGCAAAGGGTTATTTGTACTGGTACATCACACAAATTATTGTGGATATTTAAACTTGTTACTATTGAACTCTTTCGCCTCTATAAACACTCTCTCAGAGGCTTCTCTTCCAGTTTTCTATCGTCGAAATCTTATGATGAACGCACGAATAATCTTTCACTCAACAACATAGTTTTCCTTAAACGCGGCGAAAGTATAATAGTGGGCAAAATATTCTATATTTTCGTATCATATTGCTCAATCTTATTTTTCAATAGGTATCTGGTTAAGACTGGTGTTTGCTAGTTAAATTTGCAAGTTAAGATTAGAAATATAAATATAGATACTTTTATTATGGATAAATAAATTTGAAACGTGTAAATAGATATCTAAATTTTTGATGTTTTAACACATATTATCTTAAAGATATAATATTTCATAGTTATTTAATTTTTAAATGAATTAATAACACCAGTCTAGATTGCAAATTATTCAGTTGATTTAAAAATTGACGTAAAAATCTTCGCGTAAAAATTATATATTTATTAAGTCCTTGTTAATATATAACTTAAATAGATTGCTAAAATTTTTGATATAATTCGATTAATCTTGTTATTGTCTATTCCATATTAAATTATTCCAAATTATTTCAATTCGTCAAGAATTTGTCGTTTCTCTAAAAAAATTATTATCTAGAAAACGCAAAAACGCATAAAATTGGTCGATTTTGCAAAAAAAAAAAAGCAATAATGATTGTCATTGATTTTCAAACTGTTGACGCGCACTTCTAAATCGATCAATTTTGTTGTCGAAAAGACGGTGTGATATACACTCGCGGATGAACGAAAGGGAGAGAGAGAATGTGAAAAAGTAATGTTTAGGTACGGTAATAAAAGGAATCTCCTTAATCCTTGACTAAAAACGAGATGCAAAACGTCCGATTGTTGAATGGTTTATAAGGTATAACTTTGTAAACTGCTCACTACGAGCTAATAACTCGCCATTTTTTCTAAAAACGACGTACCTTGAACATCATGAAATCCTAAAGTCCGATAAAATAAAGTAAAATAAAAGATGAAAATTAAAAAAAAAAAAAAAATATCGAAAGAATAAAATGAAGGAGAAGAAAAATGTAAAATTTCTCGTATTCTTCGTTGTCTATTCTTTTATGATTTTCAAAAAAATATAAGAATAATTTTAATATTGTTGATTAAATGTTTTTTGGATTTTAAAAGGATTCCATGGAGGTTAAAGATTCGAGGAACGCCGAAAAATTTGTTTTTTTGTTCGCGACTCGACTTTGTGCCATTTCTCTAAACAACTTCTAGAGAAACTTCTTGGATTTTCGTATCAAATTTATTCTTGTTAATTATCAATGAAGTCCAACTCGAAATGTATTTGCTAACGAATGAACTCATTAGTCTCGTTATCGTTACGATTCGCGTTTAACGCGCTTTGACTCGTATCCCTATGACTTTACAGAACTTACAGCTCGATTACTTCTCTAATTATCAATGGTAAATATCCTCTTATTATTGGTTTTTACGGCCAAATATCAGACAAGCCGCCATTTTCGTAGTATCGTAGACTTCTTTCCAAATATTTAATTTTTATTTGATTAATCGTCGATTCTGATCGATACCATGTCGTTTTTCTATCGTTTCAGTTTCTCTCATTAGAAAATTTAATGAATCCTCTCTTTTAATACACGCTTTAAAGATTTGTCGAATGCTTCTGATATACGAAAAACTGTAAAATGAAACTATGAAAGTTATAATTAGTTAAAAAAAATCAAATTTTTTAAACTAAAAATAAAAATAAATAAAAATGTTGTTAGCATCGCTTTTGATAATATCAGAATATAAGCTCTCAGGGAAGCACAATTCATTTTTTAATTAGAAAGAAATTCCGAAACCAAATTAAATCAAATCAATTTACGAACTAACGCATATCAAAATGAAACTTTTTAATAGATTGTCCGCTCGATACAAAAAAAAAAAAAAAAGAAAATCGATGAAACGGCGAATCCAGAATATCATAAAGAAAAATATCACGATACTTTCAATAGCTTATCGATACAATGCCGATTTTCTGTTTTCTCTTAACAAGAGGAAAGATTCGTACAACACCGACAAACGCTTATGCGAATATAAATGAGAAACGTGTTTGTAAGTATGTACACGCGTTTCGAATTGTCATCTAATATATAAATAATACAGTCACATTTATTTCCGTATATACGGAAATCATTATCAATTGGTGAATGGAGAGAAGATTCAAGAATGAAATAATTGTTTGCAAAAAAATATTTCTAGAAAAACAATCAACATTTGCATTAGACTCTTTAAAAATTGAAAAAAAGAAAAAAGAAAAAAAAATGAAAAATGCAAATAAAAGAAAAAAAGACGAACAAAGAATTTTCGAGTAATACCGTTTCATATCTTAATTATACAAGAGCTTGATAAATTTAAAAATCTAAATATAGCACGATTTTTATTAATTACTGAAAAAATGAAAATCGTAAGTCTAATTCCTCGCTTTCTTTTTTTTTTTTTTTAAATTTTCTTTTTAAATTTTTTCATCGTTCATTTTTCATTATTCTTGCGATACTTCGTTCAATTGATTCGATTGAATAAAAAAAAAAAAAAAACGATTACAATTATACACGACGCTTAAAAATGGCACAATAATCTCTATTCTCTCGACTTTATCGATCTTCATCCTCGAAATCATTCGTAGGCTATAGAAAACGATAAGTCGATGCGGATTTTTGTATATTTACGTGGCTAAAGTTGAGTGGGCAGTCTTAACGATATCGCCGTTGCATCGTTGACACATTTAAAAATAATAAATTTTCACCATCAAAATATCAAATTTGTTATGACGTTATACTCAGTCATGAAAATTTTTGCGAACTGAAACGAATGATTGATAAAAAAATAACACAAGATGCAATTTATAAAATAATATATAAAATATATAAAATAATTTGTTTATCACGATTAACGAAATGTCTTGGCACTTTCGTATTAACGGGAAACAAATGGTAATGTGATAATGTTTATTTAAATAAAACATTTTCTACTGTTAAGAATTAATATTGATTTTTTTGCATACATTAGATTATGAAATTTTGTTAAAAATTATTTGCTATCTTTTCATATTGAATTATGATGCATAATTGAAATTATATATGAGTTTTTTAAATTATTTATCGAGAATAATTTATTTTATTAATTTGTGAAAAATAAAAGAATTTTCTCCATTTAAAAATCTTATTTAAAAACATATATAAAATTATTTCAATTAAACATTTATATCTCACGAATTGTATTATATTCCATATAAAATGGCCCATCCTGTATCATATAAGTGCGATTAAATACGCGTTTTGTAACATATACATATATACAAAAAAAATTCAAAACAAATATTAAGTACAAAGATAATTTTTTCTAACAATAAGTCATTTATCTTCACATAATCAAAAACTCATGTCTTTTAAATGTAAATCGAATGATTTATCAGATTAATTCACCTCATCAGTTTTTGCGATCATAAATTTTTCGTTAATATGAAAGTACCTTAGTGAATTTTATTGTTTTTTTTTCTGAAAAAAAAAAAAAAAAAAAGAAAGAAAAAAACACGAAGCCGATTTATTATCTCGTTCTGGCATATCGCGTGCCAGAAAATGACAAACCATATCATTAATCAAGAATATGTGTTCACCAACTATCGTAAAACGCGAACATATTGTTATCACTGCCCTCCAAACTCTCTATCTGCATATCCTTCAGTGTACTGACGATTAATATTTATACTAATTAACTTCTAATAAACTAATTAACTTCTAATAAGATATCTTATCGAGCAAAATGTTACTCTAACTTACTTACTTAAAGCACTAAAAATCTTGAACTTAAGTGTGTCGCGAATATGACGATAAATGTGACGTCGTATTTACACTTAATTATTACCATGTATGGTAACAAAGAAAATATATGAGAAGAAAGAAAGAATAAAGAGACAAAGAATGTAAAATAAAAGAAAAAAAAAAAAATGAAAGAGCGAAAGAGAAAAATGAAAAGAATATTATGTGCAAAGAATATGTGCGTGTATGTATGTGTTTGTGTATGTGCATGAAAAAAGAAATGAAAAAAAATCACACATGTCCGCACGCAAAAAAAAATAATAGCGTGACATATGTATATCGCGAACCGAAAAAATTGTTGGATAGTATGCAAACAAAAAGAGAAAAGAAAAAAAAAAATAATAAGCTCACACACAAGTGTATCTAGAATTGCTATAGCTAGATGGAATTATATTTTACAATTGTACAGTTAAATATTCGGACGCACTAAACTGGTTCAATTTATAGATAGTGAAAATAATGCTGTAAACATGATCGAAAAGATGCAAACAGTGTGAAACAGGAAATTAATAATAAAATAAACAAATGATATTAAAAGTGATAAAGTGGTAAAATTCGCAAAACACAAAAGATCAATAGCGATTACAGAATATTTTTGTTTTTTATTAAGCTGAAACTCCAGATTTTTACACGTATATTATTATATGTGTGTATGTAGTAGGATTTGAGTGCGTATATAATTTACATCAGAAATCGGTCCTTTTTGGACAGGAAAAGGTATATATATATACGCATGCGTTTACACGTATGTATTCTGCGACGAAAGAAAGCGATCGAGTCAATTACAGCTTGACGTGATTTTCAACGTGATTAAGCTGACTCTTTCGTTTTCGGGAATTTAATGTGGATACAAGCAAAATATATAAGATACGAGCTGTAGCGTAAATGCATTTAGATTTTTTACATGTCAATACGAAGCCTCCTGTGCCGTTTCGTTAGAATTCTCCCAATTTATAAACGCGCAGATCTTCGACATCACAATACAACACAATAATCACGTAATCAATTCGCAGTTTTTTTTTCTTTCGCCGTAGCATTTTATGTTTTACAAATCATGAATGAAAAGGACAAAAACAAAATGTAAGCAAAAGAAAAAAAAAGAAATACTATTAATAATATGTTTTACAACTTATTAATACAAGAAAACAAATACACATAACACATATACAGATACATGTACACGACACACGAGTAATATACTAGCGCGCGTATATACACGCATTACGAATTCTCGTGAAAAATTGGAGACATGTAAATATATAGAAATAATGCCGTAACTACGAAATTATATGAATAAAGTATTGAAACTGAGTATGAATTTAATTCCATACCTTTCCTAGTTAGTTCTACTTTTAAAAATGTAATTTTTAAAAATTTATTGTAAAATTATTGTAAAAATTGAAAAGTTTAAATTAAGTTATAAGTTTAGCTATTAAAATATTATCGCTAAATCATGTGATAATTTAGTAATAACTATTGATTAGTGAATTATTAAATACAACTATATTCGAAATATATATATATATATACTAATATAAATATATACTATAGATTATTAATTTTTTAGTTTATTAATTTTATTTATATTAATTTTATTATTATTAATTTTATTTATATTATTGTCATATCTTTAAATTATAATAAAATTTTTTATAATAAAATGAATTTTTATGAAGCAAATGAGATTATAATATTTAAATTTACTTATATTATACATTATATTTTTGTGAGTATGTTTAATTTAAATTCAGATATGACAAATTTAAAATATATATATGTCATAACTAAACAAAGAAATTCCAACAAATTATAATAATTAAATTATAATTATAAATTATCATTATCATTAATTATAATCATTTACTAAATTTATATATTTATATTTGCTATAAAAAGAAAAATCACTAAAATATGAAGCTCTCACTTTTAAATATAATAAATATAAATTTAAATTAATTATTATTAATTGATGATAATAATAATTAACTTAACTGGATATAAAATAAATTATATTTTATGATTTTTAAATATTAGATAATTTATAAGACATTAAATATTTAAAATTTATTTGCTCTTTATCATTATATTTTCATATATATTTCTTTAATAATATATATATATAATATATAATAATAATTATAATATATATATAATATATTATATATATATATATATATATATATATATATAACAATTTAAATGCATCGTATATATATTTAAATTATTATTGTTTCTTAACATTTCTATATTTAACATTTCTTAACTTAAACAAAAATATAATCTTAATTAAAAATAATTTTAGAATTTTTTTTATAATAATTTCTTTATAATATATATAAGCTTTAATATATTTTTATAATATATTAAGCTTAATATATAATAGATTTAATAGGATTTAATAAGCTTATAATCAGAAACTTTCATGAATCATATTTTTTTTTCAGAAATGTAAATAAAAAAATTAATTCTTACAATAATATCTTGTTTCTAAATGATGTTATAAATATTTATATTATGCATATAAACATAAGTTAATAGACCTTAAAAAAATATTTTTATTTAAATGTTATAAATTTTTTGTTATAAATTATTATAAATTATTATAACATGTTATAAATTATTTTAATGTAATTCATGAGCAATTACTCGAATAAAAAAATATTATTATATATAAAAATATTATATATTAATTAAATATTTTAAAATGATATAAGATATAAATTTATAACAAAAATTCGAGTATACATAGAATGATTTCGAATATACATCTTTAACATCAAAAAATTTAGAGGTTATGTATAAGAACAATTGCTAGAAAGAACACGTTAATAACATGATCCAACAAGAATTAATGTTTGAATTTAGTTTACTTTTAATTATAGAAAAATAACAAAATGAAAAATCATTGATCGATATTTATGTATTAATTATATATTTAATAATATATATCGAAAAACACTTTTAAATTGTTTATCAGTCAAAAGACTGATAGATATAGGTAAATTTTATTCTTTATTGAAAATTCAATTATAATATTTTCTATATTTTTACAAAATTAATTTTAATTTAATTATTATAATCAATGTGCTGTTTTGTAATAAAATTATAGTGCATAAATAAATATAATGAACAAGTCAATTAATATATTATTTACGAAAATTAATTTGCAAAATTAATTTTGATTATTATAATGAATATTATAATGAATATTATAATATTTCTATAATAACATGATGTTATATAAATAAATAAAATAAGTAAATTACTTTAATTGATATATTATTTAGGAAAATGCCAGATATTAAAGTTACACCTTTAGGAGCTGGTCAAGATGTTGGAAGAAGTTGCATTCTTGTATCAATGGGTGGAAAGAATATTATGTTAGATTGTGGCATGCATATGGGCTTTAATGATGAAAGGAGATTTCCAGATTTTTCATACATAATCCCTGAAGGTCCAGCAACTAATTACATAGATTGTGTGATTATTTCACACTTTCATTTAGATCATTGTGGTGCTCTTCCATATTTTACAGAAATGGTAACATAAATTATATAAATAACATATTGAAATATGTTTTTTTAAGAAATAATTTCATTTATAGGTAGGTTATACTGGACCAATTTATATGACACATCCAACAAAAGCAATTGCACCAATTTTACTTGAAGATATGAGAAAAGTTGCAGTAGAACGTAAAGGAGAAAGCAATTTTTTTACATCACAAATGATAAAAGACTGTATGAAAAAAGTTATTGCTGTTACATTGCATCAATCTGTAATGGTTGATTCAGAATTAGAAATAAAAGCATATTATGCAGGACATGTACTTGGTGCTGCAATGTTCTGGATTCGTGTTGGTTCACAATCAATTGTATATACAGGAGATTATAATATGACACCTGATAGACATTTAGGTGCTGCATGGATAGATAAATGTAGACCAGATTTACTAATATCAGAATCAACATATGCAACAACCATTAGAGATTCTAAGAGATGTAGAGAAAGAGATTTCTTAAAAAAAGTATGTAATAATTAATATTATACATTAGTATCAAATTTTACATAAAGTTGTTTTTTAGGTTCATGAATGTATAGATAGAGGTGGCAAAGTATTAATCCCTGTATTTGCTCTTGGACGTGCACAAGAATTATGTATATTATTGGAAACATATTGGGAACGAATGAATTTAAAAGTTCCCGTGTATTTTGCTTTAGGATTAACTGAAAAAGCTAATAATTATTATAAAATGTTTATTACTTGGACAAATCAAAAAATCAAGAAAACTTTTGTACAAAGAAATATGTTTGATTTTAAACACATAAAGCCATTTGATAAAGCATATATTGATAATCCTGGAGCTATGGTAGTATTTGCTACTCCAGGTATGTTGCATGCAGGATTATCTTTACAAATTTTTAAAAAATGGGCTCCAAATGAAGCAAATATGGTTATTATGCCTGGATTTTGTGTCCAAGGCACTGTTGGACATAAAGTTTTAAATGGTTCTAGAAGAATCGAATTTGAAAATCGACAGATTGTAGAAGTTAAAATGGCAGTAGAATATATGTCTTTTTCTGCTCATGCAGATGCAAAAGGTATTATGCAATTAATACAATATTGTGAACCAAAAAATGTTATGCTTGTACATGGTGAATTTGCTAAAATGGAATTTTTAAAAGAAAAAATAAAACAAGAATTTGGAACTAACTGTTATAATCCTGCAAATGGTGAAACTTGTGTTATCACAACTATTTCCAAAGTGCCAGTAGATGCCTCTTTAGCATTATTAAAAGCTGAAGCAAAAAAATATTCAGCTTTGCCACCAGATCCTAAGCGAAGAAGATTACTCCATAGTGTTTTAATGTTACGAGAAGATGGAGTATGTCTTGTAGATGCAGATGAAGTAATTAAATTATTTTATTTAATTAATATATATTATTAAAAATATAATTTATTATTATTAAAATATAATGATTTAAAATTTTTTTTAAGGTAACAAAAGCTGCAGGAATAACAAAACATGTAGTAAGATTTACATCCACTGTACAAGTAAGAGATCCTGGTCCTGCACATTCAACAACTTTGAAATTATTGCAACCATTGAAAGAAAGATTATCAGGTTGGACAGTTCAGTTAACAGATGGATCAATATCTGTTGAATCCGTTTTAGTAAAAGTAGAAGGTGATGAAGATGATCAAAAAAGTGTATATGTATCATGGACAAATCAAGATGAAGATTTGGGTAGTTATATTTTAGGATTTTTACAAACAATGTTGAATTAAAAAATGACATAAACTGTATTAAAAATAAAAATAATATTCACTTAATTGATAAATGATACATAGAATTTTATATAATGTGTGATATTGCTACGATGAATAGACATTATATATAGATTATAAATTTATTGTAATAAAAATCTTTTTATTATAAATA
This sequence comes from Apis mellifera, assembly GCF_003254395.2. Taxonomy (NCBI): domain Eukaryota; kingdom Metazoa; phylum Arthropoda; class Insecta; order Hymenoptera; family Apidae; genus Apis; species Apis mellifera. Next base: position 2,288,019 of record NC_037642.1, on the reverse strand, counting down.
TTATATTATTTATTAATGATCAAAAATTATCATTATAATATAATAGGTAAATTGTTTTATAATTTTTAGTAAAAATAAATTTGATAATTTATAGTAACATTAATTATTTACATTTTTTTTTTTTTATATAAATATTTAAAATATAATTTTTTTAATAATATCAATATAACATAATAAATTTTATACTTTTTAAAATTAAATTATTTCACATTATTTTTATATTGAATACTTTTTTGTGAAAATTAATGTGCATAATTATATTTCACATTAATTTGTATATCAGTTTTTCTTAATCAGTTAATCTTTTCCAGTTAATCTTATGTTTTCTTATTTACATTATGAATATTCATAAAAATCTGATATTCAATGTACTTTTTTATTCCATGCCTTGAAAGCATTAGAATTTTTATTATTATACAATATTTATATATTTATCTATGTCAATTCTCTTTTAATGTCATTCTAAACATTATTAATTTAATTCGAAATAAAATTCCAATGTTAATAATGTTTAGAAATATTTAAAAATGTTTTACAAATGTTTTATAAAATAAATAGTGAAGGAATTCAACAAATGAATCTTTGATAATTTTGTTCTTCAATAAAATTTTCTGTTATTAAATCATACTTTCATTTATTTAAATTATATTTTTGTTATTCCATTAAACATTCATATATTAAAACATTATATTTTACAAGATTATCCTAGAGATACATTATAAAGCTAAATATATATATCTATATTTTTTATATCAAAGATTAATACATAAATACATTTAAAAAAAAAAAAAATATTAAAAAAAATATATATATAATGATATTCAATCTTAAGTACATGAAAACAAATATTGATAAAAACTCTCTAAAGATATTTTACACGAAACAAATATAAATAAGAAAAATAAATAATAAAATAAATAATAAAAAAAATAAAGATAGAATAAAAATTGTTACCAACTATTGAGCATTAAAGATATCTAAAGAATATCAAAACATCTTTCTAAAAGCATGATGTCGCTAATAATCAATTCTTACTTTATTTCTATTTTCTTATGTTTAATCTTTCTTTATTTTTATTTTACTACATTCTAGAAATATTTTTCCAATTTATACTCTATATTCATTTTTCTTTTGCATTTGTTCTTTTTATTTTTATTTGTTTTACAAAATTTATGCCTAAAAAAAAAAATGACTTTAACAACTAGAAATGATTCTAGTTAATTATATTGTTTTCTTTGTCTAATCGAAAAATCAATAAAATATATTCGATCCAATTTTTGTGTTAAGTATTATAAAGTATTATTGAAGTATATTTTTATTCTTATATCATACATATTTTGTATACAAATAATATAATTTTTCGTTTTTAACATTTCAAAAATATTGTATAAATATATTAACATCCTGTATATTTTTCAATTCCTCAAAATTAGAAAGGAAATACTAAAATATTAAATACTAGAAAAATTTCACATGCTATTTCATTATATTCTTTTATATAATGAAAATAAAATATATAATAAAATAAATTTAGAATAATTATACTGACAAATAATAAATAATTTTACTGCCAAAAATTTCAATTTTATATCAAGAGATCAAAATTTGACAGAATACAAAACTATGTATAATTATGTATAAGAATATGTACGTATATCATTATAAAAAAAATATTAGTTATAATATTTAATATTTTTTGTTATGGAATATAAAATTCATATTCTATATCAAATTTATTTTTTTTAACGATATGTATATTTATTTGTTTATTTAAAATAATATAAATATGAATTGATTATGAATTTTTGAAACTTTTATTGAAGCACCAATCAAATCAACAAATACTACTTTCCAGCTAATTAAGCTGTTTTATTTTATTTTCGATTTATCCAATGCAAAATTAAATTACTTATATTTTAATAAATAGATTTAACTAATATTTTTATATTTTCACTTTCATGTTTATTTCGGTATCTAAATTATGCCAGATATATAATAAATTTTTAAAAAAATTTTCAAAAATTTCAAAAATTATGAATGTATTAATATTTTGAATAAATAATCTTAAAATTTAAAACGTATAAAATGTGGGTAAATAACTTACATCGTTCATTATAGTTACAAATTGTTATTGAAACTTATATATAATATAATAACGTGAAATAAAACAATAATCTTTTTAATCTAACTCTAATTTTAATGTAAAATATAAATAAGTACTGCGCTAAAACTTACATGATTTTGTAAATAAACGAAACAATGATATTTTATGAAATATTTAATATATTATAAATAGAGTATTATTGCCTGTTTAGATTATAGTAAAAATTATAACTGTTTTGTAAAAATAAACTAACAAATAAAAACTTTAAAACAAACGTTTTTAAATGCCCCATTTATATACTGATTACTCAATCTTGTTTAAATTTTATATTTAATATTTATTGTTATTAAAATATACCAGATAAGACAATAATTTTAATTATTTTATTTACTATCTTTAGAGACATAAACTTTATAAAAGTTATATGATTTAGAGGAAATAAATAATAATTTTTTGTAATTAGAAAAGATTTCTAAATATTTTCCGTTTTCTATTTTTTAAATGTTTATCGTTTTTGTTTCAAACAAAATAAATATCATTTAAATAACTTTTTACACAAAAAATAATTATTATTTCTATATAATATTTTTCCATATCTATTAAAAATAATGAAAATATTCATAGTTATTGAAGTTATTGTCCTATCCAGAGTATATTTATTAAAATTAATTTGTCAAATTTTCTTCATATTTTATAAAATTAATTATTTGTTTGTATAATTTAAAATTGGCTGTTTAAAATATCTATTGAAATTTTCATATATTATTTTTATATAATAATCATATGAATATAGTCATTTATTGCACATTAATTCATTAATGATTTCAGTTTTGTATACAAATCTTTTAACAATATGAAAATCATCTAAGATTTTGTCTGTTATTGATTAAAAAATAATAATAATAAAGATATTTGAAATATCACTCATATTAGAACATTATGTGTTTCATTAAGTATGATAAAGTATATTTTGTTCTATAAATGATTTTATGAATAATAAATTTTAAATAAACTATGAAGATTTTAAACACATCTGAGTGTTTTACATAACAAAAATAATAATTAAATAACTATTATTCAGTAATTTACAATATAATTTTAATAATTGTTGAATTATGCTTTTTTCTATTAATTGTGTAATTGTAACAAACACCAGCTCTATTTCTTCTTAATGTCTAACTACAAAATTATTTATATTTTTCCTCATATAATAAAATAATATATTTTTCTCATAAGAAACATTATTCATATTTTCATTATTATGTTAATCTTCTCAATGGTCAAATTTTCCATTGATATTTATGTAATGTTGGAGTTTTTGTAATTTTACATGTATTTCCTTTATCAATTGTCTCGATCAATTATGCTGCATTAACGCAGCTTGTTCTTTGAAGTTATTTTTTTCTTGAACCACCCTGAAAAATACATAAAAAAAATTTTACTGTATTATCTAATATGTGCAAAATACAATATAAAAATAATTATTTGTACATTCTCTCCAGCAGATATAAAATAAACAATTCATTTTTTTATTCCATTAATTATTGATTTAATATTCTATAATTTACATAAACTTTGTATATTAAAAATATAAATAATTAGAATATATCTACTGGAAATAAATACTAAAAATATCTAATAAATATCTTATAAAGCTTAAATAATCATTTAAAAAGCTTATATTCATGCTGTTTGAATTTTAAAAAAAAAAGAATTTTAAACAATATATTGTGTTTAAAATATTAATCTTTTATCATTCTCCATTTTTAATATTACAAAATTCAAAAGCAAACAGCATAAACTTAATTATATAACAAAATAATAATAAAATAATAAATAATAATAATAAATAATAATAAAAATTTTTACATAAGCACATTTCTCCTAAATATTGTGGCTGTTAAAAAAAATACACTATGTTATGTCCAACAATATATTTACCATCTGTAAAGAAAGTTAATTAAACATATAAGAGCAAAAGCAATACAAATGTACAAAAATAAAAAAAATAGCAGTGATGAAAAACTATAATGAAAAACTATGATAAAATCAATGGAAAATCACATATTCAATTTGATAGAGCAAACAAAATTTTTTTATATAATAGTGTGTCCTTTACCCCAGTGTTTGTGTTTATAAAAATTGATTCATATGTAGTTATGCATATTCTTTGATATTCATCATTTATACATCATCACTTCATTCGCTGACAATATTATAAATTTTTATTTATTTTTGTATAAATTTTTTATACTTATATTGTATATATTGCATTTTCTATAAACAAAATATTATTATTAATATGTTATAAAATTTTATGATAGACATAATTATATTTTATATTGATATAAATGATATAATGATATAATAATATATTTCACTATATATATATAATTTGATACAATTTAAAAAATATATAAAATTTATTTCCTTTAATGATGTATAGGGACAGACAAGATGCAAGACACAAAATGCATTATGATGATTAAATAAAATATAAAACTAATGAGATCTAAACACTGTGCAACATATTTGAACATATATGTTATAGGCCAGAACTTAAAATAGCTAAAAATAAAAAATTAATGAACATATTTTTAAAAAATTAAGAAATTTGTCAATGAAATATGTACAAAAACAATATAAGAAATATTATATATTGTAATTAATGCTCTATTTATCAATAAATATTAATATATCTAATATTAAATCTAATATTTTATTAAAATATCTTAATAAAATTATATTAGAATTTAATTATAATTCTTAATAGAAATAAACAATTTTTATTCAAATTTATAAATCATATAATCAATATTTTGTATTATATTTACTATTTTTGAAAAAAAAATTATAATCATAAAATATTTAATGTTCATAGTATTTTTTAACATACTATTATGTACAATTTAAATATTGAATAATTACATTTGTTATTTCTTTGCTAAAGAAATGTTACTAGTTGTAAGCAAATAATAAAATAGTGCCCATTAAAATAAAAATATAAATGTTTAATACTACGAAAAATAATGTGTGCGTAAATTATTATTTTAAAATTAACTATTAAATAAGATTATAAATTATAGTATGACCTGGCATAAACTGCTATTAGCAGTTTACTATCAATCCTTTTAAAGGAAGAAAAATTCCAGAATCTCATACTTTGATTTGCATACCTGCGAATCTGCGCCGTTTTGCCATGGATTTCTTAGTGGACTGTCAGAACAATCAAAATAACAAAATTGTTATTTATCGTTATGGTATGAGATTTTATATGTCAAAGCAAATGTTTTTAACAATCGAATCGTGATGAATCGCTGTTATTTTAATAATATCTGCTATTTTAAATAAATCTTGAATATTTTTTTATATTTTATGAAACAAACACTGGGATAATGGGAATTATAAATATATTATTATATGTAATAAATTATTATAATTTATAAAACATTATTATAATTTGCATCAAATTTTCCAAAATAAGATAATCAATGACTCAACATTGCTTCGTAATAATTTCGTAATAACAAATAATTTCATAATAAATTCATAAATTTTTTTAGAAAAAAATAATTTATTTTCTTTTTTAAAAAATATTATGCAATATTAAAAAGAATGCTTACAGCAATCATATTATTTTTAAAACAAAATAAAAAATGCATACATAATATATAAAATGCTATTAGCATATATTTTTATTATGTATATCGCGATTCATAACTTGTAAAACATTCTAAATATTATAGCTTTTATATAAATAAATTATATAAATATTTTTATATAAATAAATTCAATATAAAAAATGTACTGAAATATTAAAAAGTATTATTATTAATTGTTAATTTAATTTTTGATTTAAAAATGAAACATTTAAAGTTAATGTATATACGTATATATATATATATATATATATATATATATATATATATATATATATATGTAAATCGTATTTAAATAATTTTTTAATAAATTATAAAAAATACTATATTAATATACATAAAATAATATAAAAAATGTATAAATATATAATTATAAAACATAATTAATAATTATATATATTATATAATTAATATTTAATATATATAATATATATATATAAAATTTATTGTCTCATATAACTACATATCATTTATAAATATTTTTAATATTTTTATAGACAGCCACAATAAATAATATTAAATTATAATTAAATTATATAATTAAATTATTGAAACCAACAAAAGTAGGTCTACTACAAAATACTGTTCAAATAGACTACTAAATAATATTCTGTAATATTGTAAAATAATAAAAGAGGACTCCAAATTATCACAAGGAATTATTATTGTTTTATATATTATATTGTTTTATGTATTATATAGAGGAATAAAAAAAGTAATTTTATTTTAAATATATTTTTTTATATTTTTTATATATTTTAGATATATTATAAATTTAAAAATTAAGAATAATTGGAAATTTTCACCAATATTATGCAAATTAAAAAATATGCATATACATTTATATTATAAAAGATTTAAAATCAATATATAAAGCAATTAATTATTTATAATTAAAATTAATAAAATATTTATGACATTATTTAAAATAACATTCATTGTAATACTGAGTCCAAACAAAAATATTACATTTTAATAATTAAATGAAGTGCACCTATATAGTAACAGAGCCAATAAGATTTGTTCCTCTTTTCACAATTTTGGAGTTTACCTTCCTTTTTTTCTTGTGCTTTTTATGCTGCTGGCTCATCAATGGATTCCAGCTAGCCTGTGTGTTGTGATCTGTCATATGACAAGATTTGGAGGAGTATTTTGTAGTAAGGGGGCTGTTGTCAATTTCTTGTTGAGACTGAACCAAATTGATGGGCTTGATTATGGAACAATTTGCGAACTCTGTATTCTTGAGAAGAATATTTTCTAATGCAGCTATCAGAGTCTGTGTTGCTAGTGGGGGCTGCATTTCAGATATATTATTATTTTTACTCACCACACAATATATTAGATGACGACAATTTATCAAATTTTTTAATTAAAAAATCAAAAAAAAATTTTCAAAATTGTCGTTTCAGAAATTAATTAAAAATGAAATGATAATCACAATCAAATTATTGATATATATACATTTCATAAAAACATTTTTTCATTTTTTTTATATTTTATTAAAATAATCCACATACCTTTGTACCAAAATAATATATGATCTATAAAATTTCTTTATATTTAAAAAAGAAAAGTTATACTATTATCCTTATATTATTAAAAGATTTACATTTTTGACGTATAAATAAATATAATAAAAACATATATTATTTACAAATATTTTTTTTAAATAATTTAAATTTTTCAAACAATAATAGTAATATATATAAAGAATATTATCTATATTATTTTTTAAAAATTAATAATAAGAAAAAAATTCTTAATATATCATTTTTCTAAATACAAAATTATATACAAAATATCTATAAAATAGCGGTAATAATATATTGATAAATTATAGTTTTATTAGCAGATTTATTTTAATAAATATTAAATAAATATTAAAAAATTTATAATAATTATTATAAATAAGATAATAATTATTAAAAGATTTAATTAAGATTTGTTTTTTAAATATAATCAAATGTAATTATTATAGATGAACTATGTCAAAAATATTAAATACGATAAATAATTGAAATATATATTATATTGAAATTTAAATGAAATTGTATATATAAATATGAATTTAACTAAAATATTCAAGCAATAATACTACATCTGTTAAATTTATAATATTCATTAGATAAATATTTATAAAGAATTAAAATTAAAATTAGATTTCTTTTGTTCTGCTGATATTAGTCCATTTAATAAATATCATTTTTTATAGATAATACTTTGTAAAAGAATATTGATATAAATATTAAAACTGTATTTTAAATAAATTTCATATTTGAAAAAAACTAAAAAAAATAATAAAATTTTATGACACAAGATACATACATTATCAAAGTTTATTTTGTCAAAGTATTTAAATACTTAAGTAACTTTCACAAAATAATATTTATATATGAACTGTTATACTATATAATTATTACATATAGTACAATAATAACAATAAAACGCAAAAATCTATGTTAGTAATTATTTTCACAAATTATAATTAATACATTCAGAATTTTGCAGCATTATTTAATTTTTTACATTTTCGCATTATAGCCATAACTTTTATTATTATAGCTATAACATAAGTTTTTAATTTTTTTATACAAAAGGCACTGGATAAAAATTAATTAAAACACTTACAAAACATTTAAAATCAATGTATACTAACCTCAGAATTAGAGCATTCAGAAGTAGGTGGCCCATTTAATGTTGGTTGTTCTGAACTGCTACAACCGTCATGAACTTCACTCTAAAATTAATAGAGCATTTTAATGATATATTTCATTAAATTTATTCTATTTGTTTAAAAATTTTTTTTTTGTATATTATGTAATTCGACGATTTTAATATTATATTGATAGATGTATAAATATGTATAAATATCATTTTATATATTTTTTATAATTTAAAAATCTTTATTTTACTTTTCTACTTTTCTATTTTCTTTATTTTACTTTTATTGTCAAATATCTTATATTAAATTCACATATAATAAAAAAAATGTATAAATCATTTAAAACAAAAAATAAATCTCTAACAATTATCTATATACATATATATAATACCTTAAGTTGTGACATTTTTTGATGAAGTTGTGTAATGACACACTGTAATTTCTCCAATTCTACTTCTACTGTTGCTCTTTTATTACATTCTATTAGAAGTTCTTCTGATAATCGTGCTTTTTCCTATAACATCAGATTTATCATATATTTTTCAATATACTTCAGATAAATATAATTTTATATTTATTTACCTCTTGAAGTTTTTCTAATGTAGCTAGATCCTGAGTGTTTGTTTCATTCAATTTTGGTGTAGATCTAAGTGCCAATAATTCGGCATTAGTTTGTTCTTTAAAAAATTCAGCATCTTTTAATCTGGTTTCCAATTCTACTACTTTATCTTGTAACTATACAAATATAAAATAATCATTTATTTACCATTATTTTATATATTTTATTATTATTTATTATTTTTATATATTTATATTTTTTTACAAATAAAAAATAATATTAGATATATTTTTAATATATTTTTTAACTTACATTTTCATGAATATTTAATTTATTCAAAAGATCATTCAATTTAATCCTAAGAGTTGCTATCTCATTTTCTTTCTGTCGAAGTTGAGACATCCATCTTGTTTCTTCTGATTCTACATGACTTTGAAGTTTATTGAGCATACCTTCCTATAAAATTTTGAATATATTTGTAATTTAAATTTAATAAAAATGTATCATAAATATAAAAAAAAATATAAAAAAAACTTACTGTATCATCAATAATTTGTTTATAATGTGAAACCATATCTTGCAAATTTTTATTTTGTTTTTCTAATTCTGAATGAGTATCAACTGTATTTTTCTTTTTCAATTCAGTTAAAACTATATTCACTTTTTGTTCATAAATTTTGAGCCATTGATCATATGACTTTTCAGATATTTTTATTTCAGGAAATATCCTTTGTAATAAAGTCTTTGTTAATTCTTCTTGTTCAATTTTTAATTTTTGTGTAACTTCCTAAAAATAAATAAATAATTGTTATAAAAAATTTTAATATTTTATTAAATAAAAAAAATAAATTTTTATATAACGATTAAATATTACAATTTATTCAATTTTATGTAAAAAATAAAAAAAAATAATAATTTTAAATTTTGAAAAAAAAAGAAAATAAAAATTAGCATAAATAAAATGGGGACTTACATCAAAGTTACTCCCATTATTATTACATTTAACACGCAATTCGGCAGCAGAAAGAGCTTCCATCACTTTCCAGTTTTTAATACGCAATTCCTGTTCCAATCATAAATAAATGAAATAAGTTATGAGATAAATATTTCATATGAATAAATATTTAAATAATATTTTTAAAATTTAAAAATAAAAAAAGATTGGCAAAGTGATGGAAGTGTTACATACAAATAACAAAAAAATGTTTTTTTGCGAAAAAACAATAAAAATGAATTCACACGAACATATAAAAAAAATTAATAATTTAATTCGATATTTATATAACAATTTAACTATTTATATATTGATTGTGATATATATACACAATATATTGTGATTTATATTGTAACTTACATTATTTTTGGATCTTTGTATTTCTAAGTCATTATTTAAACTTGCCACAAGACTATATTGATTATTTATATCACTTCGTAATGCATCAACTTGTGCATTTAATTGATTAAGTTCTGTTTCTTTATGTGTTAATTCAGTTTTTAATTCATTTAATTGACTTTCCTTTTGAGCCAACCTTTAAAATATAAATATAAATAATTCATATATCATCTAATCAAAAAATATATGTTAAATTATTATAAAATATAAACATACAAATTAGTTTGTTCTACAAATTGTATGCTCTTTTGAACATTATCATCAATTCCATTTTCTCGGCCTTCTGCAGCTGGACGTTCAGTAGTTGCTGCTAATTGAGAAGCTAATGATTCATTTTCTTCTTGTAATTGTTTAAGTTGTTTTTGTAAGTCTGCAAGATTTGTGAGCTGAAAAAACATTATATTTATTTCCAATTCAATATTTTATGTACGTACTAATATTTAAATGAATAATACCTGCATAGAAAGTGTATTATTTTCTTCTTGCAATCTTGTAAGTTGCAATTGCATTTCATTTAATTGTTTTTCATTATTTTGTAATCTATTTATCTCAATTTTCAATGTTTTCATTTCATGCATTGTTTCATTTACATTTTTGAGTTCACCATGTGTTTTTTCTAATTCATTTCGAGTTTGTTTTAATTCTTCTTCTAACTTTTCCATATTTAATTGATAAGTATTAACGTCACTTTGAGCTTTTTTCAAACTTTCTGTTGTCTTGTCAAATTTATCTTTTACAGTATCTAAATTCTTCTGTACTGTATCTAGTTGTATTTCCAACTGTGTTATATTTTCTGTTGATTGTTTTAATTCAGTTTGTACATTGTTAAGTTGTTCTTGAGATGTTTTCAACTCTTCTTCTTTGTTAACAAGTTCTTCTTGAGATATTTTTAACTCCTCTTCTTTGTTAACAAGTGTCATTTTAAGAGCTGTAATTTCAGCTGCCTCAAATTTCGCTTCATTCATTGAATGTGACAGCTCAGATTTTAATTTCATTAATTCAGATTGAGTTTTATTTAATTCTGTTTTTAATACTGAAGCATCATTAGCTTCTGCTTTTACAGCATTTAATTCGCTTTGTAATGAGTTGACTTGTTTTTGAAGATCTTGTTCATGACGATGAGCATTCTTTAATCTATGATCTAAATCAGCATGTGCACGATGAGATTCCTAAACAAAAATAAATAAAAATTTTATAATAATTGTAAAAATTTATTTTTATTTATTAAATAAAATTTTAATTAAAACTTATGAATTCAATTACAAATACAATTTTTTCTCACCTCAAGTTGTCTAGCAACATCTTGTAATCTATCTCCAGCTTCTTTAAAATGTTGCAATTGTCCTTCTGAATGCATTAATTGACCTTGCATAAGCCCTAATTGTTGTCTTAACATTTCTATTTCAGCAGTACTACTCTCACAAGTTGCTTGTAATTCACTTTGTAATTCTTGTACTTCTACATGCTTTTGAGCTAATTGTGCTTTTAATGCATTTTCATTTTCACGCATTTGTGCAAATTGAACTTCCATTTGTTTACGTTGTGCTATCAATTCTTGTTGTAAATGACCTTGAGTTTGTCCTTGATCTTCTTGCATTTTATGAATAATTGCAGCATTTTCATTTACTTTTGTTTGCAATTGTTCAATCTGTCTAGTAAATCCTTGTTTTTCAGCAGCATGACTTTCCAAAATATGTTGCATACGAGTATGTAATGTTTGAGTTTCTGTACATTTAGCATTTAATGCTTCTTCTAATTGTCTTACATTAGCTGATAATCTAGATCTTTCAGAATTCAATTCAGCTCTTAATTCTTTCAGTTTATTTTGAAATGCAATATTTGCTTCATGTTCATCAGCTAAAGCCTTTTCTTTTTCTGCCAATTGTTTTTTTAATTTAATAACTGGATCTGCACGACCTTCTGTCCATTCTGAATGTTCTGAAGGATTATCCATTTGCTTATTTAAAAGTTGATCAATGAGAATTTGTATTTCAGAACGACTAAGTTCAGCTTTTTGAACCAAAGGCATTAATAAAGAAACATTAACAGCATCTTTATCTCCACCTAAAATAAAATGAAAAAAAATGAAAAATTTAAAAAATTCTATTAGAAGGACTGGAAAAGAAATCCATTATTTTTGGTTTTAAAAAGTTTTATTATTATATCTTACTATATAAATTTTTAAATATTAATTCAAAAATATAGTTTTCTTTTTTTTTAAACAATTTCTTATCTATGATCCATTTTTCAAATCCATTTTAAAAAAATTTACAAGTTTTGAATTATATATAACAATAATGGATTTATTTCAACATCTTTAATATATATAATGAATATTTAATAATATAAATTATTTTACAAAAATATTAACAAAATACATAGGTATAATAAGAATTAAATAAAGGAAAAAAAATTAATAGCAGTCTTATATATAAATTTTTTAAATTAATTAATTAATTGCAAAAAATGAATAAAATAATCAATTTACCAATTTGTGCTAAAATATCATTTTTTTTCTTTGCTTTTTTAGATTCCTTGTTCATTGATTGAGTAAAGGGTATAGTATCTTTCATGAATTCTTTTGCATCTTTAATTGAAATTTCTTTCTGTTCTTTAATGTCTTTTATAGAATCTTTATTAAGAACTGGTACATTAATATTAGTAATTGTTTCTTTTTTTTCTTCTTTAACATTTTCATCCTTTTTTTTTATTGATTCTTTTATACTTTTTTTTGATTTTGTTGGAGTTTCCTTTGGAGATTTATTCACAACTGACTCAGATTGACCAATTTGTTGCAAATTCTCTTTCTGTTCAACAAAAATATATATATACTTTAAAATTGACAAAAATATTTAAATTTTATTATAATTATTTTGAAAACAAACATAATAACTATATATTAAATTATTTATTAATAAAATTTTATAAACAATATACACACAAAATACATAACAAAAAAGATAAAAAATTAAAATAATCTGGTACTATATTAAATATTTTAGTAAACAAATATATAATATATCAATTTTAAATTAATATTTAAACTCCTCTTTGATTACAAATATAAAAATATCTATAATTAATTTATAATACATTAATTTATAGCATTAAAATTGGCTAAAAAATATAATATATAAATAAATTTAAAAATGTTTTAATAATATAAAATAAGCATTACACAAACCTATATAGCTTTTGTAAAAGCAGCAAGCTTTGCAAAATATGAAAAATGAATGAAATGTACATGAGATAAAATATTCTACCAAAAGCAGTTCACTCACACTATGACTCCGTATGAGTTCGAGGTCATCCTTTGGTTGAATGAGGTCAAAATGATTAGCTTCAGCCGAAAGAGGTTGTGAAGAACTTAATTCAGTCACAATAACCAATGGCTCATCTTTATTTACAAGAATTGGCTTTACCTTTTCATGCTTGCTTTTCTTCTTACTTCCTTTGCTACCCTCCTATGATTTCAATGCATATATAAAATGTTTCCCATACATTGAAATAAAAATAATATAAACAAAAAATTTTTACTTTTACAATAGAAAATGTATATAATATTATTTTACATTATATTAAAATGGACATATACATTATATATTTTAATTTGTGTATGTATGCACATATGTGTATCTTGAGGCACATATTTTATGCAGAAACATAGATGTTAATGTTTTTTAATACTGTAATATCAGAAAAATATATATTTTGTGTGTGTGTATGTGTGTTTTTGTCTTAACATATCCATATTATATAAAATACTTGTATTTTAAAAAAAAATCAAAATAATTAATATGCATAATATTAAACATAATAAATATAAATCATAGATTTCACCTTAAAATTGTATTTATTTTGATTTCTTGCCAAACAAATGTACCTGAAATTAATAAATCTATTGTATTATCAATAATACTATATTTTACTTCATAAGAAAAATAAAAAGGAAAAAACAATTTAATCATTATTTTTTAACATATTAAAATTCATATAATAATTATAAAAATAGCAATATCTTCATATTATCTAACTAAATCTAAGTATATAAAGATCATTAGACATTAATATTAATACATTAATATTAATACATTAATAATTTAAAAATATATAATTTTGAAAATATAAATATATTTGCAAAAAAACATTTTTTATGAAATTTAAGTTTATATTCTTTTCTTATTTTACTTCATATAAAATAAAATATATAAATATAAAATATAATATATGAAACAGTTATTTATAAAAATTAATCTTAAAGTCCTAGAACTGTTTATTAATGAGCAATATATAAAAAATGAACTTTTGTCTTAATTAATTTATATTGTTAAATCACTATTCCATTAAAAATTATTCATTTAATTCACAAATTTTTTATTGCTTTTCATTTTCTAAATATTAAATATTTATTGAGGTTAATGATATTATTGATATACTTTACTATTAATGATTATATATTGATTTTATTATTTCAACTATAATTTAAAATAACTTACCATGGCATAATTTTAATTATGTTAAATAGATTTTAAAAATTAGAAAATTATATAATTAAAACATACTATGTAAAAAATTTAATTATATAAACATATTTAAAAATATTTTTTACTATAATATATACATATATATATATGCATGTAACAAGTGCTAATCACTTTTAAATATTGTGTGTGTATGTGTATTTGTTTATGTAAAACCTTACAATATAATTTGCTTCCAAATTTTTTTTTTTTTTTTTGAATAACAAGATTTCTTCTTAAAAAATTAAACAAATTTAATTTTGTACAACTAAAAATAAAAAAAAAATTTTTCAAAAGAATAAATGTCCATTTCAATATAAGGTATATAAAATTTAATATATATAAAATTAATTTGATTTTATAGGGAAAACATTATTTGAATTTTTACATTGATATAGGAGTGTGCAATTATTTTAATTTATTTTCAACTATTATAGAAATTAAAAATTAGAAAGAAAAATTATATTGAGAAATAAAGTGATAAATAATTATTATTATATATGTAATCATTATTAAATAATTAATATTTTTATAAATGTCACTGAATTATAGGTTATTTTATAGGTTATTTTATAGCATAGAAATAATGAAGAATATATATTAGTAATATAATATTAGTTAATATTTAAATATCATACAAAAAATTTTGCATGTTATTAAACAATAAAATATTATAATTAGTTTTATGGTTTGGATAACATCTAGAAATATAATACATCATGAATAATAAGACCTTAAATGACATACAGGTTTGACATACAATATGTAAGCATACCATATTTCATGCATGAAAATGTATGAAAACGCAAGATTGAAAAAGCGCATGTGTATATTTTTATTTTTATAAATATTTATATATATATATATATAAAATATATTTATATTATATTTTATATTATATATATAAAATATATATAATATATATATAAATATGCAATAATTATTCATAAATATGAAAAATACAAATATGTAAAAATTAAATAAACTTTGCTATAAATTTTTAATCAAAATTCAACAATATATTTTTTAAAAATATTTTTTAAAATTTCTTTAACTTTTTAAATAAAAAAAAAATTAATATAATTCAAACTTTTTATAAAATAATATAAAATGAATAATTTTTTATTTATAAAAAATTATTTATAATTTTAAATTTATTTCAAAAAAATATAGATTATGATCTTAATTAAATCTAATTGTTTTATATATCTAGCATGAAAATAATAATGTACATAAATCAAAATTTTTATGGTATGATAATTATTTACATAAAATGAAAACATGAATATAATCAAATATTTAATAAGTACTTACTCGTACTAATGGTTCTAATGGTAATATTTGAGGATTTTCTTCAAACTGTACATGTTCTTTTTCTTCTTTATCCTCCTTTTCTTCCTTTTCTTCTTTCTTTTCTTTTACTTTTTTCCCTGCCTTATTTTTATGTTTTTTTTCTTTACTTTTATCTTTTTTACCTATAATATTATTATAAGTGCTATATTTATTAATCTTATATTCAATCTAAATAATTATAATGTAAATTATATAAATTAATTTTATAATTAATAATTAATAATAAAAATTAATTCTTAATAAAATATAAAGGAATTTAAAATAATTAATTTAATATTATTTGTATTAAATTATAATATTACATATTATATTAAATATAATAATATAATAAATATAATTTTAAATCATTATCTTTAATATGAAAATATATTTATAAATTACTTTATAAATTAAATTTATTTAAAATACTTAATAATACATACTTAATAAAAGATCATCAGGAAGTTTTCTTTGTTCTGCTATTGCCTCTTCATAAGATTTTTCTTTTATACCAAACATTGATACTAAAACAATAACTGCTGCAGAGATAACTACTACTGCTACATATACCAATCCTGTTTGAACATCCATTTTATATATATACTTATGTCTGCAAGAATTAAATAAATTTATTATATCATAAAGATTATTTAAGATTTTTTAAATTTATTTCATAATAAAAAAAATTAATTTAATAATATACTATACAATATCATTGATTTTTTTTTATAACATTATATAATTTTTATCACAATTTAATTATGATATACTTATGGTGTTATATTTTAATTGTTTTTTTTTTAAATATACGCATTATTGACAATATATATAATATGTATTTATATATTTTTTTAATTCAATTTATATTATTAACTAATTCTATAAATATATTTTTTGTGTATATATTTCTAGAATTTATATATCAATAATGTAGTATATAAAATAATATATATATACACATGTATATACATGTATATAATGTGTATACAGTATATAATATATATATGTATGTATGTATATATATATATATATATATATATATATATATACACACACATATACATACATATACACACACACAGTGTTTTATAATAAGATTATTTATTAACTAAAAGTTTTAAAAAATAGTATAATGAAAATGACATATGGGTGACAAATGGGTCATCGACATAATCACTGAAGATGAGTCAAGTTTCTTAATATTAAATCACTAATTGGTAGAGCCGGCAAAATGATTTATATTGTACTAACATTTCATTAAAACAATAGAATTAACAAACTTGATAAACTTACACTTCTCACCAAAAATCAGTCGATTGCTTCCACTAAGGAATGTGAAATGAACAACGTAATGTTTGTCTACAGAGAATCACGACAAGAATTCACACACGACTTCTCAAGATTATGGCGGCCGGACGTACAGATAAGTATACGTGTTCGAAGCCACGCCTATCAAAACACCCGTTTTCTGATTGGTGGCAGCTTCTGCCACGTATGCAAAACATTGGTACAAACGAGAACAAAATTCATCTACGAATTTCGTTAATTGTCAATGACAATTAACCACGGTAAATGATTGATAATTCATGATAACTTACATACTACACAACATGCAAGAGTTAACGTATTTGTGTGACACTGTGTCAATTTTACATACTAAACAAGCTGACCAACTTAGTAAAACATAGAGTTTGATTATTTTATGATTATAGAATTCTATTCTAAATGTATTTTATGTAAAAACAATGAAATATTTTATATATTTGTACTTACACTAAATTTTTAATAAAACTTTTTTAATAATAAAAATAGTAATATATTTATTTAACGATTTAATTTTATTGTAATTTATAATCAACTTTTTAACATATAGAAAAATATGGTATTTTTATCCCACGCTTATCAAAGTATATAAGTATATTAAGTGTAATAAAAATTTTATTGGAATGTCTGTTTGCTAATCTGAAAATAATATAAAAAATCATAAAGTTTAATGTTAACTATATGATTATAGACTTTGTTTTAACAAATAGATATTTAATGTTCTCTATTTATACAATCTTAATCAATTTTTATTATTATATAACATTTTTTAACAAACAGTATTATGCGCTTTATATTTCTAATATAAACTAATAATAAGAAGACGCATGATACTCGAAAATAATCAATAAAATGAATGTTTAAAAATTTGAAAAATGAAATATGCCATTTTTTTTGTTGCTTTTTAATGTATAAAAGCATTGGCAGTATTTCAAAATTATTGTATATAAATTTTCTGATTATTGGCATAAAATATTTTTTTTTACTGTATTACATAAACATTATAATTGTACCGCAAATCGATAAATATACGTTTTCCACAAAACGTTATTTATCATTTATTAGAAGTTTATTTTAAAAATTGCACGAAATTTTTCATTTATAAATTTTTCTTTTTCTTATGATAAAAAAAGATTTCAATATTATTAGGAAATGTTCATGCAACTGCTCGTGCTTCAGGCAAAAAGCTTTCCCAATATTTAATAAGTTGATTTTGATATTGTAACATAGATTCCAAATATTCCGTTAATTGCTTTTTAAAGTCTTCTACTCTTACTAATTCAAATCGTTCGAGTTCTTTTTTAATCATTTTTGAAATATTATCAAATTCTTCTTGCCCTCTATCAACTTTTGCTTCCCATTCTATTACTTCAGTAGCAGCTTGACTTGTTTTGTCAGTTCTTCCAGATTGTTCTAATCTTGCTTTTTGTTCTCGTTTCTTATTTAGCATCATTTGAGCATGTTGCCAATTTTGAAAAACTTTTACTCTTTCATGAAATACATCCTAAAATTAATAAGAGTTTAAACTATATAATAATTAAAATTTAAAAACTAAATTGAGAAATGTAAATTGATCACTAACCTTTATTGCTCCAATAAGTGCAACATAATCTCTTAACATCTCTCCAAATTGATAAAGATCACTGTTACTTTGTGCTCTTCTGATTACTTCTACTTTTTCTAAAGTTTCAGCTAGTTGAGCTAATGCCCTTCCCAAAGATGCTCCTGGTTCACCATGACCAAGAACTGCGATAGATCTTGCTGTTGCACCAGTACATGTTGCTAATTCTCTTCTTTGATTAGTTAAAGTATCTACAGCAGAATGTAATGCACGTAGTTGAACATCGAGAGAATCAATTTGTGATGTCTTTTCTTCAAACCACTAAAAAAAAAAAATTAAAAATACACAAATATATAAAGATACAGGATATTCAGGTAAAATAAAAAGAAAATTTAGGCGATTTTAAATATTAAAATAAACACAAAAATTAATATGATGGAAATAGAATCTCATTTTACATTTTTTCATTTCATTTAAAATCAACTTGAAAAATTAATTTGAAATTTTAACTGATATTTTTGCATATTAATTTTTATGAATATTTTAGTTTCTATAATCGCCTTTTTTTTATTTCATCCGAATACTCTGCATTAAAAAATATTTGTTATAATTAATTAAATAAATAATTAAATAAAAAATATTTTATAATATATATATATATATATATATATATATATATGTGATGCAAAATAATAGTTATAAAATTTTTTAATTTTACTTTATCAGTTTCATCCATTTTATATGTTATCTTATTAACAGTTTCTCCAACTTTGTTAAAAAGCCTCATTACACCTTTACCACTAAGTGCAGATGTATTAGTAGCTTTAGGTAATTCCATATCTGTTTGAAATATACATAAAATCAAATATATGATAATATTTAAGAAAATTATTTTATTTTACACTATAACTTACCAGCTTCTAAAAATTCTCTAAAATCAGGATCAACACTAAGTACTGGATGAGCTGCAGTTCTATTTAAATATCTTTCAAGTGCTGCTCTGCGTTTTTCAATAAATTCTGTAGAACTAGAATTTTGTTCTTGATTCTTATCACCAGACATTTTAATTTTGGTTGTTCCTAAATATAAAATATTTATTTTATTAAATAATATAATAAAATTAATTAATATAATATAATATAATAAAATATAATATTATCTATTATAAAATATCTTTTACCAATGACACTTTTCTCTGGAGCAGGTGGAATTATTCTGCCATTTCTAAGATATTTATCTGTTAATTTGTCATGGAGACCAAGAAAATCACTAAAACGTCTAATAACACTAAAATTTCTTTTTCTAAATATTGGCATATTTGTTTTTGTTTCAACTTTATAAGCAACATAAGCACCCATTCCATCTCCTATTTTTTGAGGAGAAGTAACTGTAATTTTTAAAAAAACATCGGAAGAATCTGTGGATACCTATAAAATATATATATGATATATATTTTTTTTCAACATTTTGTTATTAATAATTAATAATTTAAAATATACCATATCAGTTGATTGAGTTTGCATAACATTTGTTGATAATATATCTGTATTATCATTTATGGGAACATCATGAAGATCTCCTATATCAGTACTCATTGGTCCCAATGGTGAATTTAATGGTCCTGGTGCAGGACTTGATACTGATGAAAATGAATTTTCTTCTGGCACATCTCGCAAAGTCAATTTTGGTAATTCCGTTTGGATAGTAGATACTCCGTTATATGGAGGTGAATCTTCCAATTGACTTTGATCCTACACATTTCAAAAATTAAATTTTCTTTTAAAAAATGTAAAAAAACAAATATAAAACAATTTTTTTTAAGTCAATATTGATAACAAGTATATATTATATTTATTATAAAAATAAATTTTTAAAATTAATTTATAGGTTGTGAAATTTTTATATGCACATGTTTAAAAACAATATAAAAAATACCTGTACTGCTGATGCAAAAATATCTTCATCATCATCATCTAAATCATCAACTTTTGTTTCGTTAGTATCAAATAGTGGCGGAGATTCTTTTATATCAGCCATCTTAACAATTCTGTCAATTTACTGAGAAATGTAAGTATATACTGGGATCGGCCCCCTAAGTATTATATGCCAACGTCAATTGCTATCTAAGACTATCGTATTTCTCACAGAATCTATATTTGTGCTTTATAAACTTTCTAATTTATGTTTTCTACACATTCACATATTAATATAAAAGTCACATAAATGATAAAATATAATATATAAACAATAAATTAATAATTACGTTATTATGAAGGCGTCTACTGACGAAGTCGGTTAGTTGCGGTTGGATGAAAAAATGCATTATGTACTGTTTCATTCACAATAAATTGTTATCGTCTAGTGATGAATTTGTAGCGGCATATTTAAAAATAATAAAAGAAAGAATGATTTTATTATATCTAATTATTTTCTAAATAATATTATTATATTTTTGAAAATCAAAGATTAAAAATTTGTAAACATTTAAAAATTTCTAATACAAATACTTCAATATAATTAATAATATAAATAAATACATGTTTCTAAGAGAATTATACAAATCTATGGTTCACTCAATACATATATATATCATAAAATATACATACGTACTTTCATATAGTACTTTTGTATAATGTCATATAATATATATTATGTATTATTTTTATATACATCATAATAATCAACTATTATACATAAGAATCAACTTGAAGAAAGTTGTACGTGTATTTATATATTATAATATTATAATATTTATTTATAAATTTTTTTATAAATATTTATTGATTGTGTCAGAAATGAATCAAATATCTAGAGAAGAAATAAATATCAGACGACTTTTAACAAGATGTGAATTAATGGCAAAAGATGATCCTCATAAAGATTGGAAACTTGAAAAGGTTTAAAAAATATGTTAATTAATTAAGAAATTAATATAATAATTTTCAAATTATTAATTTTAAAATAATTTATTTAAAATAAAGATATCAATTATTTCAGTATATTTTTACTTTGGATGATATGATTAAACACTTACAAACATTATCAAGGTATACTTCTATTTTATCCTTTAAAAAAGAAAAAATATTTATTGATAAAAATTTAAATTTTAATTATAAATAATATAACTTTTTTTAAATTATAATGAAATTCTCATTCATATCCATCATTTCCAATATTTGTACTTAAACTTTTGTACTTTGTACTTATATTATATATAAATATAAGTGAAATTAATAACTTTTTAGTAAACCATCTAAAGATACTATGATGAGTTATATTAAACGAATAGATTTTCTAAAAGGTTTAGTAAATACATCTAAACTTACAAGTCCAGTTGACAGAGTTGTAGCAGTACAAATGTTACCAAAAAATTCTACAACTTTTAATGATTCAATTGGTCCAAATATAACAACTCAAATACATCAAAAAACTTCGGCAAAATATAACAAAGAATTACGAGCCGAGTTATTTCATAATGATAAAGGTATATAAATTATACTTAATATAATAAATAATTAAATTATTTATAATATATAATAAAATTTATTATTTATTATATATTTATTATTTTTTAGGAATATCAGAAGATGGTATAAGACAAAGATCATCTACTATGAATATGCAAGATGATGATTTGGATGCACTTTTAAAATATAATAGAAATATTCAAGAAAAAATTGCCGAAAATATGCTTTCAATGACTAGTAGTATAAAAGAACATGCTTTAGCAGCAAATGCTATTATAAAAAAGGATATTGGTTTACTTGAAAAATCTGATAAATTAACAGATATTAATACAAATAAATTAAAAACAGAATCATTAAAACTACAAGAGCATACACAATCTTATTGGCGATGTTGGATGTGGGTAATGATTGCATTTGTTTTAGTTATATTTTTTAGTAAGTACTCTTGCATAATGTAAATATATTTACATTATAATATTATTATAATATGATATTATAATATTATTATAATATAATTTATTGTTATTAATTTTTTAAAAATATGTTTATATAATATATAAAATTATTTTTATATTTTGTTTTAGATATGGTATTATTTATAAAAGTTGCAAAAAAAAGAGTTTAGATTTAAATTAATAAATATGTATATATAATTAATTAAAACAAATAAGATTGTATATAAATGTAAATAATACATTTATATAATTTATATGAAATTAAATTAATAAAATGAAATTGAAAATAAAATTCCCATCCATATCCATCATTTCAAATATTTGTACTTGAACTTTTATACTTTATAATTATATTATATATAAATATATCGTATTATTTCATATATATCGTATAATAACATCATTTTTTATTTCATTTTATTGTATTAACATTGTATCATTATATTTATTATAATAGTTTTATTATATTAGTTATTATTTATTATTATTATAATATATAATATATATACGTATATATTCGTTTTATTATTATACAATATATATTATATAATGCTTTATAATATTATCCGTGATTTCAGTTATTTGTTATCTTGAAATCTATTCCTATAATATGGAGATTTTATGATAAATTTATGATAAATTTATTACGAAATTAAAATTAAAATAATTTGCATTGTATTTTAAAACAGTTTATATTAAATTAGTTAAAATTAAAGAATTATTAATTTATAAAGTAAAAAAATGAATTTAATATGTATATAAGAAATAAATTTATAATAGCAAATAATTTTTATAAATATATTATGTATTTTTTTGTTGTTATTTATTTATAATTAAATTTAAATTTTTACATTTTTTTGCTGAACCATCTATTGAAATCCAATCTTAATAATAGTTGTGCTAAATGTTCTCCACTTGGTTGTGCACGTACTCTATTCAAAGTTTTAGTTAACCAACCCATTAAACTTCTAAGAGTATCAGATAATGTATTAAGTTCTTCTTGTTCTGTTAAAAGTAAATCACCTACTTCCCACATTGATGCTTGTAAAATAAAATCATCACAAAGTCGTAATAAAAGTTTTATTAATTTATTCACCTATAAAAATATCCATTAATAAATAAGATAAAAATTATGATGATTCATATTTAAATAACATACAGGATTTTTTCTCTCTGTTGAACTTCCCAATAAAAATGTTTGTGACATAACATTAGCTAAAAAAATACAATGTGCTCTTTGTACATCTTCAAAATTTCGAGTATTTTTTATATTTGTTTCCATTATAGTATATTGACTTTCTAATACATCAACTTGTAAATAGTATTGTAGATTATCAATAATGAAAATTAAATTATTTCTTAATTGAATTACACCAATATCACTATAATAATAAAAATAATTAATATTTAATATTAAATTAAACTTAATTTTTACATAAAGTAAAACAATATTTTTTGAATCAGTTTAACATTTTTCAAAATCGAGAACTTATAATCCTACAAGAAAAGTTATCATCATATTTTTCAGATCAATATTAATAATTGTCACTGAATAAAAATGTTTTGAAAAATAATGAGACAAAAAATATAAGAAAATATTAAATTCATTTAATCATTCTGATATCTTGTATTATAGATATCATCATATTAATTTTATATATATTTTAGTTTAATAATAACATATTTTAATAATAATAGCATTAATACTTTTAAATATGAACAATTGTTTCTATAATAATATGAAAACTTCGCTGATTGATATACAATTGCATAATACATAGAAAGATATTTTTAAAAATAGATATTTTTTTAATCAATATATTTTCTTTAATTCTGATATTTTTTTACGAAAAATATACATATAAAAAATATATAAAAAATATATTTAAGAAAAATATACATATTGTGTTGTTTACATAAAGATTGATGTTCTAATATATAATGTTAAGTAATAATATTTGAAAATGTGAATATACTAATATTAATCTAACCATTCATAAGTTATATGAATATGAATGACGATTTTGAAATTGATAAAGAAATAAAAATATTAAACTGATATTGAAGAGACTATATAATCATATCTTACATATTTTTATAATACATATGCTCACTCCATAGATTCCATAAATCAATTTGTGTTTTTTTAACTCTTAGTAAAAATTTGAATAATATATTGTAATTATTTAAAGCAGATGGACTAAATAATAAATGTAATGGCCATATGACTTTATATTTCAAAATAATCATACCCCAACCACGTCTTTCTATAATAATATTATATATACATATATTAAATTGTTGAAAATTTTATTATTTAAAATATATTTTTTATTTAAAATATATCATGCTAAATAAAAAAAATATTTTACCAATAGGATCTTCACGTTCTTTCTCAGTAAATTCTGCACCTTCTATCTCAATATCTTCACTTTCATTTACTGGAACTGGTACTATAAAATTAAAATTATCCATAGCATTTTCATCATTTAAGTGCATTTTTCTTAAAGCCATTTGAAAAGCTAAATTAATATCTCTGGATGTATGTTGTGTTGGTTGTTTATTCAATATATGAGCTGTGAGTCTAATAAATTCAAGAAACAAATCACCTCGCCCCATGAGAAAGAAATCTTTTACTAATTTAAGTTGTTGTACAAGATGTGCTTCTTCAACAGCAACTCGCCATAAAAGTTCTGTTATACATTGTTTTAATTCATCAATTATATGTTCAAATTCAACAATATTAAAAATATGTTTTTTTTGGAGATTCTGAAGTTTAAGAAAATATTCATATTCTTTTTCTCCCCAAATGGAAGTTTCAGTTTGATCAACTATAGCAAAATCTATAAAGAAATAACATAAATTTATTTAATATCTTATGTAATTTAAAATTTTTTAAATATAAATTACCTTTTTTCTGTCTTGGATCATTTCCAAACATTATAATAGTTTGTCCTATAGTTAAGATTTTAGTTGCTAAAGATGGTCTAATGTAAGAAGGAAGCATATCTATTTGAACATCATAATTCCACATATCTGCACTAAATTTTGTATTTATTTTATCAGCAAAATTATCTTTATTGTGTACTAACATTAAATTATTTTGTTTCTCAGATATCTTTTGAATGAAAAATTCATTATACATATCTTCTAAATGACCATATAAAAGCCAATTAGTTAAATGTTTATAAAAAACTATATGTACACAATGAGACATTCTAAATAAAATGAAATAATTAGCAAAAATGTAAATGTGAAAATAAAATAATATATAATTATTTATTAATAATATATGATATTATATATATATTTATAATAATATATAATATATAATATTTATACTATATATAACTGTAACATATACTTACTTTTCTATTGCAGTCTTTACATCAGGAATACCAGTATACATATTTTGATGCAAACATTGCAATAATTTACAACCATGAATTTTTTGTGTGCGAATCTAAAATTAAGTTTTTATAAAAATTTTTTATATAAATATTTCAAATATCATTTTAAATATTAATTATATCATATTAATTTACTTCTCTTATGATAGAATTCAAAACAGAAAATAGACATATATATTTTTGGATACGACAAAGTATTAATGATAATGGAGTATAACTATCACGAAGAACTATATCTTCCAAATTAACAATCTCTTTACGAAAAGGTTCTAAAGCTTGATCCATTCCTTCGCAAAGAGCTTGTAAATATAAACCTTGAGATATATTTTGTAAATCTGTAATACATATATAATATATAATATAATATATAATATAATATAATATAATATAACATAATATAAATAAAATAAATAAATTATTTAATATATATAATATAATAAAATATATAATTAAGTTTAGTAGCAATTTTTAATACCTTGAGTAGATTTTAAATTATCAGAAGTAGTATATTCTTGAATAAAATTTCTGATAATATTGCATTGTTCAACTATATCTAATATTTCCTTAAGTAATACACGTTCACCAGGATGTAAATATTTTTCAAGATCTACAGTCTAAAAGCAAAAAATTTAAAAAAACATAAATAAGATGTAAAACTTGTAAAATTAATTGTAATAAATATTATTTTATAATTACATCTGATTCCAATATTTTTAAAGCATTAGTTGAACATCCCCATAATGACAATAATACTTCGTGCAACATTTTAATTTAATAAAATATTATTTTTACACTTCAAATTATGTTGCACATAAATAAGAAAAGTAGTAAAAATCCTATAAACTGAAAATTAAATAACCTATAATTCAATTGTCAAAATTTACTTTTTGTGATATATATAATGAATAACGATAATATTTGAACATTAATATAGTATTTAATTTTGATTCTATATTCTATATTTCACGAAACGAATTTATTCACTGAATATAAATAAAACGTAATCACAATTTAGAGAATTATTTATAATCATATATACAAATTTTCAATAAATCACTTATTATAATTACAAATATATATAATTAAGTTTAATTTATATATTTATTTAATTAATTTAGTATAACAAAATTATATAAATTAAATTATAATCAATTATCATGTAAAAATATTTAAACAAATATATTATTTTTTAATATATTCTAAATAGAAAATTAACTTTTTTAATTCTTTATTTTGTTTATTATTTTTATTTATCATTTGTTTTTGTTAAAAATTTTATCATAAAATTAATTTTTTTTTTTAAACTACTACATGTTTTTTTTCTTTGAAATTTAGTTTCATATTATGTATATATATGTATAGATACTCTATGTATGGAAATCATAATTTAAAGACTATCTTCTCATGTGAACTTTTATTTTAGAACATAAATATAATTATTAGTTTATATGAAGAAGATTTATATAGCATAAAATTAAGAATAAACAATTTGCTACACGTCTTTCATGAAATACAAAATTATATTAAATTTTATCGTGAAAAACATTCAATATTATAGTATTGTAAAATAAATAACAAAATTAATGAATTGTTTTGTAATTTTAAATGATATTTATAAATTATGTCAAAAAAATTTAATAAATAAGCTGTGTAATATTTATATTCAGAGAGTTTTGTTTTAATTAATGTAGATAATTATTTACATAGAAATATAATAACCTCAAATAAATAAATTATTAAAACTATGTGTAAGTATAATATTAATTAAATTGATTATTTTTATTTAATAATTATTCAATGATTTATTATATTATAAAGTATAAAATCATAATAAAAGCAATATAATATGATATATAGCAATATAAATCATTTTTAATAATAAACTTTTTAGAGATATATAATTATGGATGTATTAAAGGATACATTAATATGTCGTTTGTGTGGTGTAAATCTTACAGAAGGAAAGTATAAAAATATCTTTGAAGGATCAACAGATTTAATTCATAAAATAAAGGAAACATTACCAATTTCAGTATGTTAATATATTTAATAAAATTTAAAAAATTAATTTTAAAATTTAGACATTTTATTTAAATCAAGCAATTATTAAAATATTAATTTAATAATTTGTATATTTTTGATATAATGAAAATTATTATTTACAGATATCTATTGATGATAATGGTTCAAAATATATGTGTTTATTATGTTATGACAAAATTATTTTTTATTACAAATTTATTCAAGAGGTATTGGAATATTCTAAAAGATTACACAATGCATCACAAATTAAATCTATCTTTAATTTATCTAAAGAAGTAACAGATTTTTCACAAATTCATAGTGATGCTGTATATACATGTCCAAATTGTAATGTTGATTTAATAATTTTATTGGTCAATAATCCCCAAGGCTGTGATTATAACTTCCAAATCTCATTAGCTATGGTAAATCATTCTGAAAAAAAACATATTATAAAAGAAAAAAATATAGAAATACATAAAAATATATTACATTTTAATAATGCAAAAAATAATATATATTTAAAAAATGAAAACAAAACAACAAAAGATATTGAAAACATACCTAATCAAGTAAATTTAATATTACCTATATTACAAGAAGAAAATTTAAATTGTAGGGATGTATTATATAACAAACAAAATTCAAAAATTGAAATACAAAAAAAATTAAAAAAAAAGGAATATAATACTCATAATTCTTCTATTCATTTATTTAAAATATCACAAGAGGAAGAAATATCTCATATATCTAATGAAAATTTATTGAACTGTGATTATGATTCTACTAATCCATTAATAAAAAATGAGCCTGAAAGTGATACATATTGGTTAGATAGTGAAACTGATTATAAAAGTGAAAAAGATATATGTATAACTAAATCACAAAATATATTAGAAAAAAATGATGCACAAGAAATGATGTATATAAATGAAAATGATGTATATAAATCTTGTTTAAAATATATATGCAAATTATGTGGAACACGTTATCTTTCACACTTAAAATATGAATTTCATATGGAAAGACACAAATCTGGTAAAATAGATAAATATGAATGTACATTATGTGATAAAGAAACAAGTAATGAAAATTTATTATGGGATCATTATTTTCATACACATAAAAGTTTACAACGTTATATTTGTATAGAATGTGGAAAATTATTTACAAAACGATCTAGATTAAATGGACATCAAAAAAATTATAAACATTCTGGTGTAAAACAAATTCAAGTTGGTACTAGTGAAGATACTGTTAGTGAAGATGTCATACAAAATGCTATAGCAACAAAACAAGAAAAAGTAGCAATAAATTGTAATCTTTGTGGTAAATTAATTTCTGACTTAGATCCAGATGCTATTAATGATTTAGTTACATGTGCTACTTGTGAAGATTCTACACTTTCTTTAGTGATAGATGGAAATGAAACAAAAGTAATTTCTCCACGTCAATATCACTGCTCTAAATGTCCAAAGCATTTTGTACGAAAAGAAAGACTAGAATTTCATGAAATGAGGCATAATGAAAATATGAATGAATTTATTTGTAGTACGTGTGGAAAAGATTTTAGAGCAGAAAATTCTTTATATGAGCATTATCTTTTTGTTCATAAAGGAGCAAGACCTCATATCTGTGAATTATGTGGTAAATCATTTCAATTGAAAGCTAGATTAAAAGAACATCATCGAATTCATACAGGTGAAAGACCATATCAATGTGACATCTGTGGTCAACGATGTAGAACTACAAATGCTTTAAAACTTCATAGAAAAATTCATTTTTCTCATAATAGATATACTTGTAATATATGTAATAAATCATTTAGTAAGAAACAGAATATGAATGAACATTTAGAAAAACATTGGAAAAATGATAAAAATGTAATATTACCACAATTATTTACATGTCCAATTTGTATAGAAGATTTTCCAACATATCGTATGTTAAAATATCACATGATAGAAATTCATGAAATTAATAATCAGGATCCACTTTTGACAAAACAAAAACCATGGTATGAATGCACAGAATGTCATGAAAAGTTCAAACATCAAATGTCTTTAAAAGCTCATAAAGAAAGAATACACGAAGGAAGAATAGATCCCATCTATCAGTGTGACGTATGTAATGCTACATATAAAGTAAAACAACTTTTAGTAAACCACATTAAAAGTAAACATAATGGTGAAAGACGTTATAAATGTGCACAATGTGAAAAAGGATTTAATGATACTAAGTCTTTATATAATCATGTATTATTACATACTGGCAAAAAACCATTTATTTGTGAATATTGTAATATGAGTTTCAGAAGAAAAGATTCTAGAGATCATCATCGTAGAAAACATACTGGTGAACAACCTTATCAATGTCCTGATTGTGGTGAATCATTTTCTACCTATAATAATCGATCTAAACATAGAAAACGAGAACATGGAGAAGGAGATTCTGAATGTCCTGAATGTGGAGAAAAATGCAGTAATCAACAAGAAATTAGAATACATTTAAATAAACATTTGGGAGAAAAATTAAAAAAATTACAAAATATAAAATCTGAGGAAATATAACTTACATATTTCAAGAGTAAAAAAAAAAATACAGTAAAACTTCGATTACGCAATTGATAATCTAAATTAAAATTAATTAATATAATATAATATAGAAAAATCTTATTTATTATTTTTCATATTTATTAATTAAAATAATAAATTATATTAATTATTAATTAAAATTTATTTATTGTAGCTACTTAATGCATGAGCGATTCTTTGTTATATCGCATTTCATTGATTACTTAATAAAAAAGTATAATTAAAAATTAAAAAAGAATTCAAAGACTTAATATTTTAATTTTTTATTGTGTCATTATTATGTAGATATTATTTACTAATTATTATTTTATATTTAATCCAATTAAAAATAAAATTTTTTATTTTTTTTTAATAAAAATGTATAAAATTCATTCAACATTTCAAATATTTTTTTATATATCTTAATTATCGAATTATTTTATTGAATAAATATATTTGAATAAATATAACATAAAATATATTTTGTGTTATATAATTATATAATAAATAGTTATTAGTTTCTAAAATTATATAAATTAATTAATTGAATTTTAAATTTAATATTTTAAATTATTCTTTTATATTAAATATTTTAATACAAAAATTTATTTTTTTTATAAAAATTTATATAATGTGAAAATTTTTTGTTATGTATTTATATCTTCATGTATTTTTTGTTAATTTTTTATACATTTTTTACACATTTTAATTATTATATAATAATATTAATTATTTTTTGTTTATATTTGTGCAAAAATATATCTTTGAAAATATTTTTCAATTTTTGTATAAATTTTTTAATTAATAGATAATTGTATAATTTTTGTATTTGTTAATATTTAATGAATAAAATAAATATATAATTTATTTGTAGTTTAGATTTTATCTAGAATAGAATTTTATTTATATTTTTTTAATTTAATTAAATTTCTTTGTTTATGAGTATAATATTTTGTTCATATTTTTTCAAATCAATTTATATTATATATAATTTAAATTATATATAATATTTACATTATATATAATATTTATAATATAATAGAAATAAAAGATTATAACATATAGATGTAATAAAATGTTGTAATTGATCATAAATATAGTACCTGAAATGATTTATGATATTGAAAATTAAATTTTAATATTTGAAATTAAAATATATGTTGAAATTTTAAATATGAAATTTTTAAAATAAATATATTTCAATTATTCGAAGTTTCACTGTATGTAAAGTATGATTATCTTTATTAAGTTATTTTATTTGTGAATTTCGAAATTTTTAGCAGTTAACAAGATTTAGTCATCTAATAATTTATTTAATGATTTATTTTTATATATTTATTTATATGTATTCAATTTCATATATATTTTGGAGTACAAAAACATTCTATTTTATTTCAATAGAATAATGTATTTTACATATATATACTTTATATATATATTAAAGAAAATTTTTTATAAGTACAAACAATATTATAAAATCAAAATATTTGAAAGTATTTTAAAGTAAATTTTATTATGTTATTATTTTATCATATTTATCTCTTCAATTTAATATTAATATAAAATTTTATAAATATATATATAAATACTATTTTATAACAATGTAGTTATATTAGATTGAATATATAATGTAATTTGTATTATACATTGTATCATATACAATTATTTTTTTTTAAATATATTGTATATATAATGTATAATTATTTTTAATTGTTATATTAAAATTGTTAAAAAAAGTTTTTAATAAAAAAAAAAGTATTTATATTTACTCTTTTATAATGGAATATTTTTCAAGCAATTATTAAAACATACAAACAATTTTTATTTTTCGAAAAAAATTTTTAATGATAATAATTTAAAATTATAAAACTAAAAAAATATTAACTTTTATATATTAACATTGTTATTTTTATTTTCACATTAGAAAAAAATATTTTCTCAAATATTATAATTATTTTAAGTATTTATGTTTATTAATTTCTATAAATATTTATTTTAACAAAATATATTATTTATAATACACAATACAAAATTTATAATTAAATAAAATTAATGTGAATATTTTTTTGATAGCAATAAAAAATATAACGATTCTTAACAGCAATGTATATTATTATGTATATTATTTTCACATGTAGATACAGTTAAAGTACACGTGCATCTGGGACAAATGTCAAAATTTAAATGGTGCGCCTTTGCGTCTGATGCGGCGCTACTTAGCAAAAATCAGGTGGTCGAATTTACCAGCTGTGTTACTTTATCTTATAATCACACATAACGAAACTTTTAACTTCTTATTATGAAAAAATTAGTATTTTTAGCAAATGTAAAAGAATTATATTTAATATTTTTAATTACTAATAAATATTATTCAAATTTTCTCAATTTTTTTAAAAAATCAACAAAAATAACATACGAGGAACTATTTTTCCGCGGAGTAATATCAGAAACCGTTCGAGCGAGTCAATATTTATCTCGTTTTTTTAATGTAATTATACTTTATTTTACTTGAAAAATAAATGAAAAAGAAAGTATTTAAATTTTAGAAAACTTTTATAATCAATTTTGTTGAAAGTCTTTATTTTTTAAATGGTTATTTATCAAAACAATTTTTGCGGAGCAATAATGTCGTGCTACGATCGCACAGACGCAAACCAGCTCCGTTCATTGGCTAAAGGAAGCGAGCGATTCACGCATATACTCTTTTCTGTAAATACATATTCACTAACACTGACCTAAAATTTTCACACAAGATTCAGGAATGTATCTATTACATAAGATACCCTCTAAATTTTAAAATATATTTGTTTATTTTTAGCAAAATTCCTTATTTAAAATTATATTTTTAAACATTTATTTTTTATTGAAATTATTTTTTATACATTAATAATAATTTTTTATTTAGATAAAACTAATATTGTTAAAAACAATCTTCAGTTTTCATGAAAACATGAAAAATTAAATTCTATTATTACACTATTAAATATAAATCGTATATTTATAAATTGCTTTATTATTATATTTTTAAAATTGTCAATTTTAATGTCATATATTAAATTAAATGTCATAAAATGAAATAATAATTTTATAAAATTAATGCAACAATAAATGAACACAAAAATAATAAAAATAATGTCTTAATATTTAAATTATCAAAATATTATTAAAATTTAGATATACCTATATGAATTATATTTTCTTAATGTAAAAAATTATAGGGAATTTATTAATGATCCAATTGAAAACAAGGGAGATAAATACGATCCTGGTTGCTCAGAACAAGTAGGGGTGAAGGGAGAGGCAGGTTCGCACACACACCGGCGCAGAACGAGGAGCGAATTCACTCGCCGGCTCTCAACAAGAACGCGTCGACATATACACCGTGCTTGAACGTACTGAGGTGATATATTTCTTATTTATCCTACGGTCGAAGGCGAGTCAATCGTAAAAATGGCCGGGGAAAAGCGTACTCAGGATCAAGAGGAAACCTTATTGTCAGAAACGGTGATCTTAGTTGACATCGAAGGCACTACGACGAGCATAAGCTTCGTGAAGGTAACAAAGACCATGGCCGTGAGGCAGAACGCACCCTACGGTTCTCGCATTTCACCGGTTTTCTGATTTATTTTCTGACAGTACCTAATGATCATAATTTTTTATATAGAGAGTTTCTTTCACATAAAATACTGAATCTTAGTAAAGACTTTTTGTACCGAAAAAAATTTGTAGATTATACTTTCGCGCGTATTGTGTGTGTTCTCTTAACATTTACTATGCCGGCTGAAATCCAGTTTCAAGTTCCCTATTCGCAATACAGCGAAGTTTCATGGAAGGCAGTAGATGCTGTTTCGTCAAATCTAAAGCGAATAAAATATTATTTACATTGTATCGAATTTTTTATTTATAATTTTAAGATAGTACATTGTTTACTCGTTAATGTTTTTTGCAAATTTTTGGAATTGTTTTGTAAGATGTGATAATGAAAACAAACTAAACGAGTATTTAGAAAACTTAGCTTATTTATAAAAACATAAAATACATTGAATTATCATATAGCGCACTATAATATTATTGCACATATTTTTCAAAATAACGGAAACCATAACGGCGCATCGCACTGTTAATTCGATCGACGAACGCACTACATTCACGTTTACCTTACTTTCAGGACACACTTTTTCCTTACGTGCGAGAGAATTTAAAGAAATATATTGAAACTAAATGGGAAGATGAAGAATTCAAACAAGACTTTGAGAAATTAAAGGAACAGGTAAAAATTACAAATAAACATTACAAATAATATTAAATGGAATATTAGAATATTATATTGCAATATAAATATATATATAAAAAAATCTTATTTTATTTATTGATATTAAAAATATTGAAATGTATTAGAAATTATAATTATAATTCTTGAAAAAATTATATTATTTATTACATATATATATATATAATGTATATATATATATATATATATGTTTATAATACATATTTTCATTTACTTTCTTACTTATTTTGTTTTAAATATTTTCTTTTTATTAAAGCTGTAATTTAAAATAATAAATTAGTATTATTTTAATAATGAATTTTAAAGTGACCAATAATTTGTCAGATAAAAACTATTAGATTTTGATCTGGAAATATTTTTTATTTTGATCTGAAATTTTTTATTTAAACTATGAAACTTAAAATTTAGATTATTAATTATTTTTTAAATATTTTCAAAGTATTCATTATTATAAATTTTAAATATAATTTATATTTTTATTTGAAATAAATCATTTATCATATTTTAATTTACTATTTAATATTAATCAATTTATATTATTTTTTATTATTTTACATTATATTTTTTTATATTATTTTACATAATTTAAATTATGAATTAATATTATCTTTATTATTAAACTATTTGAACATAATGTTACTTGATTAAATTAAAGATAAAATAATTATATATCTTATTTATAAAAAAAAATTTTTTTAATATTAATCAAAATTGATGTTTGTTTTTTATAATTATTTTAAAAGTTTTCTTAAAAATATTAATATTTTTAAAAATATAAAGTATATATGATATAATATGTAATATTATTTGTTTATTAAAATAATTATATTATAATATAAATTTGCATTTTAATTGTTAAAATATATTTTATATTATGTATTTTTATTATTAAAAGAAATATTATAAATGTTTGCAAATATATTTATAGACATTTAATATTTTAATCATAGGCAAAGAAAGATGAAGAAGATAAAATTGATG
Organism: Apis mellifera; assembly: GCF_003254395.2. Taxonomy (NCBI): domain Eukaryota; kingdom Metazoa; phylum Arthropoda; class Insecta; order Hymenoptera; family Apidae; genus Apis; species Apis mellifera. The sequence goes on along the minus strand of NC_037642.1, from coordinate 2,251,707 downwards.
GTTTTATACCAATTACTGATATTAATACAGAAGAAGAAAGAGAATCACTTGTAAAAAATATATTATGGCAAATGGATTGTGATCGAAAAACCAGTGCATTAAAACAATTACAAGGGCATATGTGGCGTGAAGCTTATAATTCTGGATCAATTAAAGCACAGTGAGTCTTTTGCAATTTATTTATTGTAAAAGATTTTTAGGTTTTGAAATTCAATGTTTAAAATTTTTATATTACAAATAATATAAATATATTTTTTTCAATGATATGTTATATAAATATATACAATATATCTTATATAATATATAAATATTTTTATTTAATATACATATATATGTGTTATAATATAATAATAAAATTATAATATAATTATATATATATAAATATATACATAAATATATATATAAATATCTTTTAATATATCCAAATTTATATATAAATTAATATTAAGAAATATGTTTTTAAAAAATTACTTAATAATAAATAAATATCAATATACAACTTTATAGTATACACACCATTGTGAGGTGAACATTTTGTGTAAGGGCTCACTTCAATTTGACATAAATATGTCACTACAATTATTATAAACAATTTATAATATAATAAATTAAAAATAATCAAGAAAATGATAAATAAATTATTTATGTAGTGTTTATGAAGATGTACCAAAAGCACTAGAATCATGGACGAGTGATGGTAAAAAGGTCTATGTTTATTCGAGTGGTAGTATTGAAGCACAAAAACTTCTATTTGAACACTCAATATATGGTGACTTACTTAAGGTATTTTATTATATTTTAATCGTAATAAATGATTTATAAATATATGAGAAATTGAATATAATAGATTGTTATATATATTATTGTTTTTTTAGCATTTCAGTGGTTATTTTGATACTGAAGTAGGTCCAAAACAAGAATCAAATAGTTACAAAAATATATTAAGTAAAATTGGAGCTGAATCATCAGATGTAATTTTCTTAACTGATGTTGTAAAAGGTTAGTTATTTATTTTATAATATTTTAATATTTTCAAGGCATAGTAATGTAATTAATCATCATGTAATTAAATCAATTTTTATATTTTATTAATATCAATTTTTATATTTTCTTATAATAGAAGCTACTGCTGCAAAAGAAGCTGGTTTATCAACAGTTATAGTACTACGTGAAGGCAATGCTGCTCTTACAGATGAAGAAAGAGTGGCTTCTACAACTATTAAGTCATTTTTAGACTTAACATTTCAAACTTCTACAAAACGACAAAAGTTGGAAGCTATAGAAGTTCAAAAAGATACAAACAAATCCACATCTGATGTTAATGAACCAATGGATACTTCTGAAGATGTTGAAATGTCTGATATCAATAATCAAGAAAAGAAGATTGATAAAGTAGATGTAAAAGAAGTTATCCAAGAAGAAGTAAAAGAGTGTGCTAAAGATCAGCTACCAAAAGAAGCACAAATTTCAGATGTAAAAATGGAAGAGCCTATGGTTACTGATATGAAAGATGCAGCAAACGCTGAAAAACTAATGGAAAATAAATCTGAAAAAATAGAACTTCAGCCATCTGAGGTGAGTACAAAATTAGACACTTCTGAAAATGTGCAAGTTACTATGAGCGGTAGCACTGAATCAACGATAAAATCTTCGAAAGATGATATTGACAAATCTGCTGTTTCTGAAAAAATAGAAAAATCTATAACAGAAAAAACTATAGAGTCTATATCAGAAACTCTTACTTCCAATGATACCTTGAATGCTGGAACAAATGAGTCTAAATCAAAGTCTGATCAAGTTTCTATTACAGAGAATAAGACTGAAGAATTTTCAAACATTGATAAAGAAATAAAATCTGATGATATAAAAATATCAGATGTAAAAACTATTGAAAGCGTATCACAAGAAAAGAATATTAGCAGTATAAACGAAAAACCAGAAGAATGTTCTAATAAATCACAAAAAGAGATGAAAGAGGAGTCCACTGAAAAAATTGTAATTAATTCTAGTATAATAGAAACTCAAACATCAGAAAATGATGCATCTTCGATAAAATCTGCACAAGAACCGACAAAAACAGAAGAAAAACCTGCAGAAAATGGTGATGTTCCATTAACAAATGTAGAAAAAATTATTGCACCAACGATAACAGAATTAGAAGCTACTAGTAGCAAAGTAGATACAAATACTGAAATAAAAAATACCACAGAAACAGTTAAAGAAATAAAATCTGAAAAAGAAACAGAATTGACTAACGTGAAATCTTCTAAAACAAAAGAAGTAGAAGAAACATCAATATCTAAAATTGATGCAGAAAAACAAGTAAATGTAGAAATATCAAAACAGGAATTAACAGAGAAATCAATAAAAGAAGAAACTGTAGCAGATGAAATAAAAGAAACAAATACAGTGGATTCCGAAAAGAAAAAATTAAATAGTACAACACAAAACGGAGATACAGATGTGCCAGTGTCAGATGATAAATTACAAAGAAATGGACTAAATGAAGGATCATCGAATGAAAATATTAATTCGTCTACGAGCGAAAGTACATCTGCGCAAAATGGTGAACCAGAGAGTTCCTCTGAAGCTAGTGCAGACTCTATAAAAGTCAAAAAAGTCGTTGATTCTGCTGTAGCCGATGGTGCCGGCGAACCTGACGTTGTTCCCCCTGTAGTTGTAGCTGCGACGTCTTAATCTTGTTCTTATACATTTTAAGAAGTCCTTCATACATAACCCCAACCCACAATACTTATCCGCAGATATAAACTGAAAAGTTGGCTCCCTACACCTTACATAAATCGTACGACGTTAAAGATGTAATACGTTAATTTAAGATACAATTCATAAGATTTCTATTTCTTTGACAAATGTGAAGGGAAATGATAGTAATGACGTATACAGCGTGTCTCAGATTCGATTATCTTTTACATGTCACAGTTTGATATATATATATATACATACATACATACATATATATATCTCATATTTGTCGATTATGCTTAATAGAAAATTTAAGAAAGATCATAAACACTCAGTTCCTATACTTCCTACTTTACATTGCTTAATTTATTTTATTATACTTTATCTACATTTTTTAGTTTGTTTATACAAATTTATTTTTTATAATTGACATACATTTATAATTCAAATTGACTCGAGGATAATCGAAAATGTCATTCGCTGTAGTCAATAAGTATTTTTAATTTTTCTTTTTTTATTACATTTTATAATGTGTATTAAGATTTTTCTTTTATATTGTCTAAACGGAATGTTATACTATGAAAATTTATAGAATAGCAAATTCATCATAGTTGGAGTATGCTAAAATACTGAATGTACTTTGTGCCAAATGAATTAATTCGTCAGTTTGAAGATTTTTATGATTATATATACGGGATATTAATATATTCATGAGATACTTTTGGAAAATTAATTTTAAAAGGTAAAAAACAAACACAGAAGTATACAAAAATGTTGTTTGAATTTTATAAGGAATTTAAGCTTATGTTAGATAAAATAAGCTCGATCTATCTCTATCATATTACTATCTTATTCTATTTTATTTCATCTAACGTAAATTTAAATTTTTTATAATTTGATAAATAAATCAATTTTTTTATGTACTTTTGTTTTTGTTTCTATACTAGAATTGATCCTCCAAAAATGTCATATGGATATATTAGCATTCTAAGTTTAAAGATTTGATCATATTTTAGTTTCTTACAACAATCAGGGAACTTTAACTATATATTTTAAGACTGAATTGGTAATGCCTCCAAAAGTCGCTGGCTTTAGATTAATGATATGATTTTTTGCATTCTCTTGAGTACTTAAATTGTTAATAACACAGTGATCTTGGAATCATAAGTCCAAACTTACTATCGACAACTGTGTTTTACAATGAATTTTATTTGACTATATTAGATATATTTTTCAAATTTCAAAGAATGCTGTGCGACTTATTGTAATGTGTCTGACATTATATTCCTATTTTCTTTTTCTTTTCGACATTTTTTTTATTGAAATGTATATTTCTAATTTAGAACATTTTGAATAATGTTGGCCTATATGCATTACGCGTTTCTGTTTTTTATATTTCGTATCACAATTAACGTTTATCGATATTAACTTAATTTTGAGCAATTTAAAGTTTTGTGTTGCATTTATTAGTATTCTATAAAAAATATAATATTCATTTATTGTCAATGACGCGACTATAATACGGTATATATTACATGCAAACATTATTTTGTTAGTTTTATAAAATATATTTAATATAGAATAATCCGATTAGAAGGAAAAATACTTCGGTTTGGAAATTTATTTTTTCATTTCTACGGATTAATATACAAAAATTTATTTTAAAATAACCGTTTCCCGATAGTGATAATTTTTTTTTCCTGTTTTTTTAAGATTCGTAAATTATTTTCAACAAAATTTGAAACAAGAACTCAATTATTTATTTATTATCCATTCCTGCAAAATTGACTGTGATTTAACGATATAATAATAGACATAGGGAATTTAAACCAATTCATTTATTATTCACGTTTAGTATTTTCTTTGGCAGGTTATTATATTAATATTTTTTTTTTTTTTTTTTTTTTTTTATATATATATATATATAACGAAATTAATATACATCCTGTCTGATTGAAGTCACTGTGAAGACTGTAGACGATATAGTCTGTAAACAATCAAAGTTTCTATATTTCTTCTTTTTTTTTTTTTAAATTACAATTGTTTTTTGTCAGCGGCTATGCTAAAAAAATTCAACAATGCATAAAGTCGAGTAAACGAAATAAAATGCAACGTCAGCTATTATCTTATAAGTATATGTATAGTCAGTAACGATTATATTACGAGATTTCAAACAAATGCATATTTTTTACAAGACACTTGACACAGACCTCGCATTTATTTATAAGATATTCTTACGATGATGAAAACCATTTAAATACTCATTAATTTTTTTTGACGTTGCATAATTCATTATGAATGAAAAGATGAAGAGATTGTTAAAAAATGATCTTCATTCGTTACCTGAAACGGAATTTAAATTTTGTGTGTTTGATAATGAAAAATATTCGAAGATATTATAAAGGATAAGATACATTACCAATGTTCGATTTGATCCTTATATGATAACTTATCCTTATCCTTAAATCAAATAAAAAAAAAACATTTTCCAATTGATATTAAATTTAAAATTTAAAATAGTTACAAATTCATTGAATGTATACTCAATTAAATAAGTATATTCAAAAATGCTCAATTGAAAAAATTAAATGGTTTCATTAAAAATTCTTAACAATAATTGACAAAGAAAACATTATGTTAACAGCCTCGAAGCGTTAACGATTGTAAACTGCCGATTTTTTGCCATAATGAATTTTTTTAATTGTTTTTTTCAATAATATTTTAACTACTGACTGCCATCAGTATAATAAAATTAAACTTTCAGACGTTAGCTAGCAATATGTATAAAATTTTTCTCGACTGACTTTCATGGCATCATCAGATATCATCTCCATATCATCCATTATTATTCTTGTGTCAATAGTCGAAAGAATCGAAGTACATATTGGTAATTTGCGTCCTGTAATTTGTTTTTTTTTTTTTTTTCTTTTTGCTAGTGCTCAATTTTAACGAACCTTAGTCTTTTTTCTTCAAACATACACGATCGTGTTTAATTATACATAAAATAGCGTCGTTAATGTGCTAAGTTTAGGGATCGTTAACTCTTTGCGGTTTTGTAAGATTTAAATATTGCTAGAATTAATGCGAAATGAAACAAATATATAAATTTATGATTGGTCGTATAAAATTTAACAGAATGAATTATTAATTTTTCAATATTGTGAACCGCAAAGTGTTAAAATGAAAAGTGTTTGTAAGTTTAATGTTTAAATTTTTGACTGTGACGTGTCAACTTAAAGATTCGAATCAACGTTTGATACCCGGTGTGATGCGACCATACTCTGAAATATGTATGAATGCAGTTTTTATTGTGTTATATTCTCACATGAGGTCGCCTGGCCATCGTACACTGCCTTGTTATTTATTATCTTATATGATGTACCGGATATTGACCGATCAAAATCTTCATTAGTCATGAATCATTAATAAAACATCAATATGCTTTGTATTTTGTTGAAAATTAAATGAGTGTGTCGCATATAATATAATTTTTTCATTCGTGACACATTTGATCATTTAAACTCGTACGTATAATAGTTGTAGATTTTGTAAGCGAATTAAAACGTAACATAATTTCTCAAGACGTTTTTTCACAGCTTACAAGTCGAACAGCTACTTAAATTATATGCGTAAGATTTGTCGTCCTTTCAGAATACATTAGATACTTGAAATACATTAAGTACAGAAGATAGGAAATATTAATAAACAATAGCTTCGTATCGATTAGCGATTATTATTTGTAATTCATTGGCTATTTTATGTAACATGTCAATATAAGTGTAGGAGAGAATGTACGGACTTAATTGATACTTTTTAACGATAACCTTCGATGGAGATTCCTGAAACAAAGACTCGTATCCTATAAGAGACTGCTCTGTTGCTTTTTTTTTTCTCAGCCAAGTATTTTACATGTTTTTTTTCTTTTCTTTTGTTACATGGAACCATTCTAGTAGTTACTATTTCCCAGTGTTCTCTAAATGATTAACGCGCGCGTGTGTGTGTTTGTGTTTGTGTGTATGTGTGCGTGTTACACGTGAGGGCACAAAGCTGAGTTCTATTTCATGGTATCAATTTTAATGATCATCAGATCTTAAATACAACTTTATTGGATGAAATAACATATTATTGGCTCCAGAATGGTATGTACTGTACAGGAAAACATTGACGGTTCTGTTCCCTTTGAACTTTTGACTGCATTCGTAGAGCAAAATAAATTTTGCAATTAGAATCTGAGAATTCATCTTTTATTTCATTATTCCTAAAGAAGGTTTTGAATGCGTGAACAGAAGATTTGTTTTTGAGAGAAAGAGAGAAAGGATCCTTGAAAATAAAGCGAGCATACTCATCTTCTTCTTCATATTAAATTTTATTTAGATGTATATATTCTTATGATAATATTAAATTAAATGTAATGGAAGTAAGAAAATAATTAGTGTTTTTTTCACTTTCTCTTTCTCTTTCTCTTTCTCTCTTTCTCCTTTCCCACAATTTGGAATTAAAAAAAATAGTATAAAGAGGTAAAAAATGTAATTAAAATATATTGAAATATTGAAAATAATTAAAATGATTGAAAATAAATCTGCTCTCGGTATTGTTTTCTCAAATTGATTCGTGCTACTGTTATTCTCAGCTAGTCGATAATGTTAGGTGTAGCAGCATTTTCATCCGATCGATTCTGGAATGCTAGTCATTCTACTATGCGCACTAGAGCATTAATTTTCAAGCAGCCAATTCAATAAACCGAGATATAAAAAATTTTATCTCATTTTAATTTACATTAAAGCAATAATATTATCTGGAAATAATTCTTTTTCTCACCGTAATGTTAAGATGTATTACATATTTGGTACTTAAAATATATATTGTTCAAATATGTGACAAATTTCTTTTTCTACTTATAATATTGAAATATCTAGAATCGAAAAACAAAAATATGAAATTTTATTTAAAAATTATTTTGTGTACATGTTTCATGTAAAAATATAAAATGTATTAATATTACCCATGTAAAGCGTTTTATATTAAAAAAAATTAAATATACAAGAATTAAAAGATATTTATAATTAAAGAAATTAGAAAACTAAAATAATCTTTATATTAATGATAAATTTTTTTTTAAATAATAATTTATAATCATTTCTTAATGTTTCCTAATATATTATGCTATATCTTTTACTTTTTACTTGTATTAAAAAAATATATATGAATTCTATAAAAAATATATATATTAATCTTTTATATATATACTTTTTTTATGATAATTGAATTAACTTTTTAATTTATTTTATATTGTATGAATGAATTTTAATTTATTTTAAATTATGTATCATATTTATTATTTTTTACTATTTTTTACTATTTTTTTTTAATATATTTTTTCATTTTTATATTTTATTTTTAAATAACATATTTTCATTTATAGTTTCTATTAAACTTGAATATCTTATCTTTTCTTCATTATTTTATTTTTATATAAATTTTTATTATACAATATATGCATTATATTTCTTTTTTTTTATATATATTAAAATGTATATATATATATATATATATATATATTTGAATGTATATATATATATGTTCAAAATATATGCATATAATAAATGCGTCAAATATAAAGATTATATATATATACTAGAATTAAAAAATGCAAGCATTTAAACTTTCTCTTACAGAACATAGAATAAACTGTGCAAAGGGAATAAAAAAGTATTGTTTCTTAGTTTAGTCTGGAAGCTTTTACTTCACGTGAAGAAAGTGTAAGGTCTTTCACTTGTAAAAAAGTTCACTCATCTAATCTCAACTAAGTGTTCATTTTAAAATCCTTTTCTTATATGCTTATATGAGATTCCTTTTTAATACTATGTTTTAATAAATAATATTTAACAGTATTAACAAAAATTTATAATTTTTTTATGTTATATTTTTTTATATTATAATTAATTTACATTCTTCTTTTTTTTTAAATCTTTTTGTGCTCTGCTTTTTTATATTAATTTATATTTCTATTATTCTAGTTTATATAGCTAATATAATAAATATCAAGAAAACAAAATTTAATCTTAGATACAACTATAAGAATTATTTTAAGATCATTTTACATTATCTAAAAATTGTAATATTTTCTTAAAATTTTTTTCAGTTATTTAAAAATACAAATATATTAAAAATTATTATTTCTTTTTATGTTTTAGTTACATCGAGGATTGTGAAATTGGTTCTATTTTAAGTGAAAGTTGAAAAGTTTTATAAATCTCAAATATGTGTGGTAAAATATATTTTTAAGCAACTTTATAAGAGAAAACATTTTTGTATATACTTTGTTAATGAAAACAAAATCTTTAATTAAAATTAGCATGTTTTTATGCGTTTTAATAGATAAAACCAAAGATGAATAATTATATATTGTGATACGTCTTTAAATAAAATATTAGGAATATTTTTTCCAATATTTTTATATATCCCTTTCATTTATTTTCGAATCAAAATATTAAACGTTATAAACTTATTTATAATCATATATTGAAATATAAAAAAAAAATATTTTGTTAATGAAAATATTTATTTTAATATTTCTTTTGTTATATTATACAATTATATTTATGATATAAAATAAATATTTTTTTAAATTAAGAAAAATTATTAATAGTGTTATTAATAATTTTGAATAGAAAATTTAAAAATAATGTATTTATAATTATCATTTATAGTAATTTATATTTTTTTTATATTTTATATTATTAGTATTATTTCTAATTATATATAATTATAATATTCAAAAAATTATATAGTTTTGAATATATATATTGAATATATATATATATATATATATATATATATATATATATATAAATTCAATTCATTAAATATATATATATAATATAAAAATGATATTATCGACTAAGTTTAAGAACATTAAATTTCTCTATAATATCACTAGATGGCGCAGTCATCACTATTTTAGTACTTGTATAAAGTTATATAAAGTAACGTCACATTTTAATTGTAAGAAGATTAATAAGTTATAAATATAATTTAGATAATAATTTAGTTAATTTTTTATGTTATAAATTTGTGTGTAATATTTTATGATATAATAAGTTTTAAATTAATTAAAAATAATAGATATAAATAAACATTAAGGTAACTATTTATATAATTTAGTTTCATATAAACATTATCATAGAATATTCATAATTTAAATAGAAATTTAAACAAATTAATTTCATCAACATTTATTTTAATAAATATATGAATCATAACAGTAAGAAAATAAAAATATTTAAATTTTTCACTTCTAGAAAAATAAATAATAAAAAATAACAATAATATAATATAATTGTATTTCTATATTGAAATGTTATATTAATTTATAAATAAACATTACTTTTAATTATTTTTTAAATATAGTATATGATAAATTTTGTTACATATAATTGATATCAATATTTGTATCCTGTACAATACAATACTTTTTTTTTTTATGAAATTTCATTTTTTTTCTTTGTATTAAAAATTTCAGTGATGGAAAGTTATATATGCGCATGCGCTGCCTAGCGACTGAAATTCGAACTAAGCTTATAATGGGAATTTAAACTGTTATGTAAAATAATATTTACTTTCATTATTGTACTTTTAATGTATTTAATTATTATTTGACTATATTTTTTTTAACTCAAGATATTACTTAAAATAATATTTTAGATTTCAATATTTATGTAAAATTCTTTTAGAATATGCAGAAGAAAATTTATTATATATTTACTTAGAATATTTGATATATATTAGAAATCTAATACTAATAAAAAAAAATTATCGTTCAAAAATAAATTTTTAATTAAATTTATAGGAAATATAATTTAAATATAATATAAATTAATGATGTGAATAAAAAAATCTCAATAATTTATTCTTATTTCAAAAAATATTATTCTTATATTAATTTTTAAAAATAATAAACATATATATATAGTTTAAAAATAATAGATGATGAAATGATGAATGATGAATGATTATAACATGGATTATAATATAAATTTAATATATATATATTATTATATTTATAATATATTATATAATATATATATATTATAATATAATTATTTATAATTTTTCTAACTTACATATATAACTTTTATTCAATTATTTACATAAACAAAATCTAATTAAACAAAATCATTTTATATGATAATATGGATTTTTAATAATATTTAGAGAAATTATATAATATTTATTAATTAAGTTTATATTAAAAATTTAAATAAAAATTCATATAATAAAATTTGATCATTATATAAAATAATAAAATTAGTTTTTAATATAAATTTAATAAATATAATTTTATAAATTTAATATCATTAAATAATAACTATTATAAATAAATTATAATATTAATCATGTGAAATAAATATATATAATATTATATATAATATATAATATTATAAAATTTCCTCTCATTAAAACTAGTTTTCTTTAAAAATATATATATATATATATATATATATATATATATATATATATTTTAAATAGATATTTGATCATAAATATATACACATGTAAAATTTTTTTTTTCATATTATAAAACATTCATTAAATTAATATAAAAAAAATAATTGTTACTTTTAGATAAGATATATTCAAAAGTAATATCAGATTTTTAACATGTTCTTCTGATTAATTAAAAACAAATAAACTAAAAATAAGTTTTATGATTACAAAATATAATATTTAATATATAAATAATATATATATTATATATTATATATAATATATAATATATAAATAATATATATATTATATATATATAATATATATATATATAATATATAAATATATAAATTTAATATATAAATAATAAATTCTAATTTTTAATATTATTTTTAAATGAATATTAATATATTATTCTCTAAATGTTGATAAAAATATCGAATTTTAGTAATATAAAATTATTTATATAGATATTAAATATATTTCATATTTTTTTATTATATTACTCACAATTTAAATATTATACTTGATCATTTATTAATAATCCAAAAAATGATATTTGGAATTGCGATAATTTTCATTAGCAAGATAAATAATATTAAATTAAATTTTAATTTTTTTTATTTTATAAATTAAAAATAATAAATTTAAAAGTAATATACAAAAAAGTATATATAACTTTCAATATGTTATATTAATTTATTAAATACATACATTTAATAATAATTTTATTTTGTTATTATGATTCATTAATAATAATTTATATATAAAATATTTTTTTTATAAATATATACATTGTACGTATTTGATTTTTCAATGATTAGCAGTTTTAATTTATAGCAATATAATTTTATACATAAAAACAACATTTATAAGTTCATTTATTATTGTTTTTAATTGATAAATATGTAATAACATTTGAAAGATGATTTTTTAAATTTTAACGAGTTTATTTCATGATTTATAGACATAATAAAATAAATATAAGATATTTTAAAACAAATTTTAAATATAAAATTATAATTCGATTACTTTATGTTATCGATCGTATCGATTATATTATACATTATAGTACACATAGTATACATTAATTAAAATTTAATGAAATTTTAATATAGTTTAAATATAACAAAAAATATATAATATAGAAGTTTCAATATTTTTTTTATGAATCATTTTCATTCTTAAAAAAAATAATTTTTTTCAAATACAAAATATAAACATAGAAATGTTATACATGATACAAAATCGAGATTTATTTCAATAATAATATTGGAAATATTCTAAATATTATAACAAATAATCTGGCAACAATATTGTAAAACTCGGCATGCACGTCTCGTAAGAGCAGGAGAGCGGAACTCGAACTGTCTTCTCCTTCTATTTGTCGAACTGTGCTCTCATTTGCTGGCTCTTGCGTCCCTGTGCGATTCTCTTTCTCTGTCTCTTTCCTTTCTGTTAATATATATATATATATATATATATATGAGATATGCTATCTTTTTCTACCACGTTTTACGTATTATATATACATTGCATCTCTCTCTTTCTGTCTCAATAGGGTGAGATCGGGCCATGGACGTATTCGACAGGATTGGACCAGTCTCTGACGTCATTGCGTGGACCGACGTATCTCGTCGACGATTGTCGAAAGCATGCTGTTTTCGCCCCTCTATATATCTACAGTAATCAGCGGCAAATTCAAATACATGATAAAGTTACATTTCTCTTGTATTGCATTAATCGAACGTTATTTTTTTCTTATATATGTTCATCATAAATTTATGATCCATTAAAAAAATTAATTTCTCGTTTTTAGTAGAAGATTATCGATTTATATGTTCTTTTGAAATTTCAGTTTGAAATTTAAATTTTCCAAATAGAACTCAAGAGAACAGACTGATATAAAAATAGGAAGTAAAGAAAAAAAAAAGAGAAAATTATTAATTTTGGTTATGAAAACAAAATCTTGGTGTTTTAAATATGGATTTTATATATATATTTTTCATGTTTCTTTGGTATATATACATTTTTCCTCATTTATCATTTATCTTATTGTTTATATTCTTTGAACTACATAGAAGTCATAACATACTTTATAAAATTATAGATTCAACTTCTCTTGATATTTATTGATATATAATAATATTGTGTGACATTTATTATATAATTCTAATATTTTATTCACATATTATTTAGAAAAATTTTATTTAAAATAATAAAAAAACATTAATATTAATCTAAAGAAGTTATATATAATGTTTTAAAAAGATTGTTTTTTATAAAACTTAATATTATATAATATAATTGATATAAAATTGGTAATAAGTAATTTAATATAGAAATCATTTTTAAACTAAGCATTTATAAGTTTTTATTACAAAAATATTTCATATTTTTTTTATGATTTTTACATTGCAGAGGCTGTTATGATACTAACTATTGCATGATATCATACTTGTAAGGACATAAGATTTTCCAAAAGAGAACAATAATCGACCTCACTCAAGATGAATGACATCGAAGTCTGCGTAAGCGGCTACGTGCTCCGATGTTGAGGAACATCAGCAAGGGCGCTAGCCGCAGAAAGCAGTAGAGGTTAGGTATGGCCAGGACGGTATGTTCCAGGCAGTGGAGAGAAGTGTATCCGGAGAGAGCACCCGGGCCGGGTAGGTAGGTATACATAGGTAGGTAGAGCGCAGAGGCAGACGAGAAGAGACGACCGCTTGAAATCCCTTTCTCCTTCCCGCCTTTCCTGCCTGCTTCTCTCTACCGCCCGCCCGCCATGCCACTACGAGCGAGCGAACGTACAGCTAGGCCGGCACAGTCCTGTAGCCCATTTGGCATTTCCCCAGCTATAGCGGCGGTCCTGTAGCCCATCGTTGTTATCGTCCCGCAGCTGCATAAAGTCGGCTCTGCCTCCTCTTACCCCTCTGACCCTCACCATAGCTGTCGACCAACCGCCCGTCCACTCCCCTCCCCTCTTCTATTTCGCTCACCTCACTGCTCAACATCAACGTTTCTTCCTCTATCTCTCTCTCTCTTCCCTTTCTCTCTCTATTCTTCCTTCTCTTACCAGCCTGCCGACCTGATCGTGTTGCCCTCCTTCCTCCCTCCACCCGTACCGATGCTCCGACCAATCCCCTTCCTTGTCGCCCCATGAGCTCGTTGTCCGCCGTTCACTTCTCTCTCCCACAAGCCTGCCAGCCTGACGTTTCCCCCACTATGTCCCTTACTACTACGAACATAGCCTTATTCTACATCGTTACTGCTACTCACACATATACTACCACATTGATAGCACGTTTCTACAGCGACGCAACGGTGGCGCCGCCAGACAGGGACGCTTCGAAACGTTTTTACCCTCCTCTCTTCACCCGTCTGATCCAAGTCCATATACCGCCGACGACGCCTGATGCTGCCGTGCTGCGGTATATACTCGCGCACCGTCCTTGTCATTCTATCGATTCCCTCCCTTCCTCCTTCCTCTCTCATCCAACCTCTTCTCATCCTACTCGTCATGTGCCCCCTCTTTCGCTTTTCTCTCTGCGTCTCACTGGGCAGCCAACTTGCCTGTCTGCTTGCCTGGCTTGCCTGACTGCCTTGCTCGTTTACTTACTTGCTTGCATGCTAGTCTGCCTGCTAGGTTGCTAGCCTGCTTGCTTGGCCCGCTTGCTTCGTTCAACCTCTATGTCGGTAACCTTGGTGGAGAATAACCCGCCGTTCAATTCAAGGAATTATGACGGCCCCTCGATTTTCTCTTTTTCTATTTGCTAGCCCCTCTTTTTCGTTCTTTGTCACTAGTTTCCTTTCCTATCTTTCTTTCTCTCTTGCTTCGAGATGAGAAGAGAGTAAAGTACTTCTTTACTTTAGTCGTTGGTGCTCATCTATGCTGATATTTACGCGCCTATGAGCCTCGCGTAGCCAGCGCCGCCATTACGAAAACTTCATGATGTTCTTTGATATAGAAGCAAACCAAAGATTATCACATATATAATATGAAAAGGTATTTTTAAAAATTATTTGAACATTTTCAATTTATAGAATGAGTAATACATTCAATAATAATTTAATATGGTAAAAGATATAATTTTAAAATTGAAGTAAAGTAATAGAAATATTCAAGAATTAAGGAAACAGCGCCATCATTTGACGAAGGTGCGCATGAGTGAACAGATGCTTTGAGGTTAGGTTTTTGCAAAATAGAGTTCGATATTTTTAATTGAATAATTAAAGAACTTGTCATCTTTATAAAAACTTTATTTTTTTTTTAATTAGTATAAGCATATAATTTTTCGATAATGATGAATGATAACCAACCGGTTTGTAGATTAGATAAAAGCTATAGCAGAAATTAACAAATATTAACGAACTGATGACGAATGCGCTATTCGATAATTAGTAATAAATATTATATATTATACCGTTATGATATATATTACTACAAAAAACTGAAGATTAAATCAATTATTTTGTATTAATTTATATTTTATTATATTAATGTTATAAAAAATCATTATAAACTATAATAGTTAATACAAAGAAATGTATATCAATTGTGTATATAAAAGAAAAGTACATAAGTATTTATTATAGATAATAATTTATCAATATTTATTTCTATTACATTATTATGTATTTGTAATAATACATAATAATTGCAATATTTTCATTAATATATAAATTTAATTTCAAAATAAAATTTTTTACAAGATTATATTAAAAAATATTCTTTCATAATGAATTTAAATTTACTAAAATATTCTGTAATTATGTTGTTTAGAATCATTTGATCTCTCTTCTTTGTCACATTATATTTATGTTTACTATATGATTTCTATCACTCTGTATTTCTAATTCAATTGATATATATATTCATTGCAAGCAAATTTATATGAAATGCATGTGAAAAAATGCAAAAAATAATTTTTTATGAACTAATCAATAAAAAAATATAACAATGTAACTTTTTTTATTAAAATATGTTAGTCATATTTAAATGAACTTTTAATTTTTAACATGATAAAATTTAAATTTAATTAGATAAAAGAAAATTTAGTTTTATTAATTTAATATTTGCTGTAACAAGAAAATAATGACATAATTTCATGATAATCATATCGATATGTATGTTGTATAAGTGCAAAGATCGCGATAGAGATATATGATTATATATATTTCGTAGAATAGATGTAACAATTATCGTTTCGCATTAATTTTTGATAACTTTATAGATGGCTGCATTGGCGTAACCAGTCAATGATCGATCGGCTGGAAATCTCTGCAACGAAACCAGGCAAAATTAACTCTTGAGATACTCTTCGTGTGTCTCACGGGCCCTTCAGTCACTTGAAATTATCGACGAGCGCGGTGAGTAATTGCACTTTCAATTGGTAAATTATTAAACCTATTGCATCCCGTTTGTTACGACTGCGTTTTTACTCTGTTATTGAAATACTATGAGTTTCAGTCTTTTTCATTTTTTTTTTTTTTTAATATCGCTATATTGATCGGATTAATCAATGAAACAACAACAATAACGTGTTTAAATTTAATTTTTTTTTTCAAATATTTGAAAATGTTCTTTTCATGTTTCTAATTAATCCCGAAATCGATTTTTTTATCTTTTTTACGAATATCGAATTAAATATACAATGAGAAGTGATATTAAACGATTTCAAATTGTCCTATTATATTTTACGATCAACGTCTAAAGTTGTTTTATCATTGCTATAATATTGAGGTTACCTGAAACGCGATTATTCCAAGTATTTTAGTGCGCTTGTTATTCTGTTTGGTGAATGCACATAGAAATAGCGAATGATACAACTTTTTTTCATACGTTCTTGACCTTTCAACAAAATGATCGACTCCTCCTTTCCTTCCCACTAACGTTTCTGTCAGTTCAACCCTGTTAGTTCGTAGGGTAGAGGATGTAGGATATCGTTCGCGCGACATCAGTGTCAGTCACTTGTTGAATGTCGGCCAGCATGTACGGATGAGCATCCGGTGTGCGTCCTTGCAATGTTTTTCGTTGCAGCCGCGCGCATTTCTCGTCTCCGTTTGTCTGAGGTGTTATACGTCGCCTGGTAAACTTGGGTCTCAATATAAATACCGATGCACATTTTTAGAAACAAGCAGTATTATGAAATAGAAATAATTTTATTTAAAAAATTATTGATATCCATACTTGTTTTCGTAAAAATTTTTATTTAGAAAACAATATAATAATTATATATACACATATATTAATATATTCGACAGGAATACATTTGGACAGTCCATTCTAGAAATTAAAATAAGTATAAAATTAATATAAAAGTTGATACACAAAAATGTCAGTTGAGACTTATTTATTAAGTTATAAGCAATTTAAATTTGTGTTAAATAGAAACGAGATAGAAGATAGAATGATAGAAGATAGAAAGATCACTCTGTCTTGATTATATTCTATATCTGTCTTGTTTTATTTAACTTAAATTGCTTGTAATTTAATAAATAAGTTTAATGAATAAGATTCAACTAATCCTTTTGTATATAATTTTTTTTATTTATGTTAAAAATGTTATTTGTTTATATGGATGAATGTAGTAAAAAGAAATAAAAATTAATAATATTTTTTGAAATTTTAAATTCATAAAAAATTCATATATATTTTATTTCATAAAGAATTAAAATTTTGTCATATGTTTTTTATATTTCAAATTTTACAAATACAATATTATAATATAAAAAAAATATTAAAATATATTTCATTTAGAAATGATTATATTATTATATATAATCTATGAACATAAATAACAAAATTTTTTTTATTTTTATAAGATTGACTTTTATTTTATTATTGAACATTTTAGAAAAGCATAACAAATTTCTCAAATCTATGCATGTGTTGAAATATTCAAAATATTTATGTTTATGTGATTATTAATAATTATATTATAAAGATTTATTTATAAATTGAAATTAATAATGAAACCATCCATATATAAATTGTCTTTTAAATACTTAGGTTAAATTATGAAACATTCAAAATGAACATAAATGAATATTGTTTACTGACTTGGTATATATCTATTATATATAAAGGGTTAAATATAATATTGTATTCATTAAGTTAAGTTGTAATATTTAAAATATATGAGTTAATAATTTTTTCAGTTATTTTCAGTTAATAGATTAATATCTATTGATTATTAAATAATGCTAATCATAATATATATACATATATATTTTGAATGATAACTTATTAGGATCATTATTAATTGATTTCGAGAACAGATTCACTGTAAATATATCCCGACAGATATAATTCGGTCTTCCGAAATTGAATCAAGACCGCGCGTTCTATTTTTGCTTAAACGTTGTGACGCATCGGGCAATGAGCGAATTTTCATCTTCGTTTCTAGTATGGAATATCAAGAATTATACAAATTTGGAATATTCTGTCCATACTGTTTGTATCATGGTGTTACGTCGATGAACGTGAGAATTTTACAATTCGAAAGATTAAGCAGAAATATACGAATAATTTTATGATTACATTAATTATTTGTCTACCTACTTGAGGCGAGTTAAATCTTAACTCTGGTGTTTGCGCTATTCAGATAGAGCTTCCGAAGGCGCAGAATTTCTATCGTGTTGAAAATGTAATTTATATAAGAGAAATTTCGACAGACGTATGTAGCTGAATTCGATATTCACTTAATTAACCCAAAAGCTTGTATCTTCTTCGAGCACTATATCGCGATGTTAATTGCTAATTGTGCCTCTTTCCACGTGTATTTCTCTGTCGAGTTTACATGCTGAATATATAAGAATTTATTATTCGATCAGAGAAATTTATCTTTTAAGAAGAAGTTAATTCTATGCTTTTTCTGTTTGCATCAAAGATGAAATTAAAACTTTTCCAAAATATTTTTTTGTGAAAATTATACAATTTTTTAATCTAGGAGTATATCAAATTCAGACTTTTTTTAAATTGTAGTTTTTTTATTATTGTTGTCATTTCCAAAACTTGATTTAATTAACAAAGTAATATTTATGCTAAAGCATTTTATTGAATATTTTTGTTGAATGAATATTTTTTTGAATACGTACATGTTCATGATCTAAAGCATAATAAATTTTTCTTTTAAAAATTACAAGTTTTTAAAAGAAAAATTTTTTAATAGTTTATTTTTTGATAAATTATGATTAATACAAAAAATTAGAAAAAAGTTTGTTCTCTCTTATTTAAACTCAAATAATAGCATCAAAAAATTCATATTATTTCATATTAACTGATATATTGATTATTATGCAATATATATATATATATAGAAAGAAAAATAAAATAAATATATTTTTAATAACTGATTACTTATTATTCAACAAAAGAAAAAAATCATGTACTTTGAATCTATATTTGCTATTACAATGAGAAATCAAAGTTCAGTTCTAGAGAAGAGGTTGTCTCCTTTTAAAGGGTCATGAGGTCACATTAAAGTCGAGCTCGTGTTACGCAGTCTCTTCTCATCCTGTCTACGCACATATACCTTGAAAAAGGCGGACGAGTTGGAATAAGGTCGAGTTCTGCAAACAAGTGCAACCCTCGACAATAATAGAATCCTTTAAAACCGCAGTTAAACCACCTTGCACCTACAAAACGAGGGACAAAGGCTTTCGTAACTAGCTAAAAAGCCAACTCTTTTTCTTTCAAGTACAATGCTTTGCCCCGTACGATTCTCGATTCACCGATAGAGCCACTCGATTCAAGAGTTTAATCATCTCACGTATTGCGTTAATCTTGTGCTCGATAATGATATGGATGTATATTAAAGAGCTAATGTCACGATTATTTTAATTAAGTAGCTGATTCATTGTGCCATAACTATTTTTAACAAATGAAACGCTTGATGTTGTATATTTGAATATAATTGTATGTTAAGATTTCAGCTTTAGTTTAATATGGTATGTCTATGTGTATTTAGTAGAGTGAAGACGTGTTCAAAGTATAAGGAAATATTTAAGAAAAATAATGGAAATTTACTAAAACCTTTTATTATTGTTTCTAAAATGATTAACAAATTCTCTTGCTACATTACAATCATTATATTATTTTTATCGATTATCAATCAAATAAAAATTGATTTTGATGATCTTATTAAAATTATGAAAAATATTTTTTATATTCTTCACTCAAATTAAAATTTTATTTTATTATATATTCTTTGTAATCATTCTTTAATTACGTACATTCTTAAAATGTTTTTTCTCTAAAATCAATTCAAAAAATAGATTTCGTAATTGAATTGGTCTAAAATCGGTCAAAATTGTGAGCTTTATCTAAAATGCAGAATCGAGTTTATTTCAAAATATCGATACTCACTGGCATTTGTAGTCTAAGTTCAGAATCGAGTTCAAACAGGTCTGAACCCTCGGTCCCATGGCCCATTATCCCGAAAGGGCCTTGGAAATTCCTTTAGCCTGTGGAATTGATGGGTAGAAACTTTGTGTCTCTGTATCCGATGTGGTCGTGCTCGTACCTAAGTTTCGATTCAAAAGATGTACGTGTATACATTGAGCTATATTTAAGTCCTTCTTTACTTTTTCTTCGACTTGGAATCATGAATGAAAAGAATGGATTGGAGTCATTGAAAGGAGAATATAAATAGAAACAAATGTTAATATTTTCTAATTTTTGATTAATTTTTTTTACTTCTTACAATATTTGATTTTTAATTGATTTTGTTATTTCTTGTAATACAACAGATAAATTTTTTGACCGAATTTTTTTTGTCATAGTTATAAAAATTGTAGATTTGTTTTTTTTTTATATATTATATAAAAATATAATTTATATATTAGACGTGCAATTGATTAATCTTTGATAGCAATCAAATCATTTTATTTCTTTGAATGATTATAGAAATTATAGGATGCAGGTATTTGAAACTTTGTCTTTTCTAAATCTTCATGAACATAAAATTTTGATATGATCTTTGAATAAGTAAAAATTTTGTTTGTATAATTATTTCTTCAATCATGATTAAAATAATTAATAATTTGAAATATTAATTTTAACAACGTCCAAAATATTATTATGTATAATTAAAGATTTTGATAGTAATGATTATTTTACAATTTATTAATTATATTTTATTAATATTAAAATTTATTATTAAATCAACATTTCATTCTTTGATTATATGCAATAATATTTTATAAAAATATTATTTTTAAATCGGTATAAAATTATTATTATTGCATTATTACTAAAGAATTCATTTTTTAAAATAAAAATATTATTTCAATAGTATCTATAGTTTCATATATAAATAATATGCAAGCATATTATGTGATATATAGGTGTTATGTAATAATTATTTTATTCCATCGATTCACATATATGGTTGATGCAAATTAATGCAAATAAAATATGTTTACACTGTATTAAATAATACTCTATCATATTATTATCGAAAACTTAAAACAGTTAACGATGATACAAAGACAGGTTTGCTTATCATTGTGCAAACGTTTGCACGCGAAGTGAGAACTAGGACGTGGCTCGTAGTAAAAAAATCACGCGTGTCACCGTATTACGTAGTGACTACCTGTTCTTTACGTAATATGTTACCGTAGTAGTTATGTTCCAAGAATCTAAAAGAAACTGCTGGACACGTTTCTTTTCAAGAAACGAAGGAATAACGCGTTTATGAATTTAAGAAAAGAGATGTTTTATTTAAAAAAAATGTCTTTTCGTTATTTTTTTAAAGAAACTTTATTTCAAATTTATTCATATTACTAACTAAAATTCAAGTTTTTCTCTTTTAATTAGTAAATCTTGATCTTAAATAATTTATCTTAAATAATTTTGTTTTTTATATCATATTTATATTACTTTATTTTGTTATAAATTAAATCTTCTCCAGACTTGCGCTTCTCTTGCAATTTTTTATTTAATTTATTTAAATTTTTTTAATAGAATTTAAATCAGAAAATAGTACATATAGATCATCATAAAATTTTTTATTTATTATTTTTTTTTAACTCTTATATCAGACTCTTATAGACTGACATTTTAAACATTTTTTTTTTATACAATATTATATAAAAAAAGATGAAATAAAATTATACAAAATGAGAATTATTATATTTAGTATAATGACATGCACATTGAAAAACGTAGGGGTAAGACTTACATATTTTTTTTATTAAAATAAATAGATATTAAAAGATACCTATTTATCTCAATAAAAAAACTTTAAAAATTTTCTTAGTATTTTGTCTCTAGTATCTTGTCTGTAATATAATATTTTGTTTAATGTAATAACTGTAAAATTTATTTCTTCTTCGTTTTCTTCTCGTTAATGTTTTATTCTTTTCAACGCGATCATACGCATTAGGGTCAGTAGGGTGCACCACTTTGTGTCACCATCTTGATTCATTACGCAGGAATCTCCGATTCGTGACTGGAGGTCGTTAGCACGAAAACCTGTCCGCACTTTTGATGAATTATTATTTTTTTTCCATTAATGCTTATTCCGACATTTAACGTAATGAATATGAAATATGCCCGACTCGATTCGAAATATACATGTGTATTGAAATAATCTATTAAGCATTATATGCTTAATATTTCTGCTCAAAAGAATTCGATAATCATCAATATTGAATTAGAAAGAAAAAAAAAATAAATAAAGCAAATAATCAATTACAAATTAAGAATTAAAAAAAGTACAAGTTATTAATATAATATTGATAATTAAAACTTTTTTCTTTTTATTTTTTGAACGAGATATTAATAAATTTATTAAATTTTAAAAATTAATACATCTGGTCAAAAATAATTTCAATAATAAAAAAGAAATTCATGAGATCTATATTTTATTAAGAATATAATTTATCAAAGAAGTTAATGTTATATATAACATTAACTTTTTTTTCTTTTATTTCAAAATTCATGTTCGTCTGCATCTTAAGTCAAACAATTCTAAGTAAAATAAATTTGTTATCGTAAATTTTTATTAATCTAATTGTAATATTCGGATCAAGCATTCTCCGAATGCAACTCTGCATGCGTAAACCGGAAATTTACTTCTAATCCCCGCGAGATAAATAAAATAAATAAAAAAGAAAGAAAAAAGAGAGGGAGGGGAAAAGAAAGAAAAAAAAAGAAAAAGAGAAAAAAATTAGAGAAAAGAAAGAAACGCGGTTCTTCGTCATGCTTAACCGCGGCAATTTTTCAGGAACACTTTCTGGGTCAGAGAATTTTCTTTCCGGCTTTATTCACGACGCGGTAATTGCATCGTAGTCAAAAAGTCAATTTAATTAAGGAACAACGAGCTGGTTGATGTAAGGCGACGAGACCGCGATATCGCTTTGGAAAAAAAAAAAAAAAAAAGAAAGAAAAGAAACTTTAAATTTTCATAGAGGCCGTTTTTTAATTCCTCAATTTTCTGCCAATAATATCTCGTCAAACCTCTTTTCCCTCGCGTTATTCTACCCCGTGGAACTTTTCTCATCGTGATAACGAAAGATAACGATATTCCTCCTTCGAATTAATTTCAAAAGACTGTAAAGACGCTGAAACTAACCTGGAAACTAGCTTGAGATTAAAATAAAGGAAAACGGACGAAAGAAAGGGGGGGATATAATTTTTGCAAGAAGCCCTGTTCCATCCCTCGAGGAGGATGACGTCACGAGGTGGCCAGTTCTGCGAAAAGTTTCCTCGATCACGACCCCTACGTCGGTAAAGCAGCAGTGGCGAACAGGCAGAAAGTTATATAAGGGCGGAGGG
Source organism: Apis mellifera (assembly GCF_003254395.2). Classification (NCBI taxonomy): domain Eukaryota; kingdom Metazoa; phylum Arthropoda; class Insecta; order Hymenoptera; family Apidae; genus Apis; species Apis mellifera. The sequence continues at coordinate 2,227,733 of NC_037642.1, read as the reverse complement.
GCTCCCCTTTTCGGGGAGGTCGGTTTTAGGGCGGCTGTTGGGAATCCGGAGGAGCTTCTCTTTCGAAGGGGGAATTTTTTGTCGCGTCTGTATTCTCGCGCGGCGCCGAGGGGGCGCTTTTTAAGCGTGGTCGACAACGTGGTAGGACTACGAGCACAAGGATCCCAACAATTCCCCTTTAATCCGATGATACTAAATAATTTTTCTTCTATTGCTTAAGATAGCTTTTTAATTCCATTTTCCATGAGTTTTTCAGCGATTAATATTAGTAGATTCGATCATTTCGATCATTGTTGGTATATATATTCTTTAGTTATTTTGATTATTTTTTTCGATCCATTTCTTTTTAATTGTAAAATTCATCGAGAAGGATATTGAGAGATTTATTATAAAAATGATTAATTCACGGGTTATTTCTTTCATCTATTCAGATTAGACATTAATTGCGGGATGTAAAGTGAAGGAATAAAGGATAAAAATATTTAATGAATTAAATTAAATCTTTATTTAACGGTTAAACGAAATGCTCATGAAATGTAAAGTGTATTTTCCCATGTTTCGAGCAAAATTTTTTTTAAATATAATTTTATACGCTTTACAGTTTTAATCATATTAACAATTTGCAGGTATTAGTTTCATTAATTTTTTTATGCTTGTATATATGTTTCTATAATATGTTATTTTTTAATAAAAATAAACTGTGATGATTATATTAATGAAGATTAAATTCAACACTGATTTTCTTTTGTTAAAAAGAATATACATAAAATAAAGAAAATTAAAGAAACGTGTATGTATAAAATTAAACTAACTGCCAGTGGAATTCTAGCTATCTAAAATTAAATTTCAGGGATTCAAGCGTTAAATGTTAAGGAATTATGGAAATACGGATAGAATTAAGTATTTACTTATTTACCTTTCTCTTTGGAAGACTATAACTTCCCATGTGTGTAATGTACTTTGAACCTGACACATATTTGAAATGTCTTTTCTTGTCCGTTTATTTGACGCAAATGTTGTAAATAAAATATTAAGGTTCACATTTATGATAGCAATTTGTACTGAATTGGTACTCAATAATTTGTGCCATATTCGTGCCATTTTTCTCTATTGAATATATGTATTTCTTTTACGCGAAGTGTAATAAAGCCAGTATCATTATTATCCGTTATTGCCTGGTTTTAGTGTATTTAATGTGTTTAATATATTTATGAAGTATTTCTTATTAAGTGTTACAAAATCTTAAATTTTAAATAAGAATTTTTCATTACGTTAGCTTAATACAATACACGTGTCTTATATATTTTTCAATCGCAAAAATAAATAACCGAAGTCAAAAGTTCAAAAGTTTCAACAAGTCAAAATATTATCAAATTAAAAAAAAAAAAAAAATATCATCACACCAACTTTAACTTTTATTTGTACATATTTTAAGATATCTTAATTACTCTATTAATAACAAAATTATAACAATATCCTCCTCTATTTCTCCTATAATTATATAACCCATTCCTTTAGATTTTCAAATCTTATTCTAAAAAATTTTCAATCGAATAATTACATCTAACAATAGTTCTTGTCATTGATGAAGAGCTTGCAATTCTTTCTTTTTTTTTTTATAAACAAATTATAACAACTATTTCCTAACGCACATGGAAGTGCAAGGATAAAGTTCCTTATTAACTGTAACAGAGATCGAGGCTTGTAACTCTTGTAAATTCTCTGGGGCCAGCGTTCACGTTGGACTAATTTTGTCTGGTGTGGCGCAACGACGCCGTATTAGAATAAACCTGTTTTCCCGAAATTGCGCCGCATCACGTACGAGAGCGCATCGCATGCCGCGTGTAATCTATGCATCGGCGCATCTTCTCCGGTGCAATAACTAGGCAACCTCGCGTCAGTAGAAGGGCCTTGCATTTAAGGGATCCACTACGAAGGCATTGTTATCCACGAGGAAACGGAATCCTTGTAATTTTCGCCACTGTCGAGGTTTATCTGTATCTTTCTTGAAATTCTCGCGCTCGTTTATCTCATTATCGGTGGGGGAGGGATCTTGGCCCCCGTTGCAACGCGTGTATCCCTCGCTAATATTCCCTTAGGAAGGGATCTGTTAATGCGTCATAATTTGTGGATCATCGTGGAATAGATTTTTTTTCAGTTGTTCGAATCGTTTTCAAGTAGGATTTTTTTTTTCTTGTTACTTTGATACAAGATTGCAACGGGTTGGTATTTATGCGTTAATAATATTGTGATAATATTGTGATAATATAATAAGGAAACAGGAAATATGTATTTTAGAAGATAGGGAATGGTACGAGTACTACCATAAGCATAAGCAGTAGAAATGTGTGCGATATTATAAGCATTTATGGAAGATGTTACGTAAAGAATATTTACATTAGCTTCAAAAATCTTTGTAAGCTTTATAATAAGGCTCTTTTTTTTTTTATTAAAATAAAGTTTTACAAGATTTCGTTGCAAAGTTAATGTATTATTATACTGAAACTGTTGAAAGAGCTTATTTGGTTATATTTTAAAAAATAAATATATCATTATAGAATATATTTTTACATGGTGCTTTCACTAGATTTGGGCTTTTAATCTAATGTGTACAATTTAATTAAATTAGCCAAAAAGATATAAAACTTACATATTGATTTATGCCAACTCTGATTTTATTTCAACAAAGAAAAAAATTTCTTATATTTCAGAAAGAGCTTTGGTATAAAATTGAAACGAAAAATTAAGCTCTATCTTTTAATTTAGATTTTATAAATATTTTACTTTCGCTTTCATTTTATCTATACAATATGAAATATTTTGCAATATCTTCGTACAAGGGAAAATTGAAAAAATACAATTATTTAAAATTTCTAAAACTACATCGCTTAATATATGAATGGAAAAAAATGAACGAAAGTTATTACTCTTTATTAAGGCATGAAAATGAAAAATATTGAAAAATATTATAAACTTCTTTGATCTCACGATTTGTACTTACGCATAAATGAAAAATTATTACTTAGAATTTAACACGATATAAAATTATACACAACTATAAAAAAAAAAAAGAAAAATATACGATTATATCCCCTCAGAGATGCAGATATAATCCATATTTTTTCCTTTTTTTTTTTTTTTTTTTTATACGATTATTATTTACAAAGCATTTCTTTCGACGTTACTTTCATTTTCCCTTTTCAACAAAGCCATCCATCATCAACGAGGTTAATACACGTAATACAAAGACTTAAAGCATTAGACAACGCGCCACCCCTTTTTATTTTTCCAAGAAATCGATACGGGCGCCCGACGTGCCCACGAAAAAAAGGATTCGTGACGCGGAAGCGTTTTGTCGCCGTGTTCCACGGAGACCGGTCAACGGTCTCTTAAATATACGAAAATCGATACAAATGCGATCAGTGATTCGAAACGTATAACACGTGGCCACATCACACGTGGGGGGGGGGGGGGGAGATTCGTGTAATAGTTCGACTTTCACCGTTCACAGAACGAATTCATTCGTGTATGTACTTTCGATTCTTCTTTTCCCCGCCGACAGAGGGGAGGGCAGGGATGATTCCGAAGTTGCATAATTAATTTTTCTATAAATCTCTCGCCAAGGAATATCGCGAAAATTTCCTCCTCCTGGGTAATATCAAGCCAAGCTTAGCGAGGAGAGGAGAAAACTCGAGAGGAGAGAAAATTCCCCCTCCCTCCCTCCCCCACAGTGTACACCACAGGCGGAGGGCGAGCCGAAGAGAAAGAGACGAAGGGAGAAAAATCAAGAGAGGGGGGGTGGGAAGAAGAAGAGACGGGGGTGGCAAGGAACGGAACAGAAGCAGAAAAGGAAAAGATCGAGGCTCTGCCTCGGTGGTGGCTGAGGAGTGCGAGGGAGACGAGGCTATAAGAGGGGGAGAAACGAGAGACGAAACGAGAGAGAGAGAGAGAGAAGGAGAGTGGCGAGGAGAAGGGAAGAGGCAGATAGAAGTTGAATCGGGGAGGGGGAGGGGAGGGATGCTTCTTCCACTCTGGTCTTTCGCGTCCTCGGGCGCTGCGGGAGAAACGATTCTACGGGAAGGAAATAATATTCTTAATAGAATATGAGAAAGCGTGCATTTTCTTCGAGGATATTCTTCGCGAAAGACTGACTACATTTTAGAGAATCACAATTATTCTAGGATCAGGATCGGTTGGACACGAGGGAGGTGAGAGAGGTTAAAAGGCGGGTTTGGGGAGGAGGGGTTGGCTCACTGCGGAGAACTTTTACGCGCGGGGGAGTAGTCAACTCCGAGAGGCGGGGTACTTTTTATTCTCATCGATAACATCGGATTAGGGCGATGGAATTAACGTTTCTTCTTCGTTTCGCCATTATCGCGCTATCGTGGCTCGCGAGGAAAGCTTATATTGAAATTAAAAGAAGAAAATCCTTTCCACGTGATTATTTTTTTTCCGAGACACTCGCGAATAATAATATTCTAGATACGATCTAGAAATAATTGATTCTCGACGATGCGTAAAGTGTTTCTCCTCTCTTCTTCTTCTTCTTCTTCTTCTTTTTTTTTTTTTTTTTTTTTATTTCGAACATACTTCAACCGATGTCGTGTAATTGACCTGCTGACTTATTAACCTTATCACGCAGAGCCTGTACAGACTCCGATGTCACCCCGATTTTCGCCTCGTTTCGTTTGACCTTTTTCTCTCGTTTTTTCTTCTCTTTTTTTTCCCTTCTTTTTCTTTTTTCTTTTTTTTTTTTCTCTCTTCTTTGGCCGGTAGTCGCGCGCCAACCTTCGTTCATCCGTGTTTACAGTCTCTTTGCACAATGTGAGCATGGAACGTGGGGTGAGAAGGGTGAGGAGGATTTGTTTTTTTTTATTAGTTTTAATTGCAGTGTTCATTATCCGATGCAAATTAAGATAATTAGGCGGCTGAAGGACGTTTTTATTTTTCACTCTTCAATCCACATCTCTCTTTTTCTTTCTTTGCTTCGCCCCCTCCCTCTCTCCTCCCGCTAGCTCTGTCCCTCTCCTCTGTTTTCCCTCTCTCGCTCGTATCAACCCTTCGCTCGTATCACGTTCGTCTCTCTTCTCTCTCTGTTTCTCTTTGCCCGTTGTTCCACACTCTTTTCACCCCTTTTGCTCCCTTCATCTCCGCGGTTTTTGTATCTTGTTCTTTGGTGGCGCGTACAGCACCACCGCCACTATTTTAATCCTCTGTTCCCCCGGTTTTTTCTCTTCTTATGCCCGACCGACGACGCGGTGTCGCCGCGCTTTTTACGCTTTCCTCCCCGATGCACCACCGAGCATTCACCACCGTTTTTACCGACGCGTTTCTGTTTCAAGCGTTTGTAACCTTGAAGCGACTGTTTCACCGGTAAATTAGGGGTTTCATTCATGCGGCACAAGCAGTTCTCTCATTTTGCTCCTTTAATTTTGTAATTAGCGTAGAAAGGCGGAGGTGAAACGCCGCGTTTCGGTTTATTTCTTCTTTTTCTTCTTTTTCTTTTTTTTCTCTCCTTTTCGCGAAATGCGATAATGCTTTGATTCTATTATAAACGTTCGCGGGATTCTCTCCTGTAATATATTCGAGAATGTAATACCATCGCGATGGGGATGGAAATTTGATTCTCTGTTTTTACACACAACCGTTTTAACTTGGTTAAAGGGTTTTGTTCGAAGTTCAAACTTTTCGAGAGAGCAAGTCACCTCGAGTGATTCTTCTCCTCGTCCTCTTTGTGCCTCAAGATTATTTCATTTCCTTCGCTTTCCCTTTTCCTTCTCTTTGATGTTCCATCCAAACAATCCCCTCCTTCCTCAAACTTGCCTCCTTTTTTCTCCTCCGCCACTGTTTCCTTCGAACCACCGTCTATGAATACGGGGACGTTAACCATTTTTGTCCATCTTATTCCTTTCTTTCCATCGAATTCCCTTTACCCTGAATCGTCAAACAACGTGTTTCGCGATTTCTTCAATTGAAATGAATCTTTGTGACTGGTTTGTTTCACGGTTTCATTTCTTTTCAACAATGTTTCAATCCGCCAAAATTGGACACGTTTCTCAAGATTTGTCCATTAAAATAATAATTGTTGTTCTCGCATCTTTGCAATATTTTCTTTTTTCATTCCCCCTGTATTCTCGTCACTTTTGAACACAGTGCTTTCTTTGAATCACTTTTCAAAGTTTCCTCTCAAAGTGATTGTTAAGTATCGTATTTTTTTTTTCCCTCGTGTCGAACTCCACGCGCAACCACTTTCGCTTTGCTTTTTCAACAAGTCCTCGTAACAGTACCGTGTAATTACATCTATAATTATTCAGAAAGAATAATGTACTCGGTGTCGAGTAATCGCGCGTTTCTACGTACAGTTTATTGGGCATTCGAGGGCATGTTGCGCTTTACGCATTTCATTTTCGCCGCAACATTCGACTATTAGAGTGAAACAATTTAGACACAGAAGATGTTGAAACTCGAAGCGAGTGCGGTATAAGATAGAATTTTATATATAAATTAATAGGTTTAATTTATTTGCACGCGATGAATAACAGGAGAGCATGAAATATAAAGATAAAAATCCTTTTTGCTTTTCATGAATTTTAATATGAACAAGGACAAAAATTCTTTTCTATTGTAATATTTATTAAACTGATAAAAATCTGAATTTGATTAATACAATCGTTTGAAAATTAAATATATAATAATGTTGATTTTATAAATTCTTGTTCAGTAATTTATAAACGAAAAATTAAAATCTTGAAATCTTTTTTACGGTATTCGAAAAAAATTAATTTTACAAAAACTATATTTCGCATATTAAATCTGGAAAATTACAGGCAAAGTTTAATATTAAAAAATGATCATAAAATTTGTATTTTTCTTATTTTATCATAATGAATAATGTAAATAGAATTGAATATGAATAAATAGAAAATTTATATGCATGTAAAAAAGAAAAGGAAATAAATTTAATTTTCTCTTATTATGATCACTTTTTATATTAAACATAATATTTTTTTTTGTAATACAGTATATTTTTTATTGCATTTTTAATTTTATTTTAATATTCTTCAAGATTACATTTTATTAATTTAGTTAACTTTAAATTTTATATCAATTAAATATCAAAATCTCTATATGTTAATAATGATAGTATAAAGTTGAAACGATTCAACTAAAAAAAAAAAAAAAAAATTAATATACGATATATTTGAATAAATATATTATTACATTCATTATTATATTATTAAACTTGAAACAATTTATTATGAAATTTTCTTATGATGGATTAAGCGATGATTAGAATTAAATTATTCTGTCATTATATCATAACCTACATCAGAAGGGTGAATAAATGACACGTTGAATTCATTATTTTTATATTTCTTTATTAAAGTAGTAGTAATCTATTGAACAAGAACTTGAATTTTCTTCAACTTGAACAATAATTTATCAACAATATATATATCAGTGATTTGATAATTATAAGTTGTACAAAGATTTTTCTTTTACAATTTTATAATTCTTCATCAATGAATAACATTTAATTTGTACAATTTATTTTCTTTATGGAATCAAAATTAAAAATCATATGTATAAATATTTTTTTAATAATTAGCATTGATAATTTGTGATTCATTGGTGTTGTTTTTTGAATAGCCTGGAAATAACTAGATATAATTTTTATTTTGAAATAAAAATCGACAGATCATTATACATGATTCTCAATGTTATTCTATATTTCTATTATCGTTATGGATAAAACAATATGTTTATTATTACGATGCGTGAATCGTGTTGTAAATTGGAATAAATCTACTAAGAGATCGAGCGATCTCGTGGCACGCTCGTTAACTTTCTGCGAGTCTCCACCTTGTCGTACGAATGGTCGACGACTTCCGGTGTCGTCGGTCTCACGAACGGGCCATTGCGCGTGAATACGAGGTGCAAAACGGTTCAGTGATTTGATCGTTAGTCTATCCATTTTAATACATATCTATTATCCATCGCCAATTTTTTATTTTACGGATCATTGAAACTATCTTCGTATCCTCCCTTATTTTATTTTAATCGTAATAGTTAATTCAATTTATTATTGTTGTATATCATTGTAGCTAATATTATTACTATACATGCATGAAACTTGACCTCAAATTTGGAATTACTAACATGTTTAATAGAAATATACAAATAAGAAAAATGGAATCCCATTACTTTAGAAAATTCATTAAAAATCTGTTGAATTAAGCGAAATGATTACAGATATTTGTTGCAATAATTTTTTAAATTAATAACGAACACGGGAAAATTCGATATAAGAAGAAAAGAAAAATGATTTTTATTGGGTATAATATGTAAATATATAAAACTTAAAACGAGTCGAAAAAAATTTATCATTTTAATTTTTATGAATTGAATTTATCGAGTAAAACGATTTGTTATTCAAAAAATTTACTATACATTCTTAATTTCATTCCATATTATTATTAAATTTCTAATTAATGAAGATCAATTTTATAATTGAATGATCTACCGAAATTCCTTTTCGAGGCATCAATCGATCATCTCCAATATTTTTCATCGTTAATTTTTACCAATTAAATTTATCGAATAACACGCACTTTATTTATACATTTTTATTTTTTTTCATCGAAATTAATCGATCTAGTTATCGACGGGGGTTGAACAAAAATTTCAATTCGTTGTTCGACGTAAACGCACGGAGGAAAAAATTTCGTATCGGAAATATTCCCTCTATATTCTCTTGTATTACGAAGAAATATTTATAAATTATAGTTTATCTCCATTTAAGTGACCGGTGTATTCGTTCGCGGGAGGTGGGTTCAGAAGCCGAAATTTATGAACCAATGCATTATCAAAAGTTTAATGAACGAGCTCGTTAATATTAAATTAAAATCGATACTTCGTGAAACCGCTCATTTGGCTCGGCCAAGGGAGTATCGTATGAATTTATACTCGTACGTAATACATTTCAAGGTCGGCTACTCGTTTCGTCCTATCTTTTCCCACGGTCTCTCCCCTCGCTCATGCTCTTTCGAGCGAAGATGCCGAGGCGCCACGACTTCCGGCCAATTTCGAAAACACGCAGCTAACTGTTCCACTGTGATATTTAAGTCTTGGGTCGAGTTAAACTTTTATAATATTCTCGCACACATCGTTTGTACATTCAATCATAAATATTATCGACGTCTTCTCGTTTAAAGATTTTTTTATAATTAAATCAATTTAATATCGTTTATTTCTCTTCAATATTCAAATCTTTGTTCGAACAACAAATAATCTTCAAACACGGATTTTCCAAACGGATTCTTTCCCCTTTAACGAAAATATTCGTTTCTAATTTTTTTTCCCTCCCCCCCACTTGTGTACCATCTTGCCTGCGTTCCACTCGAGGAAGCGCAGCATCGCTGAGCTCAACCTCTCGCGGTCGAGAATTAAAAATTAAAATTAAACATTATCTGCTCGGTGGATCGCGTTCGAAATAATTCCCGACTGCATCCTCGTCAGCCGGCCGTTGTATCGAGGAAACAGTTTTTTGCTACGCCCGTGAAAAATAAACGCGAACGATTGATAATTACACCGTGGCCTCTTCTAACAGTAAAACGGTTCCACGCGGCGACTGGTGGACCGCTTCTGTTGTACGGAAATGATGCACCGTTAACGGTCGATATTATTTCACGAGGATGTAGGCTCGAGAGAGAGAGAGAGAGAGAGAGAGAGAGAGAGAGAAGGAGGGAGAGAGAAAAGAATGACCGTTAGATATATTACGCGTGGACGAGGCGATTTTATGACATGACAGTATGTACGGATGATCCCGGGTAAAACGAGAGAGAGCAGCGGTTTCAACGTGGCAAGAAGCTCGGGGCTAGGTGGCTAGGTGTGGGCGTCACGCATCAGCACCCAACAGGAAGCCATGCCTACTTGCACCGAGTTCGAGTTGCACAGTTTTCCCTGCGCCTCCTTCGCTCTGTCTACCTCTCCCCACCCCCCTCGGCCTGGACTCGATTTAAAAGTTAAACCGGCCACTTTGCGAGTTGACCGTGAACCAGGAGCGAGATGTTGTTTGCACGTGCATCTCTGCCGCCGTTGTGGAAGTAGAAAAGTTGAGGAGGATGACAGGCTGAGAGGTCAGCACTGTTTTTAGCGCGGATGACGTTCCGTTTTGTATATCTTCAATATGTGTTTTTCATTTTCTCGTTTCTTTTTTTTTTGAGGTAATTTTAATTTATATGTTTAATGAGCTGTGTTGTCTTAGAATAGGAAATAAGAATTACGCTTTATTACGTGTTCGTTTAATTTGATTATTTCTCTGTGAGATCATTCGAGATTTCAAAGTTTTGAAATTAAAAATTGAAAAATTAATTTCTTCATTAATTTTTATTTTCATTAGTTTTAAATTGTACATAGCTGATTAGATTTTCATGATTTATTCTAATGAATAATTTTCATGCTAAATCTATTATATTATAAAACTTTTATGATGAATGTTTATGAAGTATTATGAATATTTTTTTTTTAATTTCATGATTTTTAAATTGTATTCGAACAAAGAAGAGATTTGAAATGAAACTACATCTACAAATTCATTTATATTTCTACATAAAACATTAAAAACTTTATTTTTTTTTTTTTTTAATTTAGAAAATTAAAGAATCATGCACGTATAAATCTCGAATAAATCTTCGAATAATTTTAAAACTATTTAAAATATAATGATATAATTTAAAAATATAATAACATATGTTCATTTATGATAATTTTTTAATCTGATATAACACGTAGCAATATTTTGTTGAAATATTAATAAAAAATTATATTAAAAAATTAAATTAAAAAATTGCTACGCGATAAATTAAATAGTCGAGTAAAAGTAAACTTTTCCAAGATGAATTAATAAATAATCGTGCAAAACTAATCGGATCTGCGTTAATAGATTTTAATATTAATGATTTTAATTTTCTAAATTACTAATTAAATAAATAATTATATTAACGAAACAATTTTTGAATTATTTAGTAATTATTTAGTAGAACTATTTCATTTTCACTATTTCATGTTTTAATTTTTGTCAATAAAAATTACCAACCAATTTTTTTTAAATTATATAAGTTTAATACATTTTATAGTTACTCGATTTTATGTTTCTGAATTGCGAAAAATCACGATCAAATAATTTCGATATGGTAAAAACATGGATATTTTAAATATTAATAAAACCATTCCTATGGTTTTATGATGGCTTCTCTTTAATTAATAAAAATCTAAAATTTCTAAAATATGAAAATATCGCATGATGTACGTTTATTAGCGTTTATTAACGTTAATATCACATTCGAAAAGCATGTATGAAATTGTTTCTAAAATCCTGAATCAAGTATTATCTTTCGATACCAACGATCGTGGATCGTTTCGAGGTTAACGGTGCATTCTTACCTCCTTCTCTCTATCCTTCCCCTCTCTTTTCTATATCATCATTTCTCTTCTCGATTCTTCCTCTATTCTGTCTCTCTTTGCATTCTTGTCTCGTTGCTAACTGTCCTAGAAATCGGCCTATTTCAGACGTTGCAGGACGAGTTGGTTCATTTTTAGATACAACTGCGCTGAAGGGAACAATCTTATGGCTACATTCGCTTATTTCATCCGAAGAATCTCGTATAATAAAAACTTAGAAGCAATATATATTAAGAAATCGAATCACGAAAAAATTGTGAACGAATAATTAAAATTGGACATTGAACATCCGTTTACATCCTTAAATTTTTCAATTTTTTCCTTGGTAATACTTAGTAATTAAATTCTTATATTATATTTACCATTAATACTGCCTTAGCATAATGAGCTTTCAAACTTTAACGAACTCGCAAGTCTTTGCAATTATTCGATAGAGAAAAAATTAAAAAAAAAAAGAAAAGAAACAAAAAAATAGACACGTTTTATTCCTTGTATCAACAAGATATCAAAAAAATATCAATCCTGTTAATATTCTTTAGCAAAATATCATTTTGATAAATGTAAAAATTTCCCTCCACGGATCATTTAACCCAGAAACTAGGTTTATGCGTCTCGCCTGTACATGCACACAACTAGACGTCCGTTCTTTATCTTTTAATCCCAAAGAAGAATTATTACAAATATTCCTAACAGTAATTAATTCAAATTCAATAGGAATGCAGATAATCTTGAATTAAATTACTCGAATTACTTTTTTACGAAACGTACGAACACAGGAGAAGACTCTCCCGTCATTTTCTTCTCCTCCGCAAGAGGATTAAGCTTGAACCTTGTCCCTCTTCTTCTTCTTCCCAATCGTCGTCAACCACGTCCCATTTCCTGCGGAGGGATTAGGCTCGGGAAAAATCGGGAATTCGATCAGAATCGCGAGGGAGTTCGATTACGAAAACAACACAGGCTGCAAAATTCCCGACCCCGCGGCACCTAATCGCCGTTTTCTCTTATTCGTCTCGTGGCAATCGAACCGATGGTATTGCTGACTCTCGAGATGCGCGGGAATGGAGGTGAATTTATACGGTGACGCGGCCGTATTATCCGGGGGTTGTGGATTCAATCCATCCGCGATTCCCTAACTCTGTGTCTTTCGAATTAACCTTCCTGCCGCTGATTTCTCTTCCTGGTGAAATCATCTGATTTTTAGATTCGAAAAAAATTCGAATTTTATCTGATATATATATATACATACACGAGTCGAAAGTTATTTATGCGCGTAAACTAGCAGCTAAATAAATTCAAAGATGAAATTAGAGAGTTGTGAATTAGAATTTACAATCATTCTTCCTCGCCCCACGTAGACCGTTTGTAACCGTTTCAAGTAACGGAATAAGTTAATCGACATAAACATAAGTTGATCGACACGCGTGGTGTTCCCCTCACGAGACTCATTACACACGCGGTCGCGTGAGTGATTTGTAACTGGACGTCGCGAGTTGGTTAATCGATAACTATATATCGTATCGCGTTTTGCGGTCGCATAAAGCTTCACTCTCATTGCTAATGGCATGAGGTAATGGAAAAAAAGAAGAACATTGTTTCAATCACTTTACTTATCGCCCCACGAAACTTTTTAATAACTTGTGACTTTTAAAATAATGCGTCAGACAATATTGCTATGTATGTATAACATCGAACTGGAAATTTATAGTACACGTTCTCGACGAAAAACTAAAACGTTTCGTGAAAGGGTTAATTGGCGGAAAAGCAGTATACGCAGTACAAGACTGTATCGTTTTCTTCCGAGTCGTGTTCAGGAAGCTGTTAAAGACGGGGGTCAGGAAATCGTGAAAATCTCGGTTTTTACGTTAATTCGCGTAATTACATTTAACGTTCGAGTTAAAAACCGGGCGCTGAGAAGTTGGCGCCGGTAAACATCCCTTTATTCCCTCCCCTCGTTACGTTAGTATTAATCATCGCGTTGTTGACGCGATTTTCATCCCACTTCGAGGAATTCCCTTCCCATCTCCTGGATTTTCGCGCAATTCGGTGCAAAATACACGCGATGGCCGGTCCTTGAACTTTTCCTCCGGCAATTAAGAAGTCGCAACGGGAAGTTAATTGTATACCATGGTTTGCACCAAGTTTTCCTCGTTCGAGGATAAAGGAAGAGGGGAGGAGGATGGTGGGCGAGCGAAGGGAAAAAGGAGTTTTAAGGTTTGAGAAGCGATTCCGTGGTCGGCGATCGTTGAAAAAGTTTTTCCGGGGCGAGTTTCGGTGGCTCGCACGATGCCTGTAATTTCCTTGCGGCAGGAAATGCAGTCAACAGGTGATTCCTAAGGAGGCGGACTGGTATTTAAAGTGGCAACGGGGTCATCTTTGCCCGTGACGTCAGTAAACGGAACGATCGAAAGAAGGGAATTCTCGATCGTTCAACCCCTCTTCTTCAACCCGGACGTTTTCTCCCTCCGTCGATGTATGTGACATTAATGGAGAAGGGTCGTTGAGTCGAACAACGAATGAAATCATAAGATGCATCGTGAAATGTATATAGACTCGAGAGGAATGTAGCTTTTTCAATCGTGATCCTTTTATGCATGCTATGTTTATCCTATTTTTGAAATAAATGTTTAGGATAAATTTTTGAAAATGTTTCATAATGTGCGAGTATACACAATTTTTACGTTTCAAATAATTCATAAAAAAAGAATATCCTTGAAATAATTTGATTTTGAAAGAATTAAGGTAATGGTAAAAATTTTATTACTTTATTGGTATATTTTATTATTGATTTTCAGTGTTTAGTCTACTTTTAATTTTCTTCTAATATTCTTCTTGATCTTAAATAAAAATTAAGTATACTTCATTAAGTATGCTCCAATTCTTAGAGAAATTAATAAAACTAAATAATGTAATGTTGATAATATAAATTTTTAAACTTTATTCAATGATACGATAGACTTATTTAAAGAAAAAAAATTAAAATTAAAATTAATTTATTATTTTTAAAAATTTTTCTCTTCTCTTTCAAACTAATTCATCCTCGCACAAAAAGAAATTTTTAAAAAAAATTCTCCTTTTCTATTTCATTAAACTGCTTGCTTAGATAAGATTACGTTTAATTTTAATATTATTTTTATTCTTAACAATGATGAAACAATTATATTATTTCGGTGTTGAATGCTCGATATTCGTCCCAGTTGGTGGATCCGTGTTTTCGTCGTATTAGAAGCCGACATGAATCCGGCGTCCGTCACGAAAAGGTTTATCCTTGGCCGTCACATTCGAACTGGCGCTGTTCCGGAACCGACCAATTGGGCGCGAGTACGGCGCGGAACCGTCCAATGGGAGCGGCTTTGCGCCGGAAGTTCGGCGCTCCTCTCCCTTGTCACACAGGCGGGGCATCCCCCGAAAATACGGGATCGATTCCCGCGCAAAAAGCCGACCAATCGCGGGGCTCCCGCTCTCGAAACTACGGACTAACAATCCGAACTTTTGCTCCATTCCTGACCGTTTGGTTGGCTGCTCGTCGACGTGTTTTCCTGGACAATGCATCGCGCCGAAATGTACGGTATTAAAATTAATTAGGAATAGTATACCGCTCCTGCTGCTGCTGCTGCTGCTCTGAGTTGACTGATACCACGAATTCCATTTCTTTCTCTCTCTCTCTCTCTTCTTTTATCGGGTTAAACTTTTTCTTCTTTTCGAAATTCGAAAATCGAATGTGACGGATTGAAAAGCAACGTGGTGATTTGTTTCGACTATGTTGCGCCCAAGTTAATCCGACAATTGATCAGAGACGGTGCATATTGATCTTCGTAATTCGTCAAATTTTCCTATGTCCACAGCGTGGAGCACAGCTCGTTAACTTTAATCAGTAATTAATGGACTGCCGTCGTTTCTGGATGCCCATCGACGAACCTCGCATTGATCATCCACGCACCCTCCTCTCCCTCGCGTGGAATTCTTACCACGCTTTCAAACTTGTTTCTTTGTCGCGGAGGAAAGTGACAGTGGTCGAGTGACGTCCCTTAAAAGGCACTCGACCGTTTTCCTTTATTTCTTTTCCTGTAATTCGTCGCGTAACGCGGTGACGAAGTTATTTCTCTACCCTCCCACACGAGCCTTCCTCCTACACGATTCCTCGTAACGAAGCACTAACGTTAATTGAGAGATGACGTTACTTTATGACGTAACGAACGAAAAGTCCTTTTAACGTAGCGCTGTACCTTTATTTCGATTATTGAAGATCGATATTTTTGGTGTTAATTATTTCGAAATTATAGATTCTATAGGGAAAAATTAATAAAACGAATAAATGGATGGATTCTATACATTTAAACAATCGAAATCTGTAATCAGAATCATCGTATAGTCACCTTTTTATAAAAATTTATAAAATATTGTAATGATATATACGTTTAATAGTATAAATTCGAATAGTTAAGATTATAGGTTATATTTTATGAAATCAAAATCAATATTGTTGGATTTATTTTTTTTTTTAAACAAAAATTATCTTGGAAATTCATTGCTCGGTATATTAACGATTATATTATGTTTCTTATATGACATGATTTCGAAATAGATATTTTCGTTGTTAAATTTTTTTTTTTTTTTTTATGAAAAGTTGTCGATAAGATTTCCTGAGATAGATTAGATGCGAACGTGTTTTCAAGCAAAGCAGTGGCATTAATAGTTGATGGAAGGGTAGGAAAAGCAACTGTTATTCACTTTTAGCGGTCATTCGACATTAGCGCACGATAAACAAAATGGCCGACCCCTTTTCAGACCCCCCTCACCCGGTCGCGATCGATGAAAATGGTTGCCTAGCTGCGGCTAGAATTTTGCTGCGCGATATTCCCTCCAATATTTCGACCTGCATTCTCACCCCTTGCTCTTCTCCCCCTCTTTTTCTATTTTTGCCAGCTATGATTTAATTACATCGATTCGTAACCGACATCGTGCTCCCGTCCTTTGTGTTAAATTATCGCACCAACTTAAAACTTAGATTGTTCAATTTGCATTTGTAATTCGATTCGATGATCGCTGATTCCTTTTTTTTTTTTTTTTTTTATACTGCTATTTTTCACCGTAAAATTAGAATACAAAATCGAGTTGTGTTTTTTCCATCGTCGATCCTAATTACGCAGTCACAGCGAGCGAAGAATTATTATCAAAAATCAACAAGTAGAAAACATCTTTTAGAATTCTATATTCTATATTCCATACATTTTCGGCGGATGGACATTTTATCTTCAAATGCGAATTATATAAAATTCATCGAATCACTCGGCGCAATTTCGTGCATATTTTCATATAAAATTTCAAAACTTGTTGTTATTGCTTCATCGTTGTTTGTATTTCACGAAACACAGTTTCCTACAGAGCGGCCATGCGAAGTTATTCTCTGAAAGAATATCCTCGAACCGCTAACGAACCGTAGGGATGGCCGTGCACAGAGTGATTACTCGTAATCACCCGCGACCAAAGCAGGATGGCAAAAGTCATTAATCGTGAATTGAAATATATCGCGAATCGCCTCTAAATCGAATGGAAATATTAATCTGTGCGGCGGCGGCCGCGCGTAATTATTCCTGCGGTCGAATTCAACTTCGTAATAATGCTCCAATTTCGGCGTCGACGTGGGACATTTGAAGTTTCGGGCGGCACGGTGTGGATGGCGTCCTTGCTGCGCGTAGAGCGTGCGCGCATGCGCACACCGCGACTACTCGCCGCAACATAACCTCCCAATCCTGATGGTTGATCACCATTATCGAAGAATAACTTCTGGTTTCCCTCTCTCCCCTCCCTCCCCGTCTCGAGCATATTTCTCGTCTCGTGCACGACCTTTACGACGGGAAAAAGTTATATCTCTCGGCGTAACCGCGTAACCCACAAATTTATCTCCGTGTAATGTCCCTCCCTATGCACGATGTTCACCTATAAACTGTAATAATTCAATAGAGGAAGACCGGTATAGTTTAATAAACAAATTCGATCGATCTAATAACCCGATGTTGGTTTCATGTTGATGATTATATAGCCGAAAGGTGTACTAGCGCGAATATCGCGTATAATATCTATATTCTAGTTTCATAGCTAGATCTCCACCACCGATTCATGGGAAGAGAAGGGAAGCTTTAATTGCCGGTATACCTTTGAAAACCTTTACTGAGATTCTGGCTTGGCCGATTATATAGTGTATACATATATATATGTGTGTGTGTATATAACTCAGTAGAGAGAATAGAATGAGCGCTGTTCAAACTAAAGATACCGAGTTGCTATTTGAGTAAATTTCCGGGTCAACTTCATCTTGGATTGTTTTCCATCGCGATGGATATTTCAGCCGCGTATAATTTCGAACGTGTGCCATCTCCTTCTCTCGTCTCGAGGGCGCTCGCATTCGTAGAATCGCGACTGATTGCAGCCTTCACGATCCTTTCTCGCAAATCTGGATTACTCATAGAAAGAGAGGATCCTGCCGGTCGCGGTTGTTTGTTTGTTTACGATTCAAGAAGCATAATGAACCCCCCGCTGTCTTCCATCGCCTATCTCCGGGCTTCTTTAACAACCGTACGTTTTCCTATCTCTCTCCCTTATCTCCCTTTATTTTTCGAAAGTACCTAGACTAGGCGAGTGAGCAGAAACAGTAACGGAGAGCGTGCGTGCAACGAAGACGGAGTGAAAACGGCGGATAGAGAAAGATAGGAGCAGAGAGAGAGAGAGAGAGAGAGAGGGAGAGAAGGGGAGGGAGAACTCCACTTCATCGACCGTGAGTTCCACGAGGACGAAGGGGTAGAAGAGCAGGGGTTGTGTGAGTGTGCCTCTCTACGTGTACGTGCATCCGTGCGCGTGGACGGTGGTGAGGAGTGAGGGTAGTTGGAGTGGAGGGGACGATAGGACGCCATCTTCCTTGAAAATCGATCCTGACACTGCTAGCTCCTTCGCGGCGTTCCCATCGTAGCTTACGTTTTCCCTTTGCGACATTTTCGACACCCAACGACCTGCTTTCCCGCCTCCGCCTCGGATCTCTCCCATTTAATTTTCATCAAACGTGTATCGCGGAAATTACGGGAGGAAGAGATCGTGCTTTTCGATCCTCCTTGCAACGTTGCGCGGACTCCAACGAACAAGAGACAGAAATTTAGTTAGCGGGGAACGGTATGGATGGTATGGATGGCGAAAGGGATGGAAGGGAGAAGCGTTGACCATGGTTGGCGGCAAGAAAATTGATTAAATATAGGAAATATACCAGGGTATCGTCCAAGAGAAAGAAAACGGGGACGGTTGTGGTGGTGGTGGTGGGTGAAGAGATACGAAGGAGGTATCAACGTGATGGTATCGTGCAAGTTGGTGGCAGCGGCGCTGCTAGCGTCCGCCAGGCTTGGGCGCCAGTTTCTATCTGACAGGGTATTTTTGTGGGAGCTTGACTACCCCCGTTTTCCAACCCCTCGCGTTTCCATCTCTCATACTCTCCCCCTCTCTTTCTTCCTCTCGTCCCGCATCCCTTTTCTGTGTGTCTCCTCCACTGGCTCCCGCCCGGCCTCCCCTCGTTCCTTGTTATCCTGCCGGTTTTCGCGTGACGTCAGCGGCCAGCGTCGGCCAATCGCAGCACGAGTTGAATTATGGAACGAGACGGAGCAAGAGAACGATCGGGTGCGACGCAGACGGGTAGGGTGTGGATGTGGGTGGCAAGGGGGTAGGGAGAAACTGATGCAGGCCGGATTACGCTACCCTGGACTCTGGACAACGAGCAACCCCTCGACGACGACGACGACGACGACGACGATGACGATGACGTTGTAGGACGATGTTAGATTTTACTTCGCGTTATTTTGTTTCCTACGGAATTACCAATCTCTCTCTCTCTCTCTATAATAGAATATACGTTTGAGAAAAATAAAATTTCGATCGTCTGCGCTTGCTTACTTGAATTTATCGAGCGATAACGAAGAAAAATACGATCGTTCTAGTTAAATATAATAAAATAGAGAGAGAAAGAAAAAGAAAAGCACTCGAATCTATTCTGATATTAAAAGAAACGGGGAAAGAAACGCGGGATGTGCTACAATCAC
Organism: Apis mellifera; assembly: GCF_003254395.2. Lineage (NCBI taxonomy): Eukaryota > Metazoa > Arthropoda > Insecta > Hymenoptera > Apidae > Apis > Apis mellifera. Next base: position 2,208,195 of record NC_037642.1, on the reverse strand, counting down.
CTTTCACCGTGACTGCTTTCACCGTGAAGTGGTTACGAGGAGGGAAAGAGAAGGCATCAGTAGCGAGGGGAAGGAGAGAAGGAGAAAGAGAGATACAGCTGGTGGTTACGTGTGTATGCAACTGTCGAGTAGCTTCGAAAGTCGCTCCGCGAAAGGCACCGCGCGTGCACACCGCGAGAAACGAACGTGATCATCTTTTTTCTCCGTTCTTTTCTCTCCTTCCTGTGCACCCTCCGTCCGCTCGATCCTTTGCTCCGCGTGGGAGAACCAGGCGTTTCTTGCCGCTTTAATACGCGGCCGTGGACCGTGCGAGCACACGATATGGAAAGGAGAGCCTCTCCTTTCTCGTATCCACGCATACGCGATGGAAAATGTCCCGATCCGTTCGCCTCGCGCATCGTGACGCGTCCGATTAACTTTTCCGCGATTCGTTTTTTCTCTTCGGCTTCGTCTCTCTTCGTATCCGATGTGTAATCTTTCTTCTCTCATTGGTGCATCGCAGTTTCGATCGAAATCGATTTTCCACGTTTCGAAAGTTTGCACTCGCTTCATAAATAAATAAATACCGGGCCGATTGGACGAAATTTTCGGTGAAAATTTCTTTATCGATTTTTAAGAGGATTGGTAGCGTGCATTGGTACGCGGAAATAAATATCGCTGTTTAATCCACTTATCTCGTGGAAATTATACATCCGTCCAGGGTTACTTAATTATCCCGAAACGAAATTAAACAAGCCGGACGAAACTAATATCATACTTCGAATAAATTTAGGTCTCGTCAAATAACTAATTAAAGCACTTTTAATCATGTAATTTAGGTACAGACGCAACGTGCGCCGAGCCTCGTGGTGTCCACGCGTCCACCAAAGGTGGACCCTCCCTCCTCTTCCTTTCTATTCGTGTTACACCTACAATTTCCCAGTTTTCGACCACTCGACAGAGACAGGGCAAAAAACGGCGTAAAGACCGACGAAGACGGGAGTAGATAGAAATTGAGAGGCAGAAAGGAAGGAGAGAGAGAGAGAAGCAGATCGAGAGCTTGCAAGCGTAACCCGGTCAGAGCGAGGGAGAGAAAACTACCGTTGCCTGAAGGAGGATGAACAGTCCACCAGACCATGACCGTATCTGTCCGTGTATACGTGTTTTGCCGTGTGCAGCCCTCCCTGGTATTGGTGAAACTTCACCGCGCCACCATATACGCTTTCGCGAAGCTTTATCGCGCCCACGCGCGCGCATACACGCCCTCCTTCCTATAGTGGTGAAGCTTTTTCGTTTAAGTGTACCTGCAAAAACTTACCTCCACGTGCAAACGCGTACACCAAGAAGAGAACGTACACGGTTAAATGGGAACTTTCGAAGTGGGGATGTGCAAGCATCTCGCACACAAACGTAATACCCTTGCACGTATATAAGATATACGGGGCTAACTCGTACACCGGCGCATTGGTCACAAATGCACGGGAGCGTAGTTTAGTATGTGCTTGAAAACGTGCTCGTGTGCGTGCACGTACGTGTGAGAGTCAGTTCGAATTCGACAGGGGATGGGTGGCAACTCGCGTAAAACGCGATGCTCACGTATACACGTACACAGGCATAAGCACGGACGAACACGATAGAAGGTTCTGTATGTAGAGAGGTGGGGTGGGGGATGGACCGAAGTAGAACCGAGCCGAAGTGGAACGAGGGGAAACGGAAGGAGGAACGAGGGGAAGCGGTGGAACTGGGCGGCGGCGGGGATGGGTCGGTGCGAGCGAGCGAAGCGACCTCTATGGTGGTGGGGGCTGCGGCGCGCTGCTGGGTGGTGGTTGACGACGAACGAACGAACGAACGAACGAACACCGATGACTTATTAGCAGAGTGCAAGTTGGCCGCGTGTTTGTGAACTTTCGAATAAATGTACGTACGCGCCGGTGCCTCTCCTCGTGCTGGAACGATGGAGAAAGAAGGGAATAGTTGCCGGTGGTGGCGCTGTATTCTCCCCTTGTTTTTTCCACCCCTCTTTCGCTAGGTCCCTCCCTCCCACGCCTCCGCCAGGAGAAAACTCCGACGATCACGCGCTTCGTTGCGTTTTTTTCCTCTCCTTTCTTCCTCTTTTCCTCCCTCTTTCCTGCTGCCCTTCTTCTCTCTCTTTTTTTTTCTTTCTTTCTCTCCCTCTTCGTATATCGCCGGTGTCCCTGTATATATATATATATATATATATATATATATATACGTTTACAGACGAAATTCTATGTATATTTTATACGCACGTACACCCGATCAACCCCTTTCGTGTATACATGCACGTTTGTTCGGCCAGATGTGAGAATTGTTATTAATACCACGCTCGCTTCTCCGTACAATGCGCGACGCTTCTGTGTGCCCGCTCTCTCCTCGCGTACACGTATCCTCCTTGTGCGACTGTGCTCGGCCGGGGCCATTGATCAAGTTTGTCTCGCCGAATGTACACGGAGTTACTGCTTCCATTCGTTGTCTTCTTTTTTTTTTTCCCCCTCCTCCGTCCCTTCCACGCTTCGAATTCGTCTCTGGTACCCTCATCCACGGGTTTTTCCTTCATTTTTTTCTAGAGATACGTGCTCATCTCCGATCGGATCGGTCGTGAGATTAGCGGCAAGCGGAGACCCGTTTCGTTTCGCGATGATTTCTCGCGGTTTTCACGGGTTTTCTCATGCTCCACGTTTCCTTTCTCCTTCTTTTTTTTTTTTTATATCTGTATTTCGACACGTAGCTCCTTATAATCGCAGTTATGAATGCTACTTTCAGCTACGCCAAATGATTTTATTTAACCTGATCAATGTTCAACAATCGTCTAACTGAAAGGGGAAGAATGATGCAATGTTAAGTTTTGCGAATGGCTCAAGGTAGAATATTATTTACATGGAAAGAAGCCCTAAAGCCCATAGGATTATCACGAGAGTCCCCAATTTACTCGGTGTCGCTGTCACTCTCCTCGAAATTTTCTCCACCCCGTGGAAAACTGTATCAGGAACGCGCGATCGAAGAAAGAAAGCCTTCGAAAAGTCTACTGTTGAAAGGGTAGAACGGAATCTAAAGCGGAGACGAGTTTAAAGGGGAGAGGGCAGAGTTTCGGAAGCGCGAGAATTTGGTCAACGATTCTTCCGCCGGCGTCTCGGTTGATCTGCAAGGACAGGGACAGTGGAGGGTGGGGGTTGGGCCGGGGATTCCCCGGCCTACGATTAGGAAACTTTGCCGTGGACTTTGCGAAGTGGCGCGGGGGTTGGGGCGTGGCGCCACGTGGAAACCGTAAACATCGTTCGATGTACGCGCGTACATCCACGACGAAATCCACGGTGGATTGCGTGGTCGTTGATCAAAATGGTCCACGTTGCATCTCGCCCTTTTTCAACGATCTCTTTTCGAGCAAAACAGCCTCGTGAACGGCTGCGACCTTCGACATTTTGTAGATTCGCTCGAATACCCGTCGATCGATACGCCGGTTCTATTTCGACTTTCGTGTATTTTGAGATTTTACTCGGACTCGTGCAGTCCTAGTTTTTCTGTCGCTAGATGGTGTGTCGATTTATGGTGTCTCGTCGATATTTCATTGGTTATATCTTGAATGGATCCTTGATTAATGAAAAGTCTTCGAGTTGAAAATTAACAATGCGATTCTCTCTCTTTCTCTCTGTTCGTCGTCGTGAAAGGCTAAAATTAATTCTACGTATTATTAGCCCTTTGACCCTTTGTAATTATACTCTTCTTACCTTACGTAAGCTGACATTGCTGCTTCGTAAATGCTGGCTTACAAAGATGTCGCTATTAAATACTTTATCTTGTCTAAGATGATGATTCGTGATTGTGTATCGAATGACAGTTTGTTGGTATTTATTGAATAAATATCGACTACGTTAAACACAAAATTTGCAAAAGAGAAATAATATTTTTACGTTTATAATTATTATTTAATTCCTTTCGACTGAGAATTTAGACAAATGAAATTTTGAAATAATTATATGATCTAATAAAATGATTTATATTGTTGATAAAATTAGTAGAAATTAACCGGTTAAATCTAATTTAACTTCGAACTTTGTTTTATTACTTTAAATTTTGTTTCTTCGTTTAAATATTAGTCGATTTAAATTTAACAGATTACTCTGTTTAAAGTTTTATTTTATAAATCTACAATAATTTTAAATTTTTATTCGTTAGAAGGTTAAAATTCTGTTTCAAATATTGAAACAACTTTCCAAAAGTTTAAATCACTCTATTTATTAATAATTCCATAATGATTATTTCAGATCGAAAGAAATAGCAAATAATGTGAGGTTAGAAAATTTTTATAACACATAAATAAATTATATTCCTGTACAAAAGAAATATATAGATAATAAAATATTAAAATGAATCGAAAAGAATAAATGTAATAATTTCAAATTCTATAATATATTTCTCAAAGATTATTTTGAAATGCCGTCTGAACAAATTTTTATTAATAATTTTAATTTTTTCAAACGCATCAATGATAATAATTTTAAATATCTGCGCGAGTGTAAGGAAAACGTGCACTGGTGTACATACATGAACAGGAAGGGATGAGGAGGGTGGTATACTCCGATGCATTTTAAATGAGTCTAAAAGCGATTCGGCCGCCCGCGCGCACGTTTCGTATATATCGATTACCGAAATGCGCGATTCGAGAAGCGCGCCAACAAGATGCATTTCTTTCGTTATTATTATCTTTTCTTTTTTTTCTTTTTTTTCCTTTAATAAGACTCTAATATCCTTTTACTTCAATTTATTTTTTTTTTTTTATATGAAATTTATCATATTATTTTTATATTTATCATCTATACTTTTACGATATTACTCTTATAATTCCATATACTTTATATTTTTTTATATTCTCCATTTTAAGCGAAAAAGTAGAAAGTGATTTCCGAGTATTATTAAAAATTATAAAATCTGTACAGATATTTATAGAACTTTTTTCATTAACAGTTTTTATTCCTAGGATAATATTCTTTAATTTTTCCATTAATTTTGATATTAGCACGCAGTTGGAATATAGAATGGAATTTCTTCCTTTTCCGCCAAAAATTTATACTTATATATCCCAGAGTCTTGTAAAGTTTCTCGCGCGACAATGGTGTAGTCGAGTAGACATTTATAAGGCTGTCTCACCATTTATCGTTTTACTGCGTGCATTGTTTTTGGCATGGAGACGCGGCGGATTCGCAATTCACCACCCCCATAATTCTGACCGCCGGTCATTCGGCTAACCCGTTTCCCATTCCGATGTCCGGCCAATGTCCATGCACCCCATTCTCCACTCGTCCCCGTAGCCACCCCCTGGTAAGCACTTTCTACGGCTCGACCGAGTGAGCCACGTGTTCGTACACTGATTTCGGTGCGAAAGAAGATTGAATAATTTAGATTTTGCCACGTGATATAAAAAGCGAACATTTTTTGCGCTACGAAAGAATGAAATTATTCATTTGATTTAATTAATTAAGAAGAGAATGGATAGAGAAAAATTATATACTTTTCAGGCAATAGTTATTCGATCGAGTATTTTTTTTTTTTACGATTTTATAAATTTGAAGTACATATTTGCGCGAAATAGAAGGGGGAAAAATCTGCAGTAAATCACTCGTTTTTTATGGTATGTGCTTCAAACGATGCAGGACGTATTTTATACATAATAACTAAAAAACTGGATGAAAAGTGGATCTGTTATTATCTATTATCTAGATATTAATTATTTAAATAATAACACTTTTTGTACATACCATCTATAATATTTTTATAACAAAAAAAAAAAAAAGATATGTATCTAATTACTTTTTCGAGCTTCTTGGTTAAAGTGATAATAGATATAATCAATCATAAATCATAAGTGTTGTATAGTTGTTGTATGTTCCGAACGCATCTGTATAAACTAGATATTGATCATGTCTAACTCATAAAAGTGAATTCCGCGAGATTGTCCATAATTTGAAAACGCGGTCTTGTTATTTTCACGTGGAACAATATTCCGCGTTGGTGTGCGCCGGTCGAGAGATCGCGCGCTCTTCCCGCTCGATCGATACCTAAATTTATTATGCCCCACTTGCCGCCGTGGAACCGTGGTATGTTACCGCCATTACCTGTTTTGACTTTGTGCCATTCAAAATTTCACCGTAATGAAACGTTTGGTTTTCCATGAAATTGAACTTCTGAATTGTTTATTAATTTCCGTTGTAATAACGTTTTCCATTTATTTATTTTTTTTGTTTTTTTCTTTTTCCTTTTTTATTTTTTTCTTGCTCATCGACAAGGATTATATATACCACGTTCAAATATTCTTTTCACATCTGCGAATAAGTTTCCTACGTAAGAGAAAATTTCAAATTATTAACATTCTTGAGTAATGCATTCTCGAGTAATACAATTCTTCTGAGTAATACAAATTTAATATGTTTCTATTTAATTATAATTCATAGACCGACGAAGTATGATAGGTTTGTTCACAATTAACTTAAAGTTAAATTGAAGTTAAATATATTATCTTACAATTAGTCTTTTCGCATATTCATGGAAATTCCTTAGAATTTTAGAATAATAATAATCTTTTTTCCCATTCTTATTAAGTAAAGTAAGTAATAATATGCTCATATATATTACTTACACTGATACTAAAAATCATCAAATGAAAATAAAAACTGAAAGTAAAATAGCAAAATTATTAAAGAATGTTAAACCCGTCTCTGAGGGGAATAACAATCGGTAAAAGTAGAATTTAACCAAAGAAGAAGAAGAGGAAGAAGGAAAACGTGCAACAGTTAGCGTTTCTACGAACATTTAAGAATTCTTGGGCCGCATCAAAGGCGGGTTACGTCCGAAGAAGTGCTTTTTTCGCGGTTAAAGAACAATCGGCAATTAGTCGCGGAACAAAACAGCAAAAGATTCTTCAAGGAATCGTTCAACGCGACAAATCTAAACTTTCCCTTTGTTTTTATTTTAATTCGAAAGTAGATTTTAAAGTAGCAACGTTCAATTGGAAAGAGAAAGAAAAGGGAAAGATCTTTGAGTTGAGTTTTCCATTCTTGTTCGAAGAAACGGAGATCGGGCAAGGAAGAATCAGGGAATGAAGATGAACGTAGATGATCAACGTAAATGCGGGGGTGTGTAAGGAATTTCGAAGGTTAGTCGACCAACATCTACGACCAACTATGAGAGACAAGAGTCGAGAAACAGCGTGGCTTTGAGGGGCTATAAAAATCGTATTTTGGCGGGAGACCCACGTTTGTAGGTTGTATTTTCCCTTTCTATGACCCAATGCAGCTTTATCGGGTCAGTTGCATTTGCATTGCGATGCGCACGGCGTTCCCGTTTCACAACTCTCTCACGTATTTTCCCTCCTTCTCTCTCGGCTGTCGTGCCGTCCTTGCTTTTCACTCGTTTCCCCTTTTCGTCTATCGTCCTTTTTATTTCCACGTTAGTTTCCTCTTTTCCATCCACGTTCCTGTCCGTGCAACGTGCTCCGATGGGCCGTTTGCCTGGAAAATCGCCTGGCTATTCTCTTTTAATAATTTCAAAGAAATATCGCTTATCATTGTTCTTATTATTTTTTGCGTTCTTCGAAAAATTTTGTCAGAACTTGAAAGGATACGAGATTTTTGTTTTTGAATTAATCTTCGATCTGTGAAAGAAATGTTATGTAAATGAATTGTTAAAATATTAATTGTCAAGATATTAATCGCTAAACATTAATATTTCAAAATTTTTCTTATTTCTAATGATTGAAATTGACAATGGTACGAAATATATTATTCTTTGATTTTATTTCATTTCCAATAACCAATTAACCAATTCTTTGAATCAGTATATTATGTGTATTATTGATTCTTGTGTGTTACGTTAAAGATTAATTATTGTAATCAAAATATCCTTTCCTTTTTAAAGGAAAAAAATGAAATATCGGAGGAATGAACGATGATTATAACCACAATGAACGTTTTTGTTCGATACTGACATTCTCATGGCTTACCAAACTCCATCCATTACTACTACGCGCTATCTGATAGCTGCGATCGAATGCTCGATTAAATTTCTACATTAAGCGATTCCATGAATCCGTATATGTTTTCTCATGCACGTACTGGAAAAGATCATTACAATTACCGTTACATAATCAATTTAACGTAATAGAAGAAAGAAAGCACATTGTTTAGTGCCGTATTATACTACGAATTGCGATACTACACATGCGCAAGTTGATGTATATATACAGCGGAGCTACAGTTCTTCCTTTGAACGTGAAAAATAATTCAAGCAGTCGGAGCTTAAATCGAGATCACCGGTGATTTAAGAACCACGGGGTTAGCAATCAGAGCGCAAAGTGGACTTGCCGAAGTCTAGTCGCTTTTACCAGCCAACCAGGCTTCACCAAAGAAGACCAACACGGTGCCGTAAACATCACTGATAGATGGATTGTTTTCGCGCCTTTCCAGAATTGTTGACTCACCAAACTTCGACTTGAACTAGACAGCAAAAACAGCGAACAAATCGAACGTTCTTATCTACATAACATTGTTATGTAACGTTATATACAAAACTGATATGCATTTAACGGATATCGGAGAAGGGTGCATTTTCTGGATGCATTTATTCGAAAATGTTTTGGTTGCCCCGTTGGTAACCCTATCTGATACCAGGGCCAACATTGTACCGCGCTGGCGTCGCTGCTGCCGTTTATCTCATGAAACTCCATTACCGACGTTTTCTCTGAATTCCGCGCTAAGCAGACGCGAGAGCACCGTGAGCTTGACGCAATGAAATTTGAACGCGCGGTGCGACGTCTCTTCTATCCTTTTCTCTTCTTGTATATCCTCTCTTTCTATATCTATCTCATTCTTACTTTCGCTGTCCTCGCTATTCTTATCCTTTTCCTGCAGTGGTTCCATCGTCACAATCTCTCTATCTTTGTTTTATTCCTGTTTTCCTCCTTTTCGTTCGGGCGGAAAGAGTGGGGATAGACGCCTATCGTGTCGGACGAAGGGGCGTGGTGTGAAGGGAGGGAAAGCACGAAACGTGGCAACGCCACACGACCGTGCCACCAGCAATGGCGTAGATATGTATATCGGCAACGCAGCAGTGACTCAGCACCGGGTAGCAGCGCTGTTGCTGCTGATGGTACTGGTGCGCTACGCTCTGCGTTGGCTACGTGATATAAGACAACGTCAATGTAGACCTTTTACAACTCGGTTTTGTAACTCGATTCTGTATGAATACCCGACCAGACGTCGTTTGCTCATGGTGTCACGCCGCGACGTCGGAGATACGCTGACGGCATGTTTGCCAACTGAGTCCACTTTCATGGAACACGTGTCGAAAACAACGCGTACCGAAATCAATTCGAATTATGAATAGATTTAGCACTAGTCCGGTTGGAAATTGCATTCTTTAATTTAACGATGATATGATCATATATCATTGATGCTGATTATTAGAAATAGGTTTTTAAAGAAATAGGTTTTTTTCATGAATATTAATGATGCATATATAACCCGAAATATTTGAATACATTATAAATTAAGTTATATGATATCTAACTATTTTTGATTTTATTACAATTGCAATACCTTGAGGAATATTCTAATTTAATACTATAAAAACTTTAAACGAAAATTTATGTTCATTCTATTTTTAATAGTTGGAAATAATACCGTTGAAAAGTAGAGCTTAAGTGCCAAAGTACGACAATGTCATATCAGCAGCCGATAAAGCAGAGACTCGAGAGTAGTATTACATGGAGACGTCCTCGTGGCCAGTGGTTTTGTTATATCGTGCCGGTGTTTAGAATTTCGTGCAAGCGAGCCCGGGAACTCCTTGCCTGCATCGATGACGAAACCAAGGCATACGAGGAGAGAACTCTGGACTGAAGTCTGACTTGGTGGGAGCGGCTGAAGGCCGGCGTTTTGTAACAACGAACATACCGGACTCCGGAACGCCTACGACGAAATTTCGGCGTTACTCATGGTTCGATTAAGCAACTTTTCTTTTATGTTTACGATACTTCTTCTGCTTCCATAATTTTGCGTAATTTTTTTCGTAATATTTCTATGCAATCATTGTGTTTTCGTGAGAACGTACTTAATAATAAATTAGACTTGTATATATAACAGTAAGTATATAATATATAGTAAGTTCGTACTAAGATTTTAATGTATCTAGTATATATACTAGATTTGTATATAAATTATGATAAATATGACGGAAGAGACATGAAATTTCGTGCCATTTTAATATCATTGAAAGTTTTATATTTTAATGCCATTTTATATTTAATATGTAATGTAGATATATTTAGATAAATTATTAAAATATAAATTTTTTATTGAAATCTACCAGAAAAATATAATAGTATCGTTCTATCAATTTCAACAGATGCAACGAATTTCCTGTAGTTTTTCTAGAAATCGATGTAAGCTGTGCTAAATATAATTATAGTTCGCACATTAAATTTTCAAATGATTTGGAATATCTAGCGATTGTTCTCAATAGCACATTCCAGTATTCCTATTTTTATATTCTGATTTCTATTCATTCCAAAAATTTTTTTTTTAATAATTACGAAATTTTAAAAAGAATATATTAGATTAAATAATTGAAGATTTCAAAATCTTTTACTATTTCTTGTGTATTTTTAAAATTATTAAGAATTGAAGAGCATTCGATATCTTTATTATCATTAAATATAATTTCAAAAGTGTAATCTAAGAGAACAATGAATTAACCATTAATATCTATTGGTTAATATTTCTCGATTCTACGCACAAATAAAACTTTATTAGCGCCGCAAACACGGTGCACATGATAAAACACGAAGAATAAAGCAGTGGTGAAAATAGAAGTATATAGAGAAATTGAAGAGAGAAAGAGCATAATGATAGAAAAGGATAGAAATATATGTATAGATGGAGCTCTGGCGCGGGAAAAATGAAAAGTGAGAAAGATGACCTTTGTGTATTTATATGTTCTGTCTCACTTGCACAGAAGTAATCTATACTACAAACAAAATCGCGGGATCGCGAGAAAAGCTGGGAATAGAAGGTAGCTGCACTATCGGCGATACGTCAGGATGTCGAAGAGGGAACCAATCGTTTCTGGTGGAATTGGGCTCATAGTGCGCGCATATGCATCCGTGAAGGGAACTGGTTACCGACCGCGATTCGATGAACGCGGAAAGTTCCCCAAAGAGGACCGTTGTAAGGCGCCTGAACTTGATGTAGATGAGAATACGAAAATAGTGCGAGGCGCTGCGCGAAACATGGCACGTTGGCATTTGCCAACATGACATGTTAATTATGTTTTTGACAAGAAAAAACATATTTTTGAAATGATATCTATGTAACTCTTACATGTATAAAAATAAAAGAAACATGTTTCGAGATGTTTCTAGAAATTTATTTTTGATTTCGATTACGAAAATCGTTCGAAGTTATGATCGATTCCTTAAACTTTTCTCTCTTTTTATTTTTAACCGATAAAATTTTCATTCTTATCAATTTTTTTCTAGATTGCGATACATGAGTACAGTATTCATCGATTATCAGACAATAAACGGTATCTAATCAGAGAAAATGATTTAAAAATAATCGACGATGAAACAATTGACGTGGATAACTTTGACATGATCGTTAAAACGTAATGGATTCATTTGTTCCATCGTTTTTCAAATAATTTCTTCTTATATATCATAACTTGTCATGTTGATATATTCTTTAGACTATAAATTTTTCATAATTTATCGTCCACTATGATGTATTATTAATTCTATTTCAATTTTGTATTTTTCACCATGACCTTGTTATTTGTAGTAAGATGATATGCGTTGATCTAAACACAAAGATGTTTACATTCGTAATTATGAAATTGTTCTATAACAATAATAATCACTAGTATATAAATATAAGCGTTCCAGCTCGAAATGGAATGCACTTGGGTTGAATTTTGCGGGGAGAAAGTATACGAAAGGGAAGAAAGTGACAAGGATGTCTTTTAGCCATGTTGCGACACATGGAAACTTGGCGAAGTTTAATACATATACAGTTCCTTTTTCGATGGTTCTTTTTATTCCACGGTTATGTGCTCCACATACGAGTTGCCGGTGCACAAGTTGTCTCTTTCACTTTGCCTTGATCTCTAGGCGAACTAGATGCTGCGAAGTTTTTCTTTCTTTTCAAATTTTCATTAAGAATGCATATTTTTTATTCTAATTCTATATGATAAAAAATGAGAATTAATCTTTTTTTTGAATTTTCATTAATAATATTCAAACTATAGTTTAATTATATAAAATGTATGTATTTAATTTTTTATCTATGTACAATTCATATATTTAGCTATGTATTACAAGTAGCTGCATAGTTTCAATGTTCAAAAAAATCAATTTAGATGCTTTTTATAGAAATATTTAAATATTATAATTTATAATCAACATTAATGAACTTACAACTCTGAATTTAAAAAAAATTCATACTCTTTAATTTATTTCAATAAAATAAAAAATTAATTATATAAAAATAATTATATAAAAATAAATTATATAAAAATAATTTAAAAATATAAATTAAATTTATAAAAATATTTCTTGGAAATATAAAAATAAACTTTAATTCATTATAAAATTGATTTTAAAATCTATAATTAAATATTTTTTTAGTTTTTTCTGTAAAAATTATAAACCACTTAAATTTTTTTTCATTAACTTATGAAGTATATATTAAAATTCTTACTTTATCAGATCTCTTTATCAGAAAATAAGTATAGCTGTTATATACTTTTTTACATTGCATGAGGCAAAAGCAAGAAGTTCACTTTTTATGCATAGATTTCTGATAGTGATAGAAGAGTCATTTAATTACCTGAATAAAAAATGGATTTGCTTAAATGTGGTATAAACATTTTTTGTTTGTGTTTAATTAAAATTTCAAACACATATATAAATATATTGCTTATGATATAAAATATACATTCTATAATATAGAAAATACTTATTCATGTTGAATCTATATCATAATCTTGAAATGAAGAGATAAAGCTAAAGGAATACAAACATATAATGATATATAATGATAAGATGAAATAGAAAAGATACAAAATCAATTGACAATATAATATATTGGTATTATAATTTTTTCTAGAATATTAACATTACAAACAATTAATTATTAATACATAAATTATTAATCTACATATAATATTAATTTGAATATTAAATTTTAATAATTTTAAGTAAAAATTATAATATATAGTTGTAATATAATTGAATATATATATAATTGAATATATATAATACTATATAATATATAGTTATTAATATAATTGAAAACTATAAAATTATTGAAAAAATGATATTTTTTCTAAAAGGAAATAAGAGAAATTTTAATTGTACAAATGTTCTCACACTATGTATTTATTCTAATTAAAAAAATTTATTTTTTATACCAAGAATCTAGCTTTTGAACACAATATTGGATGCGAAATCATACGAAGGGACAGCTGTGCCACGTACTGTGGGTCTCTTCGAACATCAGGCCCCACTCTGCTTAGTGTCGAGGCTATAGTGCGGATGGCACAACACTATAGCTGTTTCCGGTATGCTCGTCCTTCGTACGCTTTCGTGCGACTGCTTCGACAGAAAACAACTCGTACTTATTTATATTCGAATCTCTGATACGACCTAAAAATTTGAAATTATTAAATGAAAATCTAAAATGCTCTTGTACAGCTTATATATGTTTTTTATACGATATGTTTTTATTCATTATACATTTTATTCTGTTTTATTTTACAATTATGTATTTTATATAAGTTATTTTTACCTATGTTATATTCATAATTATGAAGATAATATTTAGAGATTAATTACTAGAGGTAATTTAGAGAAGGGAAACAGAGAGGAATATAGAATTTAAATAAAAGATTAGCTTAATTGTCGTAATTTAAATCAATACTGTTTTAGCTTATAATTCAATGACTAAAATATTTTTTGTAATTAAAGATAAATTGAATGTTTTGAATTGAGAAATTTGAAGAGATTTAGAGAGAGATTTTGTGTTTGTGTCTATAAAAAGAAAAATAGATAACTGATATATACATATAAAAAATTTATGCAATGAATCATTATACGCATTAACAATTCTTTTATGCATTATAATTTTAAACATATCATCTGTTCAATTATTTTTTTCTGATCAAATAAGTGTAAGCTAAAATTGTTAACTCGAGTTAATCACATACACTTCAAACATCTAAAAAACTATCATCCTTATAATTTCATATACGTTACACATAATTTCAACTCACATCTTCTCTCAGTTAAAGTGTATTTTCATAATATCGAAAAAATGCAAGTCTCGATTTAAAATAACAAACTGGAAGCGGCCATGATGGATCAACTTACAAAAAAACTTACAATAATCCGTCTTACACCGATCACTATGACTCTCAGCCCGTCAATTATTTCAAACCAACGAGCTCCCTTGTACATATAATATATACATACATATATATATATACATATATTCTATATCACGTCGCTCGATAATTATTCGACACTCGAGTAACCTTCGCTCTCCTCTCCTCGGTTCGCGAGTCTGCTGCTTCTTGTACGGCCAAATTGCAGATTCTTATCTCCTCTTCCAATCAATTTTCGATTGATCCACGAAAGGCGGACGAAAGGCGGTGGGTAAAAATGAAGTCCGGGAGGAAGAGCATTAATGCATTTATACCTGAAGAGTATACACGGGTTTCTCCGTCGAGCAGCCGGGTGTTTCACGCAGCTGCTCGATCTGACGGCGACGCTCCCTCGGACGTCGAACACGCATAAGCGCACGTCTCGCTCGAGGAACGCGAGGGGTTCGTTAATTGCGTTAATATAATTACGTATGCTCGTAAGGAGATAAAGCAATGATTAATTTTATTGTTTGATGCTTTGCTTTAATTAAAAATTATTATTTTAATTACATCGAATTTCTCGGTGATCTTGGGAGAAGTAGCGAGATAATAGAAGAAGGTTCCTTCGTGGGATATTTTTGAATTAGGGATTTTTGAATATTAATATTTTTTAACGCAACAGAGATGAATATTTCTATTTTTAATTTTTTGTAGAATTAATGATTTTTTTTTTGTTTTTTTTTTTAGGAAGAGAAAGGAATTTCTTGTGAAAAATTTTTTGCGATTAGTGTTTTTTTATTGGTAAATTCTTTGTGAAAAAATTAAATTAGCTATTAATGATTTGTTAAATTCTAAGCAAATCTAAAGAAACAAAATTGAATAATTAATTTCTCATGGAAAATTTTCACTTAGTAATATATATATTTAACGAATAAAAATAATATTTATGAATTTTTGACATTTTTATTTTTCGTATGTATTTGTTTAATTTAAAAATTGTAACAAAAATTGTCGTAAATAAATATTTTTTAATTGCGTAATGAATTTTTCTTGTTTCGTTAAACATTGAATTTGCGAATGAAATTTGTAATAAAATTTTCATAATCGGTTAATAATCAATTCTTCAATATTTATTTAATTTAATTTGTGTTTGTAGTTTCAGATGCACAAGTATTGCTAATAGTTATTTGAAAGTTGATTTCAAAGTGACGTTGAAATTTTTCATGCATATTAGTCAAAAAACTATGGTGAAAAATGACGCGAAACGACGAAAGCCATCCATTCGATTCATAATTTCAACGCATTTAAATGTGTAAAGAGGATATATGGTTGAAGGTAAGAAGAAGAGTCTATTATACTATTACTGCAATTTTATGCTATTATGTTATTTATTTTAATGAGACATACGAAGATTGGAGCGTTGTCCAAGTTGAAATGGAAGGTTTAATTTAAAATCAGATCCTTCTAAAGATAAAAAAAAAAATATTATTCTCCTGAAATATTTAATTACTGGATAGTTAATTAGATAAGTAAAGAAAATAAATAATTAATTAGATTCGTTAGATAAATAACAAATATAAAATAACAAGCACCCGAGATATTTTATTTATATATTTATCAATATATAATTAATAAATGTATTATTATATTTCGATATATACAATTGCTCCAATTTTCTTTTTTCTAAGAACAGAGTTAATTAATGTTAATTATTTTCCAAAGATATAATATTTTTTATTTCTTTATTATTACTATTTATGATCTTTAGAATCTTATCCACCGCGATGAACAGCCCAAAGATAAAATTTACATGCATGTGAATTATTTTCACGCGCAAAGCAAAATTGAGCACCGTAACGGGGTTAAAACCGTGACCATAGTGATAACACTTCCATAAATAAATATTTACATATAATAAATATTTATACATAGAACTATAGGCTGTCCATATATTCCATTATACGATTCATCATTATGGATTGTAAATTCAACTATTATTTTTATTGAACCGTATCAATATATATATACAATTATTAAAATAACCTTTAATAATCTTTAACCTTCTTTCGACTTCTGATCTTCCTGATCAGAATCATTTATAAAATTTTCGCTTTCCATAAAATTTACAATATCAATCTCACCCTCAAAAAATCATTCCCTGATTCTATTCAAAATTACAACTTGATATAAGAATTTAATTTTACAATCATCCCTTTACTATTCCGGGAATAAACTTGTTGCACAGAATCGTAAGAATGTTCGTAACATCCCCAACAAATAATTCATCCGCAAACCCTGCCACGATGTATTTCATAAAATTACGCGCTCTGCCGCGTTGTTCCCTCCCTCCCTCCCCCCAACTAAAACGCATTCTTCACCGGAACGAATGCCACCTGCGTAACGGGGCGCGGGGAACGCGAAAATGTCTTTTAAAATGCATTTGCTTATCTCGGTCCGCGATGCGCACGGGCGATACGATGCTCCAAATAATTTGAACACGGCAGAGGGAAGTCCAGGCCGCATCGCACTTTCCTGTTGCGTCACGCATGCCGACGCATAACAGTACAACGTACGGTCGGGCCTGGCTCCGCAAACGCGTGGCCGTTTCAGAATGTCGCCGATACACCTACGTCACATTACGTTGGATAGGATAGGAGCGTCTGGGATCACCGATCTTGCATGATTTAACGTGCATCTTTGTGATCACGCCTCTTTGTTCTCTCCTCTGAGAATAATGAATAGTCGAGGATTGTTTGGTTTGCGATATGATAAGTGGCAATAATTGATCTTAGGAGGGAAGAGGTTGGAGGATAAGTTGTTGGTCTTTTCATCAACTTGGGAAGATGTTATTGGCTGTGAAAAATTGTAAATGTACTGGGATGAAAGGAAAATCTTTGGAGAGAACCTGTGATTTTTATTTATTTCAATTTATTTCTAATGTTTCTTGATTGAAATTATTGATATTTATATAAATTGGTAATTTTTTTTTTCGATTTGAATGTTATTGATGTTCTTCTTGTTTTATTATCGAAACAGCTTTTTTTTTCACATTTCAATGTTGATGATGTTTAACATTATTGGATTGCAAAATTATACATTCGTGTATATGATGATTTTCCCTTTCATTTTTATATTATGTATAAAACGAAACATTTATTAACTTTTTTGTGAAAATGCTTTTTTAACTTATTGATTAAAATACTTGTATTAAAATACTATTTTTAGCTTATTTATTAAAACGCTTGTATTAAAATGTCATTTTTTAGCTTATTTATTAAAATACTTCTTCAAAATATGTCACAGTTTTCAATGTTGTTTTTAATAAGCAATAAATGTCACATATTTAAATCGATGTAATATAAAATTATTAAATAATTGATAACTCTACGTAGGTGCTTTTTTTTTTACGAAATATTTAAACTCTTTTAATTCTTTAAATTTCTTTGACACGAATATGTTATAATGACAATTCATATCATCCAATTCTCCAGATATTTTTTCTCAAATTTATATCAAGATTCAAGTGTATCAATATTTATAGCCATATAGAAATGATGAGAAGAGCTACAATATTTCTCCTCCTCCTAAGTTTCAACGATGAATACGTCGAAATCGTCAAATCCCAACAATTGATAAGCCAAATCATTTAAATTTTCTCAAAAAAAAGAGAGAGGAAAAGAAACGCGTTCCTCCATCAATATTCTCTCAATATTCTCACGAGTTTTCCAAAAATTGCACAAGAATTCCGATAAAACCTCCGTGAAAACAACGTTAATCATTCCTGACATTTTTTTAACGTTATCACCCGATTCTCAAGCACACGTTTCACGTCTTCCTCGTTCGACTCCGCAAAATCTGAAAAAAGAAAAAAAACTGATCGCGAGGAGAAGAGAAAAGAATTGTGGAACGATTCTTCCCTCGTTCGTTATCGCCATTTTATTTCCCCATAATTGGAGACACGCGCGTGCACGAGCGGGTTTCGTAATTAAACCAGGTATTATTTCCCAAACAGCGCAAAGCACATGTTCCATAAATTTCTGCGTATGCCGGTAAAGGTGCGAGTTCGTCGCTCCGCCGCGATAATTAATCACGCCCACGCCCATGTATCTGGCCGCGGTAATTAACTTTTGTCGGGGAGGAGGGGAGGAGGGGAGGGGAGGGGAGAGAGGGTCCGAAACGAACGAAAGTCAGAATCTGGGAACGCTGATTACCAACTTCATTAATTCGATACATATACAGAGAATGCTCTATAGTTATAGGGCCACGGTTACAATTCCCGCCACCCCCCTTTTCCCCCGATACAAGCTTTTATTTGAGCCCGCCGCAAGTTAATGGAATTAATTACCCGAATGGTAAAATGCGGCCAATCCATAAACAATGATATTACGACGACCTATAGACCTGCGCGCAATATAGCCGAGGGAAACGAACGAAATGGCTTATATCATATTCGAGTTATTGCGCATAGGCTATAGGCCAACAGACAGTGTTATTTTCCTCTGCGTTGCTGTTGAACGAACGAAATGCTTTTGCCCGGCCACGAAATATCATGAAAGTATACAACAATAATAAGAACGTCTTTTTGATTATTCTTTGGTTGTTGTAGGAGTTATTATGGGGATGAAGTGGTGGAGCTTTGAGAGCTTTCTGGTTTAATGGTTGAGATTCGTGAAGAAGACGTAAGTGGACGGGATTGATTATTTTATTTATAGCTATGTATACATGATGCGTTCATAAATATTAGGACATTCCACTGGACTTTTCCTGGTGTAAAATCAGCCTAGATTATCGGAGAAATTAATCGGGATTTTGTATGCAAATTGTGCTGCACCCTTAAAATTTAAATTCCGTCGAAGAAATTTGGAATGGATTAAAATAGAAAATTCTGGTCGAAATCTAAATGGGAAGGAATATCTGTAACAGAAAGATCTGTGATATAAACTGATTGAAGCAATGACAGATTGAGTTAATGATTTAATATCTCAATTGATTGACGTATTGGATATAAATGAGAAATACGTACACGGTCTTTTAATAATTTTAAATTTCTCCCAACTTTTCTATAATTTATTCTATAATTTCTTCAACCTTTCTATGAAAAGTAAAAAATGAAAATGATAATTATTAGAATACTAGTTTAGAAAAGAATTAAAAACGGGTATTCATTCTTATAAAAATGGAGAAATTTCGATAATTTTCCGAACGCACTGATCCATAAATGATAAAACGTTTTCCCATTCAATCTCTGAATTTTCCATTCAGTTCGAGGCGCGAGAGAAAGTGAAACGGTCGAGTTTGCTAATAGGTCAAGAACAGCAGGCGGAATTCCGTGATGGTTATGCTTGCAGACAGACGTCAAACTGGCGGTATGCGGTTCGGCTCTATCATCTTTACCACGATACACGTTATACGTCCATCCTCCTTCATCGAGCCATCTCACCACCGACCCGTGCCCGTAACACGTCACGTAAACTCAGCTGTTGACCGGATCACAGCTCTTCCTCCTCCTCCTCCTCCCTCCATTCGTTCTCCCCTCTCCCTCTCTTTCCCGCGAACAAACAACGGGTCGTTTCCCTTCCGAGTCGGTGGAGAGAAACGCGGAAGAACCTTGGCATTGGCTCCTTCCGCTCAATTTAATGCACGTCCAGTGACGGTCGGCCGCGTTTGCGATTCATCCACGTGTGGGGCAAAGGAAGGACGGCCTCGAGGTGGAGAATAAGGGTGGAGAGAGAGAGAGAGAGAGAGCGGGGGAAGGTCGAGTGATAAAAGGGGTGAAAGAGGGAGTGAGAGGAGCCGAAAGAAAAGGAGAAAAAGAGGAGGTGCATCGAGGAGGTGCTTTGATACCTAATGTAGGGTGAACCTGGCTTACGTACGAATATATGTACACCAACCTAAACATCCAGACAGGTGCGTCTGTATTTATACATACGTGTGTGTGTACATACACGTACCTGTTGCTCGCTCCATTGTTCTCGTGTCGGTTCATGTATATATATATATATATATATATATATACATACATATATATATATAATATATATATACATATATACGTTCCTCATCTACCACCCCCTCCCTTCTTTTCTCTCTTCCCCGGTTGTTGCGGTATGTACTACGTACTCGTAGCTACCGGCCACTCTCACAGAGAGCCCGGAGAGTCCGCCTCTGATCCGCATGAACACACGAATGTAAGCAAAGTATATTTACGGAGGAACGTGGGTACACCTCCTACTTCGACCACATACTTATGCATGTACACTCTGCCACGAGGAAAGACGACAGGCAGGAGGGGCGCTAGACGTTCCTCGTGCACACGAACATCCGCATGCTGCCCGGATATTTATGTATGAGTCGGATAAACGGAACGAGTGAAGAAAGAGAGAGAGAGAATTCGCGTAGAAGTACAGATCTTGAACCGCTCGGCTGTCCTTTTTCTTCCTCCGCATACCGCATACAGGAGGGAAGAATATAAACCGAATCCCTTTCTTCGTAGCGGGCCGACCCTTACGTGTTAACGTTTACGCGAGCAGAACCACGAGAGCACAAGTTTCTCCATTCATAACCGTGGAGGTGGAGAGCAATGGTCGGTCCCCCTTCGACCGCCTTCGGGGCTGTTGCATGTATACGCGGCTCTCTCTCTCTCTCTCTCTCTCTTCTCTCTTCGATAGTAAATGTAGGTTACCGGCTGTGACGACTCCCGTGTTGCATCGTTGTTTGCGTTCGTTTCCCCTCCTTCCCCGAGCAAGCTCTCGGCATTGGTTATCCGTGTCTGTGGGTAGTAGGATCTCAAGGTCACTGGGATCTGCGTTCCAGTCTTGTCATTCTCGCCTCTTCCTCCTTCCTGGGAGATCTTCGACCTCGCATTTTCGGGAGGGGAAAAGATTCGTCTCTCGTTCTAATGAGAGTTCCGTTTCGCGAGTTTATTATTATCGTCGCTTCGAATATATTTGTTTAACCTCTCCGATGGGATCGCTGATCTTTCGAGTGTCGCATTCGGGGTCACGAACAGTTCACACGTTCGGTGATAACGCAGAAACGAAAAATTATTGTCCGTCCTTTCGAAAGCGATAAATAAGCCTTGAACGTTGTTCAGGGTTAGGTACGTTATGGCTGATAATACAAAGAAGCGTATTCACACAAATGCATATCTAATCAATATTGAAGCCTTCATAAGTTCTGTTTAAAATAATCGTTATTATAATTTGAATTTCATAAAACAAATTGTAACGTTATGCATCGATTGGTAACGTTTGATATTGATTGATTCATTCATGAAAAAACAAATTGTTTCTAATAAATAATATTTATTACGTGCAATTTTCGAAAATATTTCCTTCTTTAAACGATATATATAGTTGCTCGATATTCTTTCGTAATTTAAAGTCATTTCCTAACGAGAAGAGAGAGAATCCAATACAGTTGATCTCTTT
The DNA here is from genome assembly GCF_003254395.2 of Apis mellifera. NCBI lineage: Eukaryota > Metazoa > Arthropoda > Insecta > Hymenoptera > Apidae > Apis > Apis mellifera. Next base: position 2,186,359 of record NC_037642.1, on the reverse strand, counting down.
GATTCTCCGTTTTTATCCGTTCTTTAGAAGCGTACGACATGTTAGTTGGAGGAGCCGAGGTGAATCGTATCTTTGCCCATGGCACAAATTGAACCCTTCACACGGCCGCGTGGTCGGAACACGAAGATTGCTCTTGCAGAAAAGTCGCGGCTCGTGTTAATGGGACGATTTGCGATTCAACGCTCGCTGATTTCGAGGAGGATGAAAGAAGTTTTCTGGTTGAACGGTGGCCTTTGTGCGCCAACTTCTATTGTGAACGTCTACATGGTACTCGGCATTTGCGGAATGAAAAGGAACACTACTGGGACGAGCACCGTTTGTGTTTGGCCCGGTTAACATTTTGCCACAGCTTGATTTGCTTAAATTATACGTCTCTCTCTTATTTCATGACGAGTATGCTCCGATGAAATTTTATTTCAGTCTACTTATATCAAGAAATCTTTATCTCGTTTTTTTTTATGTTATAAGATGAAATTTTGCCCGTTCTTGCACGCTTTAATGTCTTGATGTTCCAAATGTTGCAATGTTTTTCTTTTTCTTTCTTCTTTATTATTATGTTCTTTCTTTCATGTTGACAGTTTGTAATAGATTCGTTCCTATAAATATCCTAATAATTTTTTAAATTTGGATAATTAAAAATCAGATTTTAAAAGAATACAAGTTTTTAATATATTCCTTTGTAAAAGCATATAAATACCTTAAGAATAAAATATCTTAGAAAGCATTTTTAAATAACAATTTTACACAATTAAATCGTATTATTAATAAAATCGCAGAAGTTATAAATTGCAAATAAATTCTCTGGCACAACGAAAAGCAAAAGTTTGTTAATAAAATTCTACAAGTCAATTACACAAATTAATTGACTCATTCAATGTATAAGAAATCGCGATAAAAATGTTACATCATTCGTTAGTCACAGTTGTATTAATATTAATAATTAGAAAATTTGAATAGAAAAAATTCCAAAAGCGATTCAATTAAAAAATGAATCGTGAGAGGAGACTTAATGCCGTGCATAAGGGAATATAGGTGGAAGAATGGCGGCCAGTCTGACAAGTGGCGCCCCCTCGTTTAATCCCTCCACGTCCCTTGTTGGAACCCGCCAAGTTTAGCATAAGATAGCGCATATTCCATCCTTCTTTCTTCTCCTCCCGGCTTCTCTAGGTCAGATTGGGTATTTCGAAAGTGGTTGCCACCGCGTGTATACTCACGTATACACGCACACACACACACACACACGTACACAGGAGCGAAGACAGGGGTGGGTAGTGTAAAAGGAAAGTAGGGTGGTAGGTGAGAGAGGATGCAGAGAGAGGTGAGCAACAGGTTCTCTAAAGCTCGAATGACACGCTTCAGGGATTTTCGCGAAACGGCTGTTTTGCCATTTTCCAGGAAGGTTCGATGGCATTGGGTGAATATTGGAGCACAGTGAACGTGGAATCGTTCCTTTTGTGGAAACTTTCCCTGATCCATATGAAACCAATACAGGTCAGTTTTATATCGGAATATATCTCGAAGAATTTAAACTGGAAACTTATATTTCTTTTTTTAACAACGAGATTGAAGAGAATTATTTTTTTTCTTTCTTTTTGCCAATTGAAATGGAAAATAAAAGTCTCCATCGATCGACTTCTTTTTCATACAATTTGAGATAATAACTATATCTTATATTCTATAATTTCTGAAGTTATGTTCATTAAAGTTCAATCTTTGAAATATTTTGTATACATATATCATCATAATTGTAATAAATTATCGACTATTCAACTATTGTATTTCTTTCAATTGGCAATTTATTCAAAGCAGTATCATTACTATTTTAATAAGTTTAAAACACCCATGATATATCTATATATACGAACATAGTCTTTTAAAAAGAAACCAAAATATATAATAGACTTTCAAAATTCGCAAATATTTTATACATATCCTTTACTTGATTTAATTTAAATATAAACTTGAACGAAGTGATTCGACACTTTGCATTTCATTTTCCACTTAATACGCACAAATTCGAATTAATCCCCCTTTCAGAATCGTCAGAAACCGTTATCCTGTAATCTATTTCGAGCTCGAGCAGTAGCCTGGCAAATCGTAAATCGTGGGCCAGGAATAGCCCCAAGGTCAACGTTATATCCCGATTTCGTGACGGGGGGAGGGGGGAGGAGATAGAGAAAGAGAGAGAGAGAGGCAGAGCGGGATCGCGTGGGAACCGGGCCTGAGGTCGTACGCACATGGCGCGCGCGGCCGAAGTTTCGAAAGCACGTGGCCGAATAAGTTTCGCTAGGGCCAACGTCGGGGATCATACGTCACGGCACAGCTGAGCCTCTTGCATCCACGTGAAATACCGTCACGTTGCTCCTCGGTGTGCGTTTCACACGTATACCGGCTCGCGCTCACCACACACACATATACAGACACGCACACTGGCCCCCGTGACGCGAACATATCCGTGTATATCCACCAAGGGGATGAAGGAAGGGTGTAGAGATGAATATGTGAATATGTGCCACGCGAGCTAGCGAGCGAATGAAAGTGAAAACGGGGTTGGAGGGCCTCCTCCTGCTCCTCCGCCCCCCCAACCCTCCTCTTCCTCCTACGTTATCGTTTCCTCTCTCTCTCTTTCTCCCTCCCTCCCCGGTTCTAGTGTGTTCTCTTGCTCGATGTATATTGCACCCGGTGCATGCACAGCCATGCACCATTCGGCTCGATGTATGCGGGATAGATGCGGAGCGAGGTCGAGTCCCGGTTTACCGGCTCTCATCCTCCTCCTCCTCCTCCTCGTGCTACGTCGGATTTCCTAGTCAATACATACGTGCGAATACGTCCGTGACGCGAGTTCCGACGATCCCGGCTTTCGAGTGAAAACGAGTCCGCGTTGTTTGATATTCACGGTTTGATTCATAGGATTCCGACCTAGGCTTGAATATATATTTATTTCTTGGGGATATTATCTCGCGAGAGTGCATCACAGGGATTGATTTTTTTTTCTCCTTTTTCTTGGAGCGATACATTCGTTATATTTTTTAAATTATACAAATTATTTATAAAAAATCAAAATCTCAAGATGTAGAAAAGAAGCCGCGATATTTATCTCCGTTAAATAACGGCAAAAGTAAAAGCCTCGAATGATCAAAATATTCGCCCACGATTTCATCGTTGACGATGAGTCAGACGAGTCGAGATTTCCAAAGAAGTTTAACGGACGTGGCCTTGGATGAAGAACTCTTTGATCACGCGTAAACGTATTACGAAACGTTATTTTATCCGTTGGAAAAGAGACGAGACTTCTTTTCGACCTTCCTTTTTCCACGCATATACGATCACGTCCGCATTCTGTGCGGGATTAACCGCGTGCACAGGTGGCACGCGCCGATTACGTAAAACACGCTCGATGCCGCATCCATAATGTACGAGCGGGTTCTCTGCCACTTCTCCTTCTCGCGGATATCTCAAGGTGTGCGCGTTCGAAGTCTTACAATCCTATCTGCTCGATCTCGTTCCGGCTATCTTGTTCCCTTACCTTACTCCCTCTCCCTCTCTCTCTCTTCTCTCTTTCCTCCGTGCACGTCCAGTCGAATAAGGAGCACGAGCTGAAGGCCGCGGTTGCGGTACACCGTCGGTCTAAACTTGTCCGGCTATGAAAACTTGGCACGGAAGCATCCTAGTGACCCCATTGTCTGCCGACAAAACACGCCTTTCCTTCCTTCGAGAGCCCCCTCCGGGGCCAGCATTAACCAGCCCGAATTAACAAAGGGGTAGGATATACTCCTGCGATTCCACCCATTCTCTCTTCTCCCTTTGACCCTTCCGATCTCCTTTCCACCTCGCCCACGCGGCTTTATGGCTGTTCCCCTGTTGTGCACCAGGCCATTTGTTTCTAACTGCGAGGCGAGCACGTTCCACCACGGTTGGAGCAACAGGTACTTCAGGATCTGCGATCGCGACACTTTCCATGCGTTTGCATGGGGGATATGTCGTGTCCCTTGGGGGGAGAGAGAGATTCGATCACGGATATCTTACGAGAGTTTCGGTTTCGACGAAAGGTTCGGGGGATAATGGGGGTCGAATATTGATGTTTCGATCTCTCGCGTGGAAAGTGAGATATATTTTATTAGACGATTTTGCGGTGTTTGTGATGAAGGATGAATTGAAGATGATACAATCATGAATATGTAGTAATTTATGATACAATTTTCGTAAGATGAATATATATCATTTCATTTTCATATTTTGATACTTTGTGCTTCTCGATTTAATTTCACTTTCATTAAACGCTACGTTGAAAATAATATATTTTTGGTAGTTCGAACTTGATTGTCAATATTATTCCCCGTTTCACGCTCGTTTTAATTAAAATGTATTATTACGCGGGAATAAATTGTTACAAAATTATCATTTAAAAATAAAATAAAATTACTTCATTGATTTTTATTCGTACGTAACAGGTGGTCGAGTTGTAGTTATTTGAAAAATCATTTCTAGCTTCATGAATGAAAATAACACGTGCATTAACAATTTCGCTTTCATTGAAAAAACGATTTCTCGTCTTCATTAAAAAAAAAAATACCTCTCGTTTCAACTTTGATCACGCGCATCCTTTTCACTTTAAAAATATTTTTTAATTTATCATCGATTTACATTTTAAAACGATCGATTAAAAACGATAGTTTTTCGAAAAACTTATCATCCATCGAGAAATCGGTGTTACAATACAAATTTCCATACATGTACGTAGCTGGTCGTAAAACGAGAAATCGTGAAGGCAATCCATCGAAACGCACGCGACCAGAAATAAATCGTTGGATCCACGAGCCACTCTGTTCGACACACAGTCGTGGAGGGATACGTTCTTTTTTCCTCCTCTCTCTCTCTTTTATTTTTTTTTAAACTGGGTCATTGTGTGACGCCGCATGGAAACTATAAATCTTCCCCGTGGGTGGCGGAGGAACTTGACCTTGCCACTTGAACTTGTCCCCTTTCCCGACGCCCGTGGTTTCGACCATATAACTTCGCCAGTCATTCTTCTTCCCTCCTCCCTCCCCCCTCCTCCTACGCCCCCACGTAACTTGAATCATAAACTTCCGAGAAATAAAGGATTCGCGGAAACTCCCGTCGGATTCTGCGACGTACGAGCTTCCGGGGCATTTACCCCCCCCCCCCTCTCTCTCTCTCTCTTTTCATTGTTCCCCGAAATGTCGATCGTCTCTCCGTTTCTTCGCCAACTTTCTCTCGAATTTCTCCACTCTCTCGTTGTTTTCGTGTAAACTTTATTTGTGGAATATCTTAGAACGTCTCAACATTTTCGAAACGGTTGTTCTGCAACACGAGAATTTCAGAGAGGGATTGTAGTTCATTCATAATGATTGGAGAAAAAAAAAAAGAAGTTTATCAAGTTGATAAATATTGTAAATTTTTCTTCACGTTTCGTTGAATTCTTGATGATAAGATTAATGATTCTTTTTCTTACAACGATAATAGTTTTTCGTTGATATCTAAAATTTTTCAAACACTTCGAATAAATTTCTTACAAGCTTATTATATTGAACGAATAACACACGTATATTGTTAAAAAAGGAAAAAGAAATAACGATTAAATTTAAACAAACGCATTAAAAGGAGAATTTTCAAACAAACGATTGAAAGCATTTGAATTTTCATTCGTTCGCCAATACACGATAAACAAACGTTTCAACAATCACGTTTAAACGTCCCAAATATTTTAGTTCCATTCCATCCGCAATTATTTGGTCACGCATCAACATATCTCGAACAACAACACGGCCCCTTGCAAATATTGATATTAAAATTCCATCCTCCTCTCTCTCTCTTCTCTTCCCTTCTCGTCTTTTGTCCGCGGATCAAACGTCAAGTGTGCGATATAAATTCGCGGAATCCCGGTCGAACGATTCGCTCGCGATCCAACGCAAGGCTGGAAAAGTGGAAAAGTCGTTCACTCGCGAAGAGTAAACGTTGAACGATCGTCGGTGGCAAGGGCGCGAGATAAACGTAGGAAATAGCCGCGTAAAACGTCGATAACCAACGTGGATGAAAGGGCGAGAGAACGAGCCCTGTAACTGGGCGGCGGTACATGTGGGCCAACAGTTTGTCGAGGTGACGTCGCTACGATATGGGGGCAGGTCAGTGATATCCAAGCGGAGTTTAAACGGTTGTTCGCCTGGATACAAACTCTCGATGGCTCCAGTGAAGGCTCTCGAACCGCTTGCAAGCACTGCAGAACAAAACAAACGAGTCTGGTGTATTGGTTAACCTTTTCGAGTGGTGCTGCTCGCCGTGTTTCTTGAGCAAATAATAAGGCCATTGATTCTTCGAGGGAAATGTTTGACTTTATGATGTTTCGCGTATTGTTTGATGCATATGTAACCAGCTATTTTGTTATTTCGCTTTTATTCGATTTGTATGATTTGTCACTTGTCAAGCCTCTTAAGTGTTATAAAATAATACTTGATATTTGTAATAAGAGGTTAAGTTCTAAAGTAGATATTAACAAGTAAAATTTTTAAAATGTAAAATATGATTTCAAGAATATTGTACAAGATTATTATCTCTCAGATATCTCCAAAAATGCACATTAAATAATTATTACACATACTATATAATATCATAACGAAAATTACTTACAATAATGCAAAAAAAAATAGAAACTACTTTATTGTAGCTAAAAAGATTCTAAAGATTTTTTTCAGATCATATATCTTAGCAACGATAGACTTTGTTCTCGATTACTATTTTAATACATAATTAAAAGATCATAGAATTCATTGATTAATATTCACGAGAGTCAAATTTACAAAAGGTATACTTACCAAAAAAATGGAATTTGGTATTTGGAATTACTCAGGGACGGAAGAGGAACGACGGTGGTTCATCCCCGTCGCTAGCTGGTAGTTATTATGCGTGGGGCGAGTTTCAAAGACCGTGATCGTAACCTAACAATCAGGGCTCCGGGTAGTTAGTGGGGCTATTAGCCGACGTCGCTGTGCCGCCCAGTAATCAACGCCTGGGCCGCGTGCTCCTGGTGAACGATAAAGTCAAGAGTGGGACAGAGATGGAGGCAGTGGGGAGGCAGAACGCGTGCAGCACGCTTTGAGCCACTGAAACACTGTAACGGCACAATTATCGTTAATCGAGGAATCGTAACAGGGCGTTAGATAGGTGACCGTGACAAAATGGAAAGTGTGACGGGGATGAGTTCAGAGCGGAGTATATAATGGTTTCGCTTGATCGTTTTACAAAAAGGCGTTGTACTCGAAACAATTTGCGCCAGATGTCGCCTTTTCAACGGGTCATCGATATATATTTTTTATATCCTTTTACTCGCATTATGGATTATACTTTATTATCTTATTATAACATATAATTCGATTAATCAAACATATTATTTATCAAAATGTAATATAAAATTTAACTCGATATAATTGTTATATTTATTTACGTGATGTTTATCGCTCATTATTTTCGATTCCAATTTTTACGATATCCATTCAATATACACGTGTGTTAATACACATATACAGCATCTTGCGTAACGTTTCAATGAACAAAGCGTGTAAATTAAAATAAATCGATTAATTCATCTCCGCCCGATGGTTTACCTCAACGCACTGCGCAATATCATGTAAATTATATTATCGTGGAATCCAACAGAGCCCCGCGATTTAACAGCAATTATAATTTCCATTGTGTTCTAGCTATTTATTCTAATGTATGGAAACCATTTTCGAGCATTAAGCTTAGAACCTCCGGTCAGAAATTCATCTCGTTCCGTTTCAATAATCAACCGATCATTTTATTTCTTACAAGTAGATGGAAAAATTTTCGTTCGAAATTGTTAGAACCAAATTTTCAGGATATTCGATTAATTATATTGGAACGTATACAATAATTTTTATCGAAAAAATCATCATATCCTTTAAAATTAAGATCGAAGAAATCATCCATCATCTCTTAAGATAATATTAAAATTACCTTGTAACGAAACCTGCATTATCTTATCCCTTAAACCCGAAAGAAGCAACAAGCAGCTCGACCCTCGTCTTGTCAACTCTCTCAGCGAGGGGTCGCGTGTCGCGTACGATAATTGCACACGCGAATTTCACTTTCGATCGGCGATACCGATCGCCGATTTGCTCGCATGCAGGTACACGAGCCCCCTTTACCTGTTACCTTCCCCGCTATCTTATCGCCTTACAACAATGTCGCCGTGCTCGATCCATCCCTCTCCCTCCCACGCTCCCTCTTCCCTTCTTTATCCAGACGCCGCGCTCGAGGAGCACAAGGAGCAAGAAGACAGAAGAGCAGACGAAAGAGAGAGAGAGAAAAGGGCGGCGTACTACGCGCGTACTACTCTCGAACGCTATGTGACTGGGCTTTAGGTCGTGTCCGTGCACACCTCACACCTACCCAAAGTTCCCGTACTCATGAATGAACTTCCTTGTGTGGAACCGTTTATGCTTTCCCTTCCTGCCTCTCGTCGTTCGTCGCACACACGTGCAATACGGCGAGCTGCGTGTGCGTGTGAGCATTGTGTGTCCGTTGCTTCTCTCTCTCTCTCTCTCTCTCTCTCTCCTATTCCGTGCATGTAAGCGTGTGCACGTCCTCTCGTGGGGGGTTAAACGGCTTCCCAACGTGGTCAATAGTTTCCCGATCCCTCCCTTTCCATCCCCTTACCCTCCCACGCCCGCCCATCCACCCCATCCCGACTCGTTTCCCTTTAGTCGTCGGCTGCCTCTGGCGCCGCGACGTTTCCTCTCTGCCACTTTATATCACGCCGAAGAACGAAGAGAGAGAGGGAGATGTTCGTGTTCTTCTTTCTTCTCTTATTCTTCTTCTTCCTCTTCCTTTTCTTGGTTGCAGCACTCCTCCTGCTCGATCTAATCCGAAGATTGATCTCAGGAGGATCCACGCGCCACCTGTTTTTTAAGACCAAGTCGAGGACCTCGTTGCGATTTCTTTTTTGAGGAGAGGAGAGAGAGTTGTGGAACAAGGTTGAATTGGGCCAAACGTGGATTCTGACCTTTTTTTTTTTTTTTTCTCCCCTCTCTCTTCCTGTTCAGGATGTTTTATTTGGATTTACGAGATTGTTTGGATAGAAATGGGTCGAGGGAAATGGGAATGGGATTTTTTTCGGGGAATGGGACGTTTCGCACGCCGGTGCGCTCTGTTAAGCGGCCCGTGTTGGAGAATAGGGTGAAGGTGATTTGATTGATCGAGAGGGAGATTATGAATGTAATTGAGATTTATGCGTTGTGAGTGTAGTGTACGTGGATGTCTATGGATCCAATCCAGGATTGATCAGATATGTTTTTGATCACGGTTGATAAACGTGCGCATCGAGAGAATATAGGGCAATAAAAGTGGAAAGTAAAGAATCGTCGATTATCCGTTATAGTTAATAATATCGATCTCGAAATAGCATTTGGAATTTTTCAGATTTGAAAAATATCTTGTAAATCCATATATATGAATATAACAATAAATTAAAATTGCCAATTTATTTGTCCATAAATAATTTATCGAGGGATAAATATAAATATAATCTTATCATCTTATAAATAACTGGTTGATCTAAATATCTAAAAAAAAAGAATGAATGTTACTTAATAAAATATTTTAATTTCATTCGAATCGTTCCACTATTTAAATCCTCATCGAACATTGTAACAGCCATAAATCAACTACGGTAAAAATATCGATCGTGCAGTGATTACACCCATATTATAGACGATCAAGCAGCCGTAACATCGGCTCAATTCAGGGTGGTCGACCACGTGGCGAATTACACAGATTCTCCCACGCCACGAGGATGCTCGGCCTTCACTTTATCACGTTCTCGCTCTCTCCTCCCCTTAGAATTATTGAATCTTCCTTCTCTTTCGCTCCAACATCATTTTGTCATACGTAGACAAATTTATCTCGTGGCCATCTCTCTCCTTTCTTCGATAATAATAACTGAGATATACTGCTACATAAAATATATCATCACGGACGAGTTATCTCGAAAATTAATTTGATTATTATATTATAGTTAGAGCAAAAATATTAATCTTATCCTTAATGACTTTCACAATAATTGCAAAACGATTTTCAATTCACCATCTTGCAATATTTTCGCCATTTTGACTATATATACCCATCCTCCATATATCCACGATGACAGGATAATGCATGGAAGGCAGTTCCACAAAAGGTACAATTCCCCTGTAACCTCTCTTGGTGAATGGATTCGAGCTATGTACTATTAGACCGTCAGCAGGTCGACATAGCCTGTTTTCCGTGTGTTTACTACATATATACCGGTGGCCGTAACAGGGCAAAGGAGTAAACGAGAGCGTGTAAACGGCGCGACAGAGGCGGACGATCGAGGGACCAGGCAAGAATGAATGGCATACGCCGTGTTAATAGCTTGTTCTCGCTTCAGGGTTGCGCGAGGTCAGTTCGCTTTTAACCGGCCCGATGCCCCGTTATAACTCGCACGACCGTCACCTGTCTTCTTTTTTGGCCTGGCTAATATACGTACACGTTGGAGAGATTTCGAGCGTGAACACACGTCGACATGTTAGCTAAATTGATGACTGAATAGCCCGGTGAACGGGCCAAGCAAGGATCACGCTCGATCTATCCTATCTAGAAAGAGGTGTTTGGCACTGCTTTGGTAACGTTTGGTTTATTTTTTAACTTTCCATTTCGTCACACTGTTTCCGTCCTTTCAATTAATTGTTCCATTTGATTTTTTTCAATTCCAATGTACAAAATGAAAATTATTACACTTTTAGCTTGTGTTATTGAGAACGAGTTAATATCGAATTCAAAATATTAATATACTTTGATGATTCGTTCATTCTTATATGATTAATCGTCTACACAAAGATAGATCCCATTTCACGAATGAAAAGATCTTTTCCAAAAAAGTTTTTGATCGATTCATTAAAGAATTTAATTAGGATTTTAATGTCTAACCATTAGAAATCTTTCGTTGCTAATGGTTATATAGGAATCTTGAAGAATTCTTCGTTATCTTTTCTTCGAAGCATTTTCCAGAGGGTGAGATTGATCTTTGAATAAAACGAGCCGAACTTAAAGTAATTTAACTTTTCAAGCTTTCAACCTTCCTTACTATAGCATCTCTTTTTTTTTCCTCCGATCTTCTCATTTCTCTCAAAAACTATCAGTACCATTATTTACCGAATTTTATACATATCATTTCTAACATCTTCATTTCAACAAAAATCCAAAAGACATGAACGTTCCATATAATCCTTAACTACAAAGAATTTATTTAATAAATCTTACACTTATTCCTATTCCACAAATTAAGAAATCTAAGTAAAATATCATTTTCTTCTGAAGAGTAATACTCGCTCTCAAAGAATTCAATGTGGCGCGTACATAAAAAGGGACGAGGAGGATAGGAGGCAAAACGAAATCTCATTTTTCCGGCACGAAAACCGAGCTCGACCACCAACCACCTCATCAGCAGGGAAACCACGCGTCGGCACGCGGCCGAGTTAATAGCCCGTTCAGGGTTGCCTCAGGTTAGTTGACGTTTACATAAATAGCCGGGACCCGTGGCTCGTGCCGTTGTAAAAGAGAACGGTTTGGCGCCTGCGGGGGAGGGTGTTGTATATACATACATATATATATACACGCACAGGCGACCAACACGAATCCCATCAGAGCGAGATGGAATAACGAAGGAGGAGGAGGTATAGTGGAAAGGAGGACAGAGAACGGAAGGAGGCTGGTCGCAACCGTGGCGGCAGTTGGTGACAGGTTATTAGTCTGCCGTAAGTCTGGCCGCGGTGAATGAGAATAATAGCTTAGGTGTGACATTGCCCCAGTGCCTAGACTCGTGCCAGGCGGTTTCCTGTCTCTTTCCGTTCCTCTTACCCGGCCGCTTCTTCGTCCATCTTCACACACTCCTCTTTTCCTTGTGTCGTGCCCCTCTCTCTCTCTCTCTCTGACTCGTGTTCCATCCGGTAGACCCAGGCGTTATTGTCGTAATCTAGGTCTAGGCGGTCTTGGTCTTGCCCTCACTTCAGACGTCATGTGCCTATTGTTCCCCAATAAAATCTCTCGTTCCCTCCACCGGCCACGGAACACAAGGTTGGTTCTTTGACCGGTAGAACGCGGCCGCTAGAGGGAGCGAGAGAGTTGTGCCGCAGGACAAAACCTTCTCCGCCACGATTCGCGAATGGATTCTTCCATTTAACCGTGGATGAAACCTGCACACGTGGAATATTGTCCATGATAAACGTCCCCATATAAACTGTATATTATAAATTATTCCAAGCAAATACTTATTCTTTGCATCGTGTAATTTTCAATTATCTGCATATAGTTTGAGCTAGTGTAATTAATTGAGAAGTTTTTAGATTTATTAGATATAATAAATAACATCCAACTCGTTGGGAAAAAATAAACGAAAGACCCGTCTCTCTATTCATTACCATAATATCTACATCAATGCACACTAATGAAAATTACAAGAACCGGCATGATATCCCTTCAAACCATCGTGGACATCGGACCGGTCCAAACCAAAGAAGGAACCAACGACAAGGCTCATCGCGCGATTCCCTTCCCTCCCCTTTCGAATTCTGTATTCCATATTCGCATAATCTGAAGGCAGCATCTCTGCGTGCGACGTCGAACGTCGCGTCTGTGGATCTCTCTGCGGGTAGATATGGCGTGGTCGAGCCGGGTCTCGTAATGAGAGCGCGGGATTTACGATCGTAATCAAGCGTGACAGATTGCGCGTCAAAGAAAACAGGTCTGGTCGTTAGCTACTCGTGTCCCATGCTTCCCTCCCGTCGGGCTTCCTCCCGTCTCACTTGGAATCCACCTGTCTCTCTCCCTCTTCCTCCCTCTCCCTCTCTTTCCCTCCTTTTGCCACGGATCGACCCTAGAAAGAACTGGCACGCGCCCAACCGCTCGTGCATTAAACAGAAGCCTTTTGCCCTCTGTCGGGCGACACACAGGCCTTGTATGTCAATGTATGTATTGCACACAGGTATGTATTGCGCTCCGTGATCTCGTGAGCGAGGCCACCACCGTATAAGCTAAACAAATCCACCGAGCGTTGCCTCGTCGCAATCCGTGTGCCGATTCGTCGATGTTGATGTGACACACGTCGCCTGTGTGTTGACATTGGTTAACGGCGGCCTGCCCCGTTGACATTGGCGGCAACGGTGGTTTGTCGGTCGGGTTCAGGTTCACGGAAGCCATTCACGCTTCGCACGCCGACATAAAGAAGCGGCCTGGCGCCTACGACCGATAAACTGGGTTGCCGCCGCATTCAGAAAGGGATTTAGGTGAGCTTTCGTGTTATAATGCAGGCAGAAAGGGAAAGAGAGAGGGAGAGAGGGAGAGGCGATTGGGAAGAGAGGAAGACGACCTGGTTCTGGAACAAACATTTGCATATTAAGTTATGATCATTATTATAAGTACTTAAATTGTTTAACTTGTGTTTATCGACACAGCTATTGATCCTTTATGATATATTCTTCTTATTGCTAATAATTCATCGAATTGAATTTATAGAATCCCTTTTGGGGATGGAAGAAAAGTAAAACGTTTTTGTCTTATACGGATCTTTCTTCAATTATTGGAAACAATCATTCACTTTTACTCCAATTTCAAACGCTGATTCGTTTCGAATAAACGAAGCAGGAAGAAAAAAGAAAACGAAAGTCTCTAATTTTGTCAATTAATTAACAGACCCATTTCCATCGAACAATTAACCCCTTTTGTCGATTCGAGGGGAACTAAGTAGAAAGGGAAAACGTTCTCTCAACGGCCGTGGCTCGTAACGGGGTTGTTCTCCAGTTTCACAAACGCCAATTGCACGAGTTTCGATTCGTTAATGAAGTGGCTGGCGTCAGTAATGATGCACGGTAATGACGCGACCCGATGTGGAAGAGGTGTAGTGGTTTGCAGAGATGCTGGTGGATGATGATGGTGGTTGGTCGGGCCAGGTCAGGTTCATAGCTGCTATTAACGCTTCACACGATGGCGTAAAGAAGCGGGCAGGCGCCTAGAGGCAATAAAGTAAGGTGGATGCCAGGCATGAAGCGCCGCCACTCATCTGGTGCGAGGTGGAGAGTGGAAGGGGGTTGCTTGTATCAGGAAGGACGAGGAACGGGAAGAGAGGGTACCGGGAATTTCAGGGTCGTAGGGAGATAATGCCTCTCTTAGAGCGTTCGTGAATGGAACGGATCGCTACTACGACCTTTCCTCGCACAGTCCTCCTAAGGGTCAATGGCCCTGTTTAAAGGAGGCTGCCACGATCGTTCCACTACGTCACGAGGCGTGATCGTTTTGCGAAGGATGAGCTGCTCTCTTTCTCTTTCTCTCAATTTCTCTTAACCGTGTTTGTAGCTCGTGAAGTTTTACGATCGTTTCAAGATTGACTTTATTGTTGTTGTGGAAAAGTTGGGGATGAACGATGGTTTCGGCGAATTTTGTTTCTCTCAAGGAAGGAATTTTAGTCCTTAATGGAAAGACTTTTAGGATATTGCGATATAATTATTATTATCGTTTCTCGAAAATGAACATGGCCAATATTCGTTCTCTTTTTTGACACATTTTCAAAAGATGTCATCAGGATGATAAAACGTTATAACGATGATCTACTCTGAAACAAAATTTTGGAATCGATTAGTACTTTTCCAAGAATGAAATAAGAGTTAGATTATATATCTCTATCTGTTGCTTCTCGTCCATATGATTCCTAGTAGCCACGTAAACACGAGGGTAACTTTTCGCTAATTTGAAATTCAAGATTCGGTGGCGGGATTTCCGTAAAAGAGAACGTCAGGGTGGCATATCAGCTGACTGGCGCCTCTCCTAAGATGCATCCATTCATCCCCGTCTGATCCCTCAGCTTCTCTTTCTTCATTCACACATTCACGCGGGTCCCTCTCGTGTTCGCCCATTGACGTGCCTCTATTTTCTCTCTTCCTCGTTTCCTCTCGGTCTAACAACCGCGGTTGCCCGTTATGTCGGCCGATTATACCCTCTCTCTCTTTCTCTCTCTCTCTGTCTGCCTCCTCCTCCCTCTTCGCATCTTTCTCTCCTAACGTCCTCTTGTGGTAATACCACTACGACCATCGCGATCACGACCACCAAGAAAGCGTGGATACCCACGAAGCTTCTCCTCCTCGACCCACCCGCTTTCTCCCCCAACACAAATACCCTTTTCCTTTCCCCCTCCGAGCCTGCTCGTTCACCGACCTCCACGTGCCATCCCCCTGGCTCACCGTGCTATTTTTCTTCGTCTTTCGTGCATTCTTCTCTCTTCATTCCTCCACGTGCCCCCGCTATTTTCCTTTGTTTATCGCCGCGAACAACGTGGCCGGCAGGTAGCTCGCTAGGAAGAAGGACGGAAGAAACACGACGGCCGGGAATGGGAATGGACGAGGAGGATGCGGAGGATTCTGTTCGTGGAATAAGGATGCTGGGATGAAGGAAAACGATGCCACGTGAGATCGTAATCGTCTCGGTGCAACGGGAGACGAGGTTTTGAAAATAGAATAGAAAGAGGAATGTGTTTTGAAAATTTCAGGGAATATTTTGTTTTCGATTCTTATCTTGATGATTCTTATCTTTTTTATCGATTGTTATTAATTTTTTTTTGCTAAAGAATGAACGAAAAGTGTCAAAGTCTAACACTTATTTTAAAAGAGAAATGCTCCAATTATTTTCCAAACAATTAATTTTTCTGTCGCGTTTGAGAATGATTCTAAAGAAATTGGGAAAGATATAACTTTTTTTGTTATTGAAAATAATTAATAAAATAAAATATGAAATGTCAATATCGATTTTTCTTATTACTATGTAATTTATTTTCTTAATTAGACAAAAAAAAAATAAGTTTAAGAAATTTATTTTCACATTCTTTTTTTTTTAAATTAGCAGCGACAAATTTAAAAGAAATGCACATTTCTTTCGCTTTTATCGAGCATTTAATTTCATGATATTTTCTTGAAAAGCTTGTCCTCTTTGGCAATGAATTCTGTAGAAAGAAATTTCTTCTAAAGGCTTTTAAAGTATTTAATTTCTTGTGTTAAAAAAAGAAGAAAGAGATTTATAAAAAATAAATTATTGTCAAACACTGTTACATGCGTAATGAGCGAACAGAATTGGATTGAACGTTCTAAGTAAAGTATTCTTTGCTACTTTTTATTAACATTGTCTTATACACGACACCTTTTATATTCACGTTTTTCTATTTATTTCCCATATTGTAACCAATATTTATTCCATTTCATAAATAATTAAATCTCTCATTAAATCTCATAAAAATTACTCAGCAGAATGTATTACAAAAGATTATCGTTATTAAAATCGTTACAACTTTTATTACAATTTTTAGTATAGTCTTTTTTACGCAGTTAGAACACACTTAGAAAAAGTAAACCGAGTAAATACTCAAATACTCGAAACAGTTTTCTTAAATCTTGCAGTAGTTATAGTCCAGCCAGTTGTAGCGTTCTTCACAGTTGAAAACCAACTCATTGTACTTCAATGTTTAAACCTTCTTCACCACTCATCCTAGTTATGCCCTACATTCCTTCTCCTTGATTTTTATTTTCTGAAAAATATTCTTTCCAACTTAAAGAAACATTTTAACAATAAAAGATACATCTTCGCGAATCTCGTAATCTTACGAACTCGTCAATTTCAATTCTCTTTGAGAAAAAAATACCTAAATTTCACCTTTTAATTAATTCCAAAAAAAAAAGAAACATTCCCTCCACCAAACAAATCTACAACAATTCCATCAATTCCCGACGACCAAACCAAACCCCTTTACCCAATTCATCCACGTCCACGCGCATAAACCTCCACCATATCTCCTAAAGGCACAGCATAGAAGGAGGGTGGCGGCACTACAGCTCGGTGGAAGTGAAATATTCCGGTCGTCCTCTCCTCCGGGCTCTCCTTCGTTCACTGGGTCAAGTTCAAACCCGTTGGCAAGACGGAAAGGGGTCCGGAAGGCCTCGGCGTCGAGCACGTTGAACAGAAACGGGGAGAGAGAGGGGAGAAGGAGGCTAAGTCGTTCTTTCGTTAGTAACCACCGATCGATGGTTGATCGAGATAACAGGTAGGCGAGGTCGCTATAAGGGGTTTGCGAAGTTTCGAATGCCGGTTTAAATTCCCCCTCCTCCTCCTCCTCCTCCTCCTCTTCTACCCTCTTTCCAGCCTCTCACTTCCTCCCGTTCCCACTGTCGGCCGCTCATTCACCTCGGTGCATCGTTCTCTTTCTACCTCCGGACGAGAGTGTCCCTCTTTAATCTTCTCTCCCTCTGCGCCACCAGCACCCCACGCGAATGTAGGTGAACTTGCCTGGTTCGAGGTAAACTACCGTCGAGACTGCACACACGTATATATATATATATGTACATATATATATATGTATATACATATATATATATGCACTTTCGTGCACACGCGATACTTGTATAAGTCCGTGTACACGTAAAGGGAGCACGTGCACGGGCTGACACGTTTGCACGGTTCGTTAGCGGATACCTGGTGCTCCAGATTCGTGGCACGGCCGTGCTGCCACGACAACCAGACAGGGAGGACGTCCGGGGAAAAAGAGGGAGACGGAGAGAAGGTAAAGGGCTTATCGCGATGCCGCTACATTGCAGGAATCCGGTCCGCTTATCGCCATTACCAGCCTGTAAACATCGATGGCGATCTTCCACGTCGATTCTTTCATGTTCTACTCACCGTGATCTTTACTGGATTTCTTTTCTTTTAACGTTCATATCGAGGGATTTTTTTTTTTTGGAAACGGATTCCAAGGATTGCTGGAGAATTTGTAGATATGTCTTAAGTTTGGTTTTCTTAATTTTATTTCTTGTTTTAATTCACAATCTGCGCGTAAACCGTGAATTCTTTGAATTCCTCTTCTTGCAAATCAAAGATTGAGTGATTTCTTCTCCCTCGTGGTATCGACGAAAATGCTTGTAAATGCACGTGAAATGGTCACGAAGAGGGAGAGACTCTTATTCATTCGGATCGCTTTGCTCTGACTGGGTCAAGTTTATCGTAGTCGAAAGGGAAAAGATAAGACGGAAGGAATGGGTGTCGAGCCAGGCTGCACGATAAAGTAGTTTCTCCGACTCTTTGCGCGGCAAATAGAGAGGCAAAGGAAGACCGGAGGGAATCGTTCTCGTGTTACTAATGACCGATCGATGTCTTTATTGAGATATCGTCCTTTTCCCTCCCGTTTTTTTTCATTTTTATTTTATTTTATTTTCGCCCTTCCTCTTTAAAGGAAGATCTCGAGTCTTGTCTTGCCTTGTCTCGTCAGACCCCCCTGGAGATCTCCCGGTTGGGTCCATCGGTTTCACTTTTACTTTTTTCTACCCGTTCGACGATCTTAATCCGTCTTCCTTTCCTTTCGCTTTCTTCCCCTCTCGTGGGATGAGTCATGTTGAGCCTCGTGACGTTGGCCTCGAAGTCTGTTCGAACAGGTTGTTGCACTTTATCGTGGAATTCCAGCACATTTTTCTTCTCTTCTTTTATCGAGTATTGCCCGAGATGGAAGGATCAAAATGGAAGGAGAATCGCGCAAGTGGTGTGATGGATCGGAAGAATTCTTCTTCTCGAGCAAGCGTGGAAGAAAGCTCCGTGAGGAATAAATGGACGATCGAAGTTACGACGGCAATAAATAATTGTGCTCGATAGGTTGGACCAGTTCTCGAACTTGTGGGTCATCGGTGGTCTAAGATAGAAGCGAAACTTTCATTGAGAAAAGAAAAGTTTCTTTCGGTGTAACTGTTTAAGTAAGTCAGATGCTGGGGGGAGGAAACTTTTTAATTAACTATGGTGTAACTTTTTCACTTTTGCATTCCAACTTTTCCCCAAGCTTTTATTTTTTCCCTCTGAGATTGATAATAATTATAATTTCATAGATATTCTCATCTATCAAAATTGTACAATATCGATTATATCGATCCATCAATTTTTATCAATCAATTTACATATATTAAGACATCCTCTTAAACGATTCTTCTTACGTATCCTTCTTACGTATCCATCGTCAATCACCAAAAATCAAACAAAAACTGCGATCGATATATTATTAAAAAAAAAATGAACAATAAAAAACAAGTCGAATCGACGTTTACTCGGCGCGATCACCAACACACTGGAGACAACAAACGTTCTCCACGTGTCTCCAGGTTAGGCATGTCAAGATCTTGGGTTCAGGTTCTGTTCAACTTTTTCTCCCCTCCCCTTACCGATCCCTCGAAGTGGATGCGGTCGGCACGTGCGATTTCTCGTGTGATCGACGTGGATGGAATACGCGGCCACTCGCCACCATCCAGCATAGATCCACCAGAAGTGTCTCGTGTCGGTAGGGAAAAAGGCCGGAGAAAGCGTGACGGAGAAAGAGAAAGAGTGGAACGAAAAAAAAAAAAGAAAAATAGAGAGAAACGAGAGCAAGAGAGGGAAACGGGTCGAGAGGGAGAGTAGAAACGACATCTATGTGTGCGTGTACACACACATATATATATTTATATATATTTACACGCGTGTGGCACGCGATCGTCGAAACTTTTGCTGTCCCGCGAATCGAGAGGTATGCAACAGCTGTTATCGTGTTACGGGTTCGCACGAGCGGCCCGTAACTTCATATCATCGTGGTGGTGGTGGTGGTGGTTGTAGGAACCCACTCCATGGAGTGGGTCAAGTTCACTACGCTTATGATAACATTTCTGCTCCGTTCCAGTTCCGTTCCGCGTCTAACTGCACGCCTTTCCGCTCCTTCGCCCCCACGATATTCTCCTCCTCCTTTAAATGTATATACTCTTCCACGGATCCCTCCTCCTCCTCGACATTCCTCTTTCTCCCCCTCTTTGTCTAGCAACGTTCATCCCTCCGTCTCCAGACCCGCCTCGCGTTTGTAAACATCACGAATCCATCCGGATGGAATGGTTCGCGATCTCCTTCTCGGAATATGGGGAGGGAGATTGTTCAGGGATCATCCAGCGGATCGTTTTATCGTGACGTGCTCTCCCGCTTTGGGAATCTCAAGTTCAAGGACGGATCGGGGAATACTCTCGAGGATGTATATATATGTATTTAGTTTAGTGGGATGAGAGTTTAGGAAGAGAGTTTCTTTCCTTCTTACTTCCTTATCATTTTCTACTTAGAGATTTTATTTTAGAGAAAAAATTCAGAATTTAATATATTTTTATGAAGAATCAATAGAATACCGTTGAAGTAATATACGATTGTTTATTAAATTGCCAATAATTGAAAGTGGAAAATATAAATCGCAAGAGAGAAAGAAAATTGCATCGTCTCCACGGGATCCCCCTTCGAAGCGTACGTAATAAAATCGAGCAATGAGTCACGTCGTAACGTAAACCTCGTGGCGCGAACAGACAAACGAGCCACCGGTTTCACGTGGTGATCGAGAAAGTAGAGAGAATCCCTGGACGTGACTTGACGATGACGCCGGTAGTGGTAGTCCATTACCTTCCGCAATTCCGAGCAGACGGACGTGCGCGCGGTCCCCGAGTGATTTCTTACACCAGCAAACAGCAGTGTGCGCGCACACATCGAATGGCAGACGGTGTTTAGCGAGACGGTGTGTATATACGCGGAACCCGGCGATTACGATCGTTGAGTGATTTACGAGCTCGGCGCTGGCTCGCACGAGTCCCTTAACCTGTATGTTTGCAGACCGCATTCCTGGGACGGTTCGTAATGCGGGAGAGGCACGTGCTGCATCTCTTGTTGCTCGATTTGACCGTCAAACGAGGGACGTTTCTCATCCCCCCGAATTCAGCCCGAACTTGGCAACTCTTGATGGTTCGCTTTCTTTTTTAAATTAATTAAAAGAATTTCGCTATGCTTTTCGCTTACTCGTCGAAGTTTGATCGAATGTTATGTAAATGAATTTGTATATAATATTTCAAAATGAATAGGTGTACTGGATGATCCAAAAAAGAAATCTCTTTCTTCATTGAATGGTAAACAGCCATCAATTTACGAACACACACACACTGCAAGTTTTAGTATCAGTTCGATATCAATCGCGGTGTTGCGGACGTCGTTTATATACATGCCCTTACACACCTTCCACCCGGTTCCTCCGTTACCCTCGACCCCCCTTCCTCTCCCTTTCTGTCGTGCAACAAGTGTGATGGCTCGTAGCGGCGGGTAGGTAGGCGAATGAACCAACGAAAAAAAAAAGAGGGAGAGAGAGAACGGTTTAGAGGGAGGGAAAGAGGGTGAGAGAGAGAGAGACGTTGCGCATCAGCCGCGAAGAGGAGGACGGAAGAGGAGAAAGGATGGAAAATGGGTCGACTTTTGTATACAGACGAGCTTTGCGAGTACGTCAACGCCAGGACAGTTCGACGGTTCACCCTCCCTTCCCCCTTTTTCTAGTAAAACTCCTGCTTTGTCTCTCTCTGAGCGCCCTTGCCTTCGTGTCCTTGAGAATTGGACTCGTGCGTGTGTGTGTGTGAATGCTATGTGAATAGTTTGCATACGCTGTGAACGCTATGATCGTGTCGTGTATGGTCTCTGCGGATTATTATTCGATCGAATGTGTGTGCATAGCTCGGATATATGCGAAATTCGGTTGTTTGCTGGATCGAAAGAGGGATGATGAATCTTGGAACGCGTGAATTATTCGAATATTGGAAAGGATGTTACGTTTTTTTTTCGTGGATTCAGGTGGATTTAATTTCGAGATGGTAGTTTTGAGATCGAAAGAGTGTTGTTTTTGGACGCTATTGGTATTCCGAAACTCTTGTATACGTAAGTGGTTTATGAATTATTTAGGGTCGAACGTTGTTAAACGAGTTTCCCAAAGTTTTAATTAGAATTCTAGTTTGTATTTAAAGTACATATATCTCGGGATATATATTTATGTAGCATATTCAAGATTAGGATGAATGGGTGATTACGAGATCATGTTGACACGTCTATTAATTGATCATTCAGATAATTGATCCAGTTCATTTTCATCTCTTGCATTAATTCCTACCTTGACATTCACGAAACTTCTCTAGTAGAAAAATAATGATGGACAATATCGAATTAAGTATTTCATCACGTGTATTAATAGATCGAATAATCTTATCCTTAACGAAAATAGCAAGAACGGACGATCATCGTGCTGAATGTTTCGTCATTTTTTTTTTTTAAATTTAATCATTCGAATACGCAATTAAAGCCCAGATACAATTAAATAAAGTATTTTATCTTACAGAAACGTGTGTCGCAACGTATCAATACATTTACGATACAATTAACGTTCCAAGTGGAAAAGATTCTTAATATTATTCGACATCAAATCTCTCCAACGTTTAATTACTTGAAACGCGATTGATAAAATTTCACAACGATCGTTAGCACGCACAGAGAGAGCTCTTGGCCGCGAGATATATCGGTTTTAGAGGAAACACCGAGGGGGGGAGGGATCAGTTTCTCGGGCGGAAATGAAAAAGCCGGTGACGCTTGGCGAACGTTCGACAACTTAATTACACGCCGTTTGCCACAGGTGTTGCCCGTCGAACGTAATAAATATTTCATGAGCGAAACAGCCATTACATTGTTTGATTATATTTACATACATTTGATTGCTGGCCCGCGTGATTAATAACCCGTCCCGTCGTTTGGCCCTCTCCCCTCCCCCTTTCCTCCTCCGTTTCATTCCTCGCTCGTTATTATTATTATTCCTCGCTCCTTTCCACGATCGTATGAAAACCACGTGGGTTCGATCGCGTTCGTTCCATTGCGTAACGAATCAACATAAATATTTGGCGCGGCGCATGTGTTATTGACTCGTCCCGATGAATCACCGGCGCCTCCGTAATGTGGGAATTTCCGAGTGAATGTTTTATAACGAATCGAGCGGCGAAATCAGCTCGATTCTATTTTTAGCTTCTTTCGTGTGTTCGAACGATATAAATTTGATTGTCGCGTGATTGGTGGAAGGCACGTCACGCTCATCTCTGACTGGACTATATTTAAGGTTAGGTTATAAAATTTTGTATCGTATCGATTCATGGTGGATTTTTGATAGAAGATTGTTGTGAAAAAAGTTTTTTCAATTATAATCAACGCTTTCAATATTCTTATACAACCTTTTTGTAGAAAATATTTTAAGTATCGCAATTATATCTCACACTGTTCTCCTATCTATATAAGAAAGGAATTTTCACTGGCTATGAAAATTACTTGTTTTTGTCTTTTGGTAATCTGACCTACTTCTTCGATTCCTCTTTTAATGGCCGTCAACGATGGAGTTAATTAGGCGAGAGATTCATTCGATGGAAGTGGCAGGAACTTCTCGCAGAATGTTTGGCTCGAGCCGGAAACGGGGTGTCGTGCAGCGGGCGAGGAAAGACTCGATTACGGATCGATTCGATTAACCGGCAAGATTAAACATCGACATTGGATAATGACATAATTGTGCCCGCGTGCCATGCGAATTGATACTATGTTTAACCAGGCTCGAGCGCATTTGACCGAATACTATGACGACCACCGATTATTCGACCCATTATTGTTGCTACTTCCGCAAGACACGTGCAATGCTTCTATATATATTAGTTCGATTCACGAGTTTCTATATCCCTTTTTCCTTCAATCAATCGTTTTGACACGCGATTATTATTTCTATATTCAGAAAATATAAATAAATAATGTTTAATGTAAGATTATTATACGTGTACAATATTTACGATCGATCCAATTCTCATACATGCAGTATCTACTTTCCATTCTGTCTAAAAGATCGAATCGTGTAACGTAATAATTTCTAACCTATTTATCTTACAATTTCTTTTTCCCAATTCATCGTAAAAAGATTCCAAACCAAACTTGTTCTTAAACAAGAAATGAAAGAAACATTTAATCCCTTAATTATAAAAGAACGAACTGTACACGTACACGAAAGAAAAAAGAGAGAAACGAGAAACACTTGGGGGAAAAAAAAAAGAACCATATATCTCGTGGATAAAATCGGCGATTTCGCCCGTCTTTCGGAAGAGAAATGGGTCATAACAGCGTAAAACGGACGTGTAATGACTTAATTATGTCCTGGCGCGGATCGCGAGGTGTTAAGCGTGTCGGTACGACGGGGGGAGGGAGAGGCGTGTTGAACCCTCCCCCCCGTTGTTGAGGGTTGCGTAGGTGGGAAGAGAAAGGTCGGCCTCCGTGTTCTGAATGGTTTTAATGGGATTTATGAATGGATAACGAAGCTTGGCCGGCTTTTTCCTCGTGTGCACGTGTAAACGAGGGCCGGGTGCACGGGAAAAAGCCGCGCATACACGCACAGGGACACGCTTTGGGGCAAAGAACGGTGCAAACATTATTATAGCCGTAGCCGTGAATTATAGCTGGCTCAGCGTTCAGCGTTTCAATTTCAAGCCGGCCATTCCCTCTCTCTCTCTCTCTCTCTCTCTCTCTGTCTCTCTTTCTCTCCTCCCCCTCCGGCATCAATTAAAGGGGAAGAAGCATCAGACCGCGCGTCCGCGCCCACCCCATCATCCCTCCTTTTTTTTCTTTTTTTTTTTTTGTTTTTCTTCTTCTTCCACCAGCCGTTCCCAACTTTCCACGCTTTCCAGGCCTTAATGCGCGCCGATTTCACGCGATTTACCGTCTGTTTACATAAGCGCGGCTGTAATTACGCGCAATTTATCACGAATACGCGCTGTATCAGTTTCACGTTACGCCCATATATCGTAGAGGGCGTGCAGGCAGCCTGTTCGGCTGGTGCTCTAATTAGCTCTGTCTCGGATTCGCGGATTCCCTAGATGGGAATTTCTCTTTGGTTGTAACATGGTGGTGGTTGGTAATAATCGTTGGCTGGTCATCCTTTCGCAAGATTTGGACCGTGTTTGAAACGGGCTCGGGATCGATTTTTGAATTTTGGCGCGAATGTGAAGATGTGGTTCTATATTATTTCTAGTGATAAAATGAAAAATTGGAAGAGTTATCTAAGAATTTTACAAATTGTCGGTACTGAAAGTAGAATAGAATCAGGATATATTTGTAAAGTGTGAAATGAGAGTTATTTTTTTTCACAATAAGTAATAAATATGTATTTGTAATATTTTATAAATATATCATAAAAAAAAATGGAATAGAAATCCTAAACTATCATTAAAACTTCACGTGAACTTTTTGATTCTTTACATTATATCCTCACAAATTGACATCATCAATTTTTGATTTCACTAATAAATTCTCTAATAACAAAATTATAATCTTAGACTTTAAATCAAACAACAATTTAATTTAAAAATATTCTTCTCGTTTAATTTTAGTAAGTAATTGAAGTAAAGACATATTTACAATTGACGTAAGAAATTAAAATTTGGATTCAATTCTAAGAATCTTGTTTCGATAAATTACTTTACGTAAGAAAAAAAAATAATAAAAAAATAAATAATAATTTGTTTTCCGGTCATTCATTCCTCCACCATTAAATTTTCAACTAGTTGGTTCGCGTCGAAAGCATTCCTAGAGCACGTTTCAACGTCAAGTCTTACGATCGAGTTCGGTGAAACGTTTTCATCTCGGGTGGAAAGAACGAGCCGTTTAATCCGGCGCCTTGCAACACCGGGTAGCTCGTCTAAGCCTGCGACAAGAAGTGTGTTCACGTGCCAACAAGCCGAGCAAATCGTGGCAAAAAGGGCGTAACCTTATAGAATCCAGTCCAGTTCGGGAATGCGAGACGCACGTGCTGAACGGTGCCGTTTATAGAGGGTAACACACTTTAATCTGCGAATGGAATTGTCTCGAAATGACAAAAAAAGGAGAAGATATGTGAGGATAATCTTTGATTCGCGGTTAAGGGATGAGAATTAGGATATTCGATGATTCGTAATGTACGTTTAAATAAGTTGGTGAAATTTTTCATTTTGAATTTTCTTCAAAGATGTTTTTCTTTAGGATTGATGAATTGGAAGGAAAAGAAAAATAGAACGATTTATTTTTAATTTTTGG
Organism: Apis mellifera; assembly: GCF_003254395.2. NCBI lineage: Eukaryota > Metazoa > Arthropoda > Insecta > Hymenoptera > Apidae > Apis > Apis mellifera. The sequence goes on along the minus strand of NC_037642.1, from coordinate 2,160,343 downwards.
ACGAATTTGTTTAACGAAATATTTATCGTATATTATTGTGAAATCATTGCTATGATATTTTTTTTCTGTAATTTATATCTTATATCAAATTGTGATATCGATTCGAGTTGTAAATACAAGTTATTTTCTATAAAAAATATTGTTTGAATAATTAATCTGTATATTTTTGCTAATTTCACAAATTTCAAATCCGTTATTTTTGACGAAATTTGATAGTTCTGAAGTTAAATAACATGCACTTCAATAATGTTTTGATATATACATATTCATTCTTTAGAAAGTGGAAAGTGTAATTAACAGTTTTTTTATTTATACATATTCATTATTCAGAAAGTAGAAGGTGTAGTAAACAGAAGATGTTTTAGAATGATTAATAAATCGAAATTTTGTCTGCGTCATGGAATCTTCAATCATATCAAATGTAGAACGTTCAAGTTAACGATGAAGTGGGAAATATAAAGATTTTTATTTTTATTGCAAATTCTTTCCATGTTTTATTTTCATTGATTTTTATTTAAACTTTAATAAATTTAATAGAATTATTATAACACTTAATCGTTTAATTGTTTCAACTATTGAAACATAAAATAAATTATTGTAAATAAAAATTTAAAAATATATTATTAGGGTATGGATACATTTGAGAAACAAAATTATCGAGACTTATTATCGAGACCTATTTCTATTGTGAATATGATATTGAGAGTTACAATATCAGATAATCATTCCCAATAACATCCATTTACAAACAATACTTTCAAGTATATAATTCCCAATAGTATTTCATCCTCAAATATTATATTTGTGTTTGCAGCAATGTGTGTAAAAAAATTAAAATAAAAAAAAAAAATATTCCATAAAAGGTAACTTACAATAGAGATATTTATACACATTTTCATGGCTGTAACTTGTCAAACAAAAAAAAAAAAAAAAAAAAAAAGAAAAAAGACGCAATTAATAAAAATATAAAACTGAAATTATTTTCAAACGAATATAAAAAAAAAAAAAGAAAAAAAAAACAATTATTAAAAAAAACATGGATATAAATGTAAAAAAAATCTCACGTTTCTCGTATTGCGACACACCTGAAAATAGTAGTAGATACGAAATATTCCAGGTATAAACCGACGTCTGCTGTGACTCACCTATTGCACGATATATACGGCATGCTGGGCAATGATAAAAAAGCGTGGCAAACATCGCGACCTGTAGCTCCAATTGAGTCATTTGCCATATTTACCGTGGCACGTGCCGCTCCTACCGACTCCTATCTCGATCCGGATCGATCGATCGTAAACCGGATTAATAGCGTACGTATCGAGGAGGGGGGACGTGGAGAAACAATCGAGCAAGTTTGATCTTGGCTCAACGGGATTCTTAATTGACGATTAACCGCTCTTGGTATGGGAATAATGTTAATTGTTGGCAGAAATAGATAGTTATTTCGAATCTCAAACTATGGATGACTCGACGTTGTGGTGTTGGATCGATTTAAGATAATCGAGAAGCGGTAATTCTTTGACTTTCGTTTCCATGGCTCGATCAATGATTTATGATATCTGGCGGGAATTGAAATTTTCATCAGAACAGATGGACGACATTTTTTTGTTATAGATAGAGGATGCTTAAATAAAGTAGACATAGCGGAAGATTAAAATATATGGATTTATACTTTTTTCTTTTTTTTTGATTGAATTATCCCAATGGAATGGGTTGGAATTTTAATTTTAAAAATTTCTTTTTAGAATTTTAGATAATTTGAATGAGAATTTATTTAGATAATTTGAAATTGTATTAAAAATTATTTATATGTATTTGTATGGAATATGATGAATGGATGAAAGGATTAAATAGAATATTTTATAAGAAAAAAAATTCTTTAATTTTCCAAAAATTTGCAAGTTTTAAATTAAATAAACATATAAAAATGAATTTATAAAAATTATCTTACATCTATCATTCAAAAATTACTACATTACTTATATTAGTTATTAATAAACTAATATATTCCTTATTAACATTTTATCTTAAAATAATAAAATATCAAAATACACAAATATATTTATCCTACTTAAAATTATCAATTTTAAACGTATATTAAATCCTAACGTATAGCATCATATTTGCATAAAATTACCAAATAAAATTATACATGTAATATACATAATTTATATAATTATAATATTATATAATTACAAAAATTTATTCATTGAATTATTTAATTATATAATATTTAATTCTCTTTGAAATTATGCAAGTAAATAAATTATGGTGATCTTTCTTATTCTCTAAATATGTATTCATCGTGGCACGTGTTGTTGCCTCTTCACTGTATCGATCAATCGAATCAGATTAATGACATGTTTATCGATAGAATACCCGATGATAGCTGCATCTTACAGAATGATGGATAGTAGTCATTATGCTTATCGTAGTGAGAAATCTCGCGGTCGATGGGATCATAATATGTAATCGAAACATTTTTATGAATATCTTTTCATTCAGATTCCCGACATATGCGTATCGTATAATATTATTCATAGTACTTTTTCTGTATCAATAATTACATTTCGATGCATTAGTCGTGCTATTTATCTGATAACAGAGAAAGATAAATTTAAAATAGTTTGAAATAATATATGCATTAGAAAATTGAGATTGTATTTTCATTCAAATAAAATATTTATTTATAAATAATTCTATAAAATTATTTCAATCAAGGAAAGAAGAAAATTTATCATAAAAACAATTAAACATTTTCAAATATTACATAAAGAAATATGCTTGATAAGAGAAGTAAAAAATAAATTAATTTTTAAATATCATGGACTTATATAAAAATATATATATTTCATTGGAAGAAATAAAAATATTTATTTCTAGTATATTATCTGTTCAAAAAATTTATTTTTCTCACCTCTATTTATTGATGCATTGATTTTCACAAATAAACAAATACTTGAGAATTTTATCGTCGATATGGCTGTTGTATAATGCTTGTATAATATGAGGATCGATTAAAAGTAATCAATCGAGGAAGTTATTATTTGTTAAACGATATACACGTAATAAATTTATAGAATAAATGATATCGACATGTATATAACAATATACATGTAAATAGGTAATAAATTTGTAGAATAAATAATATCGAAGGTAATTTTTGTTGATGAATGGTAGTGGAAATTTTAATATTAAATAAATATTAATTAATTTCATACATATGATTTCATACACATAATTATTCAATTTAATAAATGTAATTTGAAGTTCAGTGAAAAAGTAACACAAGTGATAAAGTCTTTAAAATTTGAAAAAGTTTCAGCAAACTTAATCTTTAATCTTTAATTTAAAAAACATTGACATGTAAATATTAAAATACTTTATTAGATATAAATATTTAAAAATTAATAAAAAAAAAAAGAAACTTATGAAATAGGTCTTACGTATCCTTTAGATATCTATTTCGTTTTCTAAAAACATTCTGTTATGTGAATTGTATTTCTATATTTAAAAATGTACATGACTTATTTGCAAATGGGACAAAAAACTCATATAATTATCTTTTGATAAAAGTCTTTTGTAATTTTAAATATGTATTTAATTATTACACAGAATTTTTTGAACAGATTATCTTTAAAATACATCTATTTTGAAGCTTCATATTATCTCTTGACTCCATTTCCTTATCTCAATTTTTATTGGAGAAAAATTTAAATAATTATCGATCAATGAATTAAGCATATTAATATAAATAATTCTAATTTTTATAATTTTTTAAATTCTGAAAAGCATTGAAACAATTGTATCTATTTTATCTAATTTAAATAATTATCGATCAATGAATTAAGCATATTAATATAAATAATTCTAATTTTTATAATTTTTTAAATTCTGAAAAGTATCGAAACAATTGTGTCTATTATGGAGTGTTCTAAAATAGATTATCTACCATATAATTCAATCAATATTTAAAAACGATTTAATAATATTCCATATCATGATATTAATTTACCGTGAAACTTACATAATTCCTCATTGCTAAACACAGAATCGGGCAATGGAAACAATCGATGGAAGACTGGAAGGTTAATCCACGCGTGGTATTCTACCGCTATCTAGTATATATATCGATTTCAGAATCAATCCATGACCTCGATAAAATGGTAATCGATTGTCGTAATAATTGTTGCGTAATCCACGGCAGAAGTAATAGCCGGCAACAGGTGAGATTCCGTAATCACGCGGAAGGACTTCCAACTGGTAAAAGGAACAACGACTGAATAGCTCGACCCAATACAAATGTGTTGGTAACCTCTACGAGTCTTTTTTCTTTTCCTTTTCTATTCTACTGGGGAATTCTGTTGAGGAAGATAGATTTTTGAAATAGATATAATTACAAATAAATCATTTTCATTTTCTCAATCAGATATGTCATAGATAAATTTCTATTGCAAATAATGGCTGTAATAAATAATTCAAGTCAAATTAAAATAATAATAATAATAAATATATTTATTTCTGAAACATTAAAGTAAAATTTTTAAATGGTATTAATTTGTAGGAATATTTCAATCTTCTGATATTTGTTTTATTAGCTTTGCCTTTTATTATTTTTTTGAAAATATAAATAAATTAAAATTATTTAAAAGAAACACATTAGAAATTTTGAATTTTCCCTAATCTGACTATCTCTTAAGAGTTTTGAAGTAAATATTGAGAAGTCTCTTCTTATCAGAAAACGCTTTCTCATTTTGTAGCCTTTGAAAATGATATTTCTATTCTTTAAGCAAATGGTACGTCTGCCATATTTAAAGATTCTAAACTTTCTAAATAGTATGTTGTGCGCTTGTATCGCATACAACTAAAGTTTAACTATACTATTGCCTATACTATTTTGAACCAGAGATTGTCTGAAGTTTATCTAGATAGAAAACATGTTATTCATGAAAAGTCTATTCATCCCCTGTCATAGTCGAAACAATGTCGGGTTATCTGCTTTCGATTTCTCTTAGAAATAAATCGTTAACGCATTCTTAATTTAATACATTAATGATTTTTCGCGAATTAATACTTGTTTCACAAATTAGAATCTTTGCAATCATTTTTAAAAATCTTTCATTCTTCAATTTCAATTTAAAGGATTTGGAAATATTATATGAATTTTTTTGTTAAAAATAAAATCTTTTACTCAATCAATGATATACGAATTTTTTATTATCTACTAATTTTATTAATTTTATTAACCCTCAAAAGTTTCAGAATTCTTTCGAATGCAATATTTTTTACAAGATGATGGAATTAAAATTAAAAATTAAAAAATATTTATGTAATAAACTCTATTCTATCTCTTACCATTATAAACTTATATTTCACAAATGAAAAAGCTGAAAGTCAGAGCATTTAATTTAGCTCATTCGAAGTGATATTCCATTGAAAGAAGATCGTTTCAAATACAATGCACCATTCTCTTCATTCTCAAAAAGTTTTCGTTTTAAAAATAAAAATTTTTTTTTTCTTTCGCTTTCTAAATATAACTTTCTAATGGTACGAGATATAGCAAAACTTTTCACGTCAAAAGTGTCCAATTTTTAATCCCCTGTCATTTCATTGAAAAAACACGAAAAAATGCTGAAATTTTTTAGATTAATTTCATAAGTATCTCATTATTAAAAAAAGAAAAAAAAAATATCTGCATTTCATTGAAATTAGAATCATCGAATTAGCTAAATTTCTTTAATAAGATGATGATCTATGTTTGATTGATTTTATGTTTATCGTATTATAGACGATTACACGGTAATCCTGGATACGTTTAATAAAGATAAAAGTTGGAAACAAACACAATATTACATAACGAATAAAACGAACGATCGTTGTTTATCGAACACTCGTGGGAGACACGGATAAGCGATTCGAGAATGAAACGGAAAGTTACATCGGTGCAATTCCATCGAGACTCGGTCAATCACGTTTGTGACGACACACGTGACTCGATTGATCGGCCTGATCGATGCACGGGACGATCCGATCGATGGATCGATGATTGCCCTTGAAAGAGTCGCGCGATTGTAAGAAGTAGTAGTCACACAGAGATGGAATATGTATATATAGGGTGTTGATATATTCATAGAACACGGTTGAAATTAAATCGATTCTAGAAGCCAAAGCAAACACGAAAGTTTGCATATATAAAAATATCAGTTATCGAGTGTTATTTATTAAGTTGCAATTGAAGTTTGGATTAAATTCATTTCAATCATTTGTCTAAAGTAGAATAATATGTATATATAATTCATTCCAATTTTTAAATTTCTTTTTAGTTATTCATTTAAAGAAATATCAAAGTGCAAATCATTTTTATTTCTATCTCACTTCATCTAAGGTGAACTTAAATTGCGTTTAATTTTCAACTCAACAAATAATACCTCGATACAACTATTATGTTTGTTTTGTCTTATCCAGAAATCTTTCAAAGGTGTTCCAGGAATATATTAACACCGTGTATATCCGCGATCCAGTTGGCGTATGCGTTTTGCGGCGACATTTCTCGTGTAAAATGGAGGGGAAAAAAGAAAGAAAGAAAAAAAAAAAAAAAAAAGAGGTGAAAAAGAAAGAAGGAAACTGGACCTCGCGGCGACTGTCACGTCGCTCGTTTACCATATTTAACGCGCCACGTGCCGCCTCGTCTCGACGACCTCGTCCGAGAATCGAGCTGTCGATCCCTCGATCAATCAACGTGAAACAAATAGAGACGTACCAGTCCTTTTTTTTTTTTTTTTTTTAAAGGAAAAACAGCGAGGTAGAGCGAGAAAGAAAGAGAGAGAGAGAGAGAGAGAAATCGTTCGATTGCACTCGTTTGATTGATTTCTCGAGCGATAGGAAGCTTCCATGGATACGGTTCAACTTTTATTTTCGTGTCGAGGTTGTGTTTTTTCCCTGATTCACGTGGATGGATGTATATGTATATCTATATATATATATACAGATATAGGTAGATTGATGTATATCGTTACGCTTGACCTTGTATTTTTTTTTTTTTTTTTTAAGTTTTTTTTTTATTTCGAAGCTTTTTGTAATCCTCTTTTTTTCGTAATCCGGGTTCAGTGAAATCGAAAGAGGGTATATGAGGGAAGTTTCATTCATTAGTTTTATGTACTTTAATTGTTAGGAGATGAATTAATTGAAATCTGGAAAGAATAAGTTTCCTTTTGTTGTTTGAATTGAAATATCAAATATGGAAAATAATTTTTGAAATTTTTAAGATTAATAATTTCTACGTATCTATAAGGTTATTTCATTTTTGAGTGAAAAATTATGAAATATCAAACACACGAATTAAAGAAAAAGATACATAGTTGGATGATTGTAAATAATATTTGCATATATTCTTATTTTTCAACGAAACATTTTTTTGTTTTATCAGATTTTTATATTGCATTTGTTATTATCAAGAAATTAAGTGGAATTTCTTTTTTAATTCAAGTAAATATTTAAAATATTTAGATTATTATCATTTCTTCTAGTATGAAACACAATTCTAAAAATAGATAGATATTTATCCAAAATTATATTTGCACTCATTTTTAGAATGATCTCGCAAATCAAGCAATGTCTACATTGTAATAAAACAAAGATAGCAAGAATTTCTTATTTTATTGATCAAAATGATGACTCATTAATTTTTATCTTATCAAATCGTATGCAGATAATGTCAATGGATCAATGGGGATAATGTTACCTGAGGTTAGTGTTAGGCAAAAGTTGTTTCAAATCTAACAAATATATAATTAATTTACTTTAAAATAACAAAGAAAAATATAACGTTTCGAATTAATTAAAATAATTTTTAATTTAAGGAAATAAATTTTATAACGAAGATGAAAAAATTAACACAGTTTTATTACTAACATTAATAATAAATTTAACATTTCTAGAATACGTATAACGTAATTATCATAATTGCCACTAAAAAAAAAAAAATAAACGACCATCTAGAAAAATTTATCGATCCCGCATATGGAAAACTGCACAAAATCCTGCTTTAATTAATCTTCCAACGCATCAAAAATTTATCAAACGGTCAAAAATTTATTTTATTCACCTCACAAAAACAATTCTCCCATATTCATCCACAAACCAATTCAATTTAGCAGAAGCACAGCTTTTTTTCTTCATCGTAATTCACAATCCGAGTTATCCTCCTCCCTCGTTCCATGTTCGATTTGTCCAGATTCCCTGATCCGATAAATGCCAGCAAGCAAGCAAGCAACGTTCTACCTATCTATCTTCCATCCTCGTTCACGAGCATCGTTATTGTCGAACATCGTGCATATACTTTAGCCACGATTCGGTTCATTCACTTCACTTCCCTTCCCGCGTTCATTGATTAAGGTGTACGATAAACCACGTGTCTAGCACTTGTGGCATACTCTACTCGCGACCTTGCCCGCTTACATGAATACATACCGTAGTTTTACGTGTGCACCGTGTGTAAGAGTACACGATGCTTTGTGTACAGAAGCCAATGTGTGCACCAGGGGAGAAAGTAAATGTTTCGCGGAGTGTCTGAATGGAAGGGTACCAAGTAAGTAGCTTGGAATTTGTGGGAAGTGTTGGTCTGTGATATAAGGGTCTCTCTGGTTAAATGAGTTCAACTGGATGGTTTTATTGTTGGCTTTCTGTTTGCTCTGGTTTGAATAGTTGTAATCGGTAGCAATAGTATATATAGAGAGATGTGAGTCATAGCGATGTTCAATCATAGAAAATGAAAATGCGTTTTAAATTGTCTAGGTATTAAGTAGAAGTTTTGACTTATGTGTAAGGAGTAAGGGTTTTTGATTGAATGATATAGCTGGATGTATTTCTATTTTTGTTTTATTTGAAGTATTGTAATCCATAGTGATAATGGTAAGGAGAAGAGTTAAGGATTATAGTATTGTTCAAACAGTTGCAGAAAATGAAAATGTGTTTTAAATTACATTGCTAAATTGCTTAGTGAGTAGAGCTTGAAATTTCAGTAAAGTGTTGATCTGTTGAAATAAGAATCTATGAAACTGGAAAATATGAAGTGTACAAAAGAAGCTAATCAACAAGTAATAAAATTTGTATGGTTTTGAAATTGATCATATAATGAAATATTCAATTTTGTTCTATTATTTATACTTTTTTACAAAAAAATAATGTTGATGAAAGTATTAATAAAATTATTCAATTTGATAACTTGTTCTTGTAATAGAATTATTTACAGATCCAATTTTATTTAGAAATATTTATATAATAGTAAAATTAGTAGTTTTGAAGAGATTGTAATATAATTATCTTAAAGTGTAAAATATTAAATATTGTTGAAAATATTTGAGATTAATTTGTATTTATTTGAAATTAGATAACAAACTTATTAATATTTTAACAATGAAAAATGTTTATGCCATTTTTATTCAAGCTTCATTTAAAATTCAAAGCATTAAACTTTTTCTGTCATAAATTTTAAATATTTTTCGATGAAAATAAAATATATTTAAAAAAAAAAAAACGTATACATTACGAAGTTTATTCGTTATTGTCAATAATTTTATTTAACTACAGAATAAAAGAGATGGAGCCATTCATTTCCGAGTTTTATTTCATTATTATTTTTAAATCAACCAAAGCAAATACATAAAGCTTTATAACTCATTAAAATGATATAAATTAAATGGCAATCCATATTTCATCCAAAATGTTTCGTGAAACTTATCGATTAAAAGGCAATTTATAATTCTCAATACCTATATCTCTCAAATTAGACTATTTTATATTACACGCATTTCCATAAAATCAAATCCGATTTTGAACATGTAAATAATAGTTATATTTTCAGTTATTTTTTTTATTTTTAATATATATATATATATATATATATATATATATTTATATATAGATATTCGTGAATTGTTACGAATAATGTCAATCATCCTGTACAGAAACAATATGGATTATCTTTATGCTTCAGAAATTATTTTACAAACGACCAATTTCAAACATTTAAACAACGATAAATAACGATTGTAATATTAAATAATTGCTTTTAATATATGCACTGATATAATATGTCATAAATTTAATCTCATATCTGATATTATTACAGAAATTGATAAAATAGATATATTGGTGCGTCTAATTCTGTCTTGTAAATTAACTTATGAACTAATCAAAAATCTAAAATATTTTTGAGATAAGTTTACCATTTTAAATAAACATTAAATTACACAATGTACGTTCACAATTATTATTTTCTTCTTGTTTTTATTTTTCTTTTATTATTGTTATTATTGTCATTATAAATTTATATGTTGCTATTAATAAGAATTATATTTTCATTGCAACATTTGATTATTATTATTACGATAAATATTAATTGTTATTAATTATCTTAATGCTATTATTTAATGATAAGAATAGATAAAGCATGTAACACATGATTCCCATAAGAAAAATAATTGCATGCAAAGAGAGCATTTAGTTGCAGCTTTTAAGTTTTTTTTCTCTGATATTATTACTATGATGCGTACAATACTCTTATGTATATTTCATAAAAATGAAACTAGAAATTAAAACGTATATTCTTTCATTCAAAAAAAGTTTCATAAACCGAGTTTTTCTCATTTAAATAATATTATCTTTTACCGTTTGAATATACTTCTTCGTAACTTATTATATTTATCTCTCACTTTGAAAATTATATTGTTTCTTTTTATCATTTTTTTTTTCCTTTATTTCTCTTAAATATCCATTTAAATAATATAATTTTTCACGCTTTGAATACCATTTTCTTACAATTAGCTAATTCTTTTGGTTCTTTCAGATATTAAAATAATATTATCTTCTATTCTTTGAATACTGTTTTATCATAAGCACTTTTATGAATTTAAACGTTTAAAAAATATTTTTCTATCGTTTAAATCCTATCTTCATAATCAATTACATAATTAATCATGTTAAAATTTATAATCATTCTAACTATTAAATTAAAATTATCAATAAGACAATATATTTCTCATCCTTAAGTACATTTGTAGCTTTTAATGAAAGATATAATGTAAACCACACAAATGATATTTGTTATTGAATTCTTATCTTATATATGTGATAACATCTAATATGATATTATGAAAATATAAACATATAAACCTCTTGAATAATTAAAAGCTTCTAGATATAATCTATCTATATTATGAAATTACTTAAACAAATCATTTGTAAAGATTTCAAAATTAGAAAAATATTAGTAGAATTAGAACTTAAGAAGATTACACAGTCTCAATATAAAAGCTAGTTAAAACAATTATAAGAATTTACACTTGATATATATATATATATATATATTTATTAAAAAAAAGAAAACTTAATTACCTTTTACTATTATATTGATTAAATATATTTTCTAATATATTTTCACATTTTAAAGACATTTCTGTAACATTGTTATTTGATTCTACATATCTTCCACTAAATAACACATAGGTATATGTACACAAACAACAAATGGAATTAAACAGGTTAAACATTGAATTTATCATCCTTTGCAAATAAGAAGAGCATTCTGCATATATATATCACACACAAGGATGAATTTTAAAGAAAATAGCTTTGTTCTGTTGCGTTATTCTCATATTTACACTGTTGCGTAACCAACACTATGTACCAAAGCTTACGTATGGAATCAGATTATTACGGTAGAACGGTGTTACAGTGCATGAACACAAATACAGATATAGACACAGGTGCATGCCCAATAGCCTGTATCCAACTGTCACAATCTGTAGTTAGAAATCTCTTCTGTCCTCTCCATCGAAGATCTATCGCGATTATTCCTTTCTTTTCTTTCTTTCGAATCTCTCCTTCCCTCCCTTCTTTTTTTTATTTATTTATTTGCACCTCTACGTCTCTTTTCAATCGAGACGGGAGATGACAAGACTGGAACGATCAGAAAACGTAACCACAGGCGATAACGCTGGTTGAAATGAAAGGGTCGCGTGCGTAGATCCGTCACGTTACGGGGGGAGGGAGAGGAACGGCACATTGTTGTCCGTGGTCAGGGCTGCAATCATTTTTTGGAAACAGATTTCAGTGGGTTCCCAGTTGGACCCCCACACTGCGGTTTGCTCGGTACCGCCGATTGTTTTCTACATGCTGTCTGTTGGGATTTATGCGACCCAATGCCCGTTACATCGTGCACGCTCGCTTTCACTTCGGTCCACGGGGGTGTGTATCGTGAAAGCGTGTTGGTCGTTTTATGGATTCAAGTCGAGGGGATGATGGAGAGGCTTGTTCGAATTTACTCCCTCGGAGGAATGGTTTGGTTATGAGAAGGAAAAGTGATTTATCGCATTTTTTTTTTTTTTTTTTAGTTTTGGGATTGGTACGGTGAAAGCATTTGTGTATTATCTATGAAAAATTTAATTTAATTTTAATAGAAATTTGGTTAATAGTGTCAATGAAATATATGATAGTTAAATAATATTGTGTATAATTTATAAAAGATATGAATGGATATATTTGGAAGAAGGGTGTATGATGTTGCATTTCCATAAAAATTTACAGGAAAAATAATTCACTCCTCATTAGCAATTGGTGTAACGTATTTTTCAAGAAATTTTTCTTTTTTTTTTTTTACTTTTGGGATTTGTACAGTGAAAGCATTTGTGTATTATCTATGAAAAATTTAATTTAATTTTAATAGAAATTTGGTTAATAGTGTCAATATATGATAGTTAAATAATATTGTGTGTGATTTATAAAAGATATGAATGGATATATTTGGAAGAAGGGTGTATGATGTTGCATTTCCATAAAAATTTACAGGAAAAATAATTCACTCCTCATTAGCAATTGGTGTAATGTATCTTTCAAGAAATTTTTCTTTTTTTTTTTTACTTTTGGGATTTGTACGGTGAAAGCATTTGTGTACTATCTATGAAAAATTTAATTTAATTTTAATAGAAATTTGGTTAATAGTGTCAATGAAATATATGATAGTTAAATAAGAGTAAAATAATAAATATTGTGTGTGATTTATAAAAGATGGAATGGATATATCTGGAAGAAGGGTGTATGATGTTGCATTTCCATAAAAATTTACAGGAAAAATAATTCACTCCTCATTAGCAATTAAAGAAGCAATTGGTGTAACGTATTTTTCAAGAAATTTTTCTTTCATAATGAAAGAAGAGCGTCACACTAGCTGGTTTCTTAATTGATACAGTGAATAGTGAATTATTTTTATGTTTTCCTATAAATTTTGTGAAATGTATAATACATATCTTCTAGATATTATGCATTTATTCAATTAAAGATTCGAATTTTTTTTTTTTTTAACTTGTAAAAATCATCCATCTCGAACAAATGCTGTTTTAACTGTGATCCTCTTTCGTGATAACGTTAAATCTCATTAAAAAAATTTCATTTCAAATTTAAGTATATACGTATAATAAACAGATGTTATATCACTATTTCTTTTCTTTTTAACAATTATTTATAAATTCGAATTTTTAATTATGTTTTTTTTTTCAAAAATAATATTAAACGTATAATCAAATTATTTATTAAATGTTTCTACTGTCTGTAATATTTCATACGTTATTAACACTTTCTGAAAAATCTTCTAATATACTTTCAATGCTTTGAAATACAAGTTTTCGCGATAAATGAAAATTTCTAAAAGTTTTTTTTTTTGTAATAACTTTAACGCTTTTACTTTTCTATTCGAAAAAGATAACTGGAAATAATTCATACATAATAGAGAATGAAAATTTTCCAAAGTAAAGTATAAGTTCTCAATGGCGAATGTAAACACCTGAGTTGCCTCCGGCAGCGGTTGAAACGAAATCAAACAATACGTGCCATGTGTTTACCGTCCTCGAACTCCGACAGTAAAATTGAAGCAAACGTCCTGCTCTAGGACACGTATCAGTCGTGCTTTACCTTCGGTTTCGATAACACGGTTTCAGTGTCACGGCATGGAGATTAATACATTCGATACATTATACATTAATATAATTGTATAAATTAATACATAATTAATACAATTACGTGAGTGTACATTTGTTTATCGCTGCATATGCGTGCACGCATGTATGCAGTTATTTGTGCATTTGAGAATAATTCTTTCGAGAATCTTTGTGTGTTTTGTTCAGCTGAAAAACGAACATGAATGATCCATCCCTTTATGCACCCTGTTGCTTCTTAATTCCTTCTTGGAGATGAATCTTGGATAAGTTGATAATATTAATTGCATGATATCATTTCATTATATTGAATATACTTTTTTTTGGATTTAGTTTAGATAAATTGTAGAATTTTGATCGAATAGTATTCATATTCAATGTAATTTCAACCTCGTGTTGCAACGTCGTTTTAAGATGATCAATAATGTATATATTTGATATATTATTTGATTAAAATAATCGATAATCAATTATATTATTCATAATAAATGATATGTTTCGTCAATTGTAAAAATTACAAACATTTGTATTAGCTATATGATTAAAAAAATCGCGATATAGGAAATTTAAAAATGTAAAAATATAGAAGATAGAAGAATATACTATATTTAAAATAAAATATTCTTTGTGATGTTTAATGGATCAAACGAATCTCTATAAAAATATGAATAGCCAAATTATTAGTAAAAATATAATTTAAAAGGATATCAATGTCAATGTCATATGATAATATGATAGGAATAAAAGAATTAATTTGATGGTTTTATTATAATGATAGTCGATCAGATTATCTGATGAAAAGTTCTACTTAATATTTTATCCCAAATTCTATTATTCATAAAATTAAAGTATTCTTTCAGTTTTAATTTTATAATTGATTCATCCTTATTGTACACTGATTGATAAATAATAAATAACTAAATAAATTAGCTATTACAAAAAATATTACAATAACAATAATTAAAAGTTCTCTTTTTATAAATAAAGTTTGAAGATGCAGTATTTCTTTGATTTTTTTAAATTTCTAATCTTTAATCATTATTATGGTAATAATAATTTTTCCTGTCAATTTTTCAACAATTATAAATAGATTAAAAAATTAAAACTGAATATATTTTATTTCTATAAATAATGGAATAACAAGTAATTGATGTATCTTTCTCTCATTTAACAAACAATTAATTAATTTTAAAAAATCAGAAAGGAAATAAGAGCTAATTAAATTAAAATATATATTTTTGGAGTAAAGATTAATAAATTTTTACTAATCTATTTTATTATAATATTTTTCTTTTAAATATGAGAAATATTTTATGAAAAACTATAATTCAATATGATAATCTGATAAAATCTTGTTTTATTTTTTTGATTAATATCTCTATCATAATTTGACAAAGAAAAAAGAAATAATGGATGCACAAAAATAGTTAATAATTAACTCTTCACAAATTTTAATTAAAAAGATATTAAAATTAATTCAAAATCTTTCAATTTCCTAAATATTTGTTGAAAAGATTGTCTATCTCATATTTTGGATACCCTTTTTATATCTATAATAAATGTAACTCTTGTTAGAACAATTAGCTTTCTTTATCTAGGACCAACTACGTAACAAAGTAATAATATGCTGAAGTAGTTGATGAACTGTACAGTATATAACGCGATACAGGTGCACGAGATACGTGTACTCGGGTGGCTCGACAAGATCGTCGGATTCTTGGCGAGAAAGCGAAACGCGACGACAATACGCTTCATTGGTCAGATCGAATGAACCGTGCTTTACATCTGGCTCGATACATGTATCGAATTTGTCTTACCTCAAATTCCTTTTGGTTTTATTATGATTTTGACATACAACGTGAAATCGTATAAATGGAAAATAATTATAAATTTATAATATATATTTATATAACAATTTATGATAGATGGAGAAAAAGATTGCTCAGGGATTTTTATATGAACTGTTATAAAAATTTTTGTTTAAAAAATTTTTTTATGATTTTCAAAATATTTATGTACAAACAGATAGTTAAAATTTAATTCAACTTTTATGTAATAATCATTCGTATCATTTTATTCATTCATTTTATTTAATAATTATTAATAATTCTTATCTGAAGAAGATATGATTGAACAATTGATTAAATAAAAATTGAATTGTATTATACAATTATTTAATATGGATATAGAATTAAAACTTCACATGAATATTATATATATAATAATAATAAAAGAAAGTTAAACTTTCATGACCTCAAAGATCTGGAATAAGAAATAACAATCTCATGAAAGTATATTTACAAAATAATTATTTGAAGCAATCTTTTCTCAATTTAATTATAATATTTAATCAATTTCAACTTACATAGATTACGTAAAAATAACTAAATAAAACATTTATCTTTTCTTTTATAAAATAAATCATTTTTCAAAAAATGAAATACAAAACGTATTTACCAAATTATGATTCACAAATTATGTTTCGAGCGTTATGTGATTTATAGAATAAATTACTCGTCAAATAAAGTGCATCAGTTGGTCCTAATACATTCGATTGGCAAAATCGTTCCGAGAAAATCGATTTCGAGCTGTATCTCAATCGTGAGTAACTGAAGATAGGAATTCCCGACGATTGGGTAATGTTTTCTTAGAGGCGCTGTTCGGCATGGCGTTATGCAAGCTTTTTGAAAAAGCTCGAGTTTGCACTCCATGAAACTTGTTACGCAAGGGCCAGAATCACCAGTTACTTTCTCGACGATCATTGCACCGTTCACCTGGCATCGCAGACAATCCTGTTGACCAGCGCAAGCACATGCACACGATGCCTCGAGAACAATGCCAACCAATGAATTTTCAATAATTAATATTATAGTGTTAATCATAATATCGTTAGATTGCAGTTATACATACGAATTATGGATATTTGTAAAATTTTTATAAATGTGATTAAAGAGAAGCAGAATTTAAACAAAGATTTGTCTTATTCTTCATAAATATCATACTGTATAATATGAATGATATATTCTTTCATTTTTGAAATAATATTTACATCATATTATACTTTATGTCCAATGTAATTGATGATAATTGATGATTCACAGTACATCATCTAAAAGAATTAGTATAATAAAAAAAATGACTATACATTTTTAAGGATTTCTTTCTTTAATTAATTCTTGATTATAGGAAACATAAAATTAACAAGATAAAAATTTTTGTGTTTGTTATAACTTTTAATTCTTTTTTAGTAAAATAGATTGGACGTCGATGGTGGTTAAAATTTATTTAAATTATAAAATTTGAAACAATTTTAATATTTGTTACGTGATTTAATTGTATATTAAATGATATTTACACAGGATTTTTCATAAGTTCATTTCTTATACGAAATCAATGCGTTCTATTTTCTATCTTCTATCTGGTGAAAAAGTTAAAAGTATGGGAAAAAAAAAGTTTTTTTTTCATGGGGCTTTGTTTCGAGTAAAATTGATTTTCAAAGTGCGTAGGGTGCACGCATATTCTATTAAATTCGGTTCACTGAACATCGCTGTAGAGGTAGAAAAATAGTGATTTGTTTCGAAAAATATTATTTTCTTAGTAAAAGTATCAAAAGTTATTTATATACAATTGATATAAAAAATTATTTCAATGTTTCAATTAAATATAATACAATTTCTCCTTATAATAAAATAAAAAATCTACAATCACATCTTTAGAATTGCAAGCAGAATTTTTGTTAGATATTCCTATTTTGTTATTCAAATATATTTATCAAAAATAATTTTTTTCCCTTTCATTTTAATTTATTTTATAAATTTTAAATACAATTTTTTTTTCTTTCATGCAAAATCAACTTCTCTTTTTCTTATTTTAACAACACTTTTTTTCCTTTCTCTTTTATTTTATTCAACTTATTTTACAATATTTATTCCTTCACGCGAAATCCTCTTTCTTTTTATCAAATTTGAAAAGAAAGAAATTTCAAATTAAAAGTGAATTTTTTGGAGTGACAAAATAAATTAAGTAAATTTTTTTTTAATTATCAAATCTATTAATCTTTTTTTTTGTTTAAAAAAATAGATTTCAGTATCAATAAACATTTATTATGAGCGATTATTTTTTACATCGTTTACAAAAGATTTTTGATTTCATGCAATATGATTGTTTTCAAACTTTTGAACTGTGGTGTATATATAGATGCTATCTGTTTTATATCTGTTTTAAGGTATGCTATATTTGTATGAAACAACACGCAGCACGCATCGATATCACGTCGGATGCACATGGTCAAAAAATCGTAATGTGTATCGCCAAGTTTTTTGAGTAGAATATAATATCCAGCGAAGCGTGAACTTGTGTAAAAACGTTCGAAATATTATTTCATACACGTTGTTTTTTCTTTTTTTTTTTTTCCTCGTCCCATTATAACACGATAACACGTTTCTGCAACAATATCGAGTAGAACATGTCGTTTCGTAGTCGTAAAGCAAATAATTATTTAACTGTGACGAAATTCCGCACGAATTAGATTATAATTATCCTTATTAGAACGTCGAGCTAATAGAAAATTAATGCACAATGTGTAAAATAACAGCATCGAAAATTTTAGATTCTTCCTTTTTTTTTTCTATTTGTCCTTCCAATTTTCAAACGCACGAAACATTGCTTCGTGTATCTGAATTTATTCCTTTTTTTTTTCTTTTTTTATTTTTTCAATTTGATTTCGCCTATTGTTTCGAACAAGGCTAGTTTTCAAGTGAATTTTGGAAAAGATTCATACGAGTTTGTTAACAATTGACACAAGTTTGACACGTGGATAAACATTTGTTTATATTTGATATAAATATTCGAATTTATTATATATATATGTGACTAAAATTTTAATTTTTAATTACATTGATTGTTATTGAAGAAATTTATTTATATTAATAAATTATTTGAAGTATCATTTGATAATAATAATTAAAATTATTATAGTCTTTATAAAAAATACAATGGAATTGTATTTCAAAATTCATTTGTACATCTGTTATTAAAATTTTGTATTCTTTAAGATAAAAAAAAATTGGTTATATCTATGATATAATTTTGTTGAAAACTTAATATCTTCTTTTATTCTGAAAAAAAAAAAAGGAGAAATATATATTTACTTGAATAACGAGAATAAACGAGCAAATATTTAATTATTCGAGTATCAATTTAATTGTTCTAGTAATTGTTTATATATTGGATTATTTTTCACTCGAAATGTGAGTATACGAAAACATTGGGAAAAACGTAGAAGTTCAATAAAATACAATAGAATTGGGTATTGAGAGATTAAATTAAATTCACAACACTTTCGTTATTTACAATTATTCACACGATACCATCCGCTTTGTAGAATTATTCCTTTCAGCGTTTAATGTATAATTCCCGTTGAACAAATAATTTTCCTCCGATAACAAGCATCAGTCATTTTATTAAACCATTAAATAATATGTACTAACGTCGTATAATTTATATAACAAGTCAGTTACGGCATAAAAGTAGAATAACTATAAAGAAACGTTTATTTTTTAACCAACTATTAAAAGTATCTAATATTTTTATAAAGAATACGATATATAACGATGTAATAGTTCAAGAAATATGATATTTCTTAATCTATAAAAAAATATTTTAAAAATATTTTAAAAATTAACATTTATATAAATTCATGAATTAATTAGATAATTTAAAATCAATGGTATAAAATATCACAAAAGTATAGCGAGTTCTAAATTTTCTTTTCTTTGCACATTTAATTTTTTCATTATGCATTACTACTACTTCAAAGTAAAATTATTGGAATAAATTAATAAATATTTCCGAAAACGAATTTTTCTTTCATAATTTTTCATAAAAATACATCCTAACGTGATATCGAATATTTTTGCAATCATATTTCTCTATTATTCAATTAAAAATAATTATAAAAAAAGTTCGTGTTACAAAATTTAAGAATATTAATCTATTCGCGAGGAGATCTTTATAAAATGGCTACAGAACTCGATGGATTAATCGAGATGGAGAAATCGATTTAACGTGTATACTTCTTCTTCTTCTTCTTCTTCTTCTTCTTCTTCTTCTTCATTCTCTCGATTCTAAGTGTAAACTTCTTTTCTCCATCAGATTCTCACGCTTCGATATGCGTTCCATTATATTCGTTCCATTATATTTTAACATGACGACTTTCCTCCACCTCTCCCCGGAGGAATCGTTCGGTTTCCGGTTCTCGTAGCTACGTTTTCGAGTTGGTCGATCCTTTGCACGCTCGCCTGCTCTCGTCGTCGTGATTCTGATTGGATATAACGGTCCCGTTTATCCGTCTTTCGATGTAACGAGGTAACATTGCAACGCTGATTCGAGACCTGTGACGCAGATTCGACACCCACGCGGATAGAAATTCTGTTACTACGCCTTCATGGCGTAGATAACCTTTGCTAGAGCGGGGATTCATTTCTGCATGGATCTTTTTTTCATCGTTTTTTTTTTTTTTTTTTTCTTTTTTTCCTCGTTCTTTATTTATCTAGAAGCGAGTAAAAATATTTCTGATTTCACCGTTCACCGGAATAGGGAAAGAAGGATGGAGAGAATGGAAGAAGAAGACAAAGATAGGTTAGGTATATACTTGGCTGAAGGCAGATCTAAGTAAAATGAAATGATGAAGTATGTATAAATGTGTAAAACAGTTTATTTGAAATAATAGATAAAATGAAGATAAAAGAGTAATGAGATTGTAAAATGTGAGACGATTATATTTTTTTGAATAGTTACTTGACTATTTCTTTTTTTTTTTTTTTTTTATGTGATCTTATGAAATGGAGTATTTGGAATATAAATATTCAATATTCTGTCTTCATACACTAATCTCTTTGTACACTAAATATATGCATGATTTTGTTATGACCACTTCTCAATTTAAATATTATTACTTTCTCTTTTCTATTTATATTATTGTGGGATAGAATAAAAAAGTTAATGCTTTAAATTTTAGTTCTTTTTGATGTGTTGACTTCATTCTTCTTTAATATTCAACGTAGTTGACTTTCTAAAATGAGTAGAATACGATATTGTTATATTATAGTATTTTTTTTTTTTAAATGTGTTAAATCAACGTGAAATAATAATTTTTCTTTGTATTAATCGAAATAATATTTAAAGTGAGATTATTTAAATTTTTAAGTATCCGTAGGATTGATGTATAATCGATATATTTTTATATTTGAAAAATATACAATCCGATGAAACGATAATAAAAAACCAGACATTAAAATATTTTGTTAAATAATGATATTTTAAATTATCGAGCATATTTTAAATTAATTAATTATTCGAAATAAAAATTTGGAAATTTTGATAAATTGGAAAAATAAATTTTGATATATTTTCTCGATAAATAACATTTTGATAATTTGTTTTTGATCATCTAATTTCTCTTAATTATCGAATAAATATAATAAATACCCTTGAAACTTTTGGCGGCATTAATGGAACTATAGAGAATGAACAATTTTCTGAATTAGCCAGATTTAGAGTGGGATTTTATCGTTTGATTTAATGATGCATCGATGACTGGTTACGATAAATGTTGAAATCAAAAGGGTTTAAGCATCGACTTGTTTTGTTTCGTGCAGGAATTATCGTTATTCGAATTATTCTTGCGATATAATAATTAATTAATTCGATTGTAAAATAACTGAGCATTGTGTAAATATACCAATCAATTGTATGACTGTGCTGTTATTTATTGTTATTATTATATACATTTGTAGGCAGAGTTGAGTTTCTGAGAAATTATTTTTTTAAAGAAATTCATGATAGAAAATGTTTTTGATAATTATGCAAATTTATAATTTACCACCAATATTAATATTGTTTCCAATATTAAATAAATGATTCGAAATATGGATATAATATCCATAATCGATATATATTTTATCGAATAATAATTGGAAAATGATTAATAAAATAGGTCGAAATGAAATATAAAGATAAAATTCTTTTCTTCTACTTCATGATTCTCAGCAAATAAAAATTATTGAAGTTTTTCAAATCATTTGAAAATCTATTATTTATTTTATGAATTTTTATTCAGTAATTTATAATAATGTAATTTAAATTTTTTTATTTTTAACAAACAATTGCTTTTCTTGTATAAAAATAATTGTAAGATAAGAATAAAGAAATTCAAATTAGATTTGATATAAATACTAATAAATTTATAATATTATAATTTATCATATAACGAAAATAAAAGTTAAAAGAGAAATATATTTTTAAAGATAACTGCTTAAAGCAGAAATAAAAAAAAGGAATGTAAAAAAACTTCAAAGCTTTTATATTACCTTCGCTTAATCTTACAAAAAATACCTTTTGTGTACGTTAAGTGTAGAAAATTAGAGGCAAATTTTTTTCAATTTTATAAAGTAATCATGCGATTTTGATTTTTTCATTCCATCCTATTTTAGAAGTGATACCGAAGGCAGAGATAAATTTCTTTTAAATTATTCATCTTAAATCAACGGTGTGTATGTGTAAGTTACACGCGCATACATCGTTAAATTTAATAAAGAAGTTTAATCTAGAAACACGGTCTTCATTAATCCATTAAACTTTTTCAATAAATCTCTTCTTTCTCTCAGTTACTCAGTAATAATTCTTTCCACTTTCTTTTCGCCATTTTTGAGCCAAAAATTGATCAACAATAATACACTTTGTGTATTAAATGCATTTTTTAAAAGTTCTTATTCTTATTATTTTTCTTTCAATCAATAAATCAACAAACTATCATATTCTATCTTTATTTATAATATATTCTTTTTCATTTAAAAGATAGAGTTAATTGAATTGTTTAAAATGATGAATATTGATAAATATCTATAATGTCATGTCAATTAATTTTTTTTATATTCATATATGTTAAATAACATTTTAATATATTTTAATAACAAATTTATTTATTTAAATTATTAAAATTGTGAAACTTTTACAATGAATATTTTTAAATTTATAAAACATTTTTAATCAATTATTAAATGTATAATATATCCAACATATTATTATTAACACATTATTTCTTCCCCTTTTTTTTTATTATATTTAAGAAATTGAAATTAATATTTTGAAAATAATAAATTCTATTTTCAAAATTTCTTTCTTCAATTGTATATATTTTGGATAAATACAAACTTCTTTATGAATTTTCTTTCCTAAATTTCACAAAATAAAATGAAGAACTTACAAAGAAAATTTAAAATATTTAAATATTAAAGAATATTTTTACGTCTCTTCAATTAGTCTTCGAGTTTTATTCCTATTTCCTAATTCTTTCAAAATGTTTGAGCAAAATGTTTGAGCAAAATGTTTGAGCAAAATGTTTGAGCAAAATGTTTGAGCAAAATGAAAATTAAAGTAATCGAATCAATCTCTCTTTATGTTGTTCATCGCAGTTTTTGAAAAGCAAAGTTTAGAATATCCTCATCGGAGGTATATAACTGCGAGCTGTGTACGGAGAGATGCATTGCTCCACTTGTGGTTCTTCTATTTGCGGTCGCAGAAAAGTTGATATCATTTATGATCGTATAAAAATCAGTACCATTTGAGGTCGAACGAGCCAGAAAGTGAGCCCTCTGAAAATAGTGCCACTTGCGACCGTTCCACTTTCATTTGTAGGGAAAATTAGCGCGACTTTCAATTTATCGAGTACATCATGCTTTACAATTTTACCAAAACTATATTATAAGTAAGAATTATTCAATGTAATGGAAATAGAATTATTATAATTATATTAGAAACAAAAAGATATATCTATAATTGAATATGCAATGTGATCAAAATTTATTATTTAAAAGATTAATTTGATTAATTTCCGTGTTCAGAAATTCAGAGAAGTTATCAAAAAATCGGCAAGATTGCGTAAGAGATGTGGATCTATGCAATTTTGATTATTTAAATACGCGATGGGAACATCTAATCTGATAGGGGAGAAAGATATCGCGAGGTGTATGATACATTGTGCCGAGATGCAATTAAATATTGTCTTCTCCCTACGCGGTCCAGTTCTGCTCGATTTCTTTTCGATTCAACCCGAGCCTGCCTCGTGGGAATGAGAAAACGTCGGTCTTTTTCACTTTTCTCTCTAGCTGGCATAGTTTCACGCAAGTGCAATTTTTTAAACATCCTAAAATTTTATTCGTATTTCGTCGATTTCTTCGAATATTTTTAGATTAGGATTAGAAGAAATTAATTTCCTTTTTTATAATTTAAGTATTAATTTAGGAAAATAAAATATTAGCTGTTAAATTAGGAAATTTTATCATCTTTTTCGGATTTATTTGTTTAGATTTTTTTTTAATTAGAATTTAAGATAAAATTAATTCTTCCTTTTTTTATAAATCAGATTTTTCTTCTATAAAAAATTGAAATATTAATTTTTAATCTTCTAAATTAAGAAGTTATATTATCTTCTTTGAATTCCTTTATTTAAAATTTTTTTTTTATAAAAAATTAACAAGTTTATTTTTTGTTAAAATATTGAATAAATTATTAAAGAATTTTCATTAAATAAAAAAGAAGAAATTTGTATCCTACCTGTATCGTAGTTTTTCTACGAAATTTAAATTATAAAAGTTTGCAGAAAAATTTAATCAAAATTTTCAAAATTTATTTTCTACATTTGGTGTACAAATTCTTATCCAATAAATTCTAGACATTCATTCAAATATTAAAATTTCTTTTTTTCCTCTTTTACATCTTTTATATTTCAATTAAATAAATAGCATGGAATAAAAATTGATATACACAGAAGCGATAAATTGTTCGATGTAGAAATTATCATCTACTATTTGACCACGTTCACGATATAATAAATCCAAACAAAGGTTCGAAGCTGATTCTCGATAAATTACATAAAGTATACGGACAGCATCGATTTGTTGTGTCAACGTGATCAAATAAAACACGCGTTTTATCGCGTAAACGACGGTATTAATTAGTTGACATTCGATAGGGAATATAAGTTACTACTGACTGCTTTTTCCACGATCCTGCGCTAACCGTTCCAGGGATCAAGTTATCAAATCATAGATGTTAACAAGATATATTAATATGTGATAAATATTAATAATGTGAGCAGCAAAGTAATATTTGTTTTTTGTAATTAAAATCAATGATGTATTGAATATTTATAATTATGATATTGAATATTTTATCTTAAACAGATTATATTTGAACTGCAATCGTATTCAGAAGAAGCATGGTGACAAAATATTTATTTGAGAAAATTATAGAATTACAATAAATTATAATAAATTTTTACCAAGAATGTATCTATATAAAATATATTATTGCACCTGTAAGTTTAGTAAATTTCTTTTTTATTCTTTTTTCAAAGAATATATATGTTTTCATTGAATATTTTCAATGAGAGCTCTTCAATTATTCTATATTGTGCTTCTGATCTTATATAATTTTCAATTTTTAAATTATCTTATATATTTCTTATCAAAGAATGTAAATATAGCAAAGTTTATTGACATGTGTAATTAATATCATTGTAAGGAGATGATGAATCAAATGAAATTTGATCAATGCTCGCTAGGTCGATTTCTATTGAAAGGTTGAATGAATTTAGAATAGGACTTGATTAGAATCAGCACTTTGATCTCAACTATTGTTCCATCAAGACGTTACTTCCGCATGCTACCAATGTTGAGGATTATGTTTCGTGAATACAATAATTAATTCTCTATATTATTCGCGTGAATGCTTTGCTTCAGACAACAAAACGAAACCATTCCCTAACTACATATACTAACTATACATACCGTTACTTGAGAGCGTTATTTGATTACTAACTTTTATTCCTTCTACGTATTCGTCTTTCTGTGTAATGAAGTGCAATTTTCTCATAACTTGTTTCTAAACTTATTAAAAACTTCATTTATCCGAATTTTCTTAATCTTCATATATGAAAATTTATAACAAATAAATTCTATTTATAATTTATTTATTATTATATATCCATATGATTTATATGATCAATTTTTACGATTATACCTTAGAATATAACTTACAAGATTATGAAAATGTCGAGAAAAATGTCTGGTAATAATTATCGAAATGCAATATAAATACCTATTAATATTTCCACTTATTTACTGTTTATTAAAATCCATCCATAAATTTTAAGAAAAATAGAACTAAAAATAAATCGACTTAAAAATTCAAAATTTATGTAAAAAGATACTTATACATATTCTTTAAAGAAAAAAGAAACGTTCTTATCTTTTTGCAAATTATCAAGATTTAATATTATTATTCCAATTTATCTCATCAAATTTATTTCACCAAATATCGAATCAAAATAATTTAACAAGCCTCTTTTCAATAAAATTCTCACATAAATATTTTCGATTAATCCCATTTTCTCGATATCCAAATCGTACAAACCTAAATCTTCTCCAATATAAATTATTTGTTTTCAAAAAAAATTAAATTACAATCATATCCACCTTTCCGTCCTAGAAAGGTTCCTGATTTCGTCATTTTTCTCTTTATAAATCACCCATGTAACATTCAACGATAAAATCAATATTCAAATTTCGCGCCAATCCTGCACGGAAGATTCAAAGTAGCAACCGCGTCGCGCTTTTCCCGCCGCGGCGACGAGGCGGCGTTTCAGTCCCACAAAGAGCGTATAAACGCTTGTGGAGGCCTTCGACTGGTGGCGGTGGTATGTGAAAGGAGAGTCGGCAGATATTTCCTTCTAGCACGCGCGAGAAGGAGGGAAACGTTTCGAAAGAGGGAGATAAGGCGAGGCGGTCGCGCGACCGAACGGAGCGAGAACCTCGGAGGAGACGTGGACGAGGATAGAGTCGCTTTCGGGTCGTGGAAGAGGGAACAAAACGAGTCGAGAGGAGCAGCTAGAAAAGAGGTGGGAGGGGGGGTGAACGGGGTGGTTGATCTGTGTATATGCGTGTATACGCCGGGCCGCGGTGGAGGGAGGAGGGAGGAGAGGGTAAATTTATCTGTTGGCGCCGCGCTGCCGAGAGGAGATCCACACTCTCGTCCACGATTTTACTGTTTCCAGCCGCGCCGTTACACGAAACTTTTAGTCCTATCGGCCCGTTAGAATTTTCGTGCGAGATGGGAAATGTCGGCGGACCTCGTTGCCGAGCGTCATCACGTTTCTTCTAACAGGTTGCTGGCGCGTCCCTTGTTGCGCATTGCCCTGTTATTTATTTATTTATTTATTTGATATTGCAATTTTTTAATATTATATAATAGATGTAGAAAGGAAAGATTAGAACATTGGACGAGAGATAATATTTTTAATTGTATAAAGGAATACTTTCTAAAGTTTTTTGGTTGCTATGCAGAAATTAATCGTTGTAACTATATCGTAAAAAATTTGTATAATTATTTTGAAATTATAATTATGAAGTTCTATGATCAATTTCTTTATAAAAATAAAAACAAGATGAGAAATAAAAATATGCAGTAAAAAATTGTCTATATAACAAAATTTAAATGTTATAAAATATAATTTTGAAAATAATTTCTCTCGGAAACAAATATTTACTTTCGCATGATGTCTTCATTGAACGAAAAATTTCATTGAATATAAGCGAAAAATATTCTAGAAATATATGTGTACGCGAGAAAGAGGCGTATTTCTATAAGTTTTCGAAAAATACAAAGTGTGAAGCACTTTGTTTCGAATATAACTGAATGATAAATAAAAACTGCATTGCATGATATTTCAGTAACAAAAGAGGAGAAATATTTTAGCTAGTTAAGTCAGTTGTCCTGTGATATGTAATTCTATAATAAAAATGTAAAATTTTACAAAGCAGCGTCTGTGCCCTACCACTTTTATATATTAAAGTGAAAAGAGTACATGCGGTAATCTGAAACAAATTGCAAAAGGCGGCGCACAAAATTTGCATGATATACATTTCTCAAACAAAAGCTTTCAACTTAGTAGTAACAAAAATTGGATTAAATGAAATGTTTTAATATAGTCCGCGACGTACTGTATGTGTACAAATTAATTCTAACTCTATATACGATTATTCAACTATGATTTGAAAACCTATTTAAATTCTGAAAAATGATTTTAATTTTTATTTTTTATTGATAATAATTTATTATTCGTTTCTTATTAACTTATTCTTATTTATTTCTTATCATTAGTTTAAACATATTACAACATGTTATAATATAATTAATTATAAATGTAATTGTTATCGATTATTCTATAATATTTTGAAATTGTTAATATTTTATATTTAAAAAAAAATATAATTTATATTTGCTTTCTAATGATAAAATTTACATTTTGTTAATTACATCGAAACTTCGCAGTTGTCCATCAACCATCGAAAATTTCGATTAAGCCTGATATTATAATACAACCAAAACGTCAATCACCGATTTATCCAAATATAATATAACATAGCAATCCCACGATCGAATAAACAAATCCAATAATTAACATGAAGCCAAATGCTCACAGAATCAAAATGAATTCCAAATATCTCGTGAATAAAAAAAGAATTGTAAAATTACTTATCATTTAATAAGAAAAAGAATTAAATTATTTATTATATATCATTGAAATTATCTCAATGCTTACAATAAGTTAATGGAAAAATATATATAATATAATAATATGGAAAGTAATTTTATTTTTTTTTATTAAAAAAAGATATTTTGTTACAATATCTTATATTTATTGCATATATTTTATAAAAACTATAATATTTGAATCCTTTATTATATTACCATTTGTGTAGAATTTAAAAAATTGTCTATCTAAAGAAATAAATAAAGATATTTTCAGAAATTGAATAATATAAATTCAAAAAATATTGAATACACGTTCATATGATTCATACTTCCTCTTTGTATAGTTACATTACATTATGTATCACCATTTAAAATATATGAAGTATTATAAAATATATTAAATATAAATATAATTTTATAATATTTGAATTCTAAATTTCAATTGAATTTTAAGAATATTTAATTCACAGCAAAAATTTGATACAAATTGTAGAATTTTAATAATTTTATAATAAATATCTCTATAATAAATCAACAAAATACACAATTTAAAATACACAACTGTAATATCCAAGAAAATATTATTCAATAATAATATTTCTTTTTCACACTATGATTTATAAATCACGATTTATATAGATGTACGCTTATGGAAGCGTTCAGACATTCGATTCTCGTGAGATTTAGAATTGCAATTCCATTTTTGCATATTCTTTATTAATCTGTCGATCTGTCTCGATTAATTAGCCAGTGACTTTCTTCGAAATGAGATAGTAGATGAAGTAGAAATAAATGATAATATTCGCATAATAGCTATAGAATCGTTCATTCGCAATTCAAACAATTATAGTATTACGAAATTAAATACTGAATCGTGATTACTCTTTCACATGATGATTCGTGAATCACGATTCATGTGCTGTATCTGAGATTCCTATGTATTTAATTTCATATTACTATCTTCCTTGTTCCTTATTGTAAATAAATTTTGTAACTATCGCTATCATTTATTCCTATATTCCAGCTTCGATTCGAAGAAAGTTACTAATAAAAATAAATATCCAAAAATTGAAATTGAAATCTAAATCTCACCGATAATGTGTACAAATTGATATCCATTATGCGTAAATCGCGATTTATCGAATCGTCGTGTGAAAGAGAGGTTCCAATACTAATCGGTGATAAGCGTTCCACACGTTTTGCTCGTGTGAAAAGTTTCGGCGTGACTACGATGCGCTGATACAATAACTACGATAATTTCATGTGAATTATAACAGGATGCAATACGGCATTAAGTTATTATATTTAGGAGTGCAAATGAATAGGCATGGCATAAACGGTTCCGGTTGCATTGCCGATTTTTCTGGCGCCAGAATCTTCTCATTGCTCCCATCATTCCCAGAATCAATATCGTTGATTTACTCGACACACGTGTACAAAAATTTTCGAATCGAACATTTTATTCGCAACTTCGTTCAACTGTGATGATACTGTGCGCAGTGGATTTTTTTTTTATCAATTATGAAGAAGAAAATCATCGAGATCGATTGCTTACAACGTTCGTACGGATAATTCATTTCCCTACAGATGTCGGGATGAACGAGATTGGTTATTGTTTTCGAATCTTGCCATTTTCCTGCTCGAACGGCTCGAATTGCTCGAGTAGCTACACACGGGAATGCATGCATGCGTGCGTAAATACGGAGAGCTCGTGTATACTCCGGAGGCCGTGTGCACGCCGAGCAAATCGGCGAGGCAACGGTTGAGACGCACGCGAACGGGGGACGAGCGTGTTCTCCGTGTAGCGGTAGGCAATGAGGCAGCTGAAGGAGAAAGAAAGAGAATCGACAGAAGCGTGGTACCGAAGGACAGACTCATTGAGATGGAAGGCAATTTACCGACTATCGGAGAGAGATGATGGTATGCCACGCGACTGACGAGGAAAACGCGAAGAGCTCGATAGAGGAAGAAAGAAGAAAAAGGAGAAACTTTTAGCGTGCTCTTAGGATTTTCTTTTTCTTTATGGAATGGATAAATCTTTTGACTTTTTCAAAATTTTTCTAGAAATTTTCTTTATTCTCGCGAATTATCACACGTGAAAAATTAACCGTAAATACTCTTTTAAAAATATTACAGATGAAATTGATCTAATAGCGAAGTACTTGGAAGATATAATTGTGTCAAGGCTTATATGTATCGCTATTAATTGGTATATTTTATATATATATAAGGAAACAAGATAGAAGAAAATATCATATAAACATGTTTTGTATATGTTTAAATAATTTATTACGCGATAAACGATTACTTCATTTCTATTTATATCTTATTCATCTTATTCATATCTTAATGATATGGATAATATGAATAAATAAATAAAAGCAAATCTATCTATAATTTTATTGTTCAACATGTTTATCTTATGAAATTAATTATTTTAAAATTGAAGAGGAAAAAATTCTATTCTAGATTCTTCTGCATGATCTTGTCATCTTTATTATTTTTTGAGGTTAACCTTGTTATACCCGTAGGCTGCGCGTTGTACGCTTATATCCTGAACGAAAGAACGTTATCTGCGCAACTGCGCATGCGGCTTGTTGCTTTCCCCACCCTCTGTCTACTTCTTTCGCGTCTCCTTCGAATGCCGTTTAATTCTTTTCTCATCGATCCCTTTCTTTTCCTTTTTTTTATAGATTTTTTTTAAGCTTTTATCATACGTCTGGATGTCAATCTATCGTACGATTTCACAAAACGATCGCACGATTTTTTTCTCCCCATAGAGAAAGAACGGTATTGCAGTTTGACTAACGTTTTTATTCTGCGGAACGAGTTAATTGAAAGGAACGAAACAATTACTCGGGTGAAGCTTATCCTTCGATCGCGCCTTTAGTTTAAATACGAATCAATTCACGATTTAGATATATATACCCAATCCTATGGTTAATTTCGTTTCAAATCTGTTCGAAAATTGTATAATCTAAACTTATGTGAGAACTTTTTTAACTCTTTTCTTCTTTCTTCTATTTATTGTTTGTTCTTCGTTTCATTTATTGGAATAACTTTCTCTCCATGATTTTTAAAGAACTCTAAAGAAATTCTTGAAATAATAAATTAAATAACAAATATATTAGATTTTTAAAATTAAATTTCAATCAGATTAATTGAAGTTTGATTTAGATTTAATAAAACTTATATTATTTGAATGGTTTAAAACTATTCGTTGGAATGAAGCATAACTAGGAAACAAGTGGCGCTAGTGGTAGCATAAACAAGGTCAGAAAGTTCCATGGAACTGCATATGCGGCCTGCGTGTAGCGGCGCAATAGCCATCGAAGAGCGGATCGGTCGCTGTGGTACCGCGCGTTATTCCCTCTCGCACTTTGTACTCGTTAAGGTCGCCGGTGCATTGGTCAGGGGCAAAGGCATAACTAAGCGGCTCTACGTGATCCTCGGCCTGGTGGCTGCGTGTGCACGCGCGCCACGAAGCGAAGTTTACAGTTAGCCACTTTAAAAACACACTGGCTGGTCTTCGGAGCGAGGAAGAGAGGTGGGGAGAGAGAGCACGCCGTCCGAGCGGATGGAACGTGGCGGCGCGGGAGAAGAGAAAGAAAAGCTGCGACGCGCGATCGCTGTATGGCCGGCGGTGGGGGAAGGACAGCAGAGGAAAGAAAAGGAGGAAGGGAAAAAACGACGAAGACGCGAGAGAAACGCGCAATCATCGCCGGAATGGAAGGGAGCGGGGGTTGAGGCGCAGCAACAACGGTGGTGGTAACAGAAAGGAAGGAGTTGGCGTGGCGGGGGAGGAAAAAGTCGGCGTGGTGAAGGGAGAGAGAAGAGAGACACACGGACTCTATAACGAGACAAGGTTGGGAGGTCATCGGTTGTTTGGTGGGACGGAGACGGCCGACACTGGCATCAGGCCATGAGAAAGAAGGCTCCCAGGCATACTACTCGCCTCTTCCCTCGCTCCCCCCTCCCCTCTCATTGCTTCGTGGGAGCAAGTGAGACGTGAGAAATGTACGCGAGAGACACTCTCTTGCACAGTGATTCCGTGAGCACGCTGGGGAAGAGAAGGCGCGCGCGTGCATATAGATATGAGAAGAGAGGAATGGAGACGAGGGATGGGAAAGAGACGGCGGTATACGAGAGGTAACGAGAGAGAGGGAGAGGAACGTTCGGTGTACGGTGAGAAAAAGCAAAAGAACCAAAGATGCTTGGCTGGTTGGCTTGGCTGTTTCTCCTCTCCGCCGGTTCTTTCTCTCCTTCTCGATTTTGCCCGCTCGTCCGTTCGCGTCGGTTCGCGCGCGGCTTTTATCGGCTCCCTCCAGCTCGCCTCGGCGAGCGTTTGCATGACAAAGACGGGAAAAAGGCCATCGAGAGGAGGCGGCGAGACTACGGCGCAACGCGCCAACGTCGGTTCTCCGCGCGAAGGACGATCGTAACGCCGCATACTGGGAAGATTCTGAAATTCTCCGCCGATAGGGAGCCCTCGAGAATATGAGCGCTGGAAATAGCGTCTCCGTTTCTCGAAACGACAATTCTCCGTCTGACGAGCGTTATATATTGTTATTTCATATGGGACCGAGATTATTATTCGAACACCACTGCAGGGCGTAGCCAGGTTCGTTAAATTCCAGAAGAAGGTGCAGCTTGATCGGTGTACAGAATGAAAATGGCGGGGGGAGGGGGCCGGTTATTCCAACAGGTAAATGGTTTAACGATTTATGAATATAATCGTGTTGGAATGCAACTTGGATCTTGCAATTGTGGAAAAAAAAAAGAAAGATTTTTATTATATCTCTTATATTTTTGCACAAGTTAACAAGCAAATATAAGAAACATCAGATATTGCTCCAGAATTCTGTGAAATCTTTTCTTTTCCAATTATTCTGACTTAGTTACCAAACTTGTCTAATTACTAATTTCACGAAACTGAATTTTCTCCTAAACAGTTGACTATTAAATCGATCGTGCATCCTCTTTCTTTTCCCTCCTGTCAAACTTTTCAAATATCTTCGGGACTTCTTGGACTTCGAACATCTCTCATCGAACATTTTCTTGTGTGTGTCGTAACAGAGAGAAGGTTGGTGAGCATCGAAGAAGAAGGACCGGTTCCAAAGGATGCTCTTTCGTCCTTCGCAGTTGCTGTGCTCACTCGTTCTTCTCCTTCTGCTTCTTCCTCCACCACCTTTTCTTCATCATTGCCCTCTATCCTCGCGATTCTCCTTTTTCCTTCTCCAATCCTCATCTTCTTCTTCTTCTTCTTCTTCTTCTTCTTCGTCGTCGTTGTCCTTTGCCTCGTCGTCCTCTCCGCACGCACGATGCTCAACTAACAGCTTCGTCCCTCTTCCTTCCCATCCCCCCTCCCTCGATCTTCGTCTTGATAATTTATTTTTAATAAAAGAGCAGCGCCATCTTCGCGTCGAGAAAGTGCCATGGGAAACTCACCGTGCCGGTTCGTTTGCCGAGCACTCCCCTTCTCGAAAGGGGATCCTTTTCACGGACGATCGATTCCTCTAGCTATTCCTCCGAGCTGCCACGAGGCATACCCGCCACGAGCTTCTCCCATCATTTTCTTCTTCGTCGTGCAAGGTCCCGACCTTGCAAACCGCATCAAGAAGTCCTCAGGCTGGCATACCACGATCATTACGAGCCGCTATCGGCTAACAGAGAGAAACGATCCTCGAGGGCTCGAATCGATACACGGCGGTACGAAGTGCCCCCGTAAAAAGGAACGAGTCCACTCGTTTTCTTCGTGATCCAACTGCTCGTGGCAGGTTGGATGGCAGACCTCGGTAGCCGCTTTGAATCCGCGCAAATGAGCGGGATTGATGATGGAAAGCACGCTACTGGTAAACGAACCGTTCGACTAACTGCTTACACGTGAGCTGGGACGAAACGTTGATAGGAATTTGTCGGAGAGGTTAATCCTTTAAAGCATATATATGAATATACGCTATATTTGTTGAGTTATCTTAACATTGTGATATAGATTTCGTGGATGAAATGAAATATAGCGACAAAATTTTTGTTTTATTTATTATTGGCAACAGTGGATAAAAGTTACTTTTTAATATGTCCAACGTGTATTTAATTTTAATTCTTGATTTTAGTAGACAGTGTACTTTTTGTAAAAATAATTTTGGGTAAAAAAATTCGGATTAGATACGAAATAGGTTAAAAAAAAATATTATTTCAGAAACCTAATTTGCATATGTATATTGCGAACCTTATTTTACATATTCATTTTATAATACCACTAAATTTGTAATATAATAAAAAATATTTTAATTACAATAGATATAGTAAAGATGATGAACATGGACAATTATGATGAACCGAAGAATATTTTTAGATTTTTGAATAATTTATTTATTTACTAATTTATTAATTATAGCAATATACTGTTTGTCATTACAATTGAATATTGGTTAATTATTTCTAATAGCATATTTTAGAACAACTTTTTTTCAATATAGGATATTATAAGAAAAATATCATTTTCATTTTAAAAATTAATCTTGGAATGACACATTGAAGTTATTATAAAGTTATTATAATTCTTTAATAATCAGAAATAAATTATTAAAATATATTTATAAAAGAAAATGTAAATATCGATTCAAATACGATACTTTTCTTCACGTGCTATTAAATATTTTCAATTTCTATTTTAACTTTAAACAATTTCAATCTATTGTAATTATTAAAGAATTTCTAATTATTAAAGTTTATCAAGGCTTGTAAAGAACGTAACAGTGAGTAAAGAACGAGCAGACAGAGAATGAAAATTGTTTGTAACTGCTGTAATTGATAAGATAGAAAACACGTTAACAAACGGTATTAATATTGATGACTATGTATGCGTTGGTGGATGCTCGTGCATGTGAATCGACATATATGTGTACTCGCGCGTACGATACACATACACACGCATCTACGTGTCGAATAACAATGGGGTGGCAACGTTATCGATAAATTACCATTACCGTTAGTGCCACTGTTGGTTACGTTATCATGTAGCATCTCTATTCGCGAATGATGTGCTGTACTGATAGTCTATTTAGCTTCCTCACATGACGAGAACAACACTACTATAGGTATAGATGTGCACATCAAGCTATTTATTTTACGTTCCTTCTTATTTTCTGTCTTCTTTTATTTTAATAACAGAAGTCTCATTAAATATTAATTTGATTGTGTTTATCGCATTAAATAATACAAGAATAAAATAATTAAAAGAATTATAATGAAAGTTAAGTTAGAATGTTAGTAGATAAAGGATTTTAACATAATATTAATTAAGATTTAAGGTGTAAAATAAATTATTCGAATAAAAGTGGAAACTTTAAATATTAATTTCAATCATTTTTGTTACACTAATGAAAAATAAAAAATGTTAGCAGATAATAGGAGAATAAAAATTAAGGAAATATAGACCCAAGTATGGATATTGTATCTAAGTAGAAATTAAAAAATATTAGTGGATAATATGGATCCAAGCATGGGTATTGTATTTAATGAAAAGTAAGGGTAAAAGGTATATTAGTGGATAAAGAATTTTAATAGAATATTTTCTGCTTGAATTAAATTATTTACATTTTATTACAAAAAAATTAGAAATTATATTTGATGGAAATAAAGAATTTTACAATTAGATTATAAATCTGAAAATAAAGAAATGACATTATTGTTGAAAGCAATTCATAAAAGATTGATTTAAAAATTCAATTGTTGATTGAAAGATCTTTATTTTAATTTGCATTCTTTATTTAGTATTTATTTGGTTCTCGAGAAAATATATTGTTAATATATTTATACTTGCTGCTTAATATTACATATATTTTTTTTTTTTTCTTATTATTTTTTAGATTATATATTCGTTTTATTTACGTATCTGTTACAGATCGTGGAAATAAATGAACTAATTATGGGAAATTACGATTCTTATAATGAATCGTATGTGTAAACGATATAAATAATGAATATCCATGAGTCATATTCAAGATATATTTATTTATTTAGCTAAATATATTATAGATTCTCTATTATGAAGCATATAAATGAATAATATATAAACATGTAGCCTCGTTCACCTTTTTTCATCTGAAAATTAAAAGAATAAATATCCGATGATTTTTCTCATTTTATCTGTAACTCGATTCTGAATTAATTTTAAAATATTTCTCTTTCATAATTTATATTTCTTTATTAATTTATCAAGATTTAATAATGTGAATTTTATATTATTATATTCCTTGAAAGGAATAACTTCTTTTCTTTTATACACGCGATTCTAATATAAATAATAATCAATATAATATAAATAATAAATCTTACAAAAGTTTAAACTCTATTTTTTTTCATTCTTTCATTTTTTGATCAATTCATATATTATAAATAAATCTTTTTATAAAATATAACATGAAATAAGAACAAACGTACAAAATATGTAAATAAAATCGTAAAAAAAAAAAAAACAAATGATCACAAAAAGATACAAGTAAAATCGTTGGAACAATAAATTAATTCACTCCTAGATTGACAAAAGTTAGATCTCATTACATTTTCAATATAAAATCAGCACCTTTGTTAAATTTATTTTCACTACATGGTTCTGATAACGTATCAATATATAAAGATTGATAATATCAGACAATAAACATCCCTTCCTCGATTCTCTGCATAATGAATGAAACGAGCTTTGTTTCTCTTCCTTTAGCAAACTCTATTCGAATATAATAAATGAGCGTGTCGCGCGAGCAGGTTTTCAAGCACGAAGCATTGATGGAAATTTAATATGATGAAAAAGACACTTGAGGAGGATTTTAATATTGCCAATCTGTCAGAAACAAAGCGACACGATTCTCTTGCGTCACCGCATGATTAATAATTTATTATTTGTCCACCAGTAGGTCGTTTAGTGCACCACTGACTTTACATATTTAATTTTAAAAGAATTTTGTTTTGAAAGATTATTTAAAAATATATTGGAACGAGTCAGTCCTACAATATCATTGAATCCATTTTGAAAAAATTTTTTTTAAAGTTCTAAGCTAGTGTTTTTCAATCCTTTTAATTACTTTTTGAATTATTGAACAGAATTATTTTATTTTGGAAGGTAGAACTTATGAATAATATTAATAATATATATTGGTTATTATTTTAAATATATTTACAATAAATTTTAACAAGTTAAGTTTTTATAATAAATATAAATAAATTTGAAGATATATACATATATTGAAGATCGAATACAGAAAAATAGTGATGATTTATTGTCGATTTTTTATTCTTACTAAATGAAATTGCTAGAATATGTAACTATTATATCATGAAATTTGAAATTTTCAAGTATAGGGAATTCTTTTATTTTTATTATTTTATAAAGTTCGAGAAAGAAAGATGGAAAGAAGTATAAATTTTTTATAGGCATTTCTGATGTCAATCTTATTGCATCTTTAACAAATGTATTGCATAACAATTTGAGGTTGCTTGTTTCTAGTAAGTCATGTTAAATGCAAATAATAATAATATGAAGCGTTTTTTATTTTTATAATATATACAAAGAGATAAACTATTAATACGATGCCTATTTTAAAATGAAAAATAGATTTTTATGATAATATAAGTGAAATATATTATTTTAAAAATTAAAATTAGATTTACCTAAACTATCTAACATTAATACTTCATAATAATTATAAAAGCAATTTATGATTCTGCTTATTATTCTTCCCTATCATATTATTACTTTCATTTCATACTACAAATTTCATGCTATTGAACCGTATAATTTAAATTACAATTAAACATATATATTTGGCTAATGATTTTTCATTATCTTTCATTTCGTTTTTAAGA
The DNA here is from genome assembly GCF_003254395.2 of Apis mellifera. Classification (NCBI taxonomy): domain Eukaryota; kingdom Metazoa; phylum Arthropoda; class Insecta; order Hymenoptera; family Apidae; genus Apis; species Apis mellifera. The sequence continues at coordinate 2,121,896 of NC_037642.1, read as the reverse complement.
TGTCGTTATATTTTCCAATTTATATTTTATGTCTTTCACTTATTCCTTCAAAATTCATTCATCTTATTTCTAATTATACCATCAATTATTGAACATTCTATATACTAACATTTTAAAAATAATTAAATACTTTCAAATTTTCTTAAACAATCTAACATATTTAATAATAATTACAAAAATAAGTGAATTTTATTACTTACATTATTCTCTACTTTTTATATTATTTTTATATATCTACTAATTATATTATTATCTACAAATTTCATGCTTTATTATTAAATAATATAAATTGATAACTTTCTTTCTTCAATCATGAAGAGTAAAGATTCATGCATATAAAAAATTATATATATCCTTTTTTTCAACGAAACGTTTATCAAAAATATCTATTTTTAATATTTATTTAAGATCTTTAATAATTTTTGCAAGATAAAATTCATTCTAACAGTGTTGGTGACTCTGACTCTAGGATGAAAGTTGCTCTAGCTAACCAGCCAGGCTAGAGCCTGGTCTGGCTACTTTCTAAATTTAGGCGGTGTTGCTTTCACGAGCCGAATTTCTGGACGAAATCACGTAACATCTAGGGGTACACACGGTCATCATTCTCGATACCGTATCGGCCAATAACGTTAATCGAGCCGCGTACAAAAACAGTTCATCAATTTCCCGCTTTTACGCGTTGTAAACGATGTTTCACTGTTAAATCCAGACGACTAACAACGATTTATGTTTGCGTTTAATTGCACTTAACGACTTGTTAGATAAAAAATGAAAAATATTGTCGAAATTCTGATAGTCGACAAGAGCCGTATACATAACGGAATTTTATAGGGAAACGATTTCAATTTTCCAATAGATTTCTTTCCTGAAAACATCCTTTTTTTTTAATCGAAGCATGATTTCGAAAGATACAATCATCCTACACGTCTATACAATATTTCAATATTATCTGTCTCAAACATAATCTTAATAAACAAATTGAAAAATAGAAATATAATTATTAAATCATTAATACAAAAAAATTTAAATAAAAAATTATTAATTAAAGATTTCAATTGTTTTAATCATAGATTCGAGTATAGAAATAAGTAACGATCGTTGAAATCTTATGCAAAACAGTTTCAATATCGATAAAATAAAATTTTCAACGTAGAATTATAGAAATTCGTTTCTCTGAACGTTCCTCAACTTTCGATCGTGACCGGACGCTTCCTCGAAACCGCCCTAAAAAAAAGATGGCGGTAACGGGACCGGTAGTAGACGTTCACTCCAAAGCAAAGTCGAACATCGTTGTTATTAGACGTTTAGACTTGCTACGTTAACAATTGCAGTCTATGAAATATTCTCGGCGCAATACGAGCCCGACTGAAATTAAACTCGACGAGAAATAGTTGGAATCGTATGGTACACCACGTATATATATATATATATGTAGATTGAAGAGCATGTGATTCACTATATGAGTCAAGCCTGCAGGAGAAGGCGCGCCTGAACCGCGCGCGTTTTCTAACTGGCCACTTCGAACGCAACTTAAAAGAATCGGAAGGGGTTCTGACCGAGATCGGTGTTCTGGAATCTCGATTTCTCGGTGCAGTTATACCTGCTCGTAGTATTTGTTATCACGTGTACACGGCGCAGAGATAAGTTGGATAATTAGGATGGTTTTCTTGACGATTTGCGAGGAGAAAAGTTATGTTATCGGGAAGTAAGTTGTGTGTTATGACTTTTCGTTTAGTTATTTTTCTATTTTATTTTATTATTTTCTTCCTTTCTTAGTGAGATCGATTCAAGCCTTTGTGAAGAGATTATTTTGTAGTACAATGTACAGTTAGAACTATCCGGAATATTATCATACTTCTAGAATCTAATGAATGGTTTTTCATTACGCGTTCTACTTTCTTTTTAAATAATTAAGATGTCGTTATAATGAAATAGTAAATATATTGGACAAGTGAAGAAAGAACATTTATCAAAATTTAATACGATAAATTTAATTTGAAATTATTCCTGATGAATTAAATTTTCTGTTGAAAATAAATAATCTTTTTCTTATTAAAAAAAACAACAATATACGTAAAATGATTAATACGTTTAATAGAATATATGGGAAAAAGGATATGATATATGTAAAAATTGTTAAAATTATTAAAATCAAATATCTTTATTCGAGATGAATCTTTAAAAAGTATTTAAGTTGTTCGTCAAAAAGAGTCCATTTGTTATTTCAATAAATTAAATACATTACTACGCTTATAGAAACTATTAAAATTTCAATATAATTAAAATTTCAATACACGATCTTCCCAGAGTAATCCAATCAAAATTCACTTACTGCTAATGCTCAAACAATATGAATTTCTTAATCTCCATAAATTAACCATTTTAGTTCCCATGTCAAGGCATCGGGGAATCATCAAGGCGAGCATACAGGAAACAAATCTTATCGACGTGTCGTATCTTATTTCACGAGATTCGTTCCATCTTATCGCATTTATCGGCTATACAAATCTGTTAATTCCGCGCGTGGAATGCCTTCGTATCATCCCCCTCGCGACCACCTCGGCTCAGAATCGGTGATTCACTCTGACTCAGCGGTTCGTTTCGTCGTATTTAATGTCCTGGAAGCGGAGAATCATGCGCGGCAAAAGTACGAATATACGCCGCGGGTTGGTCAGCCACGATATTCCTCCGCGTCATGGAGCAAAACTTCCGCGAACTTGTACGGCTATTCGACGTCTAAATAAACCTAAGAATGGGAAATCTGCTCGATACAGATTGGCGCAAGAGCGAGGAAAGAAAACGGGAACGAGTCGATGTTCCCCTTTGTTCTTGGCAAAGATTTTTCACCCGAACAGACGACGGTGTTGCGTAACACGGATCATTGGAGACCGAAGCGACGCCATTCTACTTATACGATTTTAGTCTCGAGGAAAAAAATTGGAACCTGGAAGAAATTGTACGATAAAAAGGAAAATTTGAAACGATATTGAGAAAATATTGGGAAAAATTGAATATTTTCATGAGCAGATATTATTCTAATCGTTTGAAATATTAGAATTTCTGATTTTATTGTCAACGAGATATGAAGCTTTATTATAAGAATAAGATTACATTTGAAATAAAGTTTAGTCTATCATTTCTATAAATAAATTATCTATTGCGTTCTATATTTAATATTAAATCATGGTTAAATATTATTTATTATTTCATCATTTAAAGATAAATATAAAAATAAATTTAAAGATAAATTTTCTTTTAATAATTGAAATATAATAAGAATGAGAAATGATTATCTCTTATTTTTTATTCTTTAGATACTGAAAGTAGATTTTTGTAAAGAGTGTTTGAATAAAATAGATTGAAATTTTAAAGGATAATAATTCTAGAGTTAGAAACAAGTACAAAAATTGATATGTAAAAATATTTGCTGAAGTTTATTTTTCAAATTATATGCAATTTAATTTTGAAAAAAGATTGATACAGAAGAAAAGATTGAAAAGTAGAAAACTAAAAAAAGATTCTTTTTTGTTTTTTGTCGATCTTTATTCATGAATACTATCTTTACATGTGATGATTAATCTGTATTTTTTGAAATGATTGATTAATTTTGTATTCATGCAATCAGAGATTCTAACTAATAATTTTAATTATTTTCTAATAATAATACATCATATACGTTCATCTTATTTTTCTTATTAGAAATAATAATAAAAATAAAATTACATTTTGAATATTTTTCTTAAATCAACAAAAATATCACGTATTTAGTCAGTATTTCTGCTCCCTCATACTAGCTCGCGTGATACGTACAAGTAAGCGTCCACCTCTCGAATATTTTATAGTCAAAGACCTAACGATATCTTTCTAACCCCATTGAGCATACAAGTATTACTTTCGTGCCACATTTTGCCTAACACAATTCCTCAAAATCCATCGGAGTAAAGTTTTCTCCGAACCATATCGCGAAAATGCGTATAATCCATAAAGGCGATACATTAATAATACGAAAACCTTCTCTCTGGAGGAGATCCTCCATGGCCACGATCGAACTGTTTTCGCGGTGGCCGCCAACTGGATGAAATATACATCGAGGTCGGTCGATCGTCGGTTGGCCGGCCGAACTTTTCGAAAATCGTTCGCCACGAACATGTTGGAAAAACTGTTCTTCTTTTGCTTTCGATTATTGTCGCGATTAGGGTGAGAAAAAGCGGCTAAAAGAGGATATATCGCGTTATAGAACGTGATGATGGAAAAGTAGAAAGGAAGAGCAAGGGGGGAAGGAGAGGGAGAGGGAGAGTAGGAAGAGAGAAAGGGAATAAAAGAGAAAAGAAAAAGGAGAAGGAGACAGGCAGCGGAGGAGTGAGGAGAGAAAGGGGAGGAAGAGGTGGAGCTTGGTACGAGGACGTTGGAGAACGGCAGTTAGATATAGTTGGTGGCGTCGCCGTCGGACGTCCTCGGGCGACGGCGCCACCGTCGTCCTCGTGCAGGCGTCTCTCGGCTTAAAGTAGGTTAGGTCGATGAGACCACGACGATGCCGCCACCGCGGTTTCTGCGCAGCGGTCTCGATTCCTCGCCTGCTCCCTGCACCCGTCTTCCTTCCTCCTAGAGCGAACGATGATTCCGCGAATAGTCACTCCAAGTTATCTACGGGCCGCTCATCGATTTTCATAGTTCTTCTCGCCGGCTTCCCGGAAGGAACGTTTTGCAAAAAATCATAAGAAGACTTTACGGCCACGCGTGCATTCGTGGTTAACACGAACGAAGTGTTTATAATTAGATCTCAGTAACGATAAATTCGATTCTGATTCGAGATATATTTTTGAAGAAATTGTTCATTTTAAGAAATATATATTCTTATGAAAGGATTTTTATTAAAATATCGAAGAGATTGTACAGAATATATTTTCAAATATATTATGTTTTAAAGGAATTCGTATAAATTGAACGAAATTTGAATGATAATTCAAATTTCATATAATTAGATAATCACGTGTAATGTAGATTATATAAATGAAGTTCTAGATATCAAATAAATATTAAGATATATACTGATAATTAAGAAGATATTGATTAAAAGTTAAAGATTTTTCTTTCATTTTGATGGAATGTATGAAAAAGAGAGATCGAAGAATTCTTATTTTTTATTGATGAATTATATAGAATTATATAACAACATAGGAATTTTTAAATCATAAAACAGTATATTATATTAAAGTTAAAATATGTATAAGTATCGAATAAAATTTCTTAAATGATTAATGATTCGGTGATTACTTTCTTCTCTTAGAAATCAGAATACCACTCTTGAAACGTTTTTGTGCTGTATAAAAAAATTCTCGAAAATAAAATTATATTGGAGAATTTTATAAAAATTAATTCGCAAATAAGAATGACTAACAAAAAATTAGATAAAATTAAACTTTTTATTTTACTTAAAGTAATTAGAATTTTTCGGATAATTACTGATCGATCCGATGGATCGATCGATCTTTTATCTATTTTCCTTGGATAATTTCTTATTCGCAGAATCACATCTCATAGTGCGCACTGCCAGGATTTTAGCGCATTTTAATATTTGATCAGAAACGACGGAAATTGGCGAAACGAAATTGGATAGTTTTCGAGTAGTTTCCCAGGCGAATCGTCAATAATAGTTAGTTCGAGTTACAAGCTTATTGGTTTTTCTATTTCGCTTCTATTTGCTTCGTTTTGCACGCTTCAAAGTCTGTTGAGGATCGCGATATTATCTTTTTATTGGTCTTTCCAAAGACTTTACGCATTTTTATATAAGTTATTTTAATTATTTTTTTTTAATAATAAATAATTTATCCATAAAAGAATTTATTTAATTACAAATGTTTATAATATTTAAAAAAAAAATATTCATATATAAATTCGTGATATCTAGACTAGTTTTACCAGTTATCTTAGAATACTAATGATTGCATGTATAGTCACTTATAACGCTACAGAATCGATTTTCCTTTTCTCGCCATCTAGTTCCTGTTCGTTCGAGAAAGGACGATATAAAAATAGCTTCGATATTCTCTTATTTATTTGATTAACAATTTCCATTGCATTATAATTCAATAATTATTAATTAAAAAACGATATATTTATCCAAATTCATCGAAGCTTTTTCAATGTTTGAGAATTTGCTTTCAAATTTCCCGCCAACAATATCGTTATCATATTAATTTGCGAGCAAACTTTTTTTTTTTTTATTCTTGTCGATCATATTGCATACGATAAATATTTTCCAAATAATTATACTCACTGTGTAATAAAAAACCGCCATCAGAGCTTGAAGAAGCAAGCATATCGTTCGAATGTAAAAGTGAAGGTTATCATGTAGGCCACGTGACGTCATATCGCGGTCTTTTAATAAAATGGCCGCCGTCGGAGCTCGACATCAGGTCATCGTTTAACAGAAAAATTTTTCATGATCGCGTTCTATCGCATGGCTTGGCCAATTCTACGAGCTATCGTCTATCAAATATTAATAAATCACATATATATATATTATAATAACTATTATATCAATATATAAATTTCTAACGTTGTAGATTTTTCGGTTTCATAAATGTGAAATATACAAAGATAATAATTATTGTCCATCGAAATAAATCCCGTGACTTATAATAATTGACTTTAATGATGGTTAGGTCATTTTTAATCGGAGCATCGAATGTTTCAATGTATAGAGATAAGGCAATGAGACTAAACGAAACGAGTGTATATTCGTGTGGATAAGAATTGACCCAGACGATGTTCCTGGATTAATATAGTTTCGAAAAATATATCATGTACAATTTCATATGTGCAAGCGTGTACAACGAAAAAAACTATTGATAATCCCATGTAAGTAACAACTGAATGATAAATTTGCTATTCCGCGCAGAAACCCTTGCAGATTGTGTATATTAATCGATATTTACCTCGCAGTTTCGATTCTTCCGTTTCTCTTACGACGAGTATATTTATAATATGAGAAAGTTTTCGCGATTTTAAACGCATTGCTAATAAACGTAATAATGAGAGATCCACAGAGTTATACAAGGTGTTTTAATTATACAAAAATATGGTATAACACGTTTCCCGGCAAAACATATATATATATATATCTTCTTTGGTTCTTAAGAATCATCATGTTATGCTCGTGTAAAGAGATTTTTTCTCACAGAAAAAAAAAAAAAAAAAAAAAGGAAAGAAAAAAAACGTGTTAATAATTTTGACTATTCCTTTATATTTGACTTGGGATATTTATGTTATACCTATTGAAGAAAAAAATTAGCAGCTCTTTTTTTTGACTTGAATCATCAGGTCGAAGATCAATTATGATCTAAGACAGAATGATCTAGATGTCAATGATGACGTCCGTCAGAAGAAGTATTTATTGTAAGCTAAATATCAAAATATTTTGCGACATAGAGTATACTTGTTGCAAAATCATCGATAAATGCATAGAAAATATAATATTTTATAGCAAGGTTGCAGCAAAATATAACGTTATTTGTTAAGAGGCAAGATCATGAATGACGTAAGCACATTCGTGCAGAAATATTCATTGTTTAAAGTTCTTGAAACAAGTTCAATCAACTAAACCTAATGGATTTCATTTTATATATATCCTTTAATTCTTTTTTTCATTATAATTAATAGTTTAACCGATAGAAAGTTTTCTAGAACTGCTTTTCCAGAAAATAAATCAAATAGAATTACCAAGGGAATCATATCAATTTTTATTTTCACTTTCCTACCGTAGGAGTAGAGGAAAGAATGAAAGGTCGAGATTCAATTTCGAGATTCTAAGATTCTAGAATTGAACGAAATATAGAAGCAAAATTCTTTTTAGCTATTCACGACTTTTAATAGCGAATAAAACTTAATGTTTGTGCTAATCTGAATTCATGATCGAAAAAGTTTCTTAAGAAATCGAAAAAAATCGTTATTCTCGTTTATTTTACAAATTTTTTCTAATTTAATTTTAAGCAAATAATATTTCTTATTGTGTAAAATATGTAATATTCGGAATAGATTGAAGAAAAATCACAAATATTCTTAATTTTAAAATATCAATAGATTAAAGGAAAAAATTATAATTACAATAAAAGAATTAAAAAATCGACTTTCAGAAAAATTACTCTCTTTTTTTTTACTCTTCGAATCTGAAAAATTAAGAAGTAATCATTTTTTATCACTTGATCTTTTATGCCAGTCTAACTGCTTATAGTTAAAAAGATTCCTTATCTCCTCATTTCCGCTTCTAAACTATCTAACTAAAATTATTCGCACAAGAGAGAGAGAGAGAGAGATCAACACCCTGTTGAAACAATTTTATCTTTTTAGCTTAACATTTTGCAACCGGCCGATGTTGTGTACAATGTTTGAAATGGCTGAAAGAATGTAATAGAGTTAAAAAGTGATTGTATCGTTACGTTATCAAAGAAACGTTTAATTCAATCGTCTAATATTTCCACGAAAAATGGGATTTATCATCGTTTTCCAAAACGAGTGGCAAGGTCTCATTCAGCTCGATCCACTCGACAAATTTACACGGAACCCAATAAAATATCGAGTTATTCAGTTTATCGCGGGCAAATGAATTCCCCGTATATATGGAACTCTCGGAAAAGGGGGTCGTGGGCCGGTATCGAAAACAAATTCCTGAAATGTTTGCGTGAAAGGTGTTTACGTCAAAAATAAATTTTCGTAATATTTGCTCTACGTCTGTATGTATATGTTTGCCCTCCGATTTTTCGCGATCGTTTGTTAACGCGGAATTCTGCGTCCATCTATATGCACTGCGAGAATTCGAATGTAAAAATCTTCAGGGATTTTGGATTTTACTTGGATTTTTAAATTTTCTTTTCCATTATTTAATTATCGATACTTGCTCGCGTGAAAACTCATGAAAAATAAAAATTTGTCATTGCCAATTTCCAAAATATCTTGGAAATTTTCGATCATCTGTTTTATTTTATGATTGTCTTTTCATTTTTTATAAAAGGATGAAAGATTATTTTCCTTTCTTTCTTTTTTTTTTTGCGACATATGGAAAGAATCACAGTGAGTCATATGAAAGTTATTTTCGAGAAATTCATATTTTTTATATTGTTATGATTCTCAACATCATACAATCATTATAGCTTTGTACTTTGAGTGTAATATGTAAAGTTTTCAAAAAATTAACTTAATTAACTTGGATACAATTCGATTAAAAACTCGGTAGGTGTTTATCCCTTTTGAATAATATTTAGAGACGAAATATATGGTTTAATATTTTTTTTTTTTAAATGTGACATTATATAATCACGCTTAATAATAGATAAGAACTGTAAGGTTCCTTCACGGCATTAACAACACAGTGTGCACATTGTCTGTCGGCCCGTACATAATGATCCTGGTCTTAAGACACGTCCAGGTTTGTTTAGAACGGAATAAATAGTCGTTGATGAAGTATTGGTTGAAGAAATATGTGCAAGGAACCCGGCCTGCACGCGGAAGTTCTATTGAAAGCTGTTTCATTAACGCCAACCACGGCTTGATATTATTTATTCTTCGTCCCTGCGCTCTTATCTTTCGATGACGGGGGACTGTCATCGAGCAGAGGCTATGAGAGACATTCATCTTGATACTGTTTGGAAATGCATGTCCGAAAGAATGAAAATATTTAGAGGATCATCTGATTCGAGATAGGATGTGTCAAAAACTTATTTTTCTTTCTTCCTTTTTTTCTTTTTTTTTCTTATTACTTGGCAATTATTTATTTTCTTCTTCTTCTTCTTCTTCTTTTGTTTCTTTGATAAAAGATTTTGAAAACAATTTACATAATAATGTGTTTGAAATTCTCTTAATTTTATAACTTTCTTTCAATCCTTTTTACAATCTATTTTTTTTAATTCATAAAAATCTTTCTATGATGTTTTTTTTTTATAATGAGATAATTACGTAACATCATGATAAAATAGATAAACAGTAGATTATTGGGGAAAAAATGATATGATATATCGCATGATATTTTTGAATACATACTTGCAAATACCTGCGTGGAACAGCAGAATGGTGGATATAGTCTACGTACAAAGATCATATTTTTATTAATATCTGCCAACGTTTATTACGTCTATGCAATGCACATAGTAATCCATGCAATACGCATACAAAGGTCATACTTTTTAATTGCATACCATTTACAAACTGTCACATATTTCGCAATACTTTCACGGATGTTTCTGTTGTAAAATATACAACGCGTTATTTAGACAATATGATTAAAAGATCATCCCTTCTAATATCTTTATTAATCGAACAAATATTCGAAATAATTTGAAATATTATCGAGACGTTTTATTGATAAATAATTCACTTTAAAAAAAAAAAGAAAAAAAAATTCGTTGAAAACACAAAGTCGCTAATTTTTAACAATATTACGTCACAAATATATATCTCTATTTTTTTTTATTATTTATTTTTATTCATTTATTTTATTTTCATATTATGCAATTAGAGAGAAAGAAAATAAAAGTTGCAATCAAGTAAACGTAGTATCGTTTGCTGTTCACGTTTTGAAATTTTTGTTGTTTATTGAACTATCTGTTGGATCTTTCCTTCCCAACCAATAATTCTATTCTTTTCATTTTATTCAGAATAAGATTTTCCAATTTTTCATTTTAATCTTTCTCGTGGAGTTTAAAATTTGTAGTTTTATCATCTTCTCTCAAAAGTTCCAGCTATTAAATTAAGTTATTATTCCAGATATTGATTTTGAAATCGTATAATTTTATCATTCTTATTTCTTCAAAAATTCAGGCAAATAATTCCAAAGAAATAAAATGATTTTATCATTTTTTATTCTTTTTTTTTTTTAAATTTATTATCCAAAAATAATATTTATTAATATTTTTCGTTAAGAAAGAAAAATTATTCGCATTGAATAAAAATTTTCTTTGATAAAATATTTTGTTCAAATTAACGGATCATAGAGTAAAAAATATATTTTAAAAATTAACTCTTTTAATTATAAGTTAATTTTGAATTGAAAAATAAAGGTATCTTATAAAAATGTTTAAAAGTATCAAATTCTTATGATAAACAAAATAAAAAGTAAACTGTTTCTTTTTCAGATAAATGTCTGGACAAAAATCATGATGCAAAATTGAAAAATAGAATGGAATGGTATTGCATCTAATTTAATTATATCTATTCATTGCCAAAATCGATACGTAATATCAATGAAAACCATTCAGTTAACGATCTTCGTGTTCGATTTAAAATAAATCTGATCATTCCAATTGTCTAGAACTATACATATATATTTGTTCTCTCGTTTTCCTATTCTTCTCTGTACTATATGTAATTCAGTATACTTTAAAACGAATATAATTAATGTAAATTTCATTAACCAAATCGATTCATGATATAAAATTAACTTTGGAGAAAATCTAGTAAACAAATGAATCGGTAGTACTAATTGTAAAATTTCAATTGCATTTAATTAATTACACGATCAATTTCGCGATTTAAGATCGATGAAATATATTTATAAATGGTATGAATATTTACCAATTTTTTATTAAGAAAGTATAAATATTAGTTTCCAAAAAGAAAAAAGACAAATATCTTAGAATTATAAGAATTTACCAATCAATGTTTAAGACTGAAGAAACGAACGATCAATTTTAAGATTTAGAATCGATAATTTGCCAATATTTTTAATTAGGGAAAAAAAGAAGAAAACATTAATTTTTAAATTAGAATATCTTACAACTGAAGTCATGTGAATTCATCATGTTTCGTTTTAATTAATAATCACAATCGCTGGAAATATATATTGATCAATTTCAAAATTTAAGATCGATTGAAAATTCTTTTTAATCGGATGAAAAAGAAAAAGAGAGAACTCTTTTAATCTATCAACGGAATATTATACAATTGAATGAAAATTTTTAATAATTTATTAAAAGAATAAACGATCAATTTTGTAATTTATAATTTCGATAACATTTATCAATTTTTGTTTTCTTTATTTTATTAAAGGAAAAAAAGACGAGAGAGACCTTTAATTTTTTAACGGAATATCGTCACAATTATGATAATCAATTATAAAACACCATGGAAAACGATATTTCGCTGTCGCATGATGCGATGGAAATCGTCGATTCGTCGAAGCATCGCATAACTTGACTTGCGTCACGCGATCAGTCGCATTAAGTCTGATTAGTTTCATAATTATGTATTGCGCGTATCCTATACCGAGAACGCGTGCAAAGTGTACGTTGCTTCCACCTCGTGGATGGTGGATGGCCGTAAATAAAAGTGATTGAACGCGAAATCGGAGGCGATTGAAAATCGACGATTCCACTTTGTGCGTGATTTCAGGCGCCTGAATGCTTCGCTAATCGTAATTTGAATACAATGATACGGGATACGTGGATGTACAAAATATGGTGGATTTCACGTTAATGTTCCCAGCATGAGGCATTCCTTCACACGAGGAAGCCATTTCGATATTATGGCGGAATTGAAAAAGATGTTTTTATTGAAACGATTGAAAGGGAAATGATATCAACTCGTTATCAAAATCTTCGTGACATTGAACGAAGTGGAATCCAAAGAAGAATGGGAATGTTCTAACATGATCGAATATTAATTTACATAATTGAAGCGAATGAGAATATTAATTAGCATTCTTTAAATTTTGTGTGATGTATGATCTTAGATGTGACATTTATAAACAAGTTAATTAATTACTTTGAAAATTTGAAAAAATTAGTTAATGGAAAATTAGTTAATGTCTCTATCGATTAGGATCGAGATGGTGATTTGATAATCAATATTATGGTTATTTTTATTATTAAATGGAATAAATTTTTTAAATTTATCCAAAAGTTAAAGTTAAAGTTAAAATTAAAAAAATTGTGAAAACTTTTGATTGGTATTAAAATGTTAATTAATAATTAATAAATGTTAGTTAATTTAAAAAAAAAACACTATATCAAATTGAGGAAATTAAATATTTTTCTCTTGAAATTTTTTGGTCCTTTTAATGTATTTGTCCATAATTTATCGAAGAATTAAAAATTCATATAGGGAACTAAAGCTACTCATTCATGATTTAACTTCATGATTCCTTGATTTTTCCTGAGATTTTCCATGTTATTATTTTTGTATAATTTTTAGGAAAAACCAAAATTATAATTTCACATCTTTATTTTATGTTTATTAGATTTTATTGCATATCTTTGTATACTTAGAAACAGTTTTATCTATTTTCATGTTACTTTTTTTATATTTTTTTTTCAAAATTAATATTAATACGAAAAAAAGAATAAAAAATATGAAATAAAGTTGCGTATTTGTACAAAAAAGAAAAACAAACTGTAAAAAATTCGTAAACTTATTTGTTTGAGTTTTTGATGATATTGATATGTATTTGAATTATTATATTTGAGATAAAAATTTACAATAGAATATAATAAGTTGAGATAAATACCAAAAAAATAAATCGAAAATAGACAATATTCTGTTTAATAAGAGAGAGAAAGAGAGAAAGAGATAGAGAGAGAGAGAGAGATGAAAAGAAAGAGATGAAAAAATAGAAATACAATCAATTTAGAAGCAATTCTATTTTAATCCGTGAAAGGATATGTTTCGGGAAATATGTTGAATCGAACAAAAATAGAAAAATCGTGTATTCGACCAGAATTTCCTGGAAACGATCTATAAATGGGGGGGTTGTACAGGACGATTTCCACGATTCTAAATCATAACATTTCAATTTTCACTCGAAATATTGAGAAAATACTCTCTCTCTCTCTCTTTTTTCACATCGATTTATCGCTTAAAAGAAGAAAAGAAAATTGCTATCTTTCCGGCAATGAAACCTAATGGTTTTCTGTTAACGTAGAATAAGTAAATATTTGAAGCTAGATCATTGAGTGAAAGGAAGTTCATTAATCGTCTTGTTAAACAGAGATCTATTCTTAAGCGACAGCGTTATCTTCTGAAAGCTCGACTCTTCTGATTTATACAATTTCCATCTCGATGCAAAAAGTAATATATTACGCTAAGATAAAGTGTTGATTACGTTAAACGTTTCAATTATGTTATATAATTATTATTACTCGAAGGATTCGTCACAAAACTACTTCACAGGGAGGATCAATTTTTTTTAACCTTTATTTTTAAATTTATTAAAAAATTTAATTAGAGAAATTGGATATAACAAAATGAATTATATTGCTTGTAAAACGTGTCTGATTTAGATTTTTTTTAACATTAAACGTATGATATAATACGATCATTTAAAATAAAATTTAAAAAATTTTTTTTAAAAATTTAACTAGGATATCTATTCAGACATCTTTATACATTTGTCCATTAAGACTTATTATTTTTAACGTGATGCAAACTTATACCAATTAAAAATTAGTGAAAGTAAAAAAAGTGAAAATACTACTTGTTTCTTGTTGTTATTAGAGAATATTTTTTTGTTTCTAATTAAATCGTTAAATCTTTCAGATTTTTTATTTGAAAGTTTCTACTTAATAATTTTTTAAAATTGTTAACACTGCTTATTTCTTTCGCACGAATCTCTCGATAAAACTCGAAACTACTTTTATATTTTGTTAAGTAGAAAAATATGTAATAAGAAATAATAAAATACGGATTAATAGATAGCTAATTAATAGATAAAACCTTCGATGCATACAGCGCATAGATATTTAATACACACAATAAATCATTTTAATGAAGTTTATCTTAACGAAGATATAAATTAAATGAACGAACGAACAAAACGTACAGCTATATATCCGATAATAGTTAATCAAAATTCAATATACATATATTTTCACATCCATTCCACGCATTTATCTCGTTACACATACCTCCTACAACCAGTCTGTTTTACCATTAAGCATAAAAGACGAGCAAAAATATTCATGAATCCTGCCAAACCGCCCCTTCGAATCCGAATAACGACTTTTTAAAAAAAAATCACTTCCAAAAAAAAGTCTCCACGCCAGAATCGCGAGATGTCACTCACCCTCGAATAAAAAACCCAACAAACTCGATCGTTCGGAAATAAACAAAATATACAAAAAAAAGAAAACAAAAAGAAAGAAAGATATAATAAAAAAAAGGAGGAAGAAAAACACGAAGCCAAGGATTGAATACTTTCAATACACAGTAATTGTAATAATCCCTGATCAATCGTAATGACTATCGCCAGCAACCGTCATATCGTACCTCTCTTTTCATCCATTCTCTTTCTTTCTTTCTTTCCCTCTCTCTCCCTCCCCACATTCGTCAACCCCCTTCTCATCCCTGTTTCCGTCGCGCCTAGATGGCCGATGACAGAAACCGGCTACGATTCTTCGCCGAACAAGCGAAAAGCCGAGCAGAGGCGCGCGAGGGATGGTCGAACGATTCGCAAAACGCCGGCTGCCGGGGACACATCGTATGGTATGGAGCGAATGGAGGCAATCCCTTTATGGCACGGCCGAGGAATTTCGCGAGATTTGATTGAGCGGCTACGCATTTTCGAAAGTATCCGCCGGTGCGTGAATTCGGGCTCCGTTTCACCGGCGCGACATACGTGTCCGTGTTTTTGGACACGGGCGGCGTTGACGGGGGAGGGGGAGGAGGGAGGGAAGAGGAGGAGGAGGAGGAGGAAGAGCGATATGGTTGGAAGGGGACGATTAAAATATTTGCGCGCGCGCGCGCGTATAGAGGATTCGGACAGGCGCGGTTTTTTTCCTTTTTCCTTTTTTTTCTCCTCCCTCGTGCGCGTAGTTTGATTATACAGAGTGTCCTGTTGCATCTGGCGGACGAGTCTATAAAAGAAGAAAGAAAGAGAGAAAGAAAGAAGTGTTTGATTTTTGCTTTCGAGTTTATTAACGAATCGCTTCGTCATCCTCGAAATGATTTTGAACGTCGATTTATCGGATCACCTCATTTTTTGGATCAGTTTTATTGGAAGCTTTGTTTGTAATTTTTCAAACAAAAGTATTTGGTCATTGTTTTATACTGTTTCGATAATATTATTTTCAGTAAAGTTCATTGTAATTAAATGAAAACAAGGTCAAATAGAGTTTACGTTTATATGAATTTTTTTTTTTATTGTTTGTGTGTAAATTCATTCATAAAAGCAGTTGTTCCATGCTCCAATATTATTGTGATACGTCTTTCTTCTTTTTTCCATCATTTTTAATCGAATTATATTTTTGTGCTAAAAGAATTGAAAAATTATGATCAAATAATAAATATAGGAGAAAGTATTCGAGTATCTGGATATTATAAAGATAATTAAAGCATCGTCGTGTAATGTATTGAATCTAACAAATTGTAAAGCAATTTGTACTTGAACTTGATCAATTTTGAAGTATACAATTCGACACCCAATTCACTGTTTATAAAATATAAAATATTTTCTTTTTCTAATTCAAACGAGTAAAAATCATTCATTCAAAAGTCAACTTTTCTCGCCCCAAACCAACGATCCTGCAAACCTACCCTAAAACGTGCCCGTGAAAACAAAGCAGGAGCTATTCTTCTCGTGGCAAAGTGTTAAAAACAAAGAAGGGGTGGGAGGAGGAAGAAAAAAAAGAGACCTCTGTATTTTCCTACAATCTTCTCCCATGTTAATTTCAACAAAGGGTTAATAAACCGGAAAAGGAGGAAAAGAAAAGCGCATTTCCCGGTTTGGGAACGAAAGAATTAAGTTGGCCCATCTGGAAGGGCGCGATCCTTGCACGACCGCCGACTTCCTTCTCCTCGATGGGAAACGATAATCGGTCTTTTGGCGAGGGTGGGTGGAGAGGAAAAAAGGCAAGAATAATGAATTTTTTTTTCCTTTCTTCTTCTTCTTCTTTTTTTTTTTTTATATATACACACCAGAGTCGTCCGCCGCGGGCGGACGGCTCGCACAAAGAACAACTCTCCTTCTCTCTCGCCGGGTTTAAAGCGTTGTTACTCGCGCTCACAATGTACCGGCAACGAGAAATTCCATGAAATATTTCCCCTTTGCTCGACACGGAGCGATAGAGTAGGAAGAGGGAGGGGAAGGAAGGAGGGGATGGATGCCCTTTAAACTCGAAAAAATCGAGGGGAAAATAATGAATCCGCGGCAATCGCCTGGGGAGGAATCGATTGGTCGCCGATTAGAAATTCGTCCGACTGTTGATTGTTGGCTAAAAATATGATTTGCATCGATCCGGCCCGCGTTTCGCGGGGGATAAAGTGGGGAGAGGAGGGGAGAGAGGCGGTTAAGGGGTTGGATTCGTGGCGCTTCGTAGATCGATGGATCGAACGAAGGCTCTATTTTCGTTTGTGACATTACTCGAAGATTGGGTGTTGTATTTTTGGTGCATCGATTGATGACAATGCACGCCAATCTTGGGGGAGGATTGATCACGCGTTTTAAAATATAAAATATGCGTGTTTTCTTACTCTTTTTTTTTTCTCTTTTTTCAACATGACAATCTCTTGGTTTTATACGAAAATTTGTGCGAATAAATTATAGATACGTGTCTTGGTGTATTTTCAAATTTTAGAAATGATTGAAAAGGATTTATTTTTGGTGAAATTATCGAATTAATCGAGGGTTGATTGTCAATTGGGGAAAAGTGAAATTTCGTGTTATTTGAAAATAATATTTAAAGAATATGAATTTATTTTCTGATTTCGATTGTATTTAAATGGAAGAGAAAGTATTTTTATCAATGATTTAAGCGTACAAATAATGTATTTTATTAAATATATATATTATTACATCTTCAATATCAAATATCAATTCTAATAATTTATAATTTACATAAAAATATTTAAATTAATACAAGTCTTTCAATTGCATTTCTTTTTTTTTATCAATTGTTTTAACGATATAAAATTATATGATATTATAATTTAAAACACGAAAGCCTTTGCGACATATCGAAAAATTCTTCATAAAAATAATTAAGAACAAATACTCTCAAAAGATAATATCGATCATACGATTCTCGATTTACAACTCTACGACTTCTCTTTACAAATTATATAAATTTCATAAATATTCGAAAAATAAATACCACTCCCCCTTATAATCCTCACCGATCTCTCGTCTGTCGCATCAACGCGAAAAACCGAAAGGGAAGCGAAACGCGGAGGAGGAGGAGGAGGAGGAGGAGGAGGAGGAGTAACCGGAAGAAAATTTAAGTAGGCGCGCAGACGTCGCGGCGAATAACAAAATAACACGGCGCAAAACAACATGAAACAGTAATACGCGGCGCATATACATTTATAACAAAGCAATCAAGTCGCGGAATAGCACGGGAGCGATGGAAAATTTCCAACTCGGTGAAATTCCGCGGTGACCGGATGGACGTATCGATCCATCAAGATGGACCCGACACCGCTGACACCGGGGGTCTCTCGTTGACCATCATACGCAGCCGACAACAAATAATACATCCAACTTGCGACGAGCTCGCGTCTACGATACGCGGCGGTGTTAAATCCGTCCACTTGTCGAAATGGAAAAATTAGTCGGATTTAGTGGTTAATCATGACTCTTGTTTCGTCGGGAACAGCCTCTGCTTCGGCTTCGGCATGCTGCGAGGCTAGATATATTTTTCTTTTTGCCGTAAATAATATTCGGCTGCGATGGCATTAAGAATTCTGATGGACGTTTAAATATGGAAAGGTGGATTATTTGTGGGTTGCGTTTCGATTTCTTTTTTGATTTTTTGGAAATGTGGATTTCGTACGAAAAGAGAGATTGAATTTGATTGTAAGTTCATTATATACACAAGAATTCTTTATAAAAAGAACGATTCGATTTTTAATTCAAGATTTAAATTATTATATGACAAAATATGCAAATATTGTATTGTACAATTTCTGTGAATATTATTTATAATTAGATGTAATCAGAATTATATTTTATTTAATCACAAAGTTGTCGTGGGTGAGATTTGGCAAGATGAAAAGTCGTTTTTTTTTTTTTAAATTCATTTTTTCACGTACGTTGGAAGAGATATATTAAATATATATATATATATATATATATATATTAATCATGAATGGCATATTGTATATGAATATTTCTGCATGATGATAATTAATACGTCATTAATATGTTTATAATGTGAAAAAAAAAAAAGAAATATCGAATAATTAGAAATTCATGATGAAAAAGGCAATCGAAAACCACGATAAAGCCAGAATAAATCGGAGAATCGGAGATTTTGGTACAGTTGCGTCGTTTCCATCGATCCATCCAAAATAATCCCCGGTCCACATGGTCGCCGCCGCTGTCCGAGTACCGGTGAAATAATGTATAAAATTACTGAGTAAACTGTTTGCCCTGCGGCGAGTATTTTTGTTGCTATTAAATCGTCGTCGGCCGTCTGGTCCTCGAAAGAGGTTGGATTGAAATAGGGGATGATTTTGTAGAAAAATATATATATATATATAGAATTTTACGAAATAAATAGATAAATTTTAATGCGATCGTATGTAGAAAGTTGCTTTAAAATATTTTTATTGGTAAATTATTATTATATAATTATATTATTTTACAAATAAATTATTACATATTAATGAAGGAATATTGAAAATTTTCTAATAAAGATTGAAATTAATAATTATAATTGGATATCTGTGCATACAAGACTTCAAAAAAGCAGTAGTTTAAACAACAAAATTAAATATATAAAAAGTCTAATTTGTATATCAAAATAGTAATAAATTTTATCTTGTGATGCAATTATATCAGATTACACTTGATTTCATTAATTTTAGAATGAAATGTTGTAGCAAAGAGGAATATAATTAAAAAAGAAAATAAACTGATTATTACAGCCTTTGACAATGTAAGTGATATATCTTTTTAGAAGAAAAAGTAATGAATTTACCATGTAATTAAATGAAAATTAGTCAAAAATAACAGCATTCCAGATAAAATTCCAATGATTAAACGCATATGTTAAATCGTTTCCCAAAACTTTGAACTTTTTCTCCAAGTGCCATCCATTCTTAAGGGCTCTCGTCACTGCGTGCCCTCCCCCCAAAACTGTAAGAGACGTCAGCTAGTCTCGTAGGTGTACCTACGCATTTTCACAAGCTCCGCCCGAAAACTCACTCGATCCTACCTTAAACGCACTCACCACGTCGGGAACATCGTACGAAGCAAAAAAAATTCAAGCACAACTCGCAAAACTTTTCTCTCTGTCACGATCGCTCACTATATCAGCAAAGTATATCAGAGTCAGCAAGTTTGAAGTATAAAACAGACAACGCAAAAGCTCGCCGGACTTGTTTTTCGATAAGACTATTAATTCTTAATTCTTCATTTAATCCTAAACTCTATTTTTAACTTACGTTAAAATCAATATCGATATTATCGAAGAATGTGATGAAAGAGATTCAAAGAAATTAACAAAAGTTGATATGATAAAATCTATATTTGGAAAATATTTCGTTATTTTATTGGAAAAAAGATTCATAGATTTATTAAAAAAAAAATACATAAACATTGATAGGTTAAAGGAATATTATTTAAACTTTTAAGGAATGTGTATTTGAGAGCTTAAAAGAATAAAAAATAATAATTTTCCTTTTAACATTAATTCATTTTTAAATACATGCAGAGTTGAAAAGATTTTTATGATCGATTGAATTAATTTCACTTCATTCACGATAAAAAAATACTTGAGCTATTTATTTCCATCTAATATTTACGATAATAATATTTTTTGCAAATTTATCATTAAAATTCAAGAACTTACAATATTATTACACATATCCAATCTTTCTTAATCTTTCAAGTGCATCAAACTAAGATTTCGATTAATTCCAAAATCGAAATTATGCAATTATATCGACAAAAGATCTACATGGAACAAGCGAACGAATTATTCGCGTGGCTTTTATGCTTGGAGGCGTAGAAAAGTGGCAAAGTTTTTGAAAATTAAGCCGGTGCTGGAGGCATTTTCGAAATTTTTTAGCGCGCCGTCGAATTTTTTAGGCCCGTGAATTTGGCGCGCGACCGGATGGACGTATATCGATTCATCGAGGTCGAACCCGCAGGCTAGCGGCCCGTCAGACGTAACGGACAGGATAGTAAAAGCCCTCTGGTTCTAGTCTGTGGGACCGGGTCCGTTCCTACATCCGTTCGTACATACGTCCATCCGCTGGCACGTCCGTCACTTCGACGGATAATGCCAGAGTTCACCTAAATATAACAGGCGGTATGGTACTGAGTTAGCAGGGAGAAAGAGAGGGAGAGAAGGAAGAGGGTTGGGTAAATATGAGGAGAGGTCGAGATATATGAAGAAAGGTAGGGGAGGAAAAAGGGAAGAGTGTGGAAAATAGAAGTAGAGAGAGATGTGGATAAAGGGTAAGAAGAGCAATTGAAATGAATAGAGATGATAAAACAGCAAAAGAAATGACAAATGTCTAGAAGAAGAAGAAGAAGATGAGAAAGGGAGGGGAAGAAATAATAATTAAAAGATGTGGAGAGTGTAATTAATGAAAATGGAAGAAATAAGGAAGAAAAGAGGGAGTCAAAAACCAAAAGAAGTAGGGAAGAGGTGTTAAAAAGTAGAATACATTAAACAGAATAAAAGGAGAATGTAAAGATACAAAGAGAACGAAACGCAGAAATGAAAGCATTAAAGAAAAATGTAGAAAAAGGAAAGGGAAGAAAAAAAGATTAAAGGGCTGGTGTTAAAAAAAAAGAGAGGGGGAAAAAAAACATGGAAAGAGAGAAAGGGAAAAGTGAGGTAGAAAAAAAGAATAAAATAGAACGTAATTGAAAAACTGAAAAAGAAAAGAGAAACAGAAAAAAAGAATATTCAAAGTCTACAATAAAAAGTAGAGTAAAAAGATGTAAAAGACCATAATGATTGTATGTAAAAAGGATGAAAAAGGATATATATATAGTAAGGCAAAGGAACGAAAACAAACATAATAATACCAGAGAAAGATTGTCGAAAAGGAAGGGAAAAAAAAGAAAGAAAGGAAGGAAGAAAATTCAATGATCAATAGTGGAAATAAATAGAAGTTATATCTGCTATACTATAAAATGAAATAAAGGAAGAAAAGAAGCAAAACTCTTTCGTAAGTAGAAACAAAACCTATGGTATGGGGAACAGAAAAAGAAGAGGAACATGCAATGAAAGAATAATGGGAGGGAGGGAAGCTCGCAGGACGTTAGATGAAAAGAGGAAAGGGAGAAGCAGCTGCAGCTGCACCAGACATCACCGCGGCGATGCATTATTTTGCACGTGGTTTAATACATACGGTAGTAGGAAAGCCGGTTAACGTCGCCGAAATCTCGACCACGAACCGTTCCCTGAATTTGGTTTCTGTTAAGCGATGCAAATACCACCGATAAAGCGGTCCGATCGGCGGTTTCAAGGCTCACGGGACACTTGCTCGGCCACGTTCACGCATCCATCGCCTTCCTCTGTTGCTTCTTGCCAACCAACCCCCCCCCTCCTCGATTTACCCTATCTTTTAACCTTTCGCGATCTCGGTTTTATTCACCGACCAAGTGGCAAGTGTCAAAAGCTTGGAGAGAAAGATCGAGTGGAATGGTGGAAAAAATAAAAAGAGGGATTGAGGGAAAGAAAATAGTAGGGGATGGAAAGATTGGAAACGAGTTGGGATAGTTTGTTGATAATGTGTTGAATCTTTTGTTTTTGAAAAGATAATTCTTCATTAAGAATTGTAATATTTTTCTCTTTGGGGAGATATATTCATCAGTACTTTAGTATTTAGTATTGGCTGTTTTAATTTTTATAGACAAGTATTAATTGTTACTTATTATAATATATTAGCTTTAAACAATTTGAATATAAAGATATTAGAAATTAAAAGATTGATTTGAGTGAAGAGATTTATTATTTAAGTTTTTCAAATTTAAAAATTAAAATCTTGAATCATTGAAGATTTATAAATTCCAAAATTTTAAATTTTGATATTTTTGAAAGTTTTTTTTTTTTTTGTAAATTATGATGCGTATAAAATTGTTTGAAAACAAATCTGTTCTTTGAGATACATATTAAAAAGTTTCCAATACAGCAGAAATGACCATAACTCTTTATAGGAATTTATTACTGAACCATGAAATAGAAAGTGAGCGCATTGATGAATGATGCTTTGGAAAACAACTGCCACAGAGAAGTTATCAGTTGAACACTTTCGTGACTGATGACTAACAAAAGTCCATTCAACCATATACATATGTGTATATATGTCAGTTGCAGTTGAATCCTTTGATCGAGAAATATGTTACTGCGCTTTTAGAAATAAGCGTTTTCTGAAAATGGAAATTATAGTTATTTATGATATTATTTTAACTTTTGAATCGTTAAAAGAAATCATTTATTTATATGATAATGTTCCATGGATTTAGATTTTATGATAAGAATTTAATGATAAGTATATTGATGTTATATTTTTACTTTCAATTGAATTTTATATATTCAAATTGACATTGTTATAAGCAATTATAATAAAAAAGATGTCTTTTCTTGAGGAGCCATTATTTTATACATTTTTAATATCTAATTATAAATACTGATATAAATATACAAAATTTTAAATATTATATATATAAAATATTGCAAATATTATATTTTTCATAATAATTATTGAATTATATAATTTATAATATAAAACATCACAGTATATTACATCATAAATTATGATCTATTACATTATACCATAAAATGTAATAAAATGTAAAATATATATTATATCATAAAACTGGTATTCATCAATTGTTCGAATAATAAATATCTAGTTACAATTCAGCTCAGTGAGCATAGCTGAAGAAATTGATATTTATTTTATCTATTAAATTATAACCGATATTTTACTTCGTATATTTTATACAATATATTCTATTCTAAACATTTTTGCATTTTTATTATGCATAAATATCCATAATGATCACAATGTTTCACTTTCCCGTTTACCTATTATGCAAAAGATGAAATAATTAGAGATCAATAATGGTAGGTACGCACTCACGGTAACTTACTGGTTTGCAACCAGCGATTGGTTTACATTTCGGGAGTTCGAACTCAGAGGATTACGCGTTAAAGCCCCTTTGCGTTATCGTGGCGAAAATCACACGGAGAACGTGACTAGGTCGTGTTTGAGGAAAGCTCGTGCTCGTCATACGTGGAATAATGATCGATAATCGAAGTAACGAAGCTAGCGTTCGAACGCCTATCTTCACCACACATTTGTGAAACCAATATCTAGTGCACTTCGATGCTTTGGCGCGTACGATGTAAAATGATTTGAACAAAAGTGAGAGTTATTATTGATTCTTTCATGTAAATTGTGAAATATGTTGTGCTTTATATTATAAATGATACGATGTAATGAAGATTGTTATGAAATGTAGCAAAAAATTTGGAAAGTAGATTATTTTAATCTATCTTTAACACTTTGACATTTATATATATATGTCAATTGGTACATCATGCAATTATTTATAACAAATACAGTATATTATGTATTTTATTAAATTTTTGTAATAGCAGGATGAATATTTATTAATATTTATAATTTAGAAAAATGAAATATGAAAAAGTATCGAATTTTATTTGCATAATATCTTTGATTTATGAGGAATTAATTTATGCAAAATGTTTTTTAGTTTTATATAGGGAAAAAATGCAATTATATATTCATAAAATATTAGAAACATCTATAAGTAAATTACAATAATATTTTGTAATTATTTATTCAGTTTTACTTGAGATGAAATAATTTCCAGATGCATATAAGTTATTTTTTTTTCTATCATTACATTTACAAGAATATTTTTTATAGAAATTTCAATAAATATTGCAAACAATTAGCTTAAATTTAGCTATATTTTTTTTATTATATTTTGTATCAATGCTATAATGTTATGTCTATATTTTGTATTTAATAATTTGTCTTTTATGAAACGTTATTCAATTTCGTCAATAAATTAATCGAAGTGAAATTGAATTCATCGGATAAGAGAGCGGTACATGCTCAAAAGTAATATTGCACGTGCACGTAAGAACAGGTGTTAGCATCTCATAGGAATATCGAGCGTTTACCCGGCCCTCGAGTTTCAAGTTGAAATATATTATTTTAGGAACAATGGTAAACAAATTTAGACAAAATCAAAATTGAATAGAACGGAGCACGCGTCGCGTCTCATATAAAAATATTATTTTATTCCAAATCGAAATTCATATTTTATACAATTCCATAATTTATTATATACATTTATTTGTAAAAAAATATCACGATAAAAAGATTTTAAATAATTCCATAATTATTTCCTATTATTAAACGTGCAAATATTATATTTTTGTCAAACGAATTTCATTGTACAGACTACAAGGATTTTCATTTTTCGTTTCATTTTAACCCTTCTGCCGTATTCTGTACGAATCTGTACGACCCAATTATGTCATAACTCTTCTGCATTCAAATTTTAATCTTTATCCTTTATCCTTTCATTTAAAATTATCGTTTTACATAATAGAATAAATTATTTATATCCACAATAAAATAGATTATTAAAAAACCAGAAGAGTAAGCTACCAAAAAAAAAAAAAAAAAGAATCGATAAAAAATTTATCAATTCAAATCAATACCAATATTTCGAAATTATACATGTAAGATAAAATAATTAATTTAGTCCTTTGCCGATTCGCAGGATATTGTCGCAAGAAACATAATTTATATGGAGCGAATAAAAATCAAGAGATTCAATTGAGAGGCGCAGAAACATCGGGCACGTGTTTGTGTCGAGCGTTTGCGCTCAAGGGGAGCCATTCGCATGGACACGGTCGTACGTCGTTCATTAGCAACAATTACGAAGCCACTGTGAACCTGTAACTTTCTGCGCCTCCTGTAATTAGTAAAGATACACCTCGCGTGGCGCGCCTACACGGATTTGTTTAATTGTCCGGCAACCCGTATCTCTGCCCGAGTACTACACACCTCTCGGCGTTCTCTCGTGCCCGATATCCTTGTGATATCCTGACGCCTATCCTTCTATCTATTTATGGAGAAGCATCAATATGATACACTATATTAACAGTTCAGGATAGTAGCTCTCCTCGCAATAATTCCGAAATAGAATATTTTTGCATCTGAGTGTCACATAAATTAGATTAGAAAGAGATTTGATTATTTCTATTTCTAGAAATTTCAGTGATAATTGTATGCTTTGTTATGAAAGTCAAGAGTCAAGAGTGTAATGTAATTTATGTAATGAAGGGGAAAGTTTGAGATTGGTGTTGATTAGAAGAATTTCTGTATATAATTGTTGTTATTTTTATCTACAACTTTGGATAAAGTCAGAGTATCATAATATTGTTAATATTTAGAGTTTAATATAGGGGATTAATTATGAAAGGTATGATATATTTGAAAATAAAATATATTTGCTATTATATTTGTATTTAATTGTAAGTTTAGGTATATATTTCTTTTCATTTGAAATTATATTAATTTTGAATTATAATAACGTCGACTTGGCATGTATATATAGGAATTATATTTCATGTAATTATTTTAATATTATTTATTTGCTGTATTTTTTGTAAATTTAATACATTGAAGGAATTTTCCAAACTAATTATTTTAGCTGTAATTAAAGAAATATTTGTTTTCATTTTATTTTTTTTTAACGATTATATTAAAACATACTATCAAATTATGTCAAGCAAAGATTTATTAAAATATATGAATATATAGTTCATGATTATTAAATAAAAACTAAAAATGAATATTCAATAGAAGAAGAAATAAGAATAATTCTGTTTTTATAACAGTTTGTGTAGATTTTCTTTATGCAATTCAAAGATGGACAAGGATAAAACAAAAACCGATATATGTTTTTTTTATAGTAATTATTTTATAGTCTTCGTTTTGACGTTTCATTATTTGGAAGATTAAAGAAAGTTAATTTTTCACAATGTTTTCTAATTAATCTCCAAATAATTAGGAATCCAAATGGATCATTTAAATTCAAAAGAAAAATTTGTTAACAAATTTTGCTATCATTATTTTTTTTTTAATACTTTTCATGACTGTTTAATCCAACTATTTTTCTATTTTTAATTTCTATTCTTGTTTTCCTTTAAACTAGGAATGTGTATAGATCAAATTTGAAACTTGTTTGCCAATTTTGAGAATTGGAACATATGTATCTCACTAATTTTTTGCTATATATTTACCAACAAAAATGAAAAAAAAAAAACAAGATTCTTAATATTGTATAATACACAACATACGTACAATTGCCTAAACTAAATATCAATAATTAGCTTTTAATCACAATCAATCATAATATATATAATATACATAATATAAACATCCTACATGAATCATACATTCTTCTTATACAGAGGATCAGAAATATTCACTGGCACGTATACGAATCTCATTCATATGAAAGGGTCAATATATTACATCTATGAATTACATCTTAAATATTACATCCACTGTTGCCAAACTTTCAACACCTTCTCTCCTTCGAACATTAGCTGTGAAAAAAGTTTGACGACAAATAATCCAGAAATCTAATTACATTATTTACACACAAATATCAATGTTATATAACAAAAAGATTCAATCTTCCTCGCGTTATCAATATCGAGCCGATCATAAAGAGCCACCCTTTCAAGATTGCCAGAAATCGAGAAAATAAACATCGAAACAATGGCGCTCTGGTGATCGAAAATCCATCCAGAAACGATGGATACCGAAAATACATCAGTGATTCGGCACATGTTCGATCGCCAGTCCAGTTTCGAAATTCGCGTGGCACCGTTATCCGATAGCGTTATTGGTATGCGTGCGTGTTATACACGTAACACGGGCAGGGGTCGGGGGGTCAATGAAACAGGACACGCTCGAAGCAAGCGGAGAAACAGAGGTTTGGAGGAAGGTTCATTCTATCTCTCGGTTCCGCGAGTCTGTTTGCCGACTCGCGCGTGTAAGTGGCGCGGATGAGTGAATACACGTGGCTAACCGTATACTGCCAATTGTACCTTCATTACTTGTTAATGACTCTGTATATACTCTTACCCAAACCATTAGGCCGAACGTGGTTTCCACGACGTCGTCAATGAGGGGGGGAGGGAGGGGAGATGGTCGTTCGCTTTTTATTCCCGATCCTTGCTGATCCTGAATCCGTGGAGAGTGAGCACGATAAGGGGAGGTTAAATGAGTGCGTTTTGAGAAGAAATCGGTGAAAGGAAGGTTGGTAATCAATCCGTGACACGCGAGTAAATCCATTGACGGATGATTGGTTTTTGGAGAGGGTTTGTTTGTTTCATTGGAATGCCGGATAATTGCTTTCAAATGGATTGCCATGGAGAAAACGTTTAGATATTTTCTATTTTTTTTCTTTTTGTTTTTTTGTTCTTTTTTCTTCTTCTTCTTTTTTTCTTTTTTTTTTGGTTTTTTTTTTTTTAAATCCGAAGAGTTGGGATCTTTTTTCTTTCTCTCTCTCGCTTTCTTTCTCTCTCGTTTTTGTTGAAAATTGCCTTCGTCGAGTTTCCGCGATACGTAAGTTGGACGTTTATCGATCTTTTATTTTTTAAATCGTATTTGGGTGTTCCGTTAATGGAATTTTTGCCGATGAAGTAATATTGGAAGTTTGAAACGTGGCTCCGCATATGAAAAATAGTGGCTACTGTAAATGTCGATGACAACCATTTATATCGATATAAATGTCTAATATTTTTAATTTTCTTTTTCTTTTTTTTTTATTTCTTGTTAAAACATGTAACATTGTAACATTTATAATTTGAAATTATTAGATATTCTTGATAATTAAACGCTAATCCTATTAGCAACGCCTCGACGAGCTATTATTTTAATACAACCGTTAATGTCGATTATTCCTCAACGATGGTTTCTTTAATGCTAAAAAAAAAAAAGAAAAAAGAAAAAAAAAATTAGCAGGAAAACCCACGCAATAATGTCACCTAATTTTCTCATGCTCGATTGTTTAAATTAAATTTAATTAAAAAGTAAATTTTCATCACAACAAAAGCCACATCGTGCAGGAATTCAAAGTTTAACCCACCACCGAAATCCAGGCGTCATGTAAAGTGTCTTAATCCGGGATAATCTTCAACAAAGCCTCGTTTAAAACCTAATTGCTTCATATTTAACACAGGCGTACATTAACCGCGCGTAGCAAGATTGTAAGATTCAATTAAAACACCGTATGTTCTTTGCTGGTCTTCAAATATCCTTTTCCAATGTTAGCGATTACAATTTCACTATGGCGGAAAGAAAAAAAAAAGTAAGGGTAAAGCGAAGTGTATATAATATATTTAATGCTAATAAAAAAATCAAGGGGCAAGGAAACTCTAGGTAGCACTAAAAGTTTTAAGTGAACTTCACATAATCGTAAAACGAAAATTTTTCTTTTAAAAATTTTTTACCCACCAAGAAGAATATTCTTACAAAAATTACACGAATTTTGTCTCGGGTATTCATTTAAAAAAAAAAGGTTTCACTCAATATATACTTATTTTTTGTTTCTTTGAAACTATATTATTGTAAAGTATATAATTGTAGTCAGTTTAATATCATTGTATATTAAATAATTTATTAATTTATTAAAATATTATTAATATCTTTACATTAATAACATGGTTAATATTCAAAATATACTTTATATTCCTGAAAAACGTATCTTTATTGAAGCTTATAATTTCGCTATAGGAATTATGTTAATATAATGCTATATTAATAATCGTCAGATCACAGTATAGATAATTTTGAATTTAATTTTCTTTTACTAACAACGTAGTGAACTATTTTTCCATAAATGGCAAAAAAAAGAAAGAAGAAATGAAATTATGCAGGATTAACGCCTGATCTATTATTTATCATCCACGACGTGATCCACGTGCTCGGTGGACTTCCGGTTACATCGAAACCGACCACCCTCACGACACGGCTCCTCGCGAAACCTTACGCAATGTCTCGTCCATTCGTCTGTATTCTGGGACGTCGTCGCCTAGAGGTATCGTCGTGATAAAGATCAATGAATATTCATACGTGGGCAAAAAATCGGCCACTCGATGAATAATCAAAGAGTCGGCAGTGACGTCGCGACGAAATCGAGTCTCGTCCGGAAAATAATCCTGGAACGAAAGGTTTCTTCTCTCTCGTAGCTCTTAGTCAGAATCAGTGTTTGAGAACTTTTAATACCACTATCGCTTTATCGATTTACTTCCCTTAGAATTAATTTAAAAATATCGATTGATGATTTTAAATTATTTTTTAAAACTTTGATTATTATATCGAGAAAAAAATATTATTATATTTTTTTACAAAATAAACGTGTACAAGATCTATTCTTGTTAAAAATTTCTAAAATTTTAATGCTTCGTATTAACGAATTTTTATATTTGGAAATATGAAAAGGGTATTTTAATCTTGCTCATAATTTTTTGAATTTTAATTATTAAAGATTTGCACTATCTTTCTTTTTTTTTTCGTAATTTTAAATGAGTATATTTGAGATAGATAAAATTTCAGATGAAATGAAATTTGGATCGAATTTCAATAATACACTAATAAATAAAAGATTTTTTTCTACTTGCTGAATTTTTATTAAAGTTATTCTTATCAGTATATAAAAAATTCTGGAAGATATATTGAAATTATTTCCGTGAATTTCTAAAATACGTACATATACATTCGATATATTTTATTATTCCTCGTGATATAATCCCTGAAGATATCCGATAATTTTGATCTAACATAAGCTCTAATAAAATCTAATAAAAATACTCTTTTATCATCAACGATTTTTAAACAAAAACTTATTCGTTTGAAATTTGAATCATTAAGGGATATCTTTATTATTCCAAACCCATATGGGACATATAATACTCTCAAGCATGTACTCGTCATTCTGTGCCTCGCACTATTCATCGTAGATACATGTATTAAATCTAGTCCAAGCAAAGCTCCCGAGCTTAGGGAGCTCCCCTACTGTTTCCATTACCATCATATAGAACCTCGGGCTGATACCTTGTTACGTGTGAGCAATGCATACCAACCAATATAATAGCGATCAATCTTTTCTTTACTATCAACGATACATAAAACTGCTTAAAAATCTTATAAATGTCAAAGGATCTCTTCATTTCGAAATGAAGATCAAATTTCAACCCCTTTGTAAGAATTTTCCACATCGATCATCGTGATTGTATTAAAATAAAATTATTGGAAAACTAAATTGTTATTTTTAAGAAATTTTTTGTTACTAATCTATTGCTCAATTATTTTAATAAAAAATATATTAAATCTGGGGAGGGGAAAATATCAGTAGATAAATTGTTGCGAATCATAAAATGAAATTTTGATAATTTTAAGAATGCATATTTTTTTCTATAATTATTTGAATAACAAACATCAATATCAGGCACAATATTCTGCTCTTTCTTTTATGAAGAAAACCAAGAAAATTGTTAATTCATCCTAATAATTCTAAATTCTTCTTTATTATTGAAAAAAATATATATATTTTATTTCATGGTACCATTTTAAATTACCATTATTGCAACACATTATCAAGCTTCAAAATTTTATTCTTCTGTCCATAAAAATTCCTTCATCCCTTTTATTCCTCGCCATAAATGAACATCAAATTTTGAATTAAATTGAAATAGATAAGGTACTTAACTTTGAAATACTTTTTAACTTTCATTCACGAAATAAATGTTGTATGAAAGTAATTTATCCTAAAAGTATTGCGAATCACCTACGAAACTCGAGAAAATGCCGTTTCTCCTTTAATAAATATTTAATAAATAATCGATATCATAATAACGAAGCCTCATCAAAAATTTACTATAGATATCTTACCTATTATTATAACCATACGATAAATTAACCTTTAGAATTATTTAAAAATCGATCAAAAGTATATTATTAATATCACAAAAATTACAAAAGAGTCAATACTCCAAAACTATAACTAATACAAAAATCAATCAACTCATCCGAAATATAATAAAAACGATAAGACGAAAATTCTTCTTATCACAAACCTGATAATTTCAATTACGAAAAGATCGAATTAAAAATTATTGCATCAGAGCCAAAGTTATCCCAAACAGAAAAAGAATAGATCTCTCTCTGCGAACGTCACACGACGTCACATCGTCCCCCCGATACCCCCCTCGGTCTTGGTCGTTCCTCGAGATCGATTCAGCGTCCCCGGTTGCCTGCCAAAAGCTAGATCAGCGTCGGTGTTCGCGGGCACCTCGTCCCCGAAACGTTTCAACGTTTCGAAATTGGTGGCGGCGACCCCCGCGTAGTTCTCCGGTTCGAGGGCCTGGGCCACTGGGTAGCATAGCTCGCACCGTATAGATATAACGAGAGAGGCACCAGCAGCGGCGTAGTCCTCCCCTTGTCGCCACTCCACGGCTCTCCTGGCCTCGTGGTCGTGGATGGAAAAGGGGAAGCCCGGGTGGCGCGCATGCGCCGCGCTCGGACGGAAAAAAATCGGCTCAGCTACGGCGGAGAGGGGGCGCTCGGGTCGGCCGTATCGATCGCGAGGGAACATCGGAGTCCGTGGCGAGTCCGGCGTGCACCCATGACGACGACGACGACGACGACGACGACGACGACGACGACGTAGCATCGATACTCGGGAATTTTCCTCCCGTCGATCCGCGAATCGATCAATCGCGATTCGCTTCTTCTTGTATTGGAATGTAGGACGTGCAGATCGCGAACTATATTTATTCCGTTTTTTTTTTATTTTATTCCGATTTTTGTCGAAAAAAAAGAAGAAGAGTTTCTTCGAAGGTTTGTTTGATTTCTGGAGAGTTAATTTCGTGATAATTTTGCGATTCTAGAAGCTAGAATATTTGTTAGTTTATTATTTTGCACGGAACTGGTTGGTCAGCTTTATTATTTTAAAAAGCGGATTATTATTAATAGAAGGTGGATATATCCTGTAGATGTATATTTTTATGAATGGAATTACGAAATGGAATGTAAACTGAGATTTATTTTATCCATTATTTTATCCATTAAATATTATAACTAGTAGTTTGAACATTTTATATGTTTTTGCATATATAAAATTTTTCTCGTACATTTTTATAATTTCTCATAAATGCATAAATATCCACACGATCTATGTCGTGTAATTTGTTTCTGACAAAGATCTTGTACTTTTTATCGGAATGAAATTGTAATAAATAATAATTTTCGGTTTTAATAGTAAAGAAAAATCCAATTATGGAAAGTTCAAAGACAATGGAGTTAAATCTTCTATGACGATTAAAATATTGTATTTTGGAAGGATTGGAATTAAGAAAATGTTAAATTAAGAAAATTAGTATTAAGAAAATGTTTTGTCTCTTTAGTAAATTGAATTGATGAGATAATAATGATCCAGGATTTTCCTTCTTTCTTTCTTACTTGACATCTAATAATTTTCACTGTTCTTTTTTTAATTTTCAATGTTTAGTTATTTTTTATAAAAGTTATCAATTTTCAAAGGAGGCAGAATATATAAGAGTTCTTTTTGAACCATTTTGTTGGATTATTTTAGCGATGGTACGAAGGAAGAGCACGCGAGAAAAGATTCGAGCTTCTTTCTTCTTGTTTTAAGAACGATTGATGTGCGATCTTGCCAGCTACTATTGGTTTCAGACGTACATTTATGATGGAAAGTTAGTATTTTTAAAAGTAGGATAGATTTGAAATGATACTTGAAGCGGGATGACAAATTAGATATATCGAGTTTGATGAATTATTTAAGGAATTAAATATATCCGAATTATTTATCTCGATTACATTATGAATAGAAAATTTTCTCTGATGATCTTTTCAAGAGAAAGAATGTTATTATATTTTTTCTATTATAAAATTCTTTACTTTTTTTTTAAAATTAATTTTTAGAATTAAATTTATCACTTTATTATATAAATTTTTATTATTATATTCATTATAATATACGTGTTATTATCATTCTGACTTTTTCAGAATATTCTCCTCATTCTCTTTTCTTTTAGATTCAATATATCACGAATTAGTTTATACACTCTGTATATTATGTTGTAGACACAGTATATACTGTGATACCTATATAGTAACAATTCATATGCAAATCATATCAAACATTCTCCCTTGTGTAATGATGTGTGACTTCGCTTATGATCTATATATATGTATATATGTACGATATAACCATTTAAAGAGTTAAATTAGAAATCTATATCTTTTACAGTATAAAATTTATAAATAGAATGACGTATTGAAATATAAAAATTATAACAATTATCGATCATGAATAAATAAATAAAATTTTTAAAAATCGAAAAGGACAATTCAGGTTCAATCGCAAATTCTATGATTCTTGAATAAGATGGTGGGTGGGAGGAACTGAACGGCACCACTCCCGATAGATACCTGTTTGATATCTGTATTCATTTCTCGTTCCTCCTAAGTCAATCGTTTTTTTTAATTCTTTCTCGATGAAATGACTCGTTTCAATTATTCAGAATATTGATTATTTGATGCAACAATCCTCTTTCATTAACATTGAATTGTACTTAACATTATATTTACTCGTGCTAGTTATTTATAGAAATTTTAAATTATATTCGATGTCATTAATCCATCGATTTTAAATTTTTGAGACAATGTCCCGATAAAAATACATGTAATTGAGGATACTTTAATATAGTAATTTATCGTTTGATGTTAATTAATTTTTAATTATCGCGAGAATTTTTTCTTTTTTTTTTTTTTTTTTTTACCACTACGTAACGCCATCCATTTAACAAAAATAAATCTAACTCGGGATATTTTAATGTAGTAATTTAACGTTTCAAATTAATTAATTTTTTAATTATCCTGGGAATAGCAATTTATCACGGACAAAAGCGAAAAATATTATTTAAAAACCGGTAGAGAGAAATTCAAAATAATATCTTAATTGAAAAAATGGCGATCTCTTATGTATCAAATGTACCACACTTTTGCTATACAATGTAAAATATACTTTTAGCATTCCGTGTCTAATATATTTTATTTTTTTTATTTTTGACGTTCAACTAAGCAAAAAGAAAGAAAGGGGCGAGCAAAATATTTACAAAGCGAAAATAACTAAACAAAAAAGAAAAAAAAAATATTATTCAAGCGTCTTGCCTTCTTCCTTGCCACGAATTGAACTTGCTTCACCACCTTTTCACCCCCTCGTCATTAATGCTCTCCGCATTCAGACGCAGCCGAATCTCCATTTTATTTAAAACAAAGCTTCATCGTCGCGTATTAATCACGAATTACAAGAAGAACGAGACGTGTCGTGTTTTCATTTCCATTCCGCCAGCTTCATCCCTTTCATTCACGCAATTCTGAAAATAAGGAAAGAAAGGAAGAGAAAAAGGGAGGGGAGGGGGGAAAGAGTAAGACGACGGAGTTTTCACATTTAAGAATCTCGGCAACGAGTCAATGAAAGAAGTGCCGGACGTCTTTTTCAGCCGGCCGCTTCCGGCCTATCTGTCTCACTCGTATCCCCTCCCCTCGCGAGAAAGAAAGATGCTTTCAACTGGAGACGCGTTTAACGCCGTGAAACAGATAAACGATGAATCACTGGAGTCGAGTCTTCGAAATTTATGTTACGGAATGACTTTTGCGAACCGCGAGAAGTGTATTTGTTTTGACGTTAGTTTTCCTCGGTGGGGAAATTTTATGAATGAGATTATTTCTTTTTTCTCCTTTCGTTTATTATGAATCGTTGTATATTTTTTAGACATAAATTGCTACAGCTAAATGTTTTGAATGTTTGAATTTTTAAGAAAGTTGGAGAGAGGATTTGATATTTTTTAAATTATTTCTTTTTTAAAAAAAACTTATGTATATATGTATTTTTTACTCTCATTATAAATTGTTAAATAATTCAAAAAGCATCTTTGTAATTGCAAATTTTGAATATATGGAAAATTATATTGTTTTAGGAATATGTAGACAATAGACAAATAAAAAATCATTATTTTTTTTTAAGATAACTTTTTCTTTGAAATTGACATTAATACTGTGGTATTGATAATAATTGTGGTTCTTCTTTTTTCTAATTTTTAATCTGACCTTTCCAAATGTAAAAGTGATGAAGAATCAAACATTTCTCGTTAATAGCTACTTTCTAAGCAATATTTTATTATCAATTAATATCTAACATTACATATTTCAAAGTGTATGTATATACTTCCTTTTTCCATTTGACAGAAATTATGTTAAATTTTTATGAAGAAAAAATTCATGTGTGATATATTCAATATGCTGTTAATTGTTTGGCATTAATTTAATAAGTGGTACAACAATTTTAAAGATTTTAAACACTGTAAATTAAAGCAATTAGACAAAGAACATGATACATATTTTTATCATCTAAAAAAATGAGAAAACTCATACTGGAGTTTTTATTTCCTGGAATTCGCGGAGTTTTATGAATGAAACTTGCGCTGTGGATTCTCATATACCTTTAATTATAAAAATGGAGTATATAAATATATCCAGGAAAACTTCATTTTCTGTACATGTTACAGAAGGATATAAATTAAAGAAAAATCAAGGAGTAAGAATCAAAGATATTACAAATATGTAAAAATAGATAACATGAATAATATAGCATCTCTTTAATCTATTGCTGAAAAAATTAAATGGACTTGAATAGATTTAAGATATAATTCAATTTTTATTTCTATAATACAATATTTTATGTCACAAAATTTATATTTGATTAACAGTTAAAAATAAAATTCTTTAAATAAATAATCATACCAGTCTAGTCTCTTAAAAACTTGCTTTGAGACATCAAGAAGATAAATGCTGAAAGTATGATGCTAACTTTTTTTATGAACTTGTATCGATTTTCACAAACTAAGTTTTTTTTATATCTGGTTTATAGATAATTAATTATTTATGAGATATTTAATATTAATATAATATAATATAATTTCCTTTGGACTCATTTCCAATTAATCTTCTTTGAGATGAGAGAGATCTCTTTTACAAATAATATACTACTTTCTCCAAATGAATATTATAATAAATATTAAAAAAGTAACACAATTTTATAGACACGAATCAACTTTCTTTAAATTAATTAACAAAAGAATCCCTCTCATATTTTTATAGAACGTATAACAATCTAATTAAAATCTATATTAAAATAAATATATACCAAAAATTTGTCTAACTAGTTAACAATCCACAGGTGAGAGACAAAAACCATAAAATCTGAGCAATATCTTTCAAAAAATATCATATCATATTATTAAAATACTACATAAAAATATTATCAAGGATGTGATTTTCAAACACCATTTAAAAAATTCCCTCGTCAAAGCATAACTCGAACCAGCAAATATATATCCTCTTCGCCCAAAACAAACATTCGATTCGAGCTCATTTCGAAGCCTGAGAGCCAATCAGCAATCGAGGCACTCCGTGGCTCGCAATCTTCGACGAAAATACGGCCCGGTAAAAAATAATGGGTGTTATCGTTTCACGATATCGAATCAAATACGTGTCGTTTAGCCGTTTTCCTGCACAGCGCGTATCCTGTTTGCTTTGGGACCACCACCGTTTGCCTGCGTACTCGTTCCGTTCGTAATTTAGGAAGGGGTGGTTGCACAGGGGGAGAGAAAGAGGGAAAAGAGGGGGCGTTCTTTTTACTCGAATATCGGGGTAGTTGGCAGTCGGGGTAAGTTCGCCCCCTCGACAAAGAGGGCATTTCCATCGGTCTATCCCCCCAACTCGAGGGGGTAGAAGAGAAGAGGAGGGGACGAGGATGCAAAGCGTACGAGGAGGAGGAGCGCACTTTTTCGGTCACGTTGCTCTTCTCGGGAAACTACTCTACTCGGGTATTGGAAATCAGCCAAATATCGCGAAACGCCACCGTGAATGTTTAAATGGACAATTAACGCGTGTCTCTGATGCACGGGCCAAAGTGCGTTTTGCAATCGAAGACGGGAAGTGGGAGGGTTGTTTTCGCGTTTCCGCCACGATCGGGTAAACGATGTGTCTTCCGAGGCTGAATCCTCGTTGGCGTTTCGGCAATTTGAGGTTATGTATTTTGGAGCTTACAGCGGAGAGCAATTTGTAATCGTGTATGGGGGGGATATATTTTTTAAGGATTGTGTAAATATTGGTTAATTTTGTTTCTGTAAATATTAGTCCGAACTTGCCGGTTAAAAATTCCTGCGCGTAGTTATACGTACTTTTTTCTTGAATTGTTGTCGTGTTATCGCGTTACTGGTAAAAGAATTAGTAACAAGAGTAAACATTTATTGAGGGATTAATTATTGAAGATTAAAAAATGGAATAATTAATTTTCATTTGGTTTACAAAAAGAGAAATTATGAAAAGAGAGATATATCTGAAAAATTAATTCTAGACGTTAAAAAAAAATGGAAAAGTTAGTATAAAAATATTGTTTGAAACTTGAATAATAAATGATTGAAGATAATTAATAGATAAGTTAATAGATAAGCTTCAACATTTTTGTGTATCAACTTTTGTATTTTTGCCCTCTAAAATCTAATCTCCGAAAGTGTCCCATGAATATTAATATCCTGTACTGCATTTCTACTACTATATTACTTTCTACTAAGTTATTTATCTTGTTTAATATTTAAAGATACGTGTACTTGAGATAAAAGTAAAAAAAAAAAAAAAAATAAATATCCCTGTTTGAAATTAATAAATTTATCTTCGAAGATATTAAATTAATTTTTAGGCGAAGTTTTTAAAAATTAACAATTTAAAAATAACTATGTATATATTAATTCACAATATTATTTCATAAAAATAAAAGTGGCAAAGTTGTGGTAATATTTTATGAGAATTCTTCTTTCTTTGAAGAATATATATAAAAGAGATAATTTAATTAACGATAATTCTTGTTTTCCAAGAAAAAGTGTTTTATCATTTTTTAGAGAATTGAATAATTAAATTTAATAATAGATATTCTATGCAAAAAACGAAGTATGTAATGATAACAATAACTTTAGTATCAATATTACTACTGCTTTTGTATTTTGTCCAGCTACGTATATAACTAAACTCATATTGAGTTTGAACTCAGTTCTAACAATAGCATTGACTTTCTAATTGTTACTCGAACCACTATCTTCACGCAATTCAATTTACGTAAGAAAAATCAATAGCTTCATCAAAAAAAGATAATAGTACTTTGTAATTTTTAATGGAAATTTCTATCATAAACTTCAATCCATAAATCTTAAAAAATACAAAATTATAAAGGTCATTAACATCTATAATTATCTATATGTATATATATATATATATGTGTGTATATATATATATATATTTATATATTTTGCAGTCATATTTATTATTTACTTGTATTATTATTATGCTATTATTTTTTTATTTTATTATTAAATAGAAATTTAATTTTTACTTTTTTCAAAACTTTTTCGCACAATTTTATGAGTTTTTAAAAATTTTTATACCGTGTAAAGTCATTTTTTCGTATCTTTTATCGTTTACAATTGAAGATCATAAGAGAATGAATTTAATAAATCATACTTTTTAATTTTTACAATAAAATAATTCTAAAACTTATCGATTTTTTTCTTCTTTGTAAATTTATGACTGCAATAATTGTGTCTTAAGACAAATCGATCTTTTTAATTATAAGTTAATTAAAATCCAGCTTTATAATTTCTTAGAATAAAAAAAATAAAAAAATAAAAAATGGACGTGTTAAGGTTTTTTCTTGTCATCTTTCGAGATCAGTTTAAAAATATTCTTGATCCATATTTTAATTTCTTTTATCAAGCATCTGAATAAAATATAAAATAAAGATATAAAATAATTTATCCTTTGAAATGAAAAAATAGAATAAACATAGTACAAAATTTTTATATTGATCCACTTATAACAATTGCCCAAAACATTATTATTATAATTTAAAGAGTAAAATTCACACACTATGCATATGATATCCATATTATGAGTAGCAATATAGAAAGCTTTATAATAATGTTGTATGCAGACCTATTTGCTTCATATATTCACATATTTCGCATCATATTCGTGTACGTAATTTTTCCTAGTTAGTTTTATTATGCACGTTATAATACTTTAACACATTTAATGCGGCACTAAAAATTGGAAAGGGTATCCAATATTGATTTTCGATAAATAGAAAAAGCATTTATAAAAAAAAATGGCAAAAAATGCGACCAGATCCAAAATGGCTACGCATATCGACGACAACACTTCTACTGAATGCAAAAGGAACACTCTTTTTTATATTTCTCAGAATACTTCAATCGCTATATAATATATTAAGACGTTTATTTCTTTATACTTATACTTATTTCTTAAAATGAATATATCCAATAAAATTCTCTTATAAATTGTAAAAATTTTACTCACGTTGAATTCAAATCTACACAATTCAACAAATCTGTTTCAATAATTCAAAAAGTGTATGCAATCAATGATTATATTTACAAAATAATCATTCCATACAAATTGATTTCAAATTTTAAAATAAATACTTATAGAATAATGACAATTTTTAAAAAAAATCGTATCTTCTTTTTATTTTGTTCATATTTGCTTTTAAGAAAAATTATTATATTACTATATAGAAAATTCGAATCTACCAGAATTCGAATATACTTAATAACATTAATGTGTTTCTCAAAATTTTATTTACATGAATTATATGATCAAAACTTTTCTAATGCCTGATGTTATCTGAATTTTATCCGAATTCTTATTACGATTAGTATCGTTAATCGATCTATCCACGTAAATATACAATTCTGTAAACAACAAGACTCTTATTATATGACCGAATTTCCGAATAATGTTTTCTTTATTCGAAGAATCCACGTGAAATATTCGAAACTAGACCAGTTAAATTCGAATCTGCTTATAATATACTAAGTATATTATACTTTATCCTATGTTTAGAGAGGAATAAACACAGAGAGAGAGAGGCGCGAAACGCTAATTGTATAACGCAACAGCAGATTGGAGATGGGCCAGGAATTATGAAACGGGGCTGGAGCGACCGCGTTAAATATTTCGAACGAAGAAAATTGAGCGATGCGTTCGATCCTCGAACGTTTATTCTCGGTATCGAAGAGATCTAAAAATACAAAGGTGCGCTGACGAACCAAGAGAATTAAGGCATCGTTCGTCCGGAAATAGAGGCGTTGGAGAACCGCCAAATATCGTAAATACCGCGAGCGTATCGCCAATACCGGGGAATTTGTAAATAATCGCGACTCGAATTTCCTGTGTACAACAGGGAGCAACGGGAAGAATCGGTTCCTCTTTGACGGGTTCCTTGATCACGGCTTAATTCACGATCTGTTTCATTCATGAACAGATCGAGAGGATTCATCGCGATAAGTCGATCGCGAGCATCGCCAGCAGAAGAAGGAGCAACGTGGTCGTCGTGCAAGTTACTCGTTTAGAAGGAACTGGAAACGTTTTTGCGAAGGTGAACGAGATTGCTTGCACGTTGATGAAGACGGGCTTCCTATCGTGATCGTATCGATCAAATATTGAAATCTTGAAAGAATTTTTGTCATATTATTTTTCTTTTTTTTCGAAGGCAAATTTTATTCTTGGAATTTGAAAATTGAAATTTTAGAATATAATTTTTTGAATTGAATTAATTGAAATTTTCTTTTTTTTCAAATAGAAGATAGTAGTTTATAATTGGTAAGGAAATTTTACTTGTTGTACAGTTTCTTTCATTTAAAAATATCATAAAATTAATATTGGATTAACTGTTAACACAAAAAATAGCATTTTATGTATGATTTACTGTTAAATCATTGCTTTACTTAGAACTCGTATGTGAAAAGTGATGTATTTACGTTACTTGATGTGTATTACAGTGGAATTCCATTTATATGAACAGAAGTTTGATCTAGAGCCTATTACTGTTACATTAATATAACATTATCTATTTATATAATTAGATATCTCTTAGATATATAATAAATAAAGAATTAATCCAAAGTTAGACTAATTATTGTATTTTAACAAAAATAATTTATATTTGATTAAATTTTATAATATTAGATATATCATAAAAGAAATTCTATGAAATTTTCTCATATCAACATAAATTAAACAAGAAATTATAATTGGTGGAAGAAATGAAAGATGAATTGTTATTAATTAATAATTGTGATCAACAAATTCATCTACTTTATATATTTATTATATATATATTGTTCACTTGTTGTATCATTAGATCTTAAACATAATTAAAGTGAGCACTGATCTAAAATAAGCCATATGTATCTGAAAATTCACATAAGATCTAGTTTCGTCACATTTAACGCGACATATCTATGATAAGATTACAATTGTCACATCAAAGATGACATACGTAATGTACAAAAAAACTGATAAATTTGAATTAAAATAATCACTACAATTTTATAAGATTCTAAAGCGTGGAAATTAAGATTTGAAAAAAAAAACAATTGTATAAAATTTATGAAGTTATTAGACGTTACACTAAGAGAAACTTGAGACAAAGATTAAAAAATTTTGTAAAATGTTATGTGGTAATCGTTATTACTTCAGAGACGTTAATAAACATATCAATAGTTGGTTAATCGTGCCTCAACTAGTATTCTGTTGATAATTTCTCTTTAGTAACTATTTTGTCATGAATTATTCAACGATACATTTAGTTTCTTGAATATTCGAATTCATACGTAGTTTTGTTTATTCACTTAGCAACTAAACGTTACTGCCATTTCTAAAACTAATTTCACTAAATGGTTCTGTATATACTCTCAAAAAAAAAAAAAAAAAACGAAACTTTTGGCAATCAGTCTTCCCAGTAATAACTTTCACGATAAGAAAAATACGTTTAAATCTGGTCAAAGGCAACTTTGACAATTTTTGGATACAACGATAAATTTAACTTTGCTACAATCAGTTTAAATTTATCTCCAAATATATTGTCAAGAGTATTAGAGGTCAGTGAGATTAAAATACACTTATATTTGTAATAAAAGATGAAAGATTTTATGAAAAAAGAATTACTATTACTTCTTTGTCATTATCATTTTCCAAATGGAACTTTCTTATACATAATGCAATTTCAAGGCAGACAAAATTAAATGAAAGGATGGAAAGGACATCGATAAATTAATCTGGAGACAAAAATATCTCCACTCTTATATCTGCAAAAAGATATCCACTCTTCAAATGATTAATGTACTTCGTGTACACGTTGACTTATTTCTATTAAAATAGTGAAAACTTGAATGAAAATGCCTTTCTTTCTAATATATATATATATGTGTGTATACGCGTATTCTTATGCAGTTTTAAATATATATATATAAATATATATTCAATCTAATAATTAATTAATAATACATTTCCCATTATTTTTATAAAATTTTTAACTTTTACAAAATCTTCTCGACGTCTATTGTTTTATTAAATTCAACATTTTTTATTAAAAAAAATTCTTTCCAAGCTAATTTAATAACGAATTATTCGTTCCTTTAGAAAAAAAAAAAAAAAGAAAAATTCTTTTCTATAAAATTTCTATCTCATCTCCTTTCATTCTTCGAAACTTAATTCTCATTCACAAAGTTCCCATTACCCAAAGAATCATCTATAATTCCTTCGAAGGAAGGAAAATAAATTTCTAAAAA
Source organism: Apis mellifera (assembly GCF_003254395.2). Lineage (NCBI taxonomy): Eukaryota > Metazoa > Arthropoda > Insecta > Hymenoptera > Apidae > Apis > Apis mellifera. The sequence continues at coordinate 2,078,157 of NC_037642.1, read as the reverse complement.
AAAAAAAAAAACCTAAACATAAATCTAAATATTCACCTCTACGATCCTGACATAGGAAAAAAATTAGAAAGAGAGGGAAGAAAAGAAAAATTCTTTTCTTCTCTGTATCCCACGACCCCCGAAACCAACTTTTCCCGGATAAAATCGATCTCGAAACACGGATCTTGAATAATATCGGACGATGACCCAATAACTTGCCAGTTTCGCGATATTTTTACGCGGTTTATGTGACGAGAAAGGGGCTAAACCCGGGTGTAGATTGTCTCCACAATGAAAGTACATTCCCCTCGGGTACTGGCTCGAACGTACGGCCCGCAGGGGTTCCTGGCGTAGTTTTCGGGGGTGAAAATGTTGGGGTCCCCGGCTGGCGAAGAGGGCGACTCAGTCGCAACCCCCTTTTTGCTCGAGGGGGATCGATCCGTTTGGTGCGCAACGTGGTTCTACCACGGCTTGTACTACGTAAATCTGAATCCTTAGTTGGGAATTCGAAGGAGCAATGTACCTAATGAAAATGAAAGGAAACCTTTAAGAGGAGGAAATGGCGACCTCGTGGTTGTCTGTTGTTTCGTCTGCTCGTCAATTAGATTAAGGATCGTGGAGGAATGTATAAATATATGTGGTGTTAAAGAATACTCGAAATAAGATTAGAATGAATTAATAAAGGTGTTGAAGAATTGGTAAGTTGATGCAACAATAAGAGAAAAAATGGTAATATCAGAATGATTATTGAAGAAATATAGGAACATGGAAGAGTGTAGATCGATATTAAGGAAAAATAGAATTTGTAATATCACGTAGCCTTATCTATATTAAATAATAAATATCTCTATTTCACGTATATTTATATATTTATGTGTATGTATATTTATATGTATGTATATTTATATGTATGCACGTATATACCGATGGTGTAAGGCTATATGAAATATATGTCTCACCTGATATTATCATCTTGATTTACGTCACTATTATTATCCGTAGAGAAAAACGTACTATCCGTAGATAAGAAATGAATGATTTCGAAAGGGTGGTATAATATATAATATATAATATAATTATTTTTTTCGTAGATGGACTCGTAGAGATCACACGAAGGTCAAAAATAATGGATTTTCCTAAATGTCATTCCCTTTTGTAACAAAAATATTATTATAATAAAATATTTAATCTAATATTCTAAAATTCTAATTTTTTGATTTGATATTTTTTATAGAGAATATCGAATTGTATAAAAAAATACGTTCATCTTGATTCTCAATTCATTTAGATATTTTTTAAAGAATCATACCAAATAACAAGAAGAAGAGAAATGCTTTTTAAAATTAAAAACTTAATTCAAATTTTGAAAAATATTGAAGAAGATATCACAAATTTTTAATAAATATATTATGTGTAAATTAAGTAAGTGTAATTGAAAAAGATTAATTCTAAAGAAAAATTTTTATTTCAGAAGAAATTAAGCTTTTTACTTTTTATATTTACAAGATATATATTTCGAACAAATATTCAAACTATAAATTTTGAGGATATTTTTTAAATGAATTTTAATATCTTGCAGCACTTAAAAAATTCATTCGATGAAAAATAACTTTTGTATGCTAGAAAACTGCAGACCAGTTTTTCATTTAATATTGAGAAATAGTTACGAATTAGATTTTAGACGTATAATAAATAATTGATTTAAAATAAAGTCCACTTTTGGATATATATATATATATGTTACATTTATTTATTTCGTATTGAAGTTTATTTAGGATACGTATAACAAATTAATTATGGAGCGTTACAAAGTTCAATAGCGAGTGTATATTATAAAAACATTTTATAAAAATAATGCAATAAATCAAAGTCATACGATTTTCCATAAATATTGACAGTTAAAAAATAACTATAAAAATTTCCATAGATTAAATATTAAACCGTTGTACAAAACACGCGATTCGATCATTCAAAAAGGAATTCGGAAATAATCAAAAATAAAAATTACAAAAAATTACAAACAAAAGGACCAAAGTAAAATACGAGAAATTTTAAAAAACACGTGAAAATAAATTTTTTAAAATAAACAGAATAATTAAAATAAAATATTACGCGATGGGAATGAGAAATAAAAATTAAAAAATTTTAAAAATCGTATAATAGGAATTATTCGATAAAATTTGCAAAATCTTAATATAATGATCAAAATAAAATTTTAAAGAATCACGCAACGAAAATTAAAATAGAATTTGAAAAAGAAAAATACAAAATCAAGTAATCTATACAATATTAAAAAAATCGCGAAGAATAACGATTCTTATTTCAACAAAAAAATTTCCAAAAAAATTTCTCTGTATAAATTTTCTAAAAAAAAAAAAGGAAATTATTCCACCATTATTGGCCGAAGACACAGAAACGAAAGAAAGTGAACGCAATTAGACCGCAATTTCACGATTGAAAGAGGGCTCGTGAAACCGCGTAACCAAGAGACACGGTCGTAACCAGACGAACTAATGATCATCGTGGTCGGGAATCACTCGTCATCATCATCATCATCATCGTCGTCGCCGTCGCCGTCGCCGTCCCCGTCGTCGTCGTCGTCGTCGTGGACGGGTCGAGGGCACGTTATTAATCATCGTGGAACAGAAGCAACTCGCGGACAAAGCTAATTAACACGATCATAAACGAAATGTCCCGTGGTGGTGCACACGCGTCTCGAAATATTCGAGGCCGAGGGCTGGTTCCCTCATTGAGTAAGCCGTTTATTAGCGGTGGATCGACAATTATTAGCGTTCCGCGGGGTCAAGTGTAATGCGATTCTAATTACGCTTCGAACATGACACCGACGGTTTGACCTCTGTTTCGATATTCCCTGCTCCATTGCTTCGGCCACTATATCGTTCATAATTGTCCATCAACGGGCATGGAATCGTGGCTGGCGCGAAAAATCGATCGGTCAGATTGTTGCGCCCGAGGAACGTGTCGGGGGGTGAAATTATCGTAAAGAAAATTTTACTTTGGTTCAATAAAAATAATGGATGAATAGGAAAATTTATAATAATAATAATATTCGAATTAGTGTAACAAGATTTATTCGTTAAGGCTATCCTTAGACACTATTTGAAAATAATTAATTTATTTTTTTTTAGCACATTTCTCTGGTTAGATGCTAAAAATATTATTTCTATAATTTATATTATTAGGTATATATACAAAAAGATGATTATGTAAATTATTATGGAAGTATAAGCTATAATCTTATGTTGTTTTAAATTATCTGATATATATTATTTAAACGTATTAATTATAACTCGAAAGTTATTCTTATTTTTAAATATTATTTCTCTTATCATTGACTTATTTTTATAATAAATATCCATGTTTGAAAATCGTTTAATTTTCAATTATTTTATGATAAAGTTTTTTTTTGTCGAAGATTTATTCAAAGAACCGCTTATCCGATCGGATTTATGTCTCAATTAACTCGAATAATCGATGTTCTACTTATCTCTCTTGTTTTATTCTCTTGTTTTTTTTTTTAAATTTTCTCTTGACGCGTTGTGGAATTTCGTGGTTAATTTTGAGTTATGCTTTCTTTCCATGAAAACATTTTTTTAGGCATAACGTAAAATAATTTCTTCTTATTTTCATATATTGAATAAAAAAGAATTGTATAAAACGAAGAAATAAATGTATTTACGTGTTTGATATATCTACAGTTTAGTTAAAATATAAAATTCAATTGAAGTTTCAAATGCTCAATAAAAAAAAATATATATATACATATATATATATGTATAACTTTATTAATTAAAAGATAAAAAATTTAACGCTCTACTCTAACAGAACTTTTAAATTTGCTTTATAATTTTCAATAAATAAATTTATTATACGACAAAGAGACTTTTTAAATGAAAAAAAATTGACGATTACTCTTCACGTTTTAAAATCTTCTTTTATTATACGGGTTATAACAATAATATTATTGTATGATAGTATGTAGAAAGAGCGGAAAGTAATATGTACAATCAAGTACGTCTAGACGGATCAACTAATTTCCACGAAGAAATTGAATTCTAGGTAAAAAAAAAAAAAAAAAAAAAAAAATTACTCGAACCGTTTCTTTGGAAACTTATTTCCGAAAGTCTCGGAAAAACCATATCTCTTGAAAGCCAGGCTAATTACCTTCTGCCACTTGATAATCCAATTACCTAACACATTTGCCGCGCAGACAGTTAAACGAACGAATCGAGTGAACGGAAGGGAAACCGCTGAAAAATCAAAAAAAGGATAACCCTCTTTTGGGAAGATTTCCCAAAACCGAATTTCTCCATTCCGGAAATCAATTGGATCGCCTGAACATTGGCTTTAAATTACTGGCTTTCATCGATAGCTATTGATTAATCAATGAAATTCAGTAGACTATAATAATTTAAAATATCCTCAAAATGGAATATGGATTAAATTTTTTTCCATTTTTAATATTAAAAAAAAAAAAAAAGCAGAGAAAATCAAATTTGAATCAAATTTGTCGATTATGCGTGTTATTTAAGTGATAAAATTTTTACATTCTTTTAAATATTTTTAATAATTTTCAGAATTAATTTCATCCCCTCAAAATATAAAATATATGTATATAATTACATTTAATTAATAATTATTACATATAATATAATTATAACTTAAAATATATGAAAATTTTTATGACTGATTATACTATTGATAAGATAATATATTAATCCATCAAGAAAACAAACTGTGTGAAATCGATCACGAAAGACACGAAACAACGTTTATAATGGGATCACACACACATAGAAAGAAACTTTCGACTTTGACTCCTCTCTCTATATATATATGTCCAATTCATATTGGATAAATAAATACGGGATAATTTGAAAAACCAAAGCTTCGAAAAATGGAATTCGTTGGGAAAGCGTTGCATCCACCATCGTCGAAAATTGCAAATTTTGGGCGCGCATGCGCGCCACACGGTTGCAGTGCACCCCCAGGAAGTGCAGTAGGATGCATGCACCGACGACCTTATTATTCGCCTCCCTTCTACCGAACGCCTGGCAAAATGAAGTCAAACTCGGGGGCTGTTTGCGCTTCGGTTTGGAAAATTTCAACGGTCACTCCGCATTATGACGGCCGACCGTTCGGTAAACACTGTTCACCGCGATGAATTTTGCTTTTCATGAAAATCGGCAGGATCTTGAATACTCTTCTTCCGTATTGTTTCGTTTGAAGAATTGATTACGATCGAATTCGATACGCAAAGAAAAAAGAAGAAAAGATGGGAAATTTGAAGGAAAATCTGAAAAAAAGTATTTGCAAATTTGAATACGTATGCATCTATTTCATTAGAAAGATTGATTTCAAGTTCAAATTTGTAAGAGAAAAGAAGAAACTATGAAAATATTGTTTTGAAATTGTTGTTTGATAATTGGATGTACATCCACATCCTTATATTGATTTCAAATTTCTGAAATCGATGAATATTTACTTGCAGGTATGCATAAAGAGAAAAAGGAAGAAATTTATTTTTATTGGGAGAGCTTGTAATAAAGTAACAAAAAGAAAAAAGAAGAAGAAGGGAAAAAAAAAATACAATTAACTGAATTCTCAATCCATCAAGATTTACATTCGAAAAGTGTATTTGTACTATCTAACTTCTATATTTTTTTCACAGACGGATATTTCGAAATTATCCCACGACACGATGTTTAATTTTTTATCGTCGAGAACACGGATGGTACTCTCGAACGATCATCGAGCGTTATCAAATATTGCATGTTGTTAAATACGATGGAAATGAAAGCAAACAAAACGACGCTAGGCCGGTGGAAAAAAGATAAAAATGAAAAATAAAAAAAAAAGAAAAAATAAAAATTGGTCGGTTCGGGATTGGTGTAGAAAGTTGAATCGTGTTCTCCGGCTGGGACACTCTCGCCGCTCACAAATTGATTGCAATTGATCGGTGAAGTCCCTTGGTACACACGTACGAATACGGGGCTGGTGGCGAGACCGGAAGTGGGAAAGAGGGTTCCAAAATTTCCACCTCTTCTTTATTCCCTTGTCTCTTTTTTCTTTTTTCAGAAAGTGGAAAGAAAAAAAGATTCCATTAAGAATAAAACTCATATTTTAATTCACGTGAAGGAAGCTTAATCCATTCTTTTTTTTTTATCTATCTATTTTAACCATTTTTTTTCTTATTATTTTTACTATTAAATTTTCCATTCAGGATATAATAAAGGAGTTCACGTTCAGGTAAATAAATTCAATCAGCATCAGAATTCAATTAATTGAACGTTTTTTTTTTTCTAAAATTTTGTCAAAATAAATGAAGTTCTACTATATTTTTTTTTTTTTTTTTACTATTAAACCTTTGATATATGATATATATGTACATTTGCATATACATATGTATATATGTATTTGAAATTATTGTTGTGACGAATTATTTGATATTATGAAAATTTATTAATATTATAAAATTTATTAAATTTTGCTAGACTAACTGGTTAATAATATACATACTACATATAATATATTCGTAAGAATCTTAAAAATAAGATACTTTCACTCGTCAGCTTTCGAATCGTACAATCACTTTTACTAAATACATATATGTATACATATATATATATATATATGTATATATGTGAACAGCACATAAAAAGTATCTCTTTATAATAATTTAAAAATTTGAAAATTATTCTTCGTTATTTTTAAAAATATCCAAATCTTTTATTATTACATAAAATGAAAAATATATATTTGGAACTTTTTTTCAATTAAAAAAATTCACTTTTAACAATCTATAATCATTCTAAAATTATCTAAAATCAGATTGTTTAAAATGAGATATCTTTTTTTTAAGATTACCTGTTATAAATCGTTATAATGCATCGTTATAAAATCAAAATGTATTTATTCATTAGAATTATTACGAATGCAAAATTTTATCGAAACAAAAAGTATCATCGATCTATCCTGTATCAGTTTAATCTGAAGGACGATCAACCCCTTGTTCCTTGTCCCTAACAGATTATACTCACGACAATTCGAACTTGGAAAATTCTGGAAGATTTATCATGAATAATTTTATCTCCAAGCTACTTTCATCCTTCCGTGTTTTAGAGATTGTCCAATCCTCTTGAAAGCTCAATACTCCATTTACACCACTGTTCATAAGTACGTTGAACATTTCGTGGGCAAATATATGGGAATAGTATGTAGAATGAAACTGTAAAATTTAATAAAAAATTATTAATTAGAAACATCGAGCATAATATATAAGTGTTTTCTTAATAAATAGAGAGTTGAATCTTTATTCCAAAAATAATTCTTGTACAACAATCTATCAATTAATAATATAAATAATTTGATAGATTACAATTTTATCATCTTTACATTATTTTAAAATTTACTTATAAAACTTCGTTCGTTTTGTTATTTATAATTTTTGAAAATTTCGTTGGTAATATATCTTTAATTATGCGAGGAAATCCTGATTTATTTTTTAATCACGTCAATCTCAAAATAATTAAAGACAAGTGAAAATGTTGAAAGTAATGTTCTTTCTGTTCTTATCTGTTCACGAGCATTATACATCATTAATTAGTCACCAAAATTAGTTCATGACATTTAGTTTCATCAGAAAAGTGGAAAATGTTAAGAAATTTTAAAAAATAACCAATCTGTTATCAGTAAACAAACGAAAATACATATATGTATCATATTATGCTACATATACCTATTACTATCCATTCAACGTCCACAAAAAATTTACCTGTGATTCTTCCACCTGGTGCATGATCATATTAAACGCAGATAAAAATCACAGACATCGGGGAGGAAAATCAATGAACTTCTATCATATAAACCACAGATCCAAATAAATGGAATTTCAACTGTATCGAAGTCAAATACCGTAATTACATACACAGATGGTGCAGGTATTCGGCGTTTGCTAGAGTGCCATAGAAAATAGTTCTATTTCGGTGTGCAACGAATTGGAAACCTCTACCCGTTCAATTGATGTATTTTCGAAAATTCGAATTTTCCGAATTCGCGTCTGTCGCGGTTCCATTATGCGATTGCAGTTGCACGTAATAGGAATAGAATTGCGCGCGAAGCGCGCCAGTTCGATCGTTCTTTGTTCTTTAAAGCGACGGTTTGTGTTTCCACATGAAAAGAGCTTTCGCTATAGATCCCGGTGTGATTATCCGTTTTTGATATCTGTAATAATACGGAAGAATTTTCAATTAGCTTCGTGTTGATTTGTTTTGTTGAAATGCAAAGTTGTAAGTATTTGTTTGATATATGCGTATGCAACGATCGCATCTAATTGTAAATCCTATTAAAAATCTGAAAGATTTTGAAAAATTATATAATTATAGCACTATATTCTTTTTTTGAAGCAAGTTTTTCAAATATAACAATCTAGAATTTTGTAATGGATTATATATTATTCTATATTTTTTGCATCTTGATATAGCAATATAAGAATTTATTATTTTGAAATTTTGAGATTTATTTTATAAATATTATTTTGATATAAATTTATTTTTTTTATGCGAATGACATTGAATTTTATTTAAAAAATTTAAAAAAATCTGAATTTAGAAATTTGAATTATAAATTAAACATTCTTACAAGTAAGAATCAAAATATTGATTAATTTCAGATGAATCAGAAATGTTAATTGAAGAATGTTAAATATTCATGATAAAACTATTAAATTAGAAAGCATACAAAATTAAAAATGAAAAATATACATTTGAATATTTCTTTAAAAATTATCATCTACAAAAAGATTTGATAAAAATTTATAAAGTTTATAAAATTACAAGAAGATTCGCTTAAAAAAATAATTAGATATTCTTTCATCATTGAAATTTTCGAAAGTTTTAACAGACAATACAAAAAGTATTACATTTTCAATTTTTTAGTTAGTTAATAAAATTTAACAATTATATAATTTAAAATATAAAATTCATTCCTAACAAGGATTCATTGCAAAAAGATTAACACTGTGTAACATTTCTCTCTTTCAGTGTATTATATCTAAAACAATGGAAAAAATACAGGTTTAATTTCAAAACTAAATAAAAAAAAAAAAACAATTTCGACAAACTTACAGCGTGTTAAAATTTTAAAATTATTCTCCTGTACAAAATATAATTTATATAATAGATTCGTTTGTATTCCTACGAAATTCTCAGTAAATGTTCACTTGTTAATCCGAATTAATTATCACATCTTTTACCCTTTATCCTCGTAAGAAAATATTAACGATCAGCTATAATAATAATAGTAATAATAATATGTCATGAGAAATCCTTGAAAACTATATAAGAAACGATCGTACATCACCGCAATGTCGCGTTGTGTACACACGTTTGCTTCGAATCACATGTACAATGTGGATCCGATTACGTAAATGTACATATCTACCGGTATATACATACCTATCAATCTACAGATAGAGTGCATCTACATACACTCATCATTCCATGAATCGTGTCTGTGCATGTATGATATCCGCGGATGTGTGTATTCGCGGATCCATTTCGGAGTGTTGCATGTAAATGCAATTATGCCATTGCAGATATATGTGCGTATCTTTAATTTATATGCGTGTTATACAGTGGTGTGATAATAATAAATGTGGAGAGAGGAGAAAAGTAAAATCATACACGTACGCTTAATAGCAAGAGAAATGTAGAGGTTTACATTTTTAGAGGGATGGAATTTTTTAAATTTCTCCTTTTTTTTTTTTTTTAATTGCATGAAAATTTATTATATAAACATATGTTTAATATGATTATTATATAGGTATATATATATGTATGCAAAGATCAGAGAGGAAAATATATTCTCGATATAGTTACTCTTGTTTTTTTTTTTTTTTTCTTTTACAAACATTAAACAGATTATCGAAGCAAAAAAAATTTTAAAAACAGAAATAAATTCTCAATAAAAGTTTTTAAATGTAAATTTAATTTTCTTTTTAAAAAAAAAGAGTTAAATTTGAACTTTTAATTATGGAAAATTATTTATTTTATAATCTTTGAATTTTTAACACTCCTAATTCAATATTAATTAAATAAATAATATTTATTATTTTAAATTGTAAAATAAACTTATTTTAAATATTTGTGAAATTTGTTCCTTTCGAATAATGTAATTTTATTATATTATTACGATTCTCGTATTCATAATATTTTAATTTTTAATATTGATTCTCGCACGTTTTTTAAAGTCATTTTTTTTTCTTTAAATAATTGCGATTTATTTTTAAAGCAATTAGATTTATCTTTTTATGTTTTTTAATATATTTTCCAGAATAACTAGAATTAATTTTTAAAATATCCGAAATTTCTTAGATACTTTTGCATTCTTTTCGTAACAATCCCATATTTTATTCATTGTCTTTTTTGCGTTATATAAAAAAGTACTTATTCGACATTATTTTTAAAATATTATTAATTCAAAGTTCTCGAGAAGTTTTAAGATTTCGTAATCATAACTTTTTATCAAGATAAATTCGAATAGATACAAAAATCGATGACAGAAAATACAATGGACAAAGCTCAGCAAACCGCTATTTCGAAAGCGCTGCTATTGGTGAATGAATTATTCTCTTCAATATATTCTAACTGCAAAATTGTACGTGCGGGTCATGTACCCTCTCCCTGTGTGTGTGTGTGAGTTTATGTATTTAGAATACAGAACCATTTTACTCTCAAATTTATGAATACATTTATTGTGTTCAATATATGTGTTTTATACTATTTTATGTATATCTATAATAGAATATACCTATATTCCCATTGAAAATTTTACTATGCAAATTATCTTTTATAAAAAGCCTAATTCCAAAGGAAAAAGGGCTATTTTTATACAGAGAAATAATTTTTTTAAAGCACGTGAATTTTCTTTCCATATTTTTCTTGAAAAAATAATAATATTCTTTATCTTTTTTTTTTGTTTTAAAATTGTTTTCATTTGGAATATTTGTATCGTGTATTTAATGATGATTTGTTTTTCTTATTTTATCGATATATCGTTAAGTTACGTTAATCACATTAAATATTACGAGGCGAAAAATTATAAATTTTTTAGTTTAAATTGAAAAAAAAAAAGAGGAAAAGAATTAAAATCGAATATTACTGTTAGAAAGTATTATCGTAATAAAAAAAAAAAAAATATTCCCAAACGATTACTTTCATCCCTCTTTCTCTTTCAAAACATCAAAAGATACTACCATTCCATTTTAAATTAAAAAGAAAAAGATCGATGAAAAAAAAAAAGAAGAGATCAAAACAAGTTTAAAAAAGCATACTCTCAGAAAAATAACATAAAAACGGCTATTTACCAGATTCCACGCGAGGAATTTAAAAAAGAAAATAAGTGTCCATTTAAATGTTACTTGGAGCAATGAAACAGTTAGAACTTTCTCTTTTTTATAAAAAAAAAAAAAAAAAAAAAATCACGTAACGCGTCTCTATTCGGTCAAATTGCGCAGCTCGAAACATCGTGTACTACTCAGCGGTAATCCACCCCTTCGACCACCCCTTGACCGTGGCCCTTCAACATCTGCGCATCGTGCACCGCGAACGAAAAACCGAAAAATATTTGACCAAGGTGAAACTGCACCCTGCAAAACTCAGGACACAAACACAACTAGTATTTTTTTCTTCCTCTTCTTCACTCTCTTTCGTCACTTTTGTTTCCCTTTCGCTCTCGTTCTGACGAGAGGAAAGTAAACGTGGCAACGGATTCCAAGATCGAGGATTTCGTAAAAATTGACAAAATTTGTCATTAGAGATTGATAAAATCGATTCTTATTCAAAATTGATAAAATATAATACTTTTGAGAACTGCTTTCGAAAGTTCATTTTTGAAACGAATAAAAACCAATAAAAAACAAATTTTTGTAATTTATTTATTCTCAAACGTATTTGCATTTTAAGCTTCAAATCAAAAAGTGGCTATCACAAAGTAACTCATGTATTGAATCATAGATATCACATATAAATCAAAAACAACAAATATAATTTGACTTTGTTGAAAGAGGGTAACAAATGAAAATATACAACTTCTTCTGTTGTTTAGACATTTACACATAATTTTTCTACAAATTGAGGATTTTTATTATCGAAACGATCTTCTTAATTCATCTGTATTTTCATTAATTGATAAATATTAAAAGAAAATGTACAAAAATATTGTTTATATTTTTTATGTATTATGTATTGTAAATTCTCAGTTACATCGATGACTATAACTACTATTTCAATAAAGATATATCGATCAAAAAGTATACGGATAATTGGATGTTCGATATCCGGATAATCGAACTCGAACCGTAATAGAATATTTGACTTCGACTTTGTGAATGTAGTGAAACAATATTTGAGCAAGAGTGCATTCGCGTATTTGAAAAAAAAAGAGAGGGAATAAGAGGGGAATGAAAACGAAAGGAATATTGAAATCCCGAAGATAAATACTAGTCTGCGTTTTTTAAATAAATTCGTGACCAGCAGCTCGATCGATTATTTCCCTTTTTTTTTTTTTTTCATCCAATGAAACAGTTAGCTTTTGAGAATGAATTGTATTTGATGAATTGATTTTGAATTGGTTAATATGATTGATCTCTTCTCTGCTGATGATCTATGATGATGATGTAGAAATATTATAAAGATTGTTGAATTTAATTAATAAAAATTATAATTATTATAAAATTGATGTAAGGAAAGTGTAAAGATTTGAAGAAATATAAATTGTTTTAAATTAAAAATGAGATGGAAAACAAATATAATATGTACGTGATTTACAAAATTTATATTTTAATATTAAATATTATATTTATAACTCAAGATTTATAAATCATTTTCAGTAATAGATATACAATAATAGATATAACTAAATTTTTCAATCAATCATTAATGATATTATTTTGCTTGAGATAAAATTTTTACAATTAATTCTTCCATCTTCTTTCAATATAAATGTAATATAATATCAGACAAATAATTCAAATTCAAATTTTATTAAAATTTTATCGACAAGCATGTAACGTTCTAGATTATATCCTTAGCTATACAAGATAATTTTTACAAAATGAAAAATTTCTTGAAACGTATAAAAATCAACCTTCTTCCTTTAAATAAAACATCCTGCGTTTTTTAGTCTCTCATGCATTAACCGGTTCTCGAAACGAGTTCAAGAACCTGATCACAGGTGATCATAAGATCCAATAGTATAATAATCTCAAAGAATCATTACCTATTATCATTCCTTATAATAGGTTCTCAAACTTTCAACCTTCACCTCGTCGAACAGCTATACTTTCGAAAATCATTTTACATACGTAACCTTGAATAACTCTTTGCCATGGATCATCGAACTCTCCTTGAAAGCTTGAATTCTCCTTGTCACCATATAGACTGAAAAATACATTATAATACATTTAAGGTAACTAGCTTGATTTCAAGGAGATCTCCTCAAGGTGACACCTACAAATCAACTTGCACCACCTTGATTTTACATATACCTATTAATTTACAGCGATATACGATATAAAATTTATATAATTTAAATAATTTCTTTCTTATTCTTCCATTTATTTTGATAAATTAATTATATTCCTTCGTTCGTTCCATTATCGTTTACTTCTATTTCAAGAAATTTAAAGAATTTTATATTTTTCATCTTTCTCTATAATTGGAAAGGAAATCACTTTTCATAAAATAAATAAAAGATCTAATCTCTTTAACACGAGATATTTAATCTTTCTAAAAGACAAAATTCACTTTCACGTCGAAAATGAAATATTTTCTGAGTCGTGTGAAATTTTTTTTTTTTTTTTTTCCACCCCGAGGATTAATCCCGTCTACATTGATCAAAATTTAAATAATAATAATCCGCGCAACTCGTAGGTTTTTAAATGCGGCGCATTTCACGCGATGTAATTTCAACGTTTGATAAAAAACGAGGTTGTTTATTTAAATTTTCGTTTTCGTTCGTTTCGGGGTATACGGGATACCGATTACCATTATCAACCGGGGCAGCGTTAAGCGCGCTCGTATCCTCCAGGATTCAGGTGATGCACGACCCGCGTCGCTTTTAAATATCGCGCGTTTAAATATTCCGAACGGTAAGATTTAAAAAGCTTATATATCACTGGCGCGCATTTTAACCGCATTCTGCATTAATTCTCGCCGTTTACCATTCGCATTTTACGCAATTACGCGCGTCCATAAAGTATCGCCCTTTTCAGAAATATAATATCGAAGATGCAGCTGTATCGAAATTAGATAGAATAATTTTAAAAAATGTCATTTCGAAAGGAATTGTTGAGAATTTATTCGAAAGAAAAATTGAATGATTTTATTTATCGATTGAATATTATTAACAGATAATTAATAAAATTATCGAAGTAAATAATATATATCTATTCAAATCAAAAGAAGGAAAAAAAAGAAAGAAATTAAAAATCATCTCCTTATTCTTTACAATAATATAAATTAATTAATCGTTTTTCAGAACAATGCAGAATAAATAAAATTTAAAAAATTTCGCGTTAAAAATTCCAATAAAATCGCGGTCGCGGCAACCGGTTAATCCTTTCGTAACCTATTTTTCTCGAGACCGTGAAAAAAATTATTTTCTACCAATTACTAACAATGGAAAAACATTTTTAATAAAAATTTACATTAAAAAAGGGAAGACGCGACGTTTTGCATAAATTTGCGTAAATATTTTACCGAAGGAAATATAACGCGTTTTACTTACATTGATTAATTAATAATTAAAAAGTGTATGCATTATACGAATCGAATGATATGACAAGAGTCCCCTCTTCAATTTTCCATAATACCAATTAAAATACCACCCACTGGAATCCCACTAGAATAGAGCGCCACACAAAGATCGATTTTCCGAGGAAAAGCAATTCTCAATTAGCGATAAAAGAGATTTTCAAAAAAAAAAAAGAAACGAAATAAAAAAAAAAAAATACTCTGTCCATCTCTCAGCCATCCGTCGCGCCTTGTCCTTCGTCGACAAAGACGAAGCCAACCCCGTCGTTCCATCTTGAGACTCGCCCCGTGACGAGGGGGCGGTTGGTGCGAGGGAGAGAGAGAGAGAGAGACCCTGGCTCGACGAGGGTGGAAAAACTCATATCCCCTAATGAAGTAAAACGGGACGTCGTCCTGTACGTCTGTGTACGTGCGGAGAAGAAGGGGATAAAGTGAAACGGAAGAGGAAAGAAGGAGGAGGAGAAGAAAAAAAAAAGGAAGGGGGTGTCTCGCGAGTGGATACGACGAGACGACCACGTCGAAAATGGTGTATAAAACAGGAAGGGGAGAGAGAGGAGGAAGGAAGGACACGGTGAGAAGGAGGCGGTGTGGCAAACGCGGGAAAAGAAGGCGAGGTGCACGTGCTTGAAAGAGAGACGCGATACATGCTCGACAGTGACGAAGCACCCTTCATTCGGGAGAGAATCGAAGGAAAGGAGATGAGGGCGGGTGGGAGAACGAGAGAGGGAGAATATGGAGAACGAAGTTTGGGGGGTAGTAGAGATGATGGCACGGGCGAGGAAAGGAGAGCATCGGGAATGAGATGGGGGTGTACGGGTCGAACATCTTCCCCTTTCTCCGTTTCTCTC
Source organism: Apis mellifera (assembly GCF_003254395.2). NCBI lineage: Eukaryota > Metazoa > Arthropoda > Insecta > Hymenoptera > Apidae > Apis > Apis mellifera. The sequence continues at coordinate 2,062,496 of NC_037642.1, read as the reverse complement.
CGCTTTCTTTTTACAGATTTCCTATCCTCTCGACCGGTCACGCGTGTGGACGAAAATTATTCGAGGAATGTCGATGATCTTTATGCTCCAGCTTTATAAAGCTCAAGCATTATATGCGTTATCTTATGTATTAACATAAGTCATTGCAAATTTCAGCTTGATGAATTAAATATTAAATGACAATTTGATTAAATTTGGGGAAGGAAAGATAAGAAATTTTTTAAATAAAGATAAAAATTCATAGAAATTTTCTTCTTCAATCTTCTACGTATTAACATAAGTCATTGCGAATTTAAGAAAAAGAAACTATCAGCTTGATGAATTAAATATTAAATGACAATTTGATTAAATTTGTCGAAGGAAAGATAAGAAATTTTTTAAATAAAGATAAAAATTCATAGAAATCTTGTATTTTATATGGAGATTTATAAAAATACGGGTAATGATTTTTGTAATATGAGACTGGATTTATTAATTCGTTATATTAATTAGGAAATGGTGGTTTTTTAACATTAATGGAACGATGATATACAACCAAGGTTGATCAGTAATTAATGCAAATTTTTTTCACGAGCCAATTAATTATCTTCAGGTTTTCCTCGTGGATAACGTGTAAATATAAAAAGAAACAGAAATGGTTTCTTGGTGCAATGAAAATAATTCCAAACACTGTCTTCTATAAATCACCGAGCAATTGATAAAAAAATATACGTATCAATATAAATACAAACGAAAAATTACTATCACAATATGATATTGGAAATAATTAATTATATAATTTTAAAATTAATTTGTATACTTAAATATTACAATCAATTTACAATCAACAACAGGAGATAAGAACTCTAAGCCTTGAATTACAGCGTCAAATTAGAAAATTGGAGAAGTGGCACAGTTCTAATCCCTGGAATGGATCGATGATCGCGGCGAATCTAGCCTCTCGGCTAGATTAACAAGAAACAACGTAAGAGAGCGTCCATTACCAGCGATCGATGGGCGAAAACGAGGCGGTGAATTAAATTTATTCCTAGGTAGGTGGCCGAAATTATTCCGGCGTGGCGCATAAAGTAGCAGAATTCTTGACTCCTTTGTCCGGAACGACGTCTGAAATCGTAAAACTGCACTCAATTAAAGGGTTAGACCGCTCGTCAAACGTTACTGCCCACTTGCTGCGAGATGTTCGCTCCGTCTGGCCGCGATAACGCTCGTCGCAATAAACCCGAGGCCATCGGGCACATAGCTAGACGTGTACATAGAACGCATCTATATGTATAATAAAGCTGTATAATATAGTCTAGATATATATATATATATATGCCAGGTGTAACACGATTGTACAGTGGATGGAGATAGGGGGTTGATTATTGGTTCTTGTGTATTAATCTTAGTTTCTTCTGATCTTTCTAACGAGCATATCTGTATTATTCATTGGGTATAGTATATTATACTAAAAATATGAAAATTGTTGTTTAGGTAATCAAGAAAATGTATAATTGGAGCTGCATAATAATTAAAACGTAGAAACGGATGGATTATAGTTGGAATTATGCGAATTTTAATTATGAGAAACATTTTGAAAAAGGTTCAGAAGATAAAAATTTTTTATTGAATTCTCATTGCTCTTTGTTGGATTTGGATAATTATTTATAAAATTAGAAATAATTAATAAAATAAACGAAATTGTAAATGTTATCAACGAATGTAAATATTTAATAAGAATTTATTATAAAAAAATATTTAAAATGTATTTATACAAGAAAAATTTTAAACTTTTGAAATTAATAATAAATGTTTACAGGTCACGAGCGATATTATATTATCTACTCTATTTTGTGCAAAATCTATGACCAGAAGACCGCAAGCACGATAAAATATTCCAAACTATAAACTTTAGTATCAAAAAATAATTATTGGGAGATATATTTAGAAAATAATGACAAAAATATATCTAAGAAAGGAATGCTTTATTTTCGATAACTTTCATTCCACTTTTTCAATTTACGTGAAGGAGCTAGAAGAATATACGATTAATCATCAAAACTAATAAAGTAATTTTAATATTTTTATTATAATGGATGGACGATATACTTTTTATTAAATTCAAACGTCTCACGAAACTTTATGATAAAAATACATAGAAATATTCACTTAAATATATAAAGACTCCTGGTTACTTGTACAAACTCGATTCATTTTTACTTTCGAATCGTTACAATTGAAGTTTCGCGATAACACTATAGGTCCATTTACAATTTCCACTAATCTCAAATCAGCATTTATTGCGGTTTATTGTACGCGTCTCGACGGTTATCGCGTCAGGGGTTGGAAAAAAGTGTGGCAGGTCATTTAAAGATAAAAAAGAGGGAAGCTTAAAATTTTTACCCAGCTTTACCATCCGTGAAAAACCGTTTCCTCCGTAACGATTCTCTTAATTATATAATATGACACAAATGTTCCGAAATAGGCTGATTTATTAAACCACGCTTTAAATTTCTGGAAATTGTATGACTAATTAAATATCATGATGGTTGAACTCTATTATGTATTATTCTAAATTACACGAAGGTTAAATATAAGCGTTTAATTTCATTCTGAATGCTTGTTTTACGATGGTCATTTTACTTGAGCTCGTGTTCAGACGAAATTCGTGTTTTATGAACTATTTCATGATTCAATTTATCGTTAGTTGAATTTTTGATGAATGTATTTAATTATAGCTTCGATTTAACGCCATATAATGATCGTGTTTTCTCTTTTTTAATGAGCAATAATTCGATTCTTAACAATTTTGTTAAAGGAAATAATAGATGGAGTCTTTTGTACCTCCAGTAAAAATATTCTTAAAATTCATTATTTTACAAAAAAAAAAAACTATATCTATTTATTTTAATAATAATAGATGACAATAGAAAAGAAATTTTTTTTAAAAAACAAAATTTCTCCCTTTTCCTCCTTTTATATTTTATCAATTAGACATTAATAATTACTGTCAACCCTTATTCATTTACATTACCAATTTGAAAAATTTGATTTAATTAACGAGATTCCATAAAATCCAAGAATTTAAAAAATATTAAATTACAATTTCACTATCGAAAAATAATTCATATTGCCATTAATGTAAATTAATTTCAAACCAATAATAAAATTAGTATAGCATTTAAATATAAAGTAAAAAAAAAATGATTATAATCTCAAATTTCATTTTCAATTATATTTAATAGATCAAACATCGTTGCATCGCAATTTTAAATCGCATAATTTCTACGAGAGAGATAATATCAAACAGGGTACGGTAGATTTCGTCGCAAAATTCAATGGAAAAAAAAAAAAAAAAAAAAAAAAAAGAAGAAAAAAGAAAAATATTCAATAAAGTACCGTACACGCTGGAACGTGACAACGATGTTACACTTGCGCGAACCGATCGAGAAAGAGCGTGAACCGAATCCATCGAACGGTCTAATAAACGACGTTGTTCATCGATCATCCTCGACGTGGTGCAAAACGGATTTGCAAGGATAAAAAGTGGACGCGTGGCGACTATCGGGCGAAAAAACGAGCGGATCGCGTGGCTGTCCCGAATTTTCCCCTGAAAAGAGACACGTCGAAGTGACAGGTGCCACGAAACACCATCAAGGTCGACCATGACCCTCTCGAGGCGTTTACTTTCGCCCATCGATCGTCACGGGAGTTTCGTGTTTTCAGGACATTGACCGTAGATATATGCTCTGAAAAGAGAAATAAAAGGGATGAAATGAGATTAGCGTTGGCTTGAAATTATTAGCGTCGTAAAAAAAGATGAAATGAGAGTTTTCTTGTTCCGGAAAAATTTTATTAAAAGTTTTTTTCATTGTTTCTTAATCAATTTCGAAGAACTTACTTTGATACAACAAAAATTATTGATTTTCTGTAGTCGAGTACGGTCGTATCATTTTTTGAAATTATTATTCAAAAAATATTTATATATATATATAAAAAAATATTTATTAAAAAATATTGGCACATATAAATATATTTAAATTTTCTTCAATAATACTTTCTATGGCCATCCATTTCTTGCCGAATTAAAAAAAAAAAATTTAAACACAGATTTAAGCATTAAAAATTTAACCTTTGATATTACCAAAGGTGTACAGATAATAAAAAAATATCTCTCTAATTCATACAAAGAGGAGAACTAATCTGGATGTTTACATGGAAAAACATCTATGGACATTAAATTAGATAAGTAAATAATTCTGCAATTTTTTTTATTGAAATTTTTAATTTTGAACGTTTCACACGGTATAATCTTTTATAAACAGCGATGGTAAATTCAACGCGTGACATAACGATACGTATCTTCTGGAAAAGGTTAAAAACGCCGGAAAAATGATGGCGCGAGAAAAGAAAAATGAAAACTCGCGGAACGTTCGAAAAATCAGGGGAGGGGGGAAGATTAACAAGGGTGGAAAGTCGGTCGGTAATCGCGGCGGTAATTGAAATAAAGCTTCTGTTATCTGGACGACGCGAAACGTTCTCGATGCGTTATTAATGCGCGACGTTTGCGTTGCGCTCACGCGGTTTCCACCCGCATTATTTATCACCTGGAATATTAATTTTCGGCGGACGCCGGTGCATCCCGACCGATTAATCGATAACGTTCAATAATAGTAACCGGCTAAGTTTTCCTTTCCTTCTTTAGTATCGTTTCTAGTCCTCGATTTTTTAAATTTCTTCATTTTGATTTTAATTTTTTAAATACTTTCAGAATCAAATTTTTCAAGGATGAGAGGAAAAAATCCTTTTTGATAAAATTTATATATAAAAACGGACTTCTTTTGTGATGTTCTCTTAAAAATATATATATTTCTTTGAAAAAAAATGTATCTATTATTTACTTATTATTTATTATTTATTCTTTACATTGTACTTTTAATAATGATATCAAAATTAAAAATGACTTTTCTTCTTTAAGTCTATAATTTCTGATGTGATATTTCATATATACATATACTTAAATAAAACAAATCAAAATCGAAAGAAATAAAATTAAACACGAAACAGTAATATCGCGAAGGATTAGATTTAATAAAATAGATTTTAGAGATGTTGCATTTTAATATTTCGACGGAATGAATACGAAAAATTATCACTTCACGGACGATTTATCTACAGATTTGGAGAATTTCAAACAAATATTCGCGGTAGTATTCGGCAAAGTTCTTTTGCGAAACGATTCTAAAATCGAATGATACAATTCAGTTTGGCAGAAACTAGGAATATTCGTGGAAAAAAACCGGCCGTATTTCGACGATACGAAATTCGAGAATGCAAGAAGAAAAGGCGGATTTTCACGAGAGCGTCCGGCTCGACCCGCTGGCTCGGTCCATTCATCAGACATTTTCGATGCGATATTAAGCCGATAGCAAATGTTTGCGTAACGTGGCGCGTGCGCCGACGTGATTCCTCGCGACGTAATTTATCCATGGTCCGCGGAATAATTTCGGCCGCGACGGCTGAATTATGAAATTACCACCCCCGGGGGGTGGTTGCGCGAATGCATTGTCGTCTCGCACAGATTTCGCGCGATCGTGAGTGAAAAAAAAAAAAAAGGAAGAAAAAATGAATAATCGAAAATTTGTTCCTACGAAAAAAAAAAAAAAAAGAAAGAAAGAAGAAGAAAAAGGAAAAAATATAACGTCGAGAGTAAAGATTTTTAAGGATTTTGAAATTCTTAACTGATGAATCGTTGTAAATAGGTGTAGGCAAATAAAGAATTAGAAAGATTCTTTTTTTTTAGGGCTTGGGTTTCGTTGTTTTAACAAAGGATTAAAGGAAAGGAAGGGATAAGAGCCATAAAGAAACTATAGTTAAACAGAAATGGAAAAAATGGAGATCTCGTGTATTTTGATTTTAATACTTGATTGGTTCGTTTATTAAAGTTTGAAATTTATTATTTATTTTTTCTAATTCTTTTAGAAATGATACTTGCAATATTTTTATAATGACACAAATTGAGATCATTTTTATTTTTGATTGATCTGATTAATTTATTAATATGAAAAAAAATTTATTTCTATTATAATAATTTTATTGATAAAATAATTTGACTAATAAATTAAAATCGATAAATCAAAAAATATGAAAAATCATGAAGGAAATGAACGTTCAAAAAATTTACGTTTCTCTTAGTAAAAACTAAAGAAAGATAAGAAACTTTATTTCGTAACAATTCTAAAGGATGCATCGCTCACGAGACAGCTAGAAAAAAGAAAAGAATTCACGGACTTTCCGTCACTTGTCAGACGTAAGAACTTTTTAAAAATCTACTATATTTCTGCAAGAGTTTCGAGAAAAGAGAGAAAAAAATTAGCAAACATTCATCAGTCTGATAACCACTGAAAAATGAAAGAATTTCTTCAAAAAAAAATTGGTCAATGATACCTTAAAAATGAGAGAACTTTTAAAATCTATGCAAAAAAACACTAAAATTTAATTGTCTGAAAAATTAAGACCAATCTCTCTTTTTTTTTTTTATTCTAAATTCTAAAATCATTAACATTTCGATTTCACTCTTACTCGAAATTCCAACATCTCATTTAATACACATCTTTCGACTTTGTGATCACTCAAAATGCAGCTGGAAGATGCAAAGGGTTGAGCTCAGTTTCATTTCCGATGACTGATACGAACTGATACGAGATCACGAGATACATTGTTAAATTTGAATGATGTATTAGCAGCAAAAAATGAATGACATATAATGGATTTGATAATTTAATAAAAGAAATATTTTATGGACCGTGGAAATGTTTTATTTGTGCATTTTTCCTGGATAAAATGGAATCTTTATGAACGTTATAATGTATATATAATATTACATTTAATTTTCTATGTAAAATTTTATTTTTGATAATTGGGGAGGAGGGAGTGATATTGTAGAAATTTTTTATATTTTTCGCTTTTTGTGAATAAGATAAATGATGATGTATATAATATGATATGATAAATAAAATTAATCTTTACGAGTGTCGTAACACGTATAACATTCAATTTTATAATATAGAATTTTATTTTCAATGTACGTATAATAATATTCGATAATGCGTCTAAAAAAAAATATTAAATATTAATTCACTTATCACACTATTAAATTTTTAACTAAAAATTTGAAATATATTTCCAAAGATATATTTTTATTATTATTATATTTACGAAGATGCGTTCATTATTCTTAATCCCTCGAATATCCTTTATAATCTATTGCGAACAAAATAAACACGCTTAACAATAATACAAATATTATAACGACAATTAATTAAAATCCTAATTAAACGATGAAAAATAAAATTACGTTACTCTCTCGTTTAAATTTTTTCCATCGTCCGAATTAATAATAATAATCTCGTAACAAAAAAATACACCATTACAAAAACTTTCTCTCAATCGAACTGAACCAATTAAAAACAGAGAGAGAGAGAGAGAGAAAAAAAGAACCCATTTTCACGCCACTTCAGCTAAACCACCCCTAAAAAACAAGACCGAAATCACCGTAAAAAGTGAAAGCACCCTTTCTCACCTTGCCTCTCCGAAGAACAGAAGAGGGCCACGGTTACGTTGTAGGAAGGGGGAGGGAGAGAAAGAGGAGGAGAGGGAGGAGAGGAAAGAGGGAGAGGGTCGGTGCATCTGAATAAATCCTACCAGTGCAGAGCATGGTTACATTGTCCGCGGCACGGCCATTATGCCGTCCGCGGAGAGGGAGGGAAAGGGAGGGGTAAATGGCAGTTAGTTTTAAAGCGACGACATCGAGACCATCGGGGAGGGGGGGGGGTGGTTTGGTGGCACGCGTGTTTGACGAATTACACGGGTGGACGAGAACGAAAGTAAAGCCCTCTTTCGGCTTCTCTTTCTCTCAGCTGTCGCCCCCGGCAGCTGATATCCGTTCGATGGCCTGAATTTTTTTTTTTTTTTTTCCACCACCGCGACGCCCCATTTCCCTTCCGGTTGGCGGCTTCCTTCTTGCGCTCGGTCGCGTCGCGGAATTTCATCGGAGAAGCTTCAGGGGAGATCATGGCCGTAATTTAGTTATCGATGAGGGTCGCGATTCGAACTCGATCAATTCCTCTTTCTTTTCGCTCCCTCTTATTTCTCCGTCTTCTTTTTTTTGAAATCTTGATTATTTTTGATTGAATAAATAAACTTTCTACGATATATATAAATTATAAATTATATTTATGGTATATATTAATTGTTGTGAACGATAATTAAAAATTTTGTAGAATTTTATATAAGTTGTTTATAAATTTTCACAAATTTAAAGTAAAGTAAAATTTGATGAAAAAGGAAAATATAGACGTAAAAGAAATATCTTAAAAATACCTAGTATAATAAAAATATTTAATAATAATAAAAATTAAAGTTTACAATTTTTTTGTTAATAAATAAATTTGCGATAAATGGAAAATTCGTAAAAATTATGAAAAATTTGCAATATATATTATTTTAATAATAGTTTTTCAAGAAACAATCTTTAGGATACAATTGCATAAACAATACAAGCAATGGATGATCTTTGCCGATATATAATACACTGAACAATAATTTAGTCACCAAGCTTCCACGTTTTGTCGAGAACATTGTATACCGTGAAACAACGTGGGGAGGCGATTTTCGAGGACACGAGAGCCAGCAACGGTACCAGCAATGGGTTGCCAGCAATCCTCCGCATCGTCCTGTGTTGGAACAGATTCATTATGTTCGTGACTGGTCCAGCTATGTTGTCCAGTTCGAAAACAACTATTGCATTCCCACCCAATCCTATCTACTTCCTTCTCTCTCTCTCTCTCCTTCTCTCTCTAAATCTTTCTCTGACTGGTAACTGACGTTTCTAAACATATAGCTGGTATCGATAAATAGTCACAGATCAAAAGTATCAAGTCAGAACATGTTTGTTGCAAGAAATGAATTAAAATTTTTAAATACTAAATACTTTTTAAGAGAGAAAATAATCATGAGTATAAAAGCAAGTTAGTTAAGATGGAATTAAAAATTGTGACAGCAATCTATTATTAAAGTTACAAGGAACTAGGTATTTGTAATAAAAATATATTTCTTTCCTCGTTTCATAGATTAATTTTTCAAGTTACAAATTGAATTAGCAATATTAATTTACTAGCCTTGATAATTTTTCTTTCATCCCTTATAATATAGTTTAAAGTATCAATTGCAACACTTGAAGTTGCAAATTGAATCTCTATCTACATTTCATTTAAAAGAAGATCGCACGTTTCATTTTTTAAAAATCCAAAATTCTACGATAACTTCCTTAAAAAGAAATTTAAGTCCCAAACATTCAAAATTCAATTTTTACATTTTTTTTATTTTCTTTACCTACGATATGAAATGTTTCTTTAAAAAAAAAAAAAAAAGAAATAATTCTCGTTTCAAACTAAATTTATATTCCTCGAATACGAAGTTCAAGATTCAAGTTCAAGGAAAGCCTGTATCGATTGTTATATACGAGGTCATTCCCGGTGATTTTACACAATCGGCTCCGTTTCATAGCGCAAGTGCATCGTAGACAATTACACCCAAATGCAACCATTCATCTTACCCGCCCATGTGACCCACGCTAAATAAACACGTGTCACCGTCGCGTAATTCATTCTACCCCAGTAAACTGGATCCTGAAAACATGGCCCGACAATCCACGTGGATCAAAGTTCCGCGCGACTTCCGGGCGAAAAATTACGACGGCCATACAGTGACATCTCGTGTCTGCTCTCTTCTCTAATCTTTATGGGATTAATTCAATTCACGTTGACCATTCGATTCCTTAATCGAATATATTGAAATTATAAGGAAGAATTGTGAATGTAAATTCTTCGACTTATTTTACGTAGGTAAATTTGTTTAATTAAAAAGTTGTTCAAATATTCATAGATTAACGTGGATAAAAAAATATATCATGAAACGTATATCCATTAAATTGTATCTTTTATATCAGTTTATATTGTAAAGATAGATTATTGAATTGCTTCGATTTTGTAATTAAAAATTGTAAAAAGTAGGGGGAAAAAATTGAAAATTTTCTCAGTTTAAATTCATTCGAGGATTGGAAGAAACCATGTCATTAAAATCTGTCTTTTTGTTTTCATCTCGATATCTCAATCCGTTACTAAGATACGAAATATTCATACTGTTTAAGACATTGGAGAAATATGAACGGACCCGCGACCTATATTTTTCCTGCAAACTCGTATTAAATTTTTTTCCGGGGATCGTATACTATGTTTTTCTAGGAATATCGCGTTTGGAGTTTGGAATAGTTCAGCGAGATGAGTTGCGAATGAGAAATTCGAATGAGGGGTAAGATGGAAATAGTAAGTGATTAAAAATTACCTTTTTCTTTACGCGACGATATCTCGGGAACCGGAAGTCGTACAGGAATAAACGAGAAAACGTTTTGAAGGATAAGATTTTAGATTTTTAATGATCGTTCGTTCGTTAATTGGAAATCACTATATTTGAAGTTATAATTTAAATTTTTAATAGAATTTTAAAATTACGTGATTAATTATTTTTGGAAAAATTGTAACAATCTTATTATATGATATATTAAAACTGACATATATTAAAGATCAATGCTTTTATAAGAAAATATAAAACAAAAATGAAAATAAAAAAATATTTTAAGTTTCAGAATATTAATATATTTTTATAATATACATTTAATAATTATTATTTTTGGTATATATATTTCATTAATTATAAAAATAGTTTAAAATATTGTAAATGATATTATTTACAATAATTAAATAATATTAATAATGATTAGTGTAATATTAGTAAAGTGAGGAAAGAGTAAATAAAGTTCCAAATAGATAAGTATCATAACTTATCAATCACAGATATTTTAATTGAAGTGCAAGACATGAGTTTTAATTATAACTAATAACATAAATAACCTTTTATAACATAATGTGTTATAAATTTGAAGACATGTACAGTCAGATTCAAGATAACAGCATACAATTAAATTTGTTCCTAAACATGTTTATATGTCGACAGTAATATGTATTAAATATAATTATGTAACATTATATTTTAATGTTTCATACTTTTCCGATAATGAGAAAATACTTTGTCGTTAACACATTAATGTCAATTTTCCAACTAGTTACTCGTTACTTACTGAAAGTTTTTGTGAACGAGACCAATATTATTTATTAAAATAAAATGCCATTAAATATCTACTCTAAAATTATAAACTTACACATAACACAAAATATTAATAAATCTATATACATATATATATTAATAATTTTCGTTGAAAAAAATATTTTAATTAGTTAAAATCCTTTAGCCTCGAAATTTTTCCGAATTTTAAAAAAAAAAAATATTGAGAAAATTTAAAACTAATTTAAACAATACTACAATAAATTTAAACTCAAAGCTAATATTTACAAAATATTATTACTTTTAATATCTACATCTATACTTTTACTTTTATAAAATAAATTACAACACAATTAAATTTTCTCACTGAAAATATCAACTTATCTCGCCAACACCCTTCGCACGCGTAAAAAAAAGAAAAGACTCTCTCCGTTTCAAACAAAAATCCATCTAACTCCAGAATTGAAATCACCATCTCCATTACCCGGTTAATTATTCAACTTCAAACGCGCGCGTTTCGATTCGAAACGAAAGAAAGAAAGAAAAAAAAGAGAGAGAAAAAAAAAGAGGGACGAAAGAAAGGAAAAAAAAAAAAAATTCCCGTCGTCGACTGATTAAATACGGTGAACGACATTGAACGAAAGCGATAGTATCGCGCTCCCTTTTATCCCGCGGCAGATTTTTATCGAAGCGCCCCTGGGTCATGCCCGCCCCCATCGAAATCGGACGGTTCCGCGCGGATGTGTCGCAAATTTTTTCCGTTTATGGATTACATTCGTTTTGACAGGACCACGAGGGACATAGGCGGAATCGTTGATCGAACGGACGTCCCCCGGCGAGACATGGACGTGTACCACGAGAAAATGACATTGGGAGGGCAGTTGTACAGTGAGATCGACGAGGAACAGAGACGGACGAGGGCCGTTTCGAATGAGGTGTCCCTTCTGTGTCTACCTGGCGTGGACACGCGTATCGTTAACACTTGGAACGTGTGGCAATGATATTGCCATGCGTTTGGTTTTTGGATGTGGAGGATGATATTTCGTTTTCAGGGGGTCGAGAATATTCTAATGATTTTTTTTTTTTTTAATTAGAAGTAGAATTGTTGTGGATGTGATTATTGTGGAACGAGAAAATTGAAATCGATTGTGATTATTTTTTTAATAGGATGGAAGAATGTTTAGTCTTCTAGTTTGTGTAAAATTAGTGACGATGTTCTCTCTTTATTTTTTATGGTGTGAATTTATTGATATTTTAATACGAATGTACGATATAAATGAATGAAATGAGGAATAAATAATTTTAATTTATTAAAAATTAGAATATAAAATGCAACAGGTATACGTATAGGAATAGGAGAGAGATAAATAAAATTTTTGTTTTCAGAAATAGTAAAAGGATTTCGTGTAATAACCTCTTGTCCAATTATATTCTCCTGATACAAAGTCGATTGGAATTTCTGGAAAATTTTCACGTGCCATCTCCTGTCCAATTATATTCCCCTGATACAAAATTTGGACAAAAATTTTTATACTTTCTTATATTTTCTCCGATATAAAATCGAATTTTTGATCAAATTTATATTTTTATTTTACTTATCTTTTAATTCTACTATATTTTCAGAAATTCATCATTTTTTGGCAATCACATACTTTTCTTACGTCTAATCTTTAATTGTATAATATCGTTTTATGAAAGAATATTTTTTTTCTTTCCTAAAAAGATAAAAATTGGCATTTCTTTTACGAACAATTAATAAATCTATTTAAAAAGGAACCAAACAGTTACAAAAAGTGAATCTTGAAAAACAAATATTTGCAATTTTCAAGGTCTCTAATTACGTCCTCCCCGAAAAATTCCGATTTTTCATTAAAAACTCCATATAATACGAATTTTTCGTTTGATCCTTTACAGATTTACAGAGAGCTAGCAAAACTTTGAAATGGAATCGAAAGCGAGTCCTGTTAAACGAGATATACAACATGGAACGTAATGTACACAAAACATATGTACACCTACAGTTCCACAGTTCTATGCGTGTAGGTGTACATGCTTCCATTTTTCCGATAATGCGAGATTTCGCCAATTACGCGGACCCGGTTGTGCACATAATTGGTCTCATGTCAAAAACGTGGATTATTTTTGAAGAATTAATGCGACAGTACGCCGCTGGGATAAACGCGCGGAGCTCGAGCAACAAAGTCGGTTACCGTAACGAGTTATAATTAACGAGGTGATTCTTTTAACTTGGTGCGCGTAATAGGTTGAATTAAAATAAAAAAGAACGGGTCTGCGGGCAATTAGTCGTTCTCGTATTGTGTTTCGATCGATTCTAACCGTATTATCATTAACGTGGCTCGATTTTCTTTTTTTCCTTTTTTTCACTTCTCCCCGTTTAAATAGGACAAGTCGAAACTTGTATATTAATAACGAGTTATAAATTTTTCATTTTATTTTTATAAATATATTTCCTGATTCCAAATGATTTTATTTCTATATTTTACAGGTATTTTATTTTAAGATAAAAAGCGATGTCAAAAAAAATATTTGAAGAATCAGATAATCTGTAAATAATAACGAATGAATTAAAAAGGATATATTGGCCTAAAATTAAAAAGTTCAATTCTTCATGTGTATCCAAAAATACATCTACCATAAGACAAACATTTCAATTATTCCCTCTCGACCATTCCTTCCAACATTCCTTCCCCAATCTTTCCTCTTCCAAATCTTCAGACAGAAGAGATCGAAACAAAAATGTCCTGATCCAGAAATTAGATCCGGTTGCTAGAAAATGCGGCTCGTCCCTAATTAATCTCGTTTTCATCGACAATGCTCGTCACTCGATCCACTCGCCTCCCTTCCCTCGACCCATGTATCAGGCAGCGTTTTACATTTTTGGAAGTGCGCGGCGCGGCAATAATTACGCGGCGGGATCTATTTAAAGGTTGGGCCGCGCCCGATATCGGAGGGACGATAGCGGAGCAACGATGTCCGTGCACAGTTTATGCGAGCACCACATCGATGTGGAAATTGAACAATTCCCGTTACCGCAAGGCACACAGCGCATTATTTATCCCGGATAATAATGAATTGGTTCGTCAACGAGAATACCTGCTTTCCACCACTGGCTTCCATTTACGCGTTCTATCGCGTGCACCTCGCAACCCCTTCTCTCTTTCCAATCACCCCCCCTCTCTCTCTCTCTATCGTTTCCATTCTCTCCATTCACCCTCTTTCCGGCCATCCCTCCGCGGCGCATCCTCCCCCCTCCTATCTCTCACACGCGTTTACCCCTCGCGACAACCCTCTTCGTCCCGTCCCTCTCTCGCCCCCGATGTCTGCGATTGTCAGTGTTTACCGCGTACATATCGTGATGACGTTGCGGCGTTATGGCGATCTGCGAGGGGGGAGGTTCGGGGAGAAGAGGAGCGAAAAATCGCGGAAACTTGCGTTCGAAACTGTTTGCGTCTGGACCGATGCGGATTTCCGCAGCGAATTATAATTATTCGAGGGATTCCCGCGCATGGAAGAGATTATTTGATGAAAGAATTGCTTGGTGGGGGAGGGGAGGAAGGTGGAAGAGGTAATGGGTGGTTTGAAACGTTGGTCGATCGCCGTGAAGTGGAAATATCGGGTTTTTCAATTTGCGCGGGAAAAATTTGAAACGCGTCGAAAGAAGTATTTGTACGAATAGGATATGTTAATCGAGACGGGTTATGCGTGGAAAAGACAAGAATTTGGACGAATAAGCACAATAAGCGTGTTGGGGTGAATACGATACATTTTGCAAAACTCTTCTTATGAATAAATTTTCATTTTGGATGTACAAAGCGTAATATCGAGAATATGAAAATGGAACGATAATTAGGGACAATAAACAGGACATTATTCTCAAAATGAAAATTATAAAGTGCAATATAATTTCTTGATTAAAGTAAACTCTTTAAATTTTATGTGTGGTACAAGCAATAATATTTTCGATTGGTCTTAATTAAACCATTCAACTTTTTTAAAGAATAAATTAATGTTTAATTATTCAAAAACTAAAACTATTCTATAATTATAGAATAAAATTACCCAAACATATTATCTGAAACGCTTTCTCATAAAATCAAATTTTTGAAACTATCCAAAATATCTATATTTTCATCCAGATCATTAATCATCATGCTCGACAATTTCAATCATCCATCACACCATCCATCGTTGCCCAATTAATGGCAAAACAACTTGCAATTCCAATGCTGTGACGAAAGAAAAAAAGTACGCGAAAGAATAGCTTTGGGATAGCTTTGTACTATCTTATTAAGGGGGAGAGTATAGGCGGAAGTTGAGCAGTTGGTGGGAAGAGGAAAAAAGAATCGGCGGAGAGGGGGGATATACGAGCGGGGGAAAACAAAAGCAGGACCAATAAACGTCAGAAATGGAACGTCAAAGAGAGGAGAGTTGCGGCTACGGGAAAGATGCGAGAGAGGATCTGTGAGCGGCAGGCCACGTCGCTTGGATTCGATGCATAAGAACGAGACAGGGAAAGAGGGGATTATAATATAAATGAAGGCACCTTACCTTCGTTTCTACCTGCTCCAGTCAGCCAGTTCAACGAGCTTGCCCTCTATCTATGGGACAGGGGTAGAGGGGCGCAATCGAGGGGGAGGGGGGAAGTAGAACGAGGGGGGGTGGTGCGATCGGCGAAGAGTCGAAGCAGACAAGAAGAGACCGGTGTGGAGGAGGGAGAGAGAAATGAACGAACGAGTAATAAAGAAGGGGTGAGTGTCGGACGGGGAGGAGCAAAGAAAATAAAGCCCCGTGCACGCTGGTGGAAAAGAAGTTGGCCGATTTGGTTTGCAGTAAAGCGGGATATCCGCCGGTTTCTCTTCGAGTGATTAAGCATTTTCTGGTGGACACTTATGGCCTCGTTTGAAAACGAGAGGAAAACAAGTTTTTAGAAAATAGAAAATAGATATTCTCTTGTACTGAAAAGAAGTTTTTTTTTTTTAAAATAGCAATTAGATATTTCAATTCAAAGTATTTTATAAATAGGCAATTTAGAATTTTAAAATTATAATGATATGATGTATTAAAATTATATATATATATATGTGTGTATGTGTAAAAAGATATGTTTTCAATGTTTAAGGAATAAGAAAAATGGAACGTTAATCATGTTTGAAGATTGTATCGTGTTTCAATTAAATGAAAAATAAATATTTTATCTTTGTAAAAAGTAAATAGTATTTTTTAATAATATTGATATTGATTATTTCATTATGTGAATATTAATTTTTAAAATTTTTATTTGCCATTTAACATTTGAATAAATGTTAAATATTAAATGGATAAATATTTCCTGAAATAATTTCTTAAATAATTTTATATCAAATTATTGTGTTACTTTTGAAATAATGTATTTCAAATAGTTAAATTCGATTGATAAAGTTTGATTATAATATTTAATTAGAAATGAATAACATTCGTGTTAATTTCTTAACATCTTCGATCTTATTTTTATCTTACTTTGGCAGTTTTATCCCCTTCAACGTGTAGTTATCGGAAAAACAGAGTTCGGAAGAGATCAAGAGATCTAATATGACTTTCGTGTTTTCCCAACTCACTTGCAAAACAACAGACGACACGTGGCAGAAAAAAGAAATTTATTTTACTTACAAGTGAAACTTTTATAACGTTATTATTTGAATATAAGAGAAGACACATTTTTACTCGTACAATTATTTAAAATTATCGTAATTATTGCCAATAATACTAATATAATTACATTTATCATTTTTGAAAACATTATTCTCGCAAATTTTAAAAAGAATTATAAAGTAAATTAATTAAGTTTATAATAAATTGCAAAAACAAGAATGTTACAGAATATAAAATAGTTGGTGTTTATATAGTCAAATTAATTGAAAATTTTACCAGAGATACAGTATATTACAAATTTTATTTAATAACTTTATTATCTTTGAGTTCTCTACTTTATATAAATTCAAATAAAAAGGAAAAAATTATAACTTTTAATATATCCACTTTTAATCTACTATCTACTCTTACATTCATGTATTAATATATAATTTCCATTTAAAGAATGCTTTTTATATTATCTCGTAGATAGATATCAGTTTCATTATCAAAAGTGACAAATAAATATGAAAATATTAATTCTATTAAAAACTTAGATAACATAATATTTAATAAAAAAAAAAAAAACAAACTGAAACAAAGATAATCCTCACATTCTCTCGCGTTAATAAACCATCCATAGCACCCTGGACAAATCGGATATTTTCGCGTGAACGCGGCCTAAGGCCGAAATAAGCGCGGATATTAGCAAAACCGATACCACATCCGCGGCGAAAGTATGGAGAAAAGCGGCGGGCAATGGACTAGCATAGAAAGAGGAGCAAACAAAGTGTGCAATAAAGGACAACGCCAGAAAAAGAGGCATCTGCAAAACGAACGAGCGCAAACCCCCCCATGTTGGTTCGAAAAAGCGAAATGAGAATACAGAGGCGAATACAGGGAGAGGAATAGATAAAAGGAATCGAAGGGTGAACACGTAGGACACGCGGAAGGAAGGAAGAAAAGAAGAGAGAGAGAGAGAGAGGAGAATTGGTAACCAAGCCTTTGGGAACGAAAAATCGGGGAGAAAGGGAGAAAAAACGGAGGGGAGGGAAAGGGAGGGATGGAGGGATGGAGAGGACAGTGTACTGATGAATATGACAGATTATAATTTTACGGTGTGGGTGGTGTGAGGTGCAGCCTGTGGAAGAGGCGGTGGTGGTGGTGCGCCGGTCTAGGAGGAGGTGGCCGTCGTCGTAGCCTCGATGGAGGTGACGCTCTGGAGGTGGAAGTCGCCAGGCGGAATGGAGGTGCCTGGCGAGAAGAAGGAGGGAGAGAAAACGAGCAAGTGCTGTCAAAGCAAAAAGGATGGGGGATGGAAGGGGGCGCGAGGGGTTAAGTCGCGCTCGTGACTCTTGACGTTTCGACGTTGGCAATGCCTCGCCCCCTCTTCTCACCCCCGGCAACCGCTTCCGAGTCATCGAGCCGACCGGTCGACGTATCATTTTTTATCTCGACGCGGTATCGAGAATTATACGACGATCGGGAATGGAATAATCCTCGGCGTGGATCGATTCGATTAACTCTTTGGGGGGGTTATTCGTGTCTCCCTCTGTCTTTAAACAAGTTTAAAGAGTTTAATATGTAAGCACGGTTTAATATCTATTTAAACAGAAATTTGAAGCAGGGGATGATTATATATCGAGAGGAATAAAATTATCGCTTAAAGAATATTGAAAAATACCATCTTATTAATTATATCATTTATAATATCGATTATTATGAGAGGTTGGAAGTATTGTAATTGGTAAAAGTTTATATTGCATTGTAGATATTCTTGAAATTGCTAGAGAAAGTGGAAATTAAATGGAGTTATTTGATCGGGTGTTTGATTGAAAAAGAAGTTGAAAAATAGTGATTTCTCAAAGCAATTTTTTTGCATAAATATTTGTATTAATAGATTAAAATCAAACATTACGTATAGAAGAAAAAATGAATACATTATGTTCTATAACAATATAATTTTAATCAGGAATAATTATTTTTGTATTGTTGCATTTAGAATGAAATAGTTAATTCAATTTATATGATTAGATAGATTGATAGTTTTTTTTTTCTAATGGATATACTTTAAATAAAGAAGAAATGTAAATAATCATGTATTTTATTTACTTGTTTTTTTTTGTTATTATACATTTATATAATATGTTGAATTGTTGAATTATTTTTCCTTTTTTTATATTATACATGAAATAAACGAAAAAACTTTAATTGCTGAACTTTATCTGACAAACTGATAATCTTGAATTCAATTAGGAATGCATTAACATTAATTAATTGATTGGTATATAGCATACTGTAAATAAATAATAATGTTCATTACACATGGCAATTCTATACCACATTCTATGTAAGATATATATCAAATTTTTTTATAAACTTATCCAGGTTAATTCAACATCGTTGTTAACCTCTTAATGATAACCTTTAGTATAGTATAAACTCTTGCATGTTGATGGCTTCTATACCTAAGATAAACGTAATTACACATTCTGTCTATAGACTTTATAATCTCGATTTGGCTCGACCTGTGAAAATTTAAAGTAATAAAGCGTGAAATTAATTTCCTTCGTAATTTAAAATTTATTCAACATGTTCTTCGTTATTAAAGAAAGAAACTTAGTAAAAATTAACTAATCTTTAAATCAAATAAACTTTATCAATTTTTAGTTAACTTTTTTTAATTCCTATTGAAAAGTATGGGATAATATTATTAAAATGTACCATATAAATGATCTACATTAAAATCTGACTTTTTCTTCAAATATATTCACTTTTATAATTATAAAAAAAATTAAAGATAGTTCACTAGAAAACTGAAGACTCGTCAAAATTCAAAAAGATTCGAGATCTCGATTTTTAGAATTTGGATTTTTACAATCGATCAAAGAATATAGAACTTGTGCAAATAATTTCCAAAAATATTCCCATAATATCAATTTAACTAAATTAAAAATAAATCAACTAACTACGTGTTTAAACTTTAACACGATACGATTCCATTTAAAAAATAAAAGAAAAATATATTTAATCTTACACAAACCAAAAGAATCATTATTATTACTATTGATCAATTATTGTATCAAAATTTCAATTCAAAAAGTTCATTTTAAATTCTCGATAAAATGAGTATTTCGAGAAGAAAACGAGGATTTTTTGAAAATTTCAACTCGTCTTTGAAAAAAAAAAAAGAAAAAAAAACTGTTTCTATAAATGTTTCGGTTTAATGGCACAGGGAAACCGGTGACTTCTGTAACGACTATTATCACCGAGGGTCTGGACTGGACGTCGAGCTAACAAGAGTAGGGACGACGCTCGAGGAGGGTACCGAGGTCGCGGTCGCGGTCGCGACTTCCGGTTCTTGAAGGCGCGTACGCGCCAGCTCGGAGACGCCGTGGGAACCGACTTCCTCCGCGGTATGCTCTTTTTTTTTTCTTCTCTCCTTCCCGTGCGTGGTGAAAGTAAAGCGGGTGAAGGCGTACACTTCTCGATCCCATACTTTCGTACGTGCACGCAACTCTTCCGCTTGTCTTATTTCTTTCTTTCTTTCTTTTTCTTTCTCTTTTTCTAAGATTCATTGCGTCAGAAATCGATACACTATTGACTCTTAACTCTTTCAACTTTTTTCCGTTTCATCTTTATTTCCTTATCATTTAATTTTATTTTAGAAATTGAGAATATTGAGATGTATATCAAATTTGTCGATTAAAAATTTAAAAATTGGGATGTGTATCTCAATAATTTTTTTTTTTGAACGAGATGTTTATATAATTCGAAGAATACAGAGATATTTTGTATAATAAATTAATAATATATTATATTAGAAACTGAAAGATTAAAATAAAAAATCTTTCAATTATGCTATTAATCTGAAATCACATCACGTTTGTCTAGATAAAAATCTATGATTATATTATTAGCGGAAATGATGAATGTTATCATTGCCAATCAATGACAGTAATATATGCATAATAATAGATTGTAGAAGTACAAAATAGTATATACGTACGAGTTAGATTGAGAATCATAAATATTCACAGAGACGTATGTGTCCCATAAAAATCGGAAGTATTAATAAACGTGTTGAATGATCGATTTATATTACATCTATGAAATTTAATTTGATTTAAAGAATAAGAAGAGAAAGAATTTTAATACTCATTTTGGCGATATCGAATTTTTTAATTTACCGAGAGAAATGAGAATACCATTTTTTTTTTTTTTTTTTTTTTATTAATTAATATACACACATACGAATGATTTTTTTGTGAATTCGAATATTAAAACTTATTTTGAATAGATGTATATTTTTTATATATTCAATAATATCATTAATTTAATACTAGTAAATAATTATACAATAATAATTATTTATTTTATTTAGAATAATCATTAATTTATTAAAATGAAATTAATTATCAATAGATTTAATTTTTCTTTGATTAATCGAATTAATTCAACAAATATTTACACAAATTTCAACAAATATTATATTTTCATTAAGAAATAGATTCATTAAAATCATAAAAGGATCATTATTTTCTCATTTTTAAATTTTATTTAATTAAAAATAATATTCAAATAAATTGGCAGATAATAACATTGAAATATGTTATTTTCTTAAAAATTTCAAAATATACAATTTAATGTATCTTATAAAGTGTCAATTATAAAAAAAATATCATTTTTATTTATTATTCTTGAATTTAAATATATATATGTATATATTTTTTCTTTTTTACAATTTAAACATTCTTCACATTCGTTTTCATATATTAATTTCCTTATATTTCTCGACTAACGATAGTACAATACTAGTAATAATGATAGTAATAATTATTTCATTTCTATCAATTATAATTCCGCCAAACGCATCAGAAGTGTTTGAATAATCTCGATGCGGTTACACGAGTACACATTTATTTCTTGTGTCTGTTATAATTGGTACTGATAATAATAACAGTGCCTATTTTACCTTGATCGACAATGCTTCTATTATCTGTATTAAAAATCGATACATCGTTATCACTTGAATACTTAATGAACGTGTATGTTATAATTAACAAGCACAAATGATTTCTGAATATGTATTTGCTAACTGTTTGCCCATTCTCGATTAAAATGATCCATTCAATTCGCAAAATGGTCCAATCCCAGCATTCGAGCATTTTTGTGGCTACTTGGACCCCTTGTATTTACTAATAACAACCACACAACAACAACGATAGTAATAATATTGATTATATTATATTGTAATTGACAACACCGGCTGTGTGATACAGATCAATAATCAGAAAAAGAGAAGGAATAAATCAAATTCAATGTTTATACACTTTTATTCGAGAAATTTTAAGAGATAATTATTACACATTGGATAGGATATTAGAAATCGTTAAATAATTATTAAAAATTAGAGAAAATATTATTTTTAATTTGATTTTTCATTATTATTAAGATAATTTAATATATTTAATTTCATTAATTGTTTCAATGCAATTTAAAGTTTATAATTTGTAACGTATTTTAAACTTTTGTTTAACTCTTCAATCCCAAACTTTGAACATCTTAACGTAACTACGTAAAGATCAAACGTAGTTACGTTAGGATCCCTCACCAGGATTTTCTTATTATTAATACAATTTAGCATTTTGTTTGAGTCCAATATATTTAGAATATAAAATATTAAGATCAATAACGAAGAATTTTATTAAATATTTTTCAATGTTAGAACAATTTATTCAGAGAGAGAAGATTTATTCTCTCTGCAGATAGATAGAGGAATTTCGTTTCAAAAAATGAAGTTACTGTAAGAATTATTCGATTTACGAAAAACACAAACCTCAGTTGGAGAAGGATCGAGATAGAGATATTCTAAGAAGAATGTAAATTATTATTACTATTGTAATTTAATTTCATACGGATGGAAATAATAATTTCTAATTGAAACGAGGATTTATTATTCTTTCTATTTATCACACGTCACTTAATGCTCATAGAACACAGAGCACAGAGCGGAAGTGAAGGTTTCAAAGTATTTCCAGGAAGAATTGCTAATCGTATTCCCTTCAATCTCATTACATGTAATAAGCGTTAATTATTTTTAACGAGATGTAAACGAGTCTCTCGTTATAATTCAACTCTTTGATTGCAACGGATACGATAAATTTTTTTTCTTCTTTTTCTTTTTTTTTTTTTTATTTATTTCTCCTCCTCCAGCAAAAGTATAAAACATCGGAGGCGGATTTTTTTAAAAGGCAAAAGTTGAAATTCAATGGGGGGGAGGGGAAAAAAGGAAACTGGTGAGTGAAAAACGGTCGAAGCACCTCTCCTTGAAGCGAATTAAACGGGAAATCAAATATATCCAAACCGAAGGAAGATAAAAATTTCCCTATTTCTCGAATCGTTTCTCTCGAATACAAAACATCGTGGACGAAAGAAAGGAAAAATATCGTGATCTATTGATTTTCCTGATTATATCTGCTATTTAAGGTTATTTTCAAGGTTTCAATCGCTGTAATTTAAGTAGAAATCGGTAAATAAAGCGAGTTAATAAAATTCATAAAATTATTTCCCAAGTCAAGTAAATTTCGCTTAAAGGAATTTTTCTGTCAAGGTCCGTTAATTCCACGATTTTTTTTTTTTTTTACGAAACAAAAATGAAGTTGAAGATGAAATCATTGATTTGAAATATTGATATAACTGACTTAAATCGCGAAAAGAAAATAAAAGTGGTCAACATCTATTATATGGATGATTAAATGGAAATGGAATAATAATGTATCACAATTGAAAAAGATTGAATCGCGTCTTTCTCTTTTTCACGATGATGATGACGATGAGGTAGCAGAAGAAAAATCTATAATTGAAAGAAAAAAAGGAATAGAAAATTGTGATTGAAATTGTTCGTAATTTTAGGCGAGCTTTATTATACCAAATTGTTTCGTTCATTATACCCGGAATTCCGTTGGAATTGCGAGTTAATTAATACTAATTCGGGGTTGATTCGCGAAAATTCTCGCTTAATTGTACAAAGAGCTTTGCTACTTTCGGCATAATGAATTTTCCGGTTTCGCAAAAAAATGGCTACGATCTCGATGTCTAGTAAATGAGTTTTTATTTAAAAAAAAATATATATCTCCGTCGCCTCCGACGTCTGGCTATTTTAAATAATGCTCCTCCTGTGAAAATGGATATTAGGTCGTACACCGTGGCGCTGCTGTCGCGCTATCTTCCAGCCCGATTTCCGTTTTTGAATATTTCCTCGTGTTTCTGGAACAGGAATTCCTCGAATAAATATCTTCAAATTTTTGATATTTTTTTTTTCTTTCTTTCTTCCTTTCTTTCTTACGTTATTTTTTCGACCGTAGAAATAAAATCCGCCATTCGTGAAATATGAAAGGTAATGAATTTGAAATCAAAATTGCGTGCCTTGTTGGACGTTATAAAAAAAAGAAAATTAGAAGATTTTCAATTGCTTTCGATGCTTTCTATTAATTAGAGAAACTTAGTATTTCAATCTAGTATTTCTTTTAAATGATCAATTTTCAGAGTTATTTTATTAATCGAAATATTTAAATCAATAAAAATTTTGATAATATATTATATAATATTGTATAAAAATTACATATTTGTAAACATATAATATAATCATAATTATATTTAAATCATCATTTCTTACAAGTGAAATGAACATTCATAAGACATATATCCCATTGAATATGAAACAAGAAAATATTTCAACAAAAATCGTAATAATCCATTAAAAGTAACAAAGATTCTTCTTCCGATAAAAAATAAAAAAAAGAATATCGATACTGTAAATCTCGCACGATCGAAGACGTGCGAAGAATTAAAAAAAAGAAAAAACGGAAACCCACTTTCACGATCAAACTTCCAATCCGAAAGCGTCGCTTTCAATATCGACGAGTCGCATCCCTCATCGCTCAACCTCCCGCACTTCAGTTTCGAAACAACAACCACCCCCTTCGCACAGCTTTGTGTCTCTCAATCCATTCACGCTAACCTATCCACGAAAAAAAAAAAAAACGCCAACACGAGAAGATACGCGCTTAGAACAACGGGCGATCTCGGGTCGGGACGGAACAAAGGCGAAAACTGGAGCAGATCCCGGTCCCGTTGGCGGAATCGCGAAACCGATTATCAACGCTGTATATAACGCGGAAGAATTAACAACGATACACACCCGCGCGAGCACTCGAGGCCGAGTGGCCCGGTGATGAATCGAAAACCGAGCCCTCCTCCCACAGACAAGATGCTTTCGAGCTTTCCATTCGACGCGTTTTAAACGGTCGCGCCACGAGTCCGCGAATAAATATGGGTAACGTAACGCATGGAGAATTATGGAGAAAGGGTAATTAACGAGAGATCGTGTCTGTCGACGCTCGATGAAACTCGAAAGACGAGCGTGAATTCTTTTTTCTTTTTCCCCCCCTTCCAGCATTTCACATCTCCTCTCGCTTTCGACAGCCCTGTTTCGATGAATATATATATACGAATCGTATTCTTCTTTCTTCTTCCATCCGTGATAACGGATCCCTTTCATTTCAAACCTTTGGAAACCTTTGGAGGAGGGATGAAATGGAATCAAACGTTGCGTAGAAATTTACATATTCGTCGATTTGCGGTAATGCAGAGATTGACGGGAGAATCTTTCCACGCGATACGGAATTGCGGAAGGTAATATTGTTCCGGAAGGTGATGGAGGTTTGGGGAAGGAGGGTAAGATCGTTCCCGTGTTGCGATTAAGAATAAAATCAGTTTTGAAGAGAAGAAGGTAGCGAGAACTCGATGGTGGTTTTATGAAGATTCTGTAAAATGTTGTTATTATTTAGCATTATGATTTAACATTCGTATACAAGGAATTATAATTCAATTATCGTTATTTCATAATCGATGAAGAATAAAAACGGAATTAATTAATATTTATGAATTTTTTACTTATTGTTACATAAAAAAGAAAAGAACAAATTATTTTCAATCTCTAATACATGATACATCTTGCTAAAAACTTATTTTAACGATCGTATTACAATGATAAAAAGTTGTTCCAGTGAATCTTTTCGCGAAATCAATCCCATCGCAATGTCTCCCCTCCTTGTACGAGGCGTTTACACGCGGTTCCCTGGTTCACGCTCGATTCAACGGCAATCACCAGGCTTGACCAGCAGGAAAAGCGTGAATTAAACGAACGTAACGGAGAGACGATAAAAAGAAACTGCCCGAACGTTGTGGATCGCGGAGGGAGAAGGAGGAGGCAGGAAAAGGGGGTTCGGCGCGACCCCCCTCCTCGCGATATCCACCACGTGTGTGGATCGCAAGGGCG
This sequence comes from Apis mellifera, assembly GCF_003254395.2. Lineage (NCBI taxonomy): Eukaryota > Metazoa > Arthropoda > Insecta > Hymenoptera > Apidae > Apis > Apis mellifera. The sequence goes on along the minus strand of NC_037642.1, from coordinate 2,036,365 downwards.
GTCCTCCCCGCGTACGTATTCCACGCGGCCCGTATTAGTGAAATCTGCTCGGTCGCGCGAAATATAGTCGGCTGGCCTAGTACCTGGTGGATGGTATACGTCGAAAGCGTTCTCTGACGGCCACCAACACATCCCCCGATGTGCACCACCACCTACGCACAGACACAGACATACACACACGGGCGCGGAGCGAGCGGTGCCATTAACGCTACGATCGAGTCGTAAAGCACCCCACACACACCCGCGGGCACCGATCCCCTTCCATCCGTACGTACGTGTGTGTACACGAAGGGAACTAAATTTCCACGTTGCACGATGGAGCATTGCCCCTCGCGTCACATACACTCGCGCCGTGAGACCGGGAGCGGGACGAGGACGGAGAGAGAGGGAGAGAGAGGGTGGACGTTTGGAGAGGAGGAAAAGGGGTGCGCGTATATAGGGGGTTACGTATGGGTGTGCCGGTTTGCGGACTTGTACTGGTTCTATTGGTGTATGTGTATAATTCGAGCACGTATATAATGTATATATATACGTATATATTGTACGTATATACAGGTGGTATGTGTATATATATATATATATATATATTATATATTATATATGTATATATATATATAGTAGCCAAGTTAACACGTACGACAACCCTCCCCTATTTTCCCCCGAAGAGGGGAGCTCTGCGAGCATCCCCACCAGCTTGAAATGTACTTGTGCCACCCCTTTGGCCCACCCTTCTCTGCTCGCTGTCTCGTTCATCCCGCTATCCCTGTCTCTGTTCAACCGGTAACTATATAGATCGGCCGTTCTCGTCTGGCTCGGGGAATATCGGGGAACGTCGTCCTCGTCGCTCCCCGCGTTATCCAACCCTCCTGGCCAGCAGTTTCAATTTGTTATTTTTACATCATTTTATCCCCCCCTTCTCCTCCTCCTCTCCCCTCCTAACCATAGACCACCAGCCACCCCCCTCGGCTTGGAATCTTCTCTTTTCGTCCATCTCTCTTTCGTTTCACTCCCTCCCTCTCTTTCCATTTCGATCCCTATCTCTTTTTCTCGGTTTCCACCCTCGCCGTTTGCGCGCACACACCCCACTATCTTTCTCTATTTTTCTCTCCCCCGACGGATCGCCGCGTCTCCGTCGCTTTTCAGACCCCTTTTCTCCGTCCTTCTCTTCCTCTCCCCCACCCCTGTTCCACGATGTCCCTGACAAGAGAGAGAGTAGTCGGAGGGACGCGCTTTAATTGTGTAGTTATTATGTTTTCTGGAAGTTTTAATTATGTCGGCCAGCGTAGATCGTCGACACTTTACGCGCTTCGTCAATGGGCTGATTATGAAAAACTTTTGCGCGCGTAGAATTTTTTTTCGAAAAAATGCGATGCCCGGTTTTGGAAGAGCGGATCGATAAATATTTTAAGATGATGCGTTTACGAACACTTTATTCTTTTTTTTTTCTTCTTAGATATATAAACGATTAAAAATAAGAATTGAACAATTTAATATGTTTCAAAGAATATCGCGTTGAATTTTGGAATAAATGCTTTCCAAAAATAATGCAATTATTCGTAGAATTTAATGTAGAATCTCTGGTTTTTCATCGAGCATTCTACTCTTAAAAATTTCTGTATCTTTTCTATTATCTCACAATTATCTTCACAATCCTCTCGATCAAATAATATTTCAAATAATCGTTATTTCCATGGGATGCAATTTCTTTCTAAAAATAATAATTGATACGAAGCGAGTTTGTCGTGTACATAGAATCATTCCAGGGAGAGACCTTATCCGGGGTCGGGTCTACAGTTTTTCAAAAAGGAAGAAATATCGAGAAAAGAGAGTAGAAAAACAGGAGAGAAGGATAAAAAAGTCCGTAGAAATCCAATAGGCACCACCACCCCCCTTCCATCCCTTAGAACACCTTAGGCAGCAGCAACCCTTACCGTACAGCCTCGAGCGAGCGAGCGAGCAAACGAGGGTGGGTTGCGCGCGCACGTATCGATCCATGGCCAGCAATCGATCGATCTATATATATACATGTATATATAATCCGGCGTATACGTGTAATACATATATATACGCGACTACACACGAACGTCCGTACGGGTCAGGAACGTGGCGTGTGCGTGTGCGTGTGTATGTATGTGCATGTATGCACGGTGGTTCGAGCGTGTCACGTATATATCGTTGGTTCGATCGATAGTTGGTGCTCAGTCGCATGGTAGGTGCTAAAGGACGAAGCCAGCACGACCTACGCAAGGTCTTTCGAACACGTCCATTGGAATCATCAATCCTCTCGATCTTATTCCGATCGTCCGTCCCATGGTGAATCGTAACAGCCGAAGGCCTCGCCATCCCCTCCTCTTTTCCTTCCCTCCAGTTCTTTCATCGCGACTCGCTCGTTCCGTCGCCGCGAATTTTTCATCATTCCTTTCTATCGTGTACGTACGGTGCTCCGTATTGTATTCTCTTTGCAAGGTTCTTCTTGATCTTTTTTTTTTTTCCTTTTTCCCTTTCTTTTTTCCCCCTTTTCATCGGATTCCATTGTTCCCCTAATCCCGTCCACCTCGTCCTCCCTCTCTTTCCTCTCCGTCTTCCGACCTTCCGTTTATCCCGATGCTCCGCCACTTTGCTGAATTTTACATGTTCCCTCTCGGACGCGCCTCTTTTTTCTCTCCCTTCACCTACTCTCCTTCGGACAAACTTTTTGCCCGGCGCTCCGTTCGTCCTTCCGGTTCTCCATTCCCGTTCTCGCTTTAATCCTTCCTCCATCGATTTCTCTCTCACGCGTCAGTCTTCTCCCGTACAGTTTTTCCAGCAGCCGCTTCTCTCGCGTCTTTTTCCTTTCGACAAACATTCGTAGGCCCCTATCATTCCGCTCTTCCTCATCGTTGTTCTACTCCGCGAAAATATTCCCTCCTCTCGTCTATTTTTTCATCGTTTCTTTCTATTCCTTCCCTTTGTCCTTCGTTCGTCCTCGACGTACACGAGGGACACCAAGATTTCAAGCGTGGGTGTAGTCGCGCGTTTAGAAGCGCTTTCTGTAAGGACGCCGGCGAGAAGAGAAGAACGAAATGGAAGGTATAATTCCCCGCCTCTTCGAACTTCCCTCTGCCGCGTCGTGTATCTTCTCTCTCCGGAGCTTGCCCCACCTTTAACTCCCAATTTAGACACGCTTCCCCCGATGTCAAAGCGAGAAGAGGCTCCCACGTGTATCTACAGATTCACGTTTACCAGCTGTGTTCGTATAGCTGTATACGATATAGAATGCTCTACTACGCTGTACAGCTTCCCGAAGCACGCGAGCGCCACGCACGGCCATATATTTAAATAGATTTATGGGAATATATGTGCGCGCGCACGTATAGTTGCCCGTAAGTCCGTTGATTTACATCGCGCCGAAAATACACCTTGTCCATTACGGAACCTCCGCGCGTTTCGAGATAAATACTTATCCGGCAAAATTAAAATCCCTCTCTGCCGCCGCGGCAGCAGCAGCAGCAGCCGCGCGGAGCGGTGCGACGTGTAGAAGAACGGAGGAATCGGTGAGAAACGGACGAAGCTAGTAGCAAGTGGAAGGGAGAGAGTAGCGTTAATGCTTGGACACGATTTTGCGTCTTCCACTCTCTTTTCTTTCTGTCTCTTTTTCTCCTCGCCTGTTCGTTCGTTCCTCCTATCTTAGACTCGAGAATATCGTACTCCCGGTTCTCTCTCTCTCTCTCTCTCTTCTCTCCTGTCACTCTTCTCCTCCCTCCTTCCCTCCCTCGATCCTCCTCCCTCCCTGCCCGCCGTTTTTCTGTCTCCTGAAACCAGCTATTGCCGCGCGCGCGCGTATCTGCCATGCACGGAGGTCGGAGAGAAATAACAGAGTAAGCGAGAGGGATGAGAAGTATTACGGCCAGCCGGGGCAGGAGACGCAGAGGGGGAAGGACAGAGAGCGAGATGAGCGAGTAATGGACGGATCGAGCGAGTGTGTTGGTGGCGGAGTCGAGGGAATGGGGCTGGGGACGGAGAAAGAGCGATGTTCGATACGTGAGTAGGATAGGGATAGAGTTAGGGAGAGAGGAAGGTATTCGAAGCACGAATGGCGGTGTAAGAGAGACGGGACGAGCGATGAAGATAGAGAGGAAACGGGAACGTGGTTAGCGATGAACGAAGATGGAGACATCGAGAAAACCGGTTGAGCGAGAGAGAACAAAGAGAAATGACAGAGGCAAAATGAAGAGAGACAAGGAAAATAAATAAACGAGTGAGAGAGGTAGTATGAGAAAGATAGAGAAAGGCTGAATAAAACGAGATGGATAGAGATAGGAAATGAAAGAACTGGTTGGACGAGGATCGAGATTCTCGTTCTCTTCTTCTTCTTCTTCTTCTTCTTCTTTGCCTCCTTCTCTTTCTTGTTGCATATTCGACGTGAACAACGCGCAGCCTGGTCGTGTGTGCGCCCGCGCACCTATATTTCTGTCTTTCTCTGGTCTTCCAGCATCGTTAGACAGACTTCACCGAAGTCCCTCTCTCTGAAATATCTCTCCGAGAATATTATAGAGACGCGGCGATGGCGATGCTGTCTGGACTTCTCGAAAACGATGCTCTACCATCGTGCTTGTGGATTATTGTATTACGTATACATATGCCTAACTATAAAACTTTTTTTCGTGCCACGTTACATCGTCGCTAGCGCGTCTAGTGCCTTTCTAGGGTTTTTTTTCCTATGATGTAACGGACACCTCATACGCAATAATCGCGCTTCTTTAATTTTTCTTTAAACTTTGAAAACTAACTACTAAAGAAACGTCGAAATAGTTATTACGTAGAACTTTATAACACGAGATACACACGCGATGAAAATAATCATAACATAATATCAAATACAACATGTACACGAAATGTTTTTTTCTTCTTTTAAAAAGATTATTTAAAACATCGTATATTATACCGCGAGAATGAAACGTTTGTGAGTAAATTATCAAAAAGATATTTTTGTTAGATAAAATGCACAAAAAAAAAAATCAGGAAATTAATGATTTTTCGATGAAAAAGAGTTCGTATCGAACCGATTGAAAACACGAACGTTTATGAGAATCGAGAGGAATATCGTGTATTGAGAGAGCTAAAACGCGAAAACGCGTGGATACTTCTGTTTCGTGGTTCCTGTGGGGGTCGGTTTTCGTAGGATACGTTAGAAGCACCGAGTGCACCACCACGAGGAATGGACCGGCAGGGGAGCATTGATGGTGAGAAAGAGAAAGATGAAAAGAGAGCCAAATGTATCCACCTAACCTACCTACCGCAGGGCAAGAACAGATGAGCGGAGATCCCTCTCTGCCAGCCATCAGGGAAAGGGAATGAGGCGAAGCTCTCTCCTCGAGTCTTCCTCTTCTCCCTTCAAAGCATCCTTTGTTCGCTTGTTCATGGTCCCCCGGGACCCCGCGTCCAACGCGTTTCCTTCTAGCCAGTGCCGTACGTCAAGCTTCGTTACGACCGAACTAAATTCTTTTTCACGTGAAACAATTTTCCCTAAAACTAATTTACCATAAATTCATATGTATGTATATCTTAAAAGTAATCATTTTTTTTTTTTTTTTTACTACGATAATGCAATTTTTATTGCCAATGAGTGGGAATGAAATTTATCTTGCGAAAATAATGTTATCGCAATGAATACGAATGACAAAATTCTATCGAGAATTCTCGAACGGTTGATAATAATTGTTAACGAAGCTGCCCATCGAGAAACGACAATTTCATTCGGCGCTCAATAACTTTCACGCCATTTACGTTTCACTCGAGATAAAAATACATCCTCCAGTATCGACGGTCTCCTAATCAACTTCCGGATCCATCCGAGGCCAGCCGTTTTTTCTTCGATCGCAAAACCCCCCCAATATCTTACGGCCCTGCGCTTCATCGCTCTCTCCCTGCTTTTCCCTCATCCCGCTGGATTTCCTCCCCTCCAAACCACCGCTTTCCACGCAGCATCCCTCTGACTATGTTCCCCGCTTCGGCGCCGGCTAGCAATGGGATTGGCTAGACGTTCCACCAATCCCGTGCTCCCGTTACGGACTTGGCGCATTCCCCACACACGTAGTTGACGTATGTCCATATTCCTAGGGTGGGTGCGCGAAAAACGTCAAAAAGTTTTGTTTCGGGCCAGATCGCGCGTTACGCGAGAGAAACGACGACACGTTGGAAAAAAGGACAGAGAAATGAAGAGAGAAAGGGAGAGGAAGAGAGAGAGAGAGAGAGAGAAAAAGAGCAGAATATCGAGAGAAAGAGAAATGAGAAATTTATGAAAGTTGAAATGAGATGAATAAAGATTGAGAAAGAAAGAGAAGTATGATGAAAAAAGCGACGGCAGAAACCGGTGGACGGTGGGACAGAGACGAGTAACCGGACAATTACATCAGCGAAAGGAAGAAAAACGACTATGAGACGAGGAAAGAAATTGTTGGAAGCGAGACAGAGAGGGCGTGCGCGCTCCTGCGTGGTCGCTAGAGAAAGACAGACGGGCGAGAGATCGTACGAGTGTGAGGGAGATGGAAACAAGAGGAAGACCGAACAAGGATAAAAAGGGGAAGAAAAGAGGAGTGAAGGGAGACGAATGGAGGAGTGTTTCTCTTTCCTCTGCGTGACGACGTTGACGTGAACCGGCAACCACGTGGCTCTCCTTTCTCTTTCTTTGTTCGCTCTCTACGTCTGTCTTCTTCCTTTGGACTTTTCTCTCCCTCCTCGTCCCTCCCCACAGTTTCCTCGGCCCTCGTGATACGCGTTCGTTCTTCTGTCTCTCTGTCGCTGTGAAAAGCACCTCCCGCTCGCACACAGCTTTCAGGCCTCTGCGGCTGGCAAAGCCTCCGACGCCACCGTCGCCAGATGCAACGCCGCAGTCCCGCACTGCAGTTGCAGCGTGCCGGTGCACGTTTCTCGTCGATGCATTCTCGTGGTGCACACGCTCTTCCGCGGAGCGGCGCCCGACGAGTTTATACCTGAAAACATGCGACGCGACCGAGCCAAGGGAGAACGGATTAATAGTACTCTGTGTTCCAACGTTCTCCTGGCGGCTGCGTTTTTCCTTTTCTTTTTCTTTATTTTAGACTCTTTAATTTTTTTATTTATTTTTCTATTTTTTTTTTTTTAATCTTCGTCCTTATCTTCATTTTCTCTTGCTTTTTCAATTGCGACGTTGCGATCACGTGGCCTGTTCACTGTGCGGGTGCACTCGCGTGGATAACAGCCCGTGCGAGATTCGCGATATGGCGCAGGTGGATGTTAAATATGGTTATATAGCAGTTTTGTGCATTTGAACAGTTATATTGGTGTTTTTCATATATTTTAGTGTGTTGTATACTTTAAGATTTATGTTTTAGATGTTGTAATATTTATTATTGAATCGTTGAAATTACATTATATTGATTTTTATCAAATATTGTTTCATGAAATAAAGGAATAAATAGATTCTACAATTTTTAATGATTTATAAACGCAAGATTGAAACAATTGAGTCAAGTTGAATATTCATCTACCAAAATTATATATTATTATATTATTGTTAATAAAAATGATGTTCTAAGACACAATATTTATATTGAAAAAAATAATAAACTTAAAAATTCACAGAATCAATAAAATTTGAAAATTTATACAACACTTTTTCTTTTCTATAAATAATTCTTATTAAGAGAAAAACCAAATAAGATTATAAGAAAATATATTCTATCAAAAAAAATTAATTCTTTATTAATTAATATTAATTGATATAAATTATAATTTATATCCACGACAATGTAAAGCATGATTTGTGTTCATGCACGCGGAACATTCGCGCCGTAGAAATAATCGTGTTTCATTGGTTGGCAACAGAGTGTGTACATAGTTGAAGGTATCCACGCGACCATTTTACCGATCATTCCGGATAATTGTCCTCGATCATGATGTTTCTTGCAGACTTTTCCCTGATATAATCGCGGCCAATCAACAAGACGTAATTTATCGAGATCCTCTCAAGTGGAAGGCAAAGGGACTTGTTAATACCGTGAAAGATACCTACCCTGCTTCTTTGCATCACGCGATCGAATATACTTGACTACTTATCAATTACTGGCACGTTAACCCCTTAACCGGCGCGTTGTGGCTGGCTGAAAGGCAACATTTTTGTCCTGAAGTGGCTTCTGAAGCTGGTTTCGCGCGTATAATTATGCTTCTCCCTCCGACAAAATGCTTATCAATGTCGATTACTGGACTTTGTTCCAAGAATTCTACATACGATTATTTTATTTTTTTTTTTTTAAATATCATGAATGGAAAAGTTGCTGTTTTTTTTCTTCATGAATAATAAATAACTTATATTTTTTTCGATAATTCAAAAAATCCAAAAGCCTTTCAAATCGAGCTAAATTATAGTAATCAATAGTAATACAAAAATAAGTAATTATTCAAAATATAAATAGTTACTAATTTTAACTAATGTGTTTTTTTCTCTTTTTAATTTTTATTTGTCTCAATATGGATAAAAAGTTGAAACTTTCGATGAATTATATATTTTTTTTTACATATATTATATATATCATCATTTTGGTAAATTAAATTTCATAAAAACTTTAAATTTGACATTAACAATAAAATGAAATACTTAAGTAAACTAGCATTCGTCATATTTTTCTCATGTACACTTTATAAATATTCAACTATTTGATGCATTGATATTAAAAAAGAACATAAGATAAATCACTTGTACACAATGATTGAAGAGATTAAAGCGATATTTGCGTCAGGAAGGGGTCCAAAATCAACAATACAATGCTCGCCAATGCTGACTAGGGACATTAATTTGCTTGGCATAGCGTCAGCCCCGTTATTTAATTATCAGACCGCGTAGTATCGATAGGCTGAACAGATTGCGAGAAAGACAATACAGATTCCATTGTGATATCTCATTGATGCTCGATCACCCGATATCTGTAAGTAAAACAAATTTCTAACCTCTATCAATTCGCGAATATCTGCGAATAAAAAAATATAAGAAAGAAATAAATCTGTAAAAAAATTTTATTCAGAAATTAATCGTGATTCGAACTTATTTAATCAAAAAAAAATAAAAATAAAAATTATTAACTGCAATACTTTCCAATACTAACTTTATCCTATTTCTTATTTATTTAAAAATCTCCTAACTTTCTACTTGATAATTTCTCTACTCACTCTTACAAAATTAAAAACCGCTCGGAAAGAAATAAGATCCGATCCTAGTTACAGCAAACTTTTCTTATCAACAGAACTATATGAATTATAAAATTTAAAGCATCATTTATACGGAACTCGCTGTTTTAAATTTGAAAAAAAAGAAAATACTATAATAAGTAAAATTTTTAAAATTTTCGTTCAAGTTATCGTCATGCATTTTCCTCTAAGGATTTTTCTTTAAGTATTATCTTTATCGAGGAATTATAATTAGCTATATAGTTCGTGAAAAGATGTAATGTAATTTTGCATGAATTAAATTTCGAAAACATCAGCGTTTCAAAGTAGAATAACGGAATATCTTAGAAGGAGATCGAAAACGTTGCTTTTACGCTCCGTAAAAGCTGTTCCATTTCATAGAGTATTAGTATCCGCGCGCCAACGATGAATCGCAGAATTTCCACGAGTTTCCCGCGCAAAGCTTCCACGGCTTGGAACTCGTTTGATTAGTGGGAGCTGTAGCGCGGTCAGTAGAACGATTCTGCCGGTGGTCAGCCCTGCCTCGAGTTAGTATGTACGTTTCTAGCTAATCGAACGTCTACATAGATTCACAGCTCGACCATTCCCCCTTTCTTGTGATATATGAGTGTTTCAGTTTACGTGTCCAGTTGGATTAAAAAAAAAAAAAAAAAAAAAGAGATACGAAAACAAAAAGAGAGACGGACTCTTGCAACAACATGACAGTTATAGATTTGTGCACGTAGTTTATACCAACTGTTTTTAGTAGGAAGTAGAATGACTTCTATTTAATAATTTTAAAATGTTCCAAATTGTTATTTCTTTTTAAATTTTTGTATTTATTATTTCATGCAGTTTTTTGCAAATTGATGATTGTTTGGAAATAAATTGAAGTTTTTAACAATGTAACGTTTAGAATTTTATATTGTTAAAAGTTTTAATTTTATTTTTACAGTTGTCGCATTATAATTTAATTGTACTTCTTATTGAATAGAAAAAAAAAGCAAATTGATATTATATACTTGAAAATCGTACATTTATAAATTGTGCTGACTGAAATAATAATTATTTTCAAGACAATTTATATTTATTATATATATTGTTTTTAAAATTAATAATTGTTGAATTATTAAAACTTTTGTATATGTATACTATTACAAATATTATTCTTCTTGTCAAATTGATTCTCTCTCCTTCGAAAATAAAATTATTGATAATATTCATTTTCATCGTATATTTTCATTTCATATCGTAATTAAAATATCAATTCAACTTATGGACAATTTTCACTTGTGGAATGTATATAAGAAACCGCAGCGTTCAATACCTGTTAGCTATATAATAAAAAAGATGTTAAGATTACCTTATCATAGCTGAATAGAACAATCGTTAAAATTTTTCAATTGAGATATTAATATTGTAAAATCAATATTATTTTTGCATTAAAAGCTTTTCTTAATAGAAAAAAAATATATATATTTAAAATATCTGTGTCTCTTTATTGTTCCCAGATATTTTCCGATTGAACTTTTCCAACAATTTTCATACTTTTCAACCCAATGTATCATTACAAAAGATTTAACAATACAAGAATTCCTTTATTGCGAAAAGTCAAATTAAATTGTATATACACATTTTTCCTCCTCATCATCCTATTCACTCTTTTCTACAATTACAACAATCTTAATATCTCTATCTTCCTATCTATCTATCTATATATACATATTCACATATCTATTCTTCCAATATAAACCAATTATTTTTTTTTTATATTCTTTTATATTCACTTCCATTGTATTACTTTTTACCTCTTGTATTTTTCAAACACATTTTCATAAATTTTTACACAATATCATTTATTACCTTATCTATCTGAATTCTTGCAAATTCTTTATTAAAATTTCACAATCATCATCCAATAAAATATGTTCATCCCCCCTTCGCTAATTTCTTTCAAAATCCCCCCTTCTTCAAAGATTCCATTTAATCAATGCTCTTTAGAAGACACAGTCGTGGCGAGAACAGTCGAGTTGGACAAGTACTGGTGGCATGGTTTCGAGATTTCGGGCGCGCCAGCCGTCCTTGGCTTCGTCGTGCACGACGTCGGGACTCGTGACGGTCCTTGAGGCCGACGAAGGTTGCAGGATTACATGACGCCAATGCTAAGAGCCTCTGAAACCTCCTGACACGCGAGAATGCCGCGCGAATACGCAAGGAGGATCGTTCGCGGTCGCGATCGTTCAGCGAAAAAAATTTCGACCCCGACTCCGTTGGATCGGAGACGAAGATCAATGGTGAAACTCGTGAAACTCGTGGGTGGCTGTGGAAAGGGAGAACGGGGGATGAATCATCCGGATCCCTTTGTCCTGCGTTCGGGGCGGTGAAACGCGCGGGAAACGTGGTAAATTTCGCTCATATCCATTTTGATCTTTTGAAAATCGATCTTTATGGAATGAATGGAACGAAATTGCTTCGTTTTTTTTTCTTTTGTTCTTCGTGTAAATATCTGTTGTGTATATTTCGATGATGATAAAATAAGCGATATTGTAAATTTTATCGAAGAAATTTATTCAAGTTGTTTCGATTGATTAAAATATTAGGAGAGAATGATTTTCTCAATATTGTAAACTTAATAGAAATTTATTCTTTTTTTGTAAATTCATTTTAATTTTTAGTTGTAGTAATATTGTATAATTTATTATTATATTTTGTATCTTATTTTTTCTTTTAAATAATAATCAAAAGAGATAAATAAAATTTATCTAAAAGATATATAATAATTTAATTCTAAAATTGTGGAATTTGATCAATATATTATAGTTTCAAAAATTTTTACGAATAACAACTATATTACCAAAATATAAACATTCATTTAGGAACAGCTGCTACAATTTTGATAGAAAATATAATAGATTATCCAAAGTAATAGGGAATTAAATTTGTTTCGATAAACGGTTTTTCAAAAACATTTAGCAAAAAGGAACTAAAAATAAAACAATATTGATAGAGTATGTAGTAGGACAAATAAAATATAAAAATTAATCGTTTTTGTAAAAAATTTAAAAAAACAAAAAAGAAGGAATTATTAATATTTTTTATATGAAACCTAGATATAAATATATTAATTAATTATGAATGCTAATTAAATGAATATTTTAATCTTTTTAGATATATTATAATTAACTTGTTTATATATTTTCATTTTTATTTTATTTTTATTTCATTTTTATTTTATTTAAAAACCACAAATATAAAAATATCCTTTTTTTAAATAGATAACATACATAATTAGAATATGGTTAGAACACTATATATTTTTATCTTTTTGAATATTGTTAGAAATAATCTCATTATAATTGTACAAATTTCTTATAAAGAAGCCACTCCCTTTCTTCTCAACTTATTAACTCAAACGACTTCAACTTTACAATATGATATAACATCTTACATCAAGCACGAATGCTTTTTACTATCACGAAAATTGATTGGTTCGAGTGAACGTGGTATTAGTAAAAGCACCTTTAACAGAAATTATATCCGTAACATATAATTTTGAAACGGCTTTGTTTACCGGCACCGTAGTTATGCAACTTCGAATGATAATTCAGCAGGTAAGTTCCGTTCGCGGTGAATGCGTTGGGAGACTAAACGACCTTGCCCATGCCTAAATAGGTCACTGTGTAGAAAGAGGCTAAGAGAGAAAGGGAGAGCCTCTAGCCAAGGTTAAAATATTCGCGCAGAATTTCATTGAGCTCTTCCGCATTTCTCGTCGAAAAAAAAAAAAAAAAAGGAAAAGAAAAGAAAAAATACCTACACGTACGTTATATATTCGTATAGTATCTCTCTGTTCTTATAATACACATGAAACAAGGTTGGCTGATCATAATGCGATTATTAAAATGATAAGTAAGTGTAAAATTGTGGAAACTGTAATATCTTTTTTTATTTCTTTCTATTTTTTGTTACGTGTTAATTTTTTTTTCAATACGATAATATCTATTTATACTATGGAAAAAAATGAAGATACTGTTTCAATAATAGATTTTCGCATAACAAATGATTGTATTAATAGGAAAATTTGTTTTCAAGAACCTGTTATTCTAATTTACTTTGCAATTTGAATTTGTAAAACGTCTGATTTTTTTTTTTTTTTTTTTTTTACCATATTATTTTATTTCATATTCATATCTTTTTTTACATATTTAAATAAACTCTTTATATTTTTAACATCTATAGATATATTATGTACATATGTTTCATTATATTTCAACATTTTCATATTCAATTCCTTTTAACGTTTTTCGTTTCAGGACATCTTCCTTTGGAGAATTGATTCTAAAGATTCAAAACAGAAAAGTCAAGAATGTCGAGTTGAGAATTATTTATAATATAACTTATGAACAATTTAAATTGGATGAATTCCATTTGGTGGAAATAAATGATAAAGGAAGATGATATAAAAAAGAGAGAGCGATTTTATTTCCATCTCGTCTAAAGCAAATTTTAATTATCAATTTATAATTTAATAACTTAACCTATATTTTTATACCAACTTTTGTATTTTTATTTTCGTCTCTAGAATCGATCCTCTATAACCTACGAATAATTTCTTTAAAAATTTTGAAAAAAATATTCTGTCATAATTAAAAGAATTTTTCTTTTTCCTTACCAAAATTTGATCCTGAAAGTATTATACATGTTTTCAAAAATTACATTTTGCAAATCGAATCGTTAAAAAGTAATCGTTCAATTTCCTTTCCAAATTAAGAATCAAAATTCAAATTGAAATTCAGGCCACGGTATTAACAAATTTCTAAATTTCTACCATTGCTTAAAAAAAATTTATCTCGCTCGAAACATGTAGGATGCGCTTCGATCGAGTCGTTCGAACGTGAAGAATCGTTGCAAGTATGCAGGAAATCTGTACAGCCGAGATACGATTTTATATCGCGGATAGGCCGATTCCGATGAACGAATCTCAAAATTGCAATCGTGGCTGGGTGCGACCCCCGACCTCGCTCTGACCGGGCTAAGTTCTTCAAGAGTCAAGGTCGGGCAAAGTTGTCGGCAGTGGCTCGGTGTTTCTGGGATCCTAGGTATGTCACGTCGATTCCACGATCGCCCTGGCCCTGTCTGCGATCGAATTCCGGGGGTGCCACGCTCGAATTTCCCGCGATTTTCCCATCCCTTGAACCGAGGCAACTCGTAACGCGGTTGGATCAAGACGATGATTACGCTTTCGTGATTTTAAACGATTAAACGCCTCGTGCGCGTTGCGTAAAGGAATTTAAATCTCATAATCGATGAAACTTTCGATTTTTTTCACATTCTAAATATTATTATCATTAGATTGTTGCACGTGAAATATTCGATATTGTGTAAAATTATTTTGGAAATTTAATATTTGTTAATAATGTTTGCATTTATATGTTTAAAAGTTAAAGCTTGTTGGATATAATTTGAACGTACTTGGTGTATTTTTATAATTTATTTTATTATAAAAATTGTGACTTACAAAGCTTTAATATAGAAATTTTGTGAATTTGAAATTGGACATAATTTGTAAAAATTTATGGTAGAGCTATAAAAAAGGTTCAAATTATAACATATAATATAGCAAATTGTAACATATTAAAAGAAAATATAATATATTTTATATAGTATTATAAAAAAAATGATGCCTTAAGATAACTTTTATCAATTTTTTAATATAGTTGCTGATTTTGTATATATATATCATAATTTGTTGTAATTAAATTTCAATATTCTAAAACTCTTTTCATTTGTTTCTTCTTTTAAATTCTTTTTCTATTGATATATAAATGTGATAATTATATTCCTGTAATGAACAAATAATATTTCCAAAAATAATATTAAAAAAAAAGATTTGTTACAGTTTTTCAGAAATAAAAAGAAGTTTATAGATCATCTTCAGAAATGCAATAACTGCAATTGGCAATGGACACCATTTCGAGAAGCTCTTATAAATGTAAGTATATAATTTTTTTCTGCAAAGATAACCTTCTCTTTATAAGAATAAAGAATCCAAAAAAAATTCATATTCAATTTATTATTCAATTTTTATAAATCGTTTAAAAAGATATTCATTTTTATAATATTCATAAAACGTTTCTATGCTATTTGAATCTTGCATCTATTTTGAAACATCAAATATTTCCATCGACAATTTATTTTGACAATATCTATTCATCCAATTGATATCTATTTATTTCATATAAATTCATGTTTTAAGAATTTCGAGTACGATCGATCACAAAATTTATACGAAATTTCAAAAATTCTAGTCTCATATGAAATTCCTAAACAAGATGAATGGAAAAAATTGAGGATCTCGTAGAAACATGCAGATCCACTTTCCACACTTTTTAAATTATTATACATAACATAAAAGGGAAAAGATCAATATTAATTATTATTTTTTATTACTTTTAATCAAAAGAATACAATTACAAATAAATCCGTTCACTAGCTGCAATCTTCTGGGTCCAAAAAAAAAAAAAAAGACTCACCAATAACAATACCGATCTCGATCCTAATTTTATTGAAAACATCGGAGCAGAAACTGTGGTGAATTGACAGAAACTCACGAAGCAAGATATTAATCGTCGACACATATCTGCCTACCGATGCACAGCCACACCTCCGATCTCTCTCTCTCTCTCTCTCTGTTCGTTCGCGGCTTAGCGAACCGTGTCGCTGCCACCTTTTTTTCCCTTCTCACTCTCTCTCTCTCTCTCTCTCTTCCTATCTCTTCCCTCCTTCCTTTCCACCTCTTCCTTTTTTCTCTCTTCTCCTTTCCGTCCCGTCTTTTTTCTTTTTTTTTTTTTTTTTCCTTCAAAATATCGCGCCGGTCTCCCAATGGGGGCCGCGATTGGCCGGCTCGAAAAACGAGGATAAAGAAAAGGACCGCCGCAGAGTCGGCGCGAGGAACAGAGGTGGAGAACGACGAGGTTGGCACACTTAGCCGGCCACTGTGAGTCACACACGGAGTGTTGAATCGGCGGGCCAGAAAGGAACGAGAGAGGCGGTTGACATACTTCGAACGAGAGAGCAACAGCGCTCGGCCATAAGGCACTCCCATCGTAAAACACGCTCTATCTTTGCCTCTCCTCTCCCCTCCTTTCTTTCTTTTCTCCCTTTTTCTTCTTTTTCATTCTTTTTTTTCAATTTCGCGCGCTGCTCCAGTGAGTCGGCCAGTTTTCAACCGGGTTTCTCTCTTTCGGCCGCCGCTCCTCGAATTTTCTCCACGCGCTGATCATCGTCCGGAGGTCTATTTGTATCGGATGCGGATGGAAATAGACAGGGAGGGGTGTGAATACCGTTAGAATGGAATTTGATCGGAGAAGTTGGACGGTGTTTCGGGTCGCTCGTTGTTTGATTGATAAATGCAGGGAGAAGTTTGGAATGGTCTCTTGGAGAATACGAAGTGTACGGAAGATGGGAGGTCTTTGGATTGATAGTTTTTGAAAAGATATAATATATATTTCGAAGGAAGAATAATATAGATTCTTTTCTTGATTTATTTTTATATTATTACTTCGTGTCTTCTTCTTTTTAAATAATAATCAAATAGTGTTATTTCACGTTTCTCTCATCAATCATAAAAGATATAAAATCATCCTGTTGACAATCTTTTAAATTTTCAAGATCTATATATATATATTTTTATCGTATATAAAATTATTTCAATTTAGAAAAATTTTGTTTCAAGATGCGAATAAAAAATTATAAAATTTAAAAACTTTTAAATTTACAATAAAAATAGAAATAAATTCTGTAATGAATCGTAAAAATCTTAACATCAATGCACGATCTTCGATTTTCCCGCTAATTTTCCTTTCCCTTCTCCCCAGATCCTAGGACTATTAAACCCGTCGCCAAAACTTTCTTCCGCCTCCTCCCTCGCCACCTTCTCCTATTTTTCTTCTCTGGCGCGCTTCCTCCTCCCCTTCCACCTTCTCTCTCTCCCATCTTTTTTCCACCGCGCGAGATCTCCTTTGTCTGTTTGCCGATTCAATGCCACCGGCAGCAGGTGGGCCGCTTGATAGATGGCGCGTTGTTGGAATCCCCCGTTGGTGTCGCACACACGCGCGGCAACCGCGTGCACCGACACCGACCACGTACACGCAAAAAGCGAGCTCTGGGTCAAGATCGGCCGAGTACGTAAATCAACTTTCCACTTCCAGCGTGTACTTCCTCGTGCGCTACGTCGGCCACCTCCTCTTTCGTCCTTTTTCCGCCTCCCTTATCCTCTTTGTTTTCGGCCTCTCCCTCCCCGCCACCGCTGTACTCTGCTTTAGCACAGAGGGAATTCCCTCCCCCCCCCCGTGTTTGAACGGGCGAGCAGCGGTTCGTGCTCTTTTTAATGGACGCCGGATATTAAGGAATTACGCGACGACTCTCGCAAGGTTGAGGTCGATGCCTCTAATTGGATTTTCTCGCTAATTTCTTCCTACTCGTCAACGGATTAACTTTTTCTTCCTCGTTTTGGTTAATGTTTTTTTTTTTTTTTTTTGGGAAGGAGTATACTTTTATGGGAGCGATCGGGTGAGATTAATTCCAGTTGGATGGGATGAGATGTATGAAAATTGCGTCTCTTGGGAAATATAAATTCTTGTATTCGGATTACGTAGATTTTTCTCCTTTGTTTTTATTTTTAAACCTAATCAATCTTTGAGGTGGGATCTTTGGGTAGTATATTTTTTTTTCAAAGGCTGAAAAAATTTGTATACCATCTGTGAATTAACACAACACATTTTAAATTATAATTCCTTGTTGTTATATTTAGATCTATCTAACTGATATTTTATTTGATAATTTATGATATTCAATTAAGTATTTATCTTGAATGAAAATATGTAAATTAAGAAAAATCTAAATGACCCAATAACTTTTTCTAAAAAAAAAATTTCAAAGATTTGTTTTGAAGTAGTGCAAGAAATCAGATCATCTGAAGCTGAACTGTAGATATTGTATATGCAAATAAGATTGAGATAATTAAAAAAAGGTATAGCTGATCAAGTTAAAGTTTTGAAAGGGTCATATATCGTTCTAATATCTGAACCTCTTATAAACTGTTTATATATACTGTAATATCTGTTCAAACTGTTTATTTCAAGCCTCAGATTACTCGCCGATAGACTAAATACTCAAAGAGTTAAGATAACAAAATCACAACGAATTTTATGACGTAATAGGATTTAATATAAAGGAAAATAATACTTGTATGTAAGCAATAAATGAAGTTAACAGTGATGAGATATTCTTTGAAAAATATTAATAGTTGTCAATCTATTTTTCCCTTGTATTACAAGTAATTACAAGTTTCTTTGTTCCCCTTTTCCTTACTTTTTTTTTTTTTTTTTATAAATCTCTTTAAGATCTATATTTACTCTTGTTTTTTTATGTCCATAAAGCATATTGATGAGCTTTAGCTGGAAAATATCAGAACATTTTTATATACATATAACTTTGTTTCAACATTATTTAAGATCCTCTTATTTAAAAACAAAAAACGTTTTACATCTACTATCATTAATCCTTTGTCTCATTACTTTTAAAAAACGTTCTGTCTTATCTCTTCCATTCAACCTTTTTACTATTTTTATCAATAACTTCATGTATAATTGTATATATTTGTATTTTAATATAACTCAATTGTATCTTAAAACGTATCTTATTTTTAGAAAGACTCTGAATTAATTTTTGCTGATTTGTTGAAAAATAAACAGACTGTTAAAGAACTTTGACATTTTATCGGAAACTTAATAATAATTATTACGTTATATACAATGGTTAATGATTGTTCGTTCGAATTGAAAGAATCTGTTTGAAAAATTTCAGAAGGATTTAAGGAATCGAAAAAATAAAATTTTACAGAGGATACATAAAATAAAGAATGTGACTAAAAATAATTCGAATTCTTATAATTGATTGATCTTCGCTAAATAATATCTTATAATCTGGATTTTTTTTTTTTCAGAAGAAAATATGCAATTTTTCCTTACCTTACAAATAATTATTATTAATTATTTTATTCAGCGAAACAAGATAAAGCAATTAAATTTCAAATATTTTGATTTACAGCTATCGTAAAATAATCGAAAAACGTTTTAAAAAATACAATCTCCTTATATTATTACTACTTTAACAGATCATAAAAATAGATCATTTTTACAGTAGTTACTATTTATATCGTTAAATAATTTTATTTTATTTATAACTTTATAACCGATGTTTGTTTGACCAATCAATTATTCGTCCAATTTAATAATCGAAACTTTCCTTAAAAAATTTACGACTTAATTTATTGCTACGTAAGAATTTGATTTTGATATTCGAAACAAATTTAAGACTAGAATAAAATCTATTCTCCATTTTCTTTATATAATAATAATACCAAATACCATCATAATTTAGGAAGAAACGAATTTTCATTCTCATTGCGCCAGTAAATTCAAAATTAAAACCAAAATATCTCCAAAAAAAAAAAAAAAAAGATAAAATAAAGACGTCTCGATAAATGAAAATAATAATATAACTCATCCTACGATGAGAATAAACGTTACTCGCCGACAGAAACAATTTGTCACGAGCAGGAACCTGTGGCAGGAGCATCATCATCAAGTTACCCAGGTATTTATTAAAAATCACTCGCTCCATCCGGCGCGTGGGCATGAAAAGAAGGCCGCGGGGCACCAAACTCCGCGCGAGCAATTTTTCACGCGTGCATAATCGATGCACATGCGTCGAAAGCGGTTGAAGAGGAGGCGAGGCACGCTTGCGCCAACATCTTCCAAATAACACGAGCCACTTTAGCTCGGTCTAACGTGGCGCGACGACCAACATGTCGGATATGCTTCGCTTCTACGGGATGCCTGGCCCCTATTTCGAGACAAGGAAGCCAGGAAATCGTGGTTGAACAATGATATCTTTTTTTTTTTTTGCACCTTGTATGTGATTATAAACAAATCGTGTGAGGGATCCGTCCGATTGGTAAAATATTGGTAAAAGGTCGAATTTGATTTCCGTCGTAGTTTTTTAAAAGTTTCTAAAAAGTTCTATAGTTTTAACGTGACGTTTTAAATTAAAGATTTAAAAAATTTTTCAAAAGTTTTCTTATAAATCGTACCTCTTTTATCCCAAGTCGCCAATGTCCTCCATAAAATTGTGAGAAAGTGACCATCCCACAATTTTATTCTAGGTTATACACGGCGCACAATAGAAGCGTTAAGCGTTCTGTGGTCGCTTGTTAAACGAGGTTCACACTCGAACAATGGAACGTTTTGATTAAGTGGTATTTCTTGAATTAATTTGAACAAACAAAAGTAATTAAATAAAGTTATAATTTGAAAAAAAAAAAAAAAGAAAAAAAGAGGAAAAAAATAAAATAAAATTAAATTTCATTATTTTTGATAATGCATTTCTATTGTTTCCTTATAAAATATCGTAAAATCGTTGGAATGAAGAATAAGTAGTTTGACTTTTTCTATTTTTCTTATTAATTTTATGCGATTATCCGATTATTACTTATTAGAAATATAAAAATTATTGCATATTTCATATAGAGAATCAAAGAAATTTAAGATTGAATTAGCGAGAAAGATATTTTATATTTATCGCAAAACTATTTTACCGTACTAAGGTCACTTGAATAATGTACTTTGGAAGGAGTAACTTGAACTTCAGAAAACGTGCTTAAGAAAACATGATCTGAAGTTTCGAAACTCGAATTCGGGAACACGATGTATCTAAACTCTGTTCTGACCATTATTGCGAAATCAAATAAGTTTCATTGAAAATATATTACATTATTAAGAGAGAGAGAATCAACTTGGAAAAATTATTAAAAATTAAAAAAGCTTCTTATTAAATTAATTAATACTTTTTTAATTAGCGTGTATAAAAGATTATTGTAATATACCAAAATATACAATAAAAGTAAATAATTTCAATCATATAATTCAATAGATAATAGATATTGAAATATTTATACATTTAATTCAATAAAGTTTAATTTTTTATTATTAATTGATTATAAGTCATTAATATTTATTTTTTTAGTTAGAATAATTTTTTCTATAATTATTATTTATAGAATTAGATATATAGATTTAAGTGAATTAAAAATAGATCGTTTTTTGTATTTAATAATTTTATTTTTGATTTCTATATATATATTAATTTTAAGGCCAAATATATTATCAATTATTTTAGGCTGAGATGGTTTAGGATTAATTCATATAATAATAGATAAATAATTATTAGACTAAAACAAATTTAAATTGTTTAATATTATATTACTTAAAAAATATATATTTACAAAATAATTACTATATCGCTTCAGTGTTTACAATAAATTTATAAAATCAACCACCACGTAAATATACCATATAATAAAAAAACTGCAAATATTTAAGCAAAATTTGAATGTACAAAACGTAAGTAAAGAATATGACAAAAATGTGCAAAACGAGACAAAATCTCTGTTTCTTTAATCAAAAAACTGATCATCTAAACGATCAAAAAAAATAAATCCTGCGTTTAGCGCATCCTTGTGTGCATCTCCATCATCCAACGGGCTCAAAGAAATACGCATGGCGGCCGAATAATCTCTTCTAATCCCCATCTTCCGTTGGCCCAGTTCCGGAAGCGGCTTACGCCTTCCAATGTTACCAAAAGCCACAGGCGTCCCGGAATCCGTGCAACAATTATCCGGATAGGCGCGCACCGCCTATCCTCTTTCTTCCCGTTCCGGGAAACTCGCCGAAGCCGATGAAGAGGAGAAATACACACCTATTCGGCTCGGATCGATCCTCTGTCACTTGGCTCGGTTGGATCCAGTTTCCGATCCTGTTGGACGGGCGCGAGGAAAAAGAAACAAAGCGCGTGGGCGTACGAAAAGCAAAACAACGGACAGTTGAATGTCGTATGACGGTGGACGGGGCGAGGGGCGAGGGGCGAGGGGGTTGGCTCGCGGTTGTACCCCGTCGGGGGATGGGACGAGGGCGAGGAAAAGCAGATTCAACAAGTAGAGGCGACAGCTGCTGATGAGAGCGGCCGAGAGTGGCCAGACTTTTATCTCCTCATTTCGCCCGAGTGTACGCGAGTCTTTCTCCTCGTACGTGTGCGCCCGCGTTTGTTTACACACATACGCTCTCCCACGTAATATAATCTAATGGACTGCAACTGCGTGGGTGTGCGACGTGTATGTGTTACGGAATTAGAAGGAGATTGGAAGGTGTAGCTGGTTTATTGTTCGATTTTTGACCCGTTAGAATTGTGTCGAGATTGTGGGAGGTGTAGGTGGTGAAAAGAGTTTGAATTGAAAGTAATAAAACGACGATATAGGATAAAGATGTTGCATATATGCGAATATAGGCGCAATCATTAACGAATCCATAAATTACACGATAATTAGTAATTGCTTCTGTTTCTGCATAGATATCTAAGATATCTTTAAATATGATGGCTTTACATTCTTAATGTAACAATTTATATCACCACCATCACTTGGAATTATTATTAAACGAATCTTATATATATCCGGAAAAATCAATTCCTAATAATTAGGCGAAATTATGAAGCGTGGAAGGCAAAGGAAAGAAGTTAAAATACGACAATAGGAATTGGAAAGTGGGAAAATAAGCGGAGGAGTAGTGTATCCACAGACGCCGTGGCATTAACTTCTTCGAGAATCCGCAAGAAACACATTACTCATGACATGATCCGATACAGAGGGCCATGAATATGCACGGGTGATACACACAACCACGCGTGTACAGTTCCGTGTACGCTCACGACTATATTCCACCCGCACACATGTCCGTCGGTAATCCATCCGGGCATACGTCCGTGGATACACACGTACATAATATAACATAGCCTGGATACCACGTGTGCAGGGGTTCACATTCGCGTATGCCGTATATCCACGATTATTGGGGGGAGAGGGTGAACGTGAGACAGCATGCGCGCGCGATCGCGTTTAATCCACCTAGACACGCGTCACAGGATATACGCGAGCGATATAATATACCTAGGATGAATATAATCGTGCACAGGTATGTGTGTGTACAAGGATATACGTGTATGTATATATGCACGTAGGTGTGTTATTCTTATTGTTATTTAAAATTGGACCGAAGAGTGCTAAAGTATCATACCTTTTGAGATCCAAGTTTTTTTCTATTATTATTTATTGACATTGGAAATTCGCTTTAAGGCAAAGAAATTTTACAGCTTCCAAATATTTATTATTTATTATAAATAAGTATTATTTAATAAATGTAATATTGAGCAGGAAAATAAGTGTTAAAATAGGTTTATATTTGTTACGTATCTTCGTGTCGTATCATTGTTGAATATCATCCAGAGTCGCGCAACGATATATAATATGTCATATCATCGTACTGCGTATCGAGATAGGGAATATACATCTCGACGAAGACATAAATTCCTTCTATATAATAGAAATAAGGTGTCCTTTATCTAAACTAAATTACTTATTATTTGTATAAATGGAATCTGATAATGACGAAAATTTACTTTATTTTTCGAATGTAATTTTTTTTTTTTGCAGATTAAAGATATTCACATTTCATTAAATCTTTATTCCGCTTATATTGATTACTCGCCCATGCATGCATATAGCCATATATTCAATCCCATGTGTCGCCACCCTTTTTAATCTTGTTTCATAAAGACACGTGTAACAGCGATAAGAGTTCACCATATCAAATTTGAAAAGTGTTAATTGCTTCTCTGGTCATCTTAATTTCTACGAACGTTGGCGTTCTCAGAATACACGATAACATACGATACTTTATAACTTACTATTGTCGGACAATAATAATAGATCGATTTCAATAATATATATTTTTTAATCGATATTTTTGTAGACAATAATTTTATTTTTTTGGTTCTTACAGAAATATGTTGCGACGAATGCATCGATTCGAGTGATGAGTTTAAGTGAACGATTCGCACAATACTATTGGTTTAAACCCATCACTCGAATCGATACATGAATCGCAACAGTATTAAGGGAACCTTAAAGGTGAACCCACACTTGTTACGTGTATTATCGTTAAGTGTGGACGAAATCTATTCAACGTTTGTCTAAACTAATAATTTTAAAATAATTAAAATTATCTTTCTTATGTTACGTTTTTTAAAATAGAAATAATGAAATTTCTTATCCTCTGCTACATATTTTTTCTGATACGTATATAATAACACGTGCATTAAAGCCGAGGGAAGAAATTTAAAAAAAGAAAAGAAAAAAAAAAGCAAGAAACAATTCGTTAATATTCAAGTATCACGTTTTTATTTTCCTCTCGTCTCGACTTAAAAAAAAAATAAAAAGTATCATCGAAACAGCCTGAATCACCTTGACTGGGCCGATAAACGGCGCCCTCTCACGACACGTTTCGAAAACGAGTGAAAACCTGAAAGAACGTAGCAACATGGGTTTACCTGCGTTGCACACGGTTGCACACGTGTGGAAGGACAACGCAACTGATCGGTGCATGCGCCGATTATACGCGACGACATAATGCAACAAGGAGGCGTAGCTGAACTTTGTTGCATCGTGTGTACACGCAGACGTATAGGAACGGCGTGCATAGAAGAGAAGTGACGCCGATGGAAAAGTTGGAATGCGACCGAGCGGGCAGCCTTGAGCTGCCCAGTAGTGCGAGTCAACCTCCCGTGTGTGCCTCAAGCCGGGTTCACACGTACTCGAAACGCGGTCCCTTAAGAAATTGCGGTCATGCATGCACACTTAGGGAAACATTTCTCTTTGAAGGATCAACGTTCAAAATTGCGTGATAATTTCTTCAATATTTTTTCTACGCCTATGAATTTTATCTTCGACTCGATCATTATTTTCTTTTTCTTCCAACCAATATATATGTATTATTTTTTTGCATTATCTTCGAGTGAATAATTTTCGACTTATAGTAATTGTATAATTTAAAGATATAATACATGAAAATATTGTATTTAATATGGATATTTAAAATTTTTTCATTTCGTTGAATTGTATAAAATATCTTAATTTGTCTTTTGATTGTTTTCCGACATCTACAAAAATTTATCGGAAAATTCTTCGGTTGAAATTTGAATTTTTATTGCTTTTATTAGACCTTCGAGCAATATGCAATAATCAGAAACAAGTGATGTATAAAATTATACATATATAAAATTTCACTTATTTCCATAGAAATTTAAAATAAATCAGAAAATCGGTCATTTTAAAATTTAGAATTATAGTCAATATTAAAATTTAAAGTTTGATACTGATTACAACATATTTTCATTTTAATTAATTTTTAATCCACGAATATATAGATGAAATATATGGGATAATTTAAAATCATCGTATTAATTTAAAAATGATATTAATTCGATTCAATTTCATTGCCAAAACAATTGTTACCAAAACTACTCAAAATAAACCAAGTTGCAAAATAAATTCTTCAATTAAGACATCTCGTTGTACGCAACATTGTTTTCATCGTCACATACATACTTGCCTTACATTCTTTCGTATCGTAATTTCCATTTCATCTTCGCAAAACAATACCTAAAAGCCTCGGAAGATAACGTTGCTCGTAAATTCGTAACTCGATTATTTATATTCCCATGGATTCAATCTCGACTCGAAAAAAACATCGTAGCGTGACGAAAACGTGTACGTGTACGTTAATAATAAATGTTATTTATTGCAAAAAGAAGAGGAAGAAAAAAAAGGGAGAGAGGAGGGGGGGAAAAAAAATAATAAAGAAAAGAAAAGAAATTTCTTTTTATTCGCTCGAAACACGCGAAGCGCTGATGTCGCCGTCGCGGCGCGATCGAAGTCTCTCTCCTCTCTCTTCGTAGCGGCGACGGAAAGAGATTGCGGCTGAGTAGGGGGAGGGATGGGGAAGAGGAGGGGAGGGAGAGGCGAATTTGATCGATTCACTTGTCAGGTGAAAACGCAACGACCGCGAATAACGCGGTTGTATTTTCGCGACATGCCCTCTGTCGGCAGGTACGCCAATCGAGGGCTCTTAAGTTCGATCGATACTCTGTCGGTCGATCGTTTCGAAGTCCTCCTCCTCATCCGTCAATCACGCGGCCGGCCGGAAAAAAAAAGCGCGCGCGTTTCGTTGTTCGGCCGGGGCGACTTCCGATTCCAGAATAAGCGACACGAGTGACACAAGTTTTTTAACAAGATGGTTAAACACGTATTCGAATACATCGTTACACTTGGTGTTATTTAATTTTTCGATAATGTTCGTCAATTAATTATAATATTATTTAATCGTATCGTGTAATTTTCGGGGATATTTCTTTGACAATGAAATACATTTGGATAATAAATTAGATGATGTAAAATTATGTTAATTCGTATATACATGTATATATATATGTATAAAGGATTGGAACGAACTTTCGATTGGAAAATATTAAAATTTTATACGTTAAAAACGTTGGATAAATATTAATAATTTCAAGTTGAATAAATATTTATAATTTCTATCAATTATATTTAATGTTCCGAATTCTCTTTTCATTCATATACTACGTATACACGTGTAACAAAGTTTTAAATGAATCGAGCAAGTAAATCAGCTCAAAAATGATTAAACACTGAGCTTTTAGTATTCATATCGTTTTCATCGGTTTTAAATATGAATCCTCCATTCATGAAACGTTAAATAATAATTAAACGTTATTGAAAATATTCCATGATCTTTGTACATAAAACTTCTTTTTAAGAAACAAATCATTATGTTCCTTCATTTATTTTCTTTTTTTTTTTTACTTATATTTAACTTTCTTCTTTTCCTTCCTTTTTTCAAGTCAGAAGTTTTTTAATCTTTTGCATCATGAGATTTTTCCTCGCGTGACTATATACTTTTTTTTCTCCTTTAAAACTCATTTGTCATTTCTGACGTAACATTGTATTTAGATAATAAAACGAATCGATAGAAAAACAATGTTATCCAAAAATAATTTCGAAATTAATGTTTTCCTTGATGTTTAATATTTTCTTTTTTTTTTTATCGAACTTGCTCATAATTATACATTTTCTTTTAAATAATTCTCTTTACATATTTAAAATAAAATATCGAAACAAGATAAGAAACGAATAATTAAGTGAAATATCATAAATTGTTGGTTACAAATTAAGAAATAAAATTAAGACAAGATACACGATGATTTCAACTAACTGTAATTCAACGAATGTTAACAATTAAAATTACAATAATGTCCGCTCAACATTATAAAAGTACATAAATAAGCACTACATAATAGACGTACACAAAATAATTACAAGTCTGTTTCTAAGTCTAGCGGACAAACTTAGTATTTTCTTGTATGGTATTCTGCATGTGAAACCTTCATGCAGATTCGAAAATATAGTCTTCCCTCCGGAGACTAGATGTGTACAGTGGAATTATATTCTAGGCGATGCATGAATTTAATAGTATTAAGTCCATTCCGTTTATTTTTGTGGTTTGCTGGCATCAGCTGTCCCAGCAGGATTTGCAAAAATCCTACGTGCTTGTTGTAACACACAGGAAAAACGGGGAAAATGATATTTCGCATACTCGTGTTTGTGTAATGATATTTTACATGCTGTAGTGTTGTTTGTATCGAGATGAAACCATTCTCTATTTTTTTTATACATATCCTTTACATGCTTATATTATATTATATTTTCTACTTTTTAAATTCCATATACATCTTTTATATTATTTTCTATAAATATTATTTTATCGTTTGCATCCATTAATTTTTATATTAATTTATTTTTTTTTTATCATTCTATTTTAAATTTTTTATTTATATTTTCTATCCCTTTTTCTATGCTATTTTCCACATAATTTTCAAACAAAATTATGCAATCGAACAATCTCTTTTTCTTTAATTAATTTACAAATATATAAAATCCGTATAATAAATATGACAATTTAGATAAAATATTGAAGAATCGATTTTGAAGAATTTGATAATATTGAAATTATATTTCTCTAAATAAAAACAAATTATCAACAAAGCACGATTACGTAATATGTTATGTGATATTGAAGAAAATGTCAACTCTATATATTTTTTAAGAGTCTATTTTAAAGATGATAAAATATTCCACATTATTCATAAATAATACATACACTTTTCACAATTTTGGTTTTAAGTCTTGAAAAATATTATCTTTAATAAAGATATATAATTAAATCTTTAATAAAGCATCTTTTGCATCTATTATATCAATAAAAAATAATAATATAATTGCAAATTTGAATATTATGAAAATTGCACATTTTTTTGGTTAATTTTATAATTTTACAATTGAAATTTGCAATTATAATGTTTTAATCGTATTTTAAGTTAAGAATATCTAATCCTTTTAATTTATCAATTAAATATTATAAGGTATTATAAAGTATTATAAGAAAATGTCTTATTTATATATGCCATTATAATTAATAATATTTTATAATATATGCTAATATATTATTAGTAATGTAATAAAATTTTAATTATAATATTTCAGCAATAATTTATTATAATATTATATTAATATAAATAGAAATGTTAATTCACGATATTTTAATAATAAATAAAATCAATTTTTGTAAATTATTAAAACGTAATAATATTATATAATATCATTTACAATTCTATAAAAGAATTAATGAAGAATTAAAGTTATGATTAATCATTTTTGAATTGTATCATTTTCAATATTATCAAACACTTGTTCAATATTTATTATATATTATTTAATTATTACTTGTACGAGTAAAATTTTCTTTATCTTTTGAAAAATAACATTTTTTGTAATCATACAAAAAGAAAATCAGTTGTAATCAATATTTTAATAATGTAAATTCCTTATCAAGAATAAATTATTTAAAAGATATAAAAGATTAAATAATCGCATAAATGTAAAATAATTTTCAACAGGTAGTGAATTACAAATTAATTGGACAATTACGATTTTAAATCTTTCAATTTATTTTAATTATCTTAATTATTATTAATGTTAGAAAATTATACATATATATATATATATATATATATATAAAATTCTTATCAGCTTCGAATTATTCGTAATAAATGTAATGATTATCTCTATTGCTCGTCAATTTCTCTCCAATTTATCCGTCAATCACCGTGAAAAAAGCAAAAAGGAAAACAGTTGGAACTCTAATAAAAACTAATCGCACTATTAAAACATTATATATCTTCTAGATTAATGAGCTTCTTCCCCAAGCTGAAAATGATTGTGCAATTAACGTTCATAGGGGTGTTCGTGGCAATCCCATGCGCGTGTTAATGGTTCTGCTAAACAACCCAAAGGAGGCTCTCGATACGATCACTTCGACCCTGATAAACGGGTAAACAAGTAGGTAATGTCGACAGTAGTAACGGTTCGGTGTGTGGTCAGACGCGCACACGTGACTGCAGTTGCATCGTGTTGCGCTAATTCGATGCAAATATAAATTGATCTCGACGACTCTCGTCGATTGATCACGCGGCCAGAAAAATCTATCGCGTCCTTTGATCCGTGACTATGCGCGGCGCGTTATTCGCGAGCGAGTATTTTAACGTTTCACGAGCCTGTTACATTAGTGATAATGCAAATATAAAATGTAACGAATTATTGTTTTTTGTTTCAATTATTTTGTAGTTTTTTTCCCTAAAAGGAAAATGTATCTTCGCGACATTTTTTGTTATGGAATGTAAAACTAACCGAAATTAGATTTCAGTATTATATTTATTATTTAAATTTTTTATTTTCTTTAAGAGTTTTTAAATTTTACATAATATTCAAATGAAAAAGAGAATAATAAAATATAGAGGATAATAGGATATAGAGTTACTATGATATATTAATTTTCTTTTAATTTTCTTTTTTTAATCTTTGATATTTTTAAATTGATTTAAAAAATTTTACGAATTTAATTTTACTTTAAACTACGTATTAAAAAATAGAAAATATAATTTTTTCAATTATATTTAATTGTATATAGATGTAAATGAAATATATAAAATATTTTTATATTTTAAGTAAATTTTTCCGCATAATATATAATATCTATTTAAATATTTTATGACATTTAAAAAGGTTAAATAAAATCAAATACCATTAATATCAAAAATATATTATATAGACGAAAGTTTCCAAAACAAATTCTCTTCGATCACGATTATTCCCTGCTCGTTTCAAATAAACTTTTAATCTTTCGCACTTCACATGTGTTAAATAAAATAATATTTGAAAAAATGACATTAATCAAACATCATTGATATCAAATATATCAAACGAATGTTTTTAAAATAAATTCTCTTTGATCAATATCATCTCTCTCAGTTTCAGATGATTTTTTTAAAAGAATTTTTTCAAAAGAACTTTTTGATTTTTTCCACATAAAAGAATATTGTTTAAAAAAAAAAGATGATAATAATCTCAAATACTAATTAAACAAAGATTTTTGTATCGCAAGATCTACATCTTTTTATCAATTCTATTTCATTTTCACTCACTAACTATTATCTTTCAAATTATTAAAAAATTTACACAAAATAAGAATATTATTTACTTCCATCTTACTATGAAACAAGAATATTATTTTCCGCCAATACAAAATAATATATAAAAATCCAAATACTTTTTATACTTTATTTAAAAAATAATTACTTGGAAAATTCTTTATTCGAATGAAAAGCTATTATTCTGTAACAATAATTTCGAATTAATCTAACAATTGAAAACAAGCGAAACACGTGTCAAACAACAACACCTCGTCTTTTAGGATCATTCGGTCGAATCGACTGGTTCCAAGATCGATCCGTGGGTGCCACGTGGTGCATCGATAACAACATTCTGTCACTGCAACGACCGCGTGCACTGCACGCACACACGGTGAAATCGTATACGCGAACGAACGAAGGCATCGACCGAATAACAGTCCTCCGCAGTCTTCGTCTCTCTCTGTCGCACCTCCCGCGACCTCCGTCGTCGCCGATTGAATAAGGAACGGCGCGCGGGATATTTGGAGATATTTATAATGCATGGACGCGTGCGACATCGGTCGGAAAGAGAGAAAGAACCGATGAACGGAGGATCGAATGGCGGGTTTCGTTGGGGGAAAGGCGAACCGGAGAGACATTGGGCCAGGTCGTGGTGCACAAACGTGCCGCCAACGGAAGCTTGCAAGGTGAGGAGGAGGAACGATATACTGGAAGATAGAGACGGAGAAAACGCGTGGAAACGAAGATGCCGAAAGAATGGGTTGGCTAAGGGACGAGGTGAATGAGAGATGGAGAGACAGAGATTAGGCCATTTCTATCTATCACTTCGCTTCTGCGATATCTTCTCTTTTTTTTTTTCAAGCTCATTCCTGTATCACGCGTGTCTCTAAACAACGTGTAACGTTGACCGTGAATCGATCGTGCCGGTAATAAATAAGGGATGGGCCATTGTACGGCCGATTTGGTAATCGCCGTTTTAGGAAGGTGCTAATGCATTTCGATTAATTGCTTATAGCATTGTGTCCCAGCCGTGGATAAACTGTGCTCCCGATTAGAGGACGAGTTAAATACGTGTTAATATGTTAAATGCATATTCAGATTGAAGGATTAATTACTCTTAAGAGGAATTATTTTCAATATCAAATTCCCTTTTTTTTTTTTTTTGACAAACCATTTACAGATAAATTAATTCACGCAACGTGTAGTAGACGTACGATTTCGAAATCTCCTTTCAGTCGGAGAGAAAGAAAGAAAAAAAAACGAAAAGAAAGCTCGTGTTTTCAAATATCCGTGTTGGCAAGCGAGGAACACCGCTCGACAAGGAAGGGAGGGAGGGGGAGGAGAGGAAAGTGAAAAGAAAACGAATCAACGAATGATGTGTCGGACGTCGCGCACGGACGCCCATTCATACGTCCGGCGGAGAGATATTTATTGGGGAAAGAGAGTGAGAGGGAAAGAGGAAAGACGGCCAGACGAGGATTATGTAATTTGTATCTGGTAGATTAGTTTTACGACACTTCGGTTCCTGTTACCGGACCTCGTCCCTCCCCCTCCCCACCAGATACGTACGTACGCACTTACTGTCGCGTGGGCACGCGACGTGAATCATTGTTCGTCAGAATATATTAAATGATCCAGACTGATAGGCGGTACACTGGCTTGGCGAGGAGGCGCCTTGTTCGAACGTCGTTGTCGAATTTACTGGCGCAGGTCAGTGCACGTGGATTCTGACACCGTTTGTTTCAAACCGCCTCGAATTCCGCGCGTGCCTCGAATTTCTTTTTCGACATTTTCGGATGTTCGTTCGTAGTAATAAAATTGGAGTAGTGATTTGACTGACGATCAGCTAATCTTTCTGAGTTGTTGAACCGATTGATTTAAACCTGGTACATGATATTAAATAGTGGAAATAATATTCGCATTCTGAAAATATTTGCGTGTACCATTGCATCGAGAGGAAAGTTATATATGGTTTTTGATAAGATAAACAATTTCGAACGAATCGTCGATAAATTTCGTTTCGTTGATTATTCTCGTTTAAACAAATGAAAATTATGTCAGGTTAAATAAGTTGTTAGAGAATGACAGATTTGTTGATTTGTTAATAGGCTAATATGTTATGTAATAGATTTTAAAGAAGACTTGCAATTATTCTTGAAAAAAAAAAAAGAAGTATCAGTATTCTTAAAATAAAATAAAATGTTGTGATAATGTAAAATGAGATTTGATCGGATCTAAGAATAGATTATAATGTATTTGCATAAATTCTTAGAGAAATATAAGTTACGTATAAATAATATAAACAACACACATATTTTACGATATTTGTATAAAAATTTAAATAACTGTTTACACTGAGTTGTATATTTAATCCAGAAAAAGAGATTGCACATTTAACTGGAAATAAGAAATAAATGATAGATATTAATTTTCTCATCTACTCTAAAAGCTATAATTTGGATACGTATTAATTAATACCTTTTGGGATTATGTTTTAAATGTTAACAGAATTATGCGTAGTTTTATTTCGCGATGATGTAATAGGGCCAAAGCGTGTTCAAACTGTGCGTGCAAATAATACATGCAAGTTACGTCATCATAGATTACAACACCTCCTCACGAAGCAAGTCAAGAAAAATTCGCTGCAAAAAAAGTAGTAGATAGAGTTATTTAACATTGAAAACATTGTATAGCAAAGATTAGCATACATATCTAATATTAGAGTTTATATATAAATTACAATAATAACTTGATATTAAATATTCGTTGTGTCCATATATCAAATATGATTACAATGTTTAATCGTAGAAAGTTTATTATGCAAAAGATCATTATAGTCGTTCAATGTTGAGAATTTATCCATAATCATTCAAAGGTTATTGTACTTGTATAAAAGGTGAGTTAGTTGTAGTTGCTTAACTCTAACACTTTATTGTGCCAATATTTGCTGTACACTACAAATGATTACACTCATGCAACGTTAAGAACATGTTGATGATTATCGTGATGAACGTGTACTATATATTCAAATACGTTTATAGTTGTATTAAATAACTATTATATACGAAAGAATAGAAATTTAGAAAGAAGAATAGAAGTATAGAAATTTACCAATAATTTTTATAGCTTTGCAATCTTTCCTTGTATTAACTCAACTTTTTAACCACATGTATCTATATATGTTGCATACTGAAAGTGATGATGATTATCATGAGAGTGTTATATTAAATAACTATTGTATACAAAAGATATTTACAGAATTAAATATTAAAAAAATAGAATACAGTTAACTATAGAAATTTACCAATAATTTTTATAGCTTTACAATCTTTCCTTGTATTAACATCTCAACTTTTTAACCTCATGTATCTATAAATAACTTATTTTTCCTTTCTTTTACTTTCAGAACATTTTCCCTCAAATATCATGGCTTTTCCCACGAGTTATTTCTATACAACGAAAACAGGAAAAAATTCTTCCAGCAACGCTTAAACATTTTTAATTCCAATCGCGAATTACGCCGAATTTTATGGGAAGCAATTAAAATTCACGCGAGAGAGTTCCATGGGAGACGCCATGGAGAGAGGTGCGCGCGCATTCACGCACCGGCCGTGAAAAGAATCCGAGGAATCCGATGGTGGAATACGACGCGGCTCGCATAATCGGGGCCAACTTGTGCCCGTTCGAGTTTTCTAGCGGATCGACCGGTCCTGTATGCGCCCTGTCAACCCATTGTTCCCCACCTGCATATACGATTCCGAGTGATAGCGAACGAACTTTGGTCGTTGAGAGCCGTGAAATTTGACGTAGGTCATGGCTTGATCCTTGCGCGGTGACGCGGTTGAAAAACACGCTCTTCCCTCCCGGATTGAATTATAACCTGCACGTGACGGTATTTCGCAGGACTCGGAATACTTGGAACGCAACAACTCGACTTCTTGCCTGCCCACCACGCGACGTTTCTCTTTTTCTCTTCTTTTCTCTCCCCTTTTGTTTTCATTTCTCTTTCTCTTCGGAATTTAAACTTCGCGCCAAGAAACATTGGGCGATGCATAGAGGACTCTCGTTCGACTTTTTATTTTCCTATCTTTTTTCATTTCTCTTTTCTACGGTTTAAATTTCCCGCCAACAGGCGTGGAAGAGAGAAAACGTTGAATGGAGGGGGGAAAGGAATTTAAATTTCGCGCCAAAATCGTAGAAAGAGAGGATGGGAAGAATGGACGGAGAGTTTTGTTATTATGGAAGGGTACCACGTGCTTATAGTATGTTTACGGATATTTTGTCTGGTTGGAAAGTGACGAGACGACATTATGGAAATCGAAGTTCATGGGAAACGATATCTTGCACCGTTAACGTCGCTTCCTTTAGCCCACTTTCGTGACAATGTACCATGTGGCCAGAATATATATTGTTGAGGTGGATGCGGTTTCTGGTTTGTACGTACATTAGGGGGCCGTTCGAGTAGAAAGTACAACACGGCGGGAAACTTGCAAGTTTGTTGGATAAGTCTCTATGTCTCTATAGCAACTCGAAGGTAAATGATATTTGACGCGTCTTTTAAAATATTTATCAAGTGAATGGTGAAATCTGTGCAATATAATTCTATCTACGAAATTTCGATATTTGATGCGAATTCTTTTTCAAAGCTTGAAGGAACTTGAAAATGTAAGGCAAGTATAAATATTTATTTTTACTTTTCAAATGTTCCTCCTGCATTTATTTAATAAAATCGTAATATCTCGCTTTATCCAAACTTAACAAGATCCAATTGATATCAATTTTTGTATTTTTAATAACCTATTTGTAAAACGATCCAATTGTACAAAATTGTATTTTGCACAATATCAAGATAAATTTTAAATTACTTGTAAAAATACGAATCAATTTAGTGAAAAATACTTGCGTGTTTATAAAAAATTTATAAGTATAATTTTTACGCTTTTATTTACTTACTGTATTTAAAAATGCAAAATTCTACGCATAAAAGATTCAAAGTAAAATATTGGTAGCATCTAATGGACACGAAACAAATCTCTATTTAGATTTTTATCTGTCCATAAATATATAAATTTGAATAGATATTCTTAATACGTATATCATAATTATTATTTAGATAGTAAAAAAAAGAAAAAAAACTATATCCTTCCAAAACGAAATCCAATCCAAAATTGTCCGTTCCGGAAGAAGGGTGAATCACCGGCCGAAGACATCGTCGTCCTCCAATGTCACATTCGGTGGGATAAAAGCGTCGGCCCGTGGCGCATCTGTGGCAGGGTCCAAATGCGGCAAAGCCGGCAAAAGAGTGGCTCGAGACGACGATAAAAGCAGCAGGTCGCGCGCTCGTAAATAGAGCCGCGGGTCCATTCATGAGTTCGGCCAGCTCGGTAGCTCGCTCGTGCGTATACGTTGGAAAAGTCTTTTTCTCCGTGTATTTTACGGGAGGTCAGGGTTAAAGAGGCGGAAAGAGGAACGAGGAGGAGAGGGAGGAGGAGGAGGAGGAGTAGGTGGAAGTAGGAAGAGGCGAACCGAGACTCTGTTTTATGGGGCTACGATTCTCTCCTTCCGCGGTACGTCGACCCTTTTGCCGGCTGAGAATTAATTGGTAGCGGCATTTAGGTGAACCTGATCCATCTCCCGCCCCAGCTGCATTCCCTCACCTCGTGAATTTTCACTTTCCTCCTTGTTATCCTCCTTTCCAAGTTCGAAGGAAAAATCTTGGACTTATGAATTTATGCAATTGTAGAAATGATTTGTGATTTAAATACGGCGAAATGTGAAATGATGAACGAAATAAAATGCATAAAATTTCAGAATTTCAAAATTTAAAAAAGAAGGAAATATTTCGCATGAATTAAAATATTGTGGATCGTATTAAAATTGGGAATTTTATTTATTTATTTCTTTTTTAAATTCTTGCAAGAAAAGATGATTAGTAACAAGTCAATATTATTTTAAAATTTTAATTACTTTTATAATTATTATCATTATTATCGTAGAGCTATAAAATATTCTACATTGCAATCACATTATATTCTAACAATATATTTTATTTTTTCTATTATTTTATTTTTTTGACATTTCTTCATTCTCCAATGTATTGTAAATTGTGATTGATAACAGAAACTGCATCTCTTATGAAATATTTTATTCTTTCCATCTTTTTGTAAAATAAATTATCGTTAATCATTGTTGGATAAAAACGTGCATAAATTGTTCACTACAGCACTAATAAAAGGCATTAATTGTGTAGCAGGACTCTAACGAAAATGAACGGTTGTTAGTTTGAAATGTTATAACATGACAACAAGTAATTCAAAAAAATTGTCATTGGTGTCATTTCTTCACACGTACTTCAAATTTGTGATGGCGTATATTAACTTGTGTCCACGGTATAGGTCAAAAATAGTAAAAAAAATAAATCTTATAAATATATATTTTCGTATACGAAATAATTTTAATTGCAATTTAATCGATTTAACACATTATCTTAAATGGAAAAATATTTAGATTGATTCGATGCAGAAAGTACTTGAAAGAGCTTGTTGAACGTCACTGGAAATAAAGATAATGTAGATATACATGTATAACGCTTATAGATCGTTAACCATTTAAAAAGAAGTTATGCTAAAATTGTTTTATAGCTATAGCCTCGTCTAATATGTATTATATACCTAGATAGATTATTAAAAAAAAATTGATTAAAATTTTAGTTAAGAATTGTATACATCAAAGTAAAACATATAATATAAATATATTCAAAAATTCTTCTTTCATAGATTAGTTTAAAATATCATTATAATTAAATTGAAAGGTCAATAAAAAAAGAGAAAAACCTTAAAAAATAAATAAAATGCATATAATTGATAAAATTTTGCTTTCAAATCTGCAGAAGAATTTATAACAATTGTACAAATTTTTCTATTAGATAAAGTTTATATTATTACTCACAATTTCTCAAATTAGAAATTCAAAAATTATCACTTGCGTCACTTTTGTTGTGTTTCCGTTCATGACATATAGTTTTACGATTGAATAATATTTGAGAACGTAAGTCGTTGAGTAATCGTTAAATGATCGATTATAAAAATTCTTTAGACGAATTGATAAATACAAGCTACTATACTTCAGCTATTTTAAGCTTGTCAATTATGAACGTATACTTATAATTTCCTATATGTACAATTTTCAAATACAAAATAAAAAAAAAATCTTTCGCTGCATCGTAGATACAAAACAATATTCGTGATAATTTTAATCTCTATCGTTATATAAGCTAATATATTTATATTCATATACTAGTATCCAAGCAATATTAATCTTATACAGTATTATTTCGAATGATCATATTACAAATTCATTATTTTAATTTAATAATGTAAAAATAAAATTCGATATAAATTTTTCTTCTTACCTAGAATTTTATGCGGACTTTTATCGATCTTTTCAATATACTTCGTTCGTATCGGTAATCATTTGATACGATGTAAGTTCGCATATTGGAAGATAATTTCCAACTCAAAGGCTTGTGAATAATCTTATCTCCGATAAAGATTTCCTTATCATCCTTGTTGCGATGATAAGAAATGATCGCGCTAGTTCTTGCTCGGTATAGTCAGCAAAGATATAACGAAGTCTTGAATTAAAGCGTTAAATAGCGGCACCGATTGATGCAACAGCACCCAAGGTCACATGCAATATTCACCTTTCTTACTCCGTACATCCAAGACTATCGTTACATCTCATACAGTTCTTATTCTCAGAAGAAGTTTTCTTTGAGCTCTGAATTCTCAAATTTCTGTAACAAATAATTTATTACACGAATAAATTATTTAATCGTAAATACATTCATTCACATAAAATATTTATGTTACCTTAAAAATAGATTATTTTTTAAAAAATAATTTTTTAATTCCTATTTCGTGAATGTTTTTATGATTATCTCAAACCATAAACGGGCATCGTTTATATCCAAAATCGTTTTTCGATAGATAAAAAGTTTGAAAAAATTCGTACAACATCTTCTGACATTCTAAATTTAAGTTCAGAATGAAAAATTTAAGCAATAATTTATTTATTACAAATATATATAAAACAAAAAAAAATATCTAATTTTTTAAAAAATTATTCAGAATGAATAATTCGTATTTAAAGAGTAAGATTAAAATAATATAATTTAAAAATTCCTTGAAATGGTCGGATCTGGTTAATAATATGATTCCGATATGCCATCGCTGGATTAAGAATACGGGATTAAGAATAATCTGCAATTACTTAATACGATTTCTCTACATCATTTTCTACATCATTCCACGCATACCGATGCTTCTTTTATCCCATTCGGCGGTGGTCGCAGCCTCTCGTGAACTGTTAAGAATTAATTAATCGCGAAACCGCGGGGTCGTTGACAAGGTTACAGAAGCGGGATCACCGCGGTATTACGCGGTCGTCCGTGACAATGAGCAATTAATGAATAATAAGTTTCATCGCTTTTATCGATACATGTTACTTGGCGAAACGCATGAATGAATGGCCGAGCGTTGCACACGCGCGCTCGTCTCGCGGATGCAGACCTTCGGTTCCGTCATGCGATCGCTTTGAATTCGTGTTACGTCGATCGTAAAGAATTAATAAATGTCTCTTATAATTATGTACACGATGTCGGCTCGTTTGCGATCAATGACACGGACGGGTGTGTATCGTTTCCGTTATTTTATCTCCTTTTTTTTATTTTTCATTTGTCGCATAATCGCGCGCTAATGAATAACGACTGCACACGTGAGAAACTGTTTATTGATTTGCATAAATCTAATACAATTGCGGGAATGATTCCGAGAATAATAATAGATGTTTGTT
Organism: Apis mellifera; assembly: GCF_003254395.2. NCBI lineage: Eukaryota > Metazoa > Arthropoda > Insecta > Hymenoptera > Apidae > Apis > Apis mellifera. The sequence continues at coordinate 1,996,777 of NC_037642.1, read as the reverse complement.
TTTATACGAATACATTTGGAGGATAAATAGGGATAAGTGGAATGATATAGATAGATATTAATTATGTAACGACGAGTAAAGGATTTTTATCTTAATTTTGTATATCGTGAAATAATTATTGTAATTTTTTTTTAAGCTATCGATATTGTATATATATAAATATATATCGTAATAATTGTTTATACTTTATTACTTTAAAAAGAGTTGTATTATTTATTCATAAGTTGAGTATACAATAGAGCCAATATAATAGGATTACAAAACTTTTAAAATATTTAGATTTGAGACATTAAAAAAAAGAAGTTCATTGTCAATTTAATAGGAATTCGCTCTATTATTAACGATTCTAATCAGATCTTTTTAAATATTTAAAGTTGAAATTAATTTTAAAGAAGCACATTAAAAGAATCTCTTTATTATTTTCTATTTTTTCTTGTTAATCGTTAGATTTAAATGTTGACAAAAAATTATCAAAAGTGAATTTCCCAGATCTACGTTCATAAAATGTATTGTTTGTGCTAAAACTCTAGAAAATATTCAACATTTATTAACATAAAATTTAAGATTTATAATAATCATCACAAAACTTTTGTCATGACTTAAAAAAATATCTCAAAGGAATTAAATAATAGAAGCTCATTTTCAAACGTGAAAATATATTCAGTTCATTATTAGAGAACATATAAGCTTATTATTAAAATATTTAATTTACAGATTCAATTAATCTATAATTAATTATCTAAAAGTTCGCTCTAATAAATAAAGTATAATATAATATCTAATTAGTAATTGTATATAGTAGTTGTATATCATTCATTAAACGAAAACACAAGAGGCAGGATCAGGCCTATTATGTAAACACGGTGTTCAGTCGGTCAGTAACCGAATTGAAATTGGCAGGCTTCTTACCAAGCTAATCCGAAACGATTCGATCCGAATTAATTCGTGGCACTTGCCCGTAAAACGGAAGGGATCCCCAGATGGAGAGGAACCGGGATCTTATTGCCGATCTTTATCGATGCCCACGATCGGAATCCATAATGAGGAACCGATCGTCGCTATTAGCGTGACCGCCCTTTTGAACGGTTACCGCTGTACATTTTGTTCTTCTTTTTATTTCCGGTTCACCCTTTCGTTTTAATCCTCTTGAGCACGATAAAGTTGCATAAAATTTTTGATTTCTCTGATTGTAAAGAATTTAATTCGCCAGGAATGTTGATTTGAAAAATAAAAAAAATTTTGAAATTTTATTTCGATGCATTTAGCTATTTTGTTAATTCCAGTTCAATTGAATTCTTAAAAATTGTTTACATTTTATTTTATTATAATAATGAAAAATATTAGTTTTTATTGATTAAAGAAAAAAATTTGTAATAGATATTTTATGCATTTTATTTTTTTAGAAAATTTTGGGAGATTCCTGTGAATGTTTATTTGAGAAATATGATATTTATCGGTGGTAAGGTTAAGATTATTCAATCGTATCATCTCGAGGCTTTCATCTCTCAAGATATACTTGAAACCATCGATAATTAGCGCGGGTGCGAGATACATGAAAGTCACGTGCACGCACGAGTTGTCAAATTAGTTGATTAACTTAGAGCACCTGTCGATGTCGTCCGGATGTCACTGTAGAACCGAACGTGTGTTAACAGGTGCTTTTAATTCGGTCGGTGCGAAGCACTTCCAGCTGCTGGGCCTGCTATAACAACGTGAATTTGAAGGATTATCGATAAATAGTGACTGACAGTCTCAGTTGATCAAACAAGGAAGAATAAGATTTACAAAAGGAACATACAAATCAATATATATCTCTATAATTCTTCGGTATGCAACTATCAAGAAAAATTTTTGTTACATATAAATTTGATTTAATATAAGATATTAAATAATATATAAGAATATATTGTACATAAATTATATGTAAATAATATAAGAATACAAAAAAAGAAATAATAATGGGAATAATACAAATATATTTTTATTACGAAATAATTATAAATATAATTTGTTAATTTTATGTTTCTTAAAATAATTCTGTCGCTTTTCCAATAGATAATATCTATTGGAAATGATTAATATACTTATATTAATGGATTAGGAATGTAGATTAGTATATTAGTATGACACTTTATGTAAATATAATTAAATGTATATAAAATTTTATGTAAAATTATAGGAATTTAATTTGAAATCTATTTTTAATAAATTATTATTTTAATATGATATTTTAATGACTTGAAAATAAAATAAAATATATATAATAAAAAATTATGTATTATAAATTATATTTTATATATTTATTTAGTTAATAATTTAGTTAATAATTACAGTAAGAAGAGAGTAGAAAGTAAGAATAGAAAGTAAAAATAAATATAATTAATAAAAATAATATAATAATTAATAAGTAATAATAAGTAAAAATCAATTATAATTATATTTTAACATTATTTTTATCTATGATTGAATAATTTTAACATTAAATTTTATTTACCAGAAACCTTACTTCCTGATTTATTAAGGATTCTTATATCTATATTCTGAATGTTATCTATATTATTTATATCACTATTTGAACTTATTTCAAATATAAATATGCAGTCTATAAATATATATATATACATTTTCTAAGAATAATATTATTCATGTGATTTATAAATAATATTTGATTCATAATTAATAGATAATAAATTCATATCATGAGAAATAAAAAAATATGCAAAATAAAATATAAAAAATATTCAACAATATATAAAATTTAAATCTATTAATATATATAAATTTATATCATAATAATTTTATAATATATTTTAATAATTTTCAATAGAAAAGATGTAATTGAAAAAAAAGAATATTATTATAAAAAATATTTATAAATAAATATCCTGTATTTGATTTTGTCAATGTGTATAAATAACATTTGGAAAATAAATGATAAAAATCATTGAGAGAAAAATCAAGAAACGGAGAAAAAGAGATTTGAGGATGAGGGAAACGCAGCCGAAGAGTAACTTCCGGTTGCAGAGGAATAGCACAAAAACTGACTCGACTTTCCAAGTATCTTCGCCAATGTAACAACTAATGTAACACGATTTTCCCAAATGTTTTTTCGAATCTATATTTGGATTTATAACGTAAACATTTTTGAATTTTAGTTTAAATTTGAATTTTAGTTAATATTATACAATAATATACAAAGATGTAAAAATATACATAATCTGAGAGATATTGATATTTATATATAATATGAAACAAATTAATTTATTTTTTTATAATTATGTATAGATTATGAAAAATCGATTGTCAATTATAGTATTAATTGATAATAAATAAAATTATATAAAAAAATAATAAATAATAATTAAATAATAATTAAATAAAAATTATTTTTAATTTCTGTCAATAGAAAAATCAATGCATAAAATGGATTATATATATATTTAATAAATATATAGGGATATTTTCAGATGATTACTAAATTATCTTTTCCCTTCCGCGAAAAGAAAACCGCCTGGAGATGCTTCTATGTAGAATTCAGGCCGGAAGTGCACAGGAGTCGCAGCTTTCGAAGACGATCGTAAAACGCCTCGCGAGTTCCTCGATGTTTCCTTATCCCCACTGCGAGTACCTTTGATATCTACTTATTTCTTATTCCGTTACTAGATGAGAAAGTTAATAATTATATTAAAGAAAAATTCAAATCATTTTCACATAATTTTATAGATAATAATAAAAAAAATAAAAAGGAAAAATCAATATTTTTAATTTCAATGTTTATTTAAAAAATTGATCGTAAATAAAATAATGATAAAATATATAATTTTCATCCAATTATTAAGTTGAAATAAATCTGTTAGAATATTCTAAAATAAAAATAGTTAGTTATTACAAATATTTCTCAAAAGCAATTATGTATACAATCAGGCAACGCGATGTCGTAGAAACGTAAGCAATTCATAATGTTCGAATAAGTCTTGCTTACGTCGTCGCGGCCTCGTCCAGAGAGCAAGGACATTCATTGGCCACAATTCATCTGTCGCGCAATGCTTAACCAATCGTAAACTTGACTAGCGCTTTACTTCCGTCGCGAAGCCACGCGTTCGTCTGTCCTCGCGTACACTGGTTTCGTTGTCACGGCACAGGTATTATATGCTTATATATTCACTGCATACGGTTGTACTCGCGAGTGAGCAGGTTTAAACGCTTGGTACGCGCTCGTTTCCGCGGTCAGAATCATTGGCACATTCTCGCGCCGGCAATAAACCGCCAGTTAAAACTCCCACTCTCTCGTTCTTCTCTTCTCTTTTTTTTCGGCGCTGTTCGTTTTACGGCATCAAAATTTGCGGCCAATAACAATATGAATAATAGTAACAAAGTTGAGCTATGCACCAATTTAACATTTGATTATCAATAATCGTGAATCTCAATGCATCAAATGAAATACATTTTGACTCGTCACGGTCTGCAGTTCAATCTCTTTGAAAACAACGATCTCTGCCTGACCGACTAGTCACATCGTCATCATCATTTGCGCAGCACAAACAACGGGAACGAATATCTTGAAATATATTTCTTTTGAATTCTTGCTTCAAAAATTCCGCGTTATCTTGATCCTCATCGTGCAACGAGAAAATCGATCGAAATTTAAGTTATAGAGATAGAAACTTTCACATATGTACGTAACGAGAAGTTGAAATTCTTTCTCTATATGTTAAAAGCGTTACAAATACTAAGATACATGTATGTAAGCAGATACCAACAACCAATAATAAAGGGAGAAAGAAGTTTGTTCCTCATCGCGAAGAGGAAGACATTTTCACCGCGCCTTCACGGAGAAAACGACTTCGCTTAGAACTGCCTCGCCGACGGCTGTGGCCGTCGCGCGATACGCTTCTCAGAGCCTCAAGCACGCTCTCCCCTCGGGCTGCCTACGGAATGTCACGCAAAATTCGCGAAATTAACTGGCCTGTTGAGTACTGACGATCAACGATCGATGCGTCAATTTGCACGCTCTTGTTTCGCGATCGAAGCGTTCCGATGATGCAGCTCGTTTACCCGATACCGAATAAAAATGTTCGCGGTGAATTTTCTTAGGCTGCATGCCGTATGGAAGGTGGCGCGCGGTATCCGTACGACGTTGTCTGCCGTTCGTTGCTGGCTCGCAAGAGCCGAGGCCTTCGAGCACTCTTATGCTGCTTGCCGTATAAAGGCTGACAGTCAGTGGCGGGTTTCGAAGCTAACGGCGTTGGGCAAACTCCCTCGAACTCGGGGGCCCCGATGTCTACGAGTTCCCCGTTTTGTAGCCTCAAAATCGTACGTCGAACGTTTAAATTATTATTATATTACGCTATAAGATATTAAAAAAATTTTTTTTTATATTTATTTTTTTCATTATTTTTATTTAATTTGTATTTTATAAAATATTCCTTCGTGTATAATTTTTATATTTCCATTTATACGATTATATTTTAAAAATTAAACAAATTAAAAAAATGAAAAAAAAAGATTTTTATCGATATTGATAAATTTAAAATTTTGAAAAATTGAAAAATTTAATTATAACGTTAAATTTTATTATAAAATATTATAATATATAATTATATGAGATATCAAGTAGTTTCAGTTATGATTTTATATCATTTGATAATATAATTCGGCCGCACGATATAAGAAACTTGCTGATAAATGGTACGAGAAGTGCGAAGTTCGCGAAATAATTCTTGGTGAACCTATTGAATGGTTTAAGTCATTTTGAGTTTTTATGTTGGATCAAATTTTTCATCGTAGTTCAATCCATTCTCCCGTAACTTTCATCGAGCGAGAACAGGCTACACTTTCTCGCGCAGAACAATTTTTCTCATCGATGTTAGTGCAAATATTTCTATGAAAAATGTTGAAACAATAATATTTCATATTATAAACTACCTCATAATAAAATAAAAAATTTAAAAAAGAAAATAAATTTATAAATATATATTTATTAAACATATTTATTATTCTATATATATATATATATATATATATGTATATATATTCTATAAATAAATATATATAATATATAATATTAGATATATCATATATTAGATGTATTATATTTATGAAGTATTATATTTCTATTTATATTATATTTGTTTAGAATAAAGTTACTATTCAAAATGTTAAATATTTTAATCTTTGATTTGTTTTTTTTTTTTGGACGTGCTTTAAGGACACGTGGTCTTTCCACTTTTCTTGCCCTTTGTATCTTAAACAAGTAAGTTTTATCTTTGCCAACTATTTTTTTTTTTTGTTTTGCGGTTATTTAAAATTACACGTATCATAAATCAGGATATAAATCAGATTATATAAAAGCATTGATTACATTTCAAAATCATACATTCAAACAATGAATTTCCTTTCTATGAGCAACCTGAATGGCATAAACAATCCGAGGATATTCAATATCAATTATATAATTAATTTACGTGGCGTGAATAGAACGCACCCTTCCGCCCGTACGAAATCTACCACCGGTCGAATGTCGACAATATGCTGTTCGCTTTTCGGTGTACAATGGCTTTTAAAAATAATTTATTGAATTCGAAATCCAATCGGTCGACGTAGTAAATTATTGAAACGCGCAGAACTATTTTAATTTTCTCGCGCGTATTTTGATAGATATATCGAAACAATTTAGCTAACGCTCTAATGGATTCGTATTGTCGAAGGTACTATCTTTGGATAAAAAAAATTATTCGATCGAACATTTAAATCATCGGCATGATCGCATACCGATATTCATGAAATTCATTCTGCATGATTTTGTATGAACAAAATACACACAATGCGCGTGTTACATAGTTCGGCTACGCGCGGACAACCGGTAGCGTGTAAAAATAAATTCTGAAACTTTCTTCATGAACATTAAAATATCCACGACACTCACGTTATTGCAACTTTACAAACTGGAAAATAGAGAATCTTTTAATTTAAGTTCATTAAGGAAGTATTTTTCTTTTGTTTCCTTAGGAAATATTTATTTACAAATAATTCAACGTAAATTTGTACACGTAGTATATGTATACATTATATAACGATCGATATGAATAAAAAAATTTTTAGTTCTTTCTCAAGAGATATAGTAACAGTAAATATTAATAACTGTAATCATATTTTACACCTTTAGTTTTTTTTATTTTAATAAAATTTATAAAAAAAATTTATATATTAATCTTCTAATAAAAAATAAAAATTTTATGAAAAATTATAATGCTATTTGAAAATAGATATAAATATGAGGAATAGGTCCAGTATAGCAAAGCTACAGCACTGGGTGCCGTGCCGTCGTGCTAGAGTGCAGGTGGGCCGACGTCCAACGGAAACAGCCGAGCGCACGCTCGGGGGAAAACCGAGCGGCGGCACTCGACGAGTACTGTTGTCAGAGTATTCAGTAATGCTTTGCATGACCAGCCAGTCAGTAGTGGGCTTGTTGGTGAGAGTCGTGTCGTTTACTCGAAGTGATCGTGTGGTGTTACTTGACGAGATAGTCAGGCGGTATTCTAAAACACGACGTACAAGCAAACAGCGACAAATACAGCTACAAACGTGAGTGCATTTCGTGAGACTGTGAGAAAGAAAACGAACAGAGCGTTTCACGGAGCGCACACCGACGGTGGAGCTTCGATTTCACGTACTGTTTTTTCACTGAAAACAAAAAACCATAGCGCTACACTGTGTATGGTACACGAGCGATCCAAGATGCTGTCGTCAGTGCCAGCGAAATAATAATGTGGTGCGACGTTAGTCAGGTGAGTGAAAAGTGCTACGTCAGTTTCTTTTTCTCTACAATTTTTTTTTTTCTTTTCGAAAACTGTGTCCAGTCTGTGTTTGCCTATCTCTAACGTTCTTGTATGGCCAGCCAAGAGAGCGTTATGTGATCACGACACCACAGTACGAGGTGGTTGTGTGTCATTCGCTGTGAAAATTTCAAACTTTGTTTCGGTTCTTGAGTTCGGTGTTCATACGCGAAAGGACTTTCCTCGTTTTTTGCGACGTTTTTCAGCCATCGAATAATCTTGTGTCTCGATCGTGCTAGTGTTTCAGTGTGTGGATTTTTTTATCGTCAATGGATACCTGGAATATACGATTATATGTATCACTTCGAAGCACCGAAGAGAACGTTCCATTTTGAAGCAACAAACGCAATTTGCTTGAAAATTAACCTCTTATAACGCCTTGAAAGGCTGGCTCGCATGAACGATAGAAAAGGCAATGAATCTCGTGGAGACGTTTTTATGATCTTCTTATGCCATCGAATTGATGATCGTATGATATAATTCGAATATTGCATGGATTAAGTAAACTCGTATCTCAGAATTCTAAACACATCCGTCGGTTAAGAATCGCTGAATCTTATGAGTATTTGTTCAAGTTTATTCGAAAGTGCTAAAAAAAAATCATAAACAAAAGCTCGTTTATTCTTTTTCATCTATTGATCTTGGAACTTAGGGCAAAAGAGTGTCATGGATTTTTCGTATCGTGTTCCATCGTCTCTTTCGATAAGCGAATTTTTAGGAAACGATAACCACGATCTATGCCGTGAAAGTTGGCGAATTTTTACATCATCGACGGTGTTTCCAATACCGCGTAGAAAATGATATAGCGTCGTATCAACGTCGTGCCGAAGTGTCAGATTTGACGCGTGGTAACCTCGTGTTCAGTAGTTTGAATTCGAAGCGATCCCGCGTTTCCTTGGGCTTGGGGATGAGGGGCGGAGGGAGGGAGAGGGTAGAGGCGGCAGCAGCAGCAGCAGCAAGAGGTGGAGGAGGAGGTAGGACGGCGGCCGCGGCTGGGTGGCGTTGTTGGAGTGGCGAGGAGATGGTCGAGGTGGCTGTGGTAACGAAGGTGGGTCGTGGGTCGCTGGTTGGAGGGGGGGAGCATAACGAGCGAGAGAGAAGGAACGAGATAGAGGAAGAAGAGGCGATAGAGAAGGAATAAGAACACGAAAGAGAGAGATGAGAATATACGTACGATATGAAAGACGAGGAAAGAATTCTCGATAAAGAGAGAACGAGATAGAGAAAGGTGACCGGAGGCTCCGAGGCTGCTTCTTCTTTACTTGGCCAACGTTGTAGAGGAAACCTAGCATTGCCTGTGCGCCATGAGGAGAAGGGTACGATGTTCACTAAGTGACGGGGAGGGGGCATAGTTATGACCAACCATCAAGGGGGCAACGTCGTCATGGTTACCACGACGACAACAACCCGATTCTGTTCTAAGGGATGTTTTTAAAAGCATATATTTGCCTTTGCTCTTTTTTTTCTCTCGCCGATCGCGTGGAGGCGATAGGAACGATAGGAACGACTTTTTTTCTATTTTCCATTCGCCGAATGATGGCCCCATTTTATTAGATCAACCAGTTGCAACTGTGACTGTATACATCACGTGTTTAATAAAACAGAAATTTAAAGAAATATAATATAATCGTAATCGTGTAAAACTTATAGTTTAATCTTTTCGTCAGTATAAATTAGAAATACAGCGATATATATATATATATATAGTTATATAATATATATCCCAGTGGTAAACTCGTTTATTCTTCAAATTATGAATATGCTCAAAATGTTTTATATCAGTGAAATATATGATAGGCATATTTCGAGAAATAGCAGCATTCGCATGATGATTGTATCCGACGGTGACAGAACCAATCGAATCTGTGACTCGAATATTTCCAATACATTTATCGTTTTACGAAATATCGTTACATGAAAGAAAATGCGTTGCAAGAGTTTCTACGTTTCGGATCTAGTATATGATTAGACATTTTTGCAAAGTTTTTTCGCAAATTTATTTTTTTCATATCTAAAGAATAACTTCTTTATCTTATACTTAAGATATTTCTCAATTAAGTTTCGATAATGAATTTACTATGAGAAAATATAAGAATATCTCTAATAATGTGCTATAATTTAATTATTTTTCGTATTATTCACCGGTATTTCATAATTTACAACATGCAGAATTAAGAATTAAGAAGTTCGAACGTATCCGACGGATAATATTACGCGGCAATATTGCTAATCAATTGAATCGAAATGATGATTTTACATATCCAATTTTTTTTGTATTTTCACAACGTTATAATAAATATATTAATGATAGAAAAGAAGTTCGGTTTTCAATAGAACAGTAGATGTCTCTGCTAGTGACAGATAGTGCTTGGTACTGTTATTTATATAAGTGAGATATTTTCTTCCGATACGGTTGATCGATCGATCCGCATAATCCTATTGATAAACATGATCAAGAAATTAATTATTTATTTATAGTAAAATGCTTTTTCTATTTTTCTATTTTTTTTTTTTTTTTACAATTTTCAAAAAGAACTCTTCGTATCATAATCAGATCAATCTTAATAACTTTAAGAGAGATTTCAAAATTTTAAATCATTTTACACTATCATTTATCTTTATTTTCTTTTAGAGATTTTGAACAGAGATTTTGATTATATTTCTACAAACCAATTCAAGATAAAGCGATGATTTTCTCCGAGATCACTTTACAAAGTCCAAAAAAAGAAAATTGTTTATTTTCCTTAAACAAATACTATATGCACATTGAACATTGCATTGAACATTGAGGTTAACTATTAACTAACTAAAATTTTTATATTCTATAAAGTATTTCACAATGATCTTTATCAAATGAATACTTCAATTCTTTCTTCACCCATAATTACAACCATATCAAATTCTCTTCTATACATCTATTAGAATCTACTCTGAACCATTCGTCAGAATACCCTCAGACAATATTTGTCAGGAAACATTTCACAGCATTTAAGAAAAGTTCGTCCAGATGTAAGCAATTCTGAGAGAGCAGATAGATCCATATCTTGGTGTAACATTTTTCATCAGGCTAAAGGACAAAAACTGATGGTGGTTGTAAGTTGAAGAACGGCGTGTGCCGCGAACAGTGGCGGTGTAACCCTCCTTGGTCGGTCTGGCCTCCAGCAGTTCCTCCTCCTCCTCCTCCGTCTCGTCGTCCTCCTGCGGCGCATCGAGCCGCTCACCCACCATCACGGGCCATTAACGAGAGAGTTATCGACGCGCGATCTGTCAATAGGCTTCTCCCATTCATAAATTCGCCCGGCGTGTGGCGGCTGCATAGTTTTGCCGCGAAAACCACGTGGCGGCGGTAGCGCGCAACGTCGTCCTCTCCGTGGAGTTGCACCGCAACGAGCCGAGCCGAGGCTCTACTACGTGATTTACGGGCCGCGTCCCCGTTTTAAATGCATGCAGAGCAACCGTGCGTGTGCACGTCCTTCTCTCTCATTCTGTACAAGTGTGCCAGCTTCTCATCTCTCTGTTTCTCTCATTTCGTCTCATGCAATCTGTTAGTTCCCTCCTAGTATGGGTTTGTGTACGTGCAACGTGGGAGTCGAATGCCTCCGGAGAACCCAGTTGCTCGCGCTTTTTCGGTGCGAGTGCGAAGTGAAATATCCTTTAATAGATATAACGCGGTTTGTCCTTTGGTATTGTTGTTTCACTTGAGGAATGAAACAACACGTGGAAGAAACGGATATAATGGATTATCTTCGATATGGTATCTATATAATCCTTAAAAATAAACACGTACGTTAGATGAAAAATGTCGTACAATCAATCAGATATAAAAATACATTTGCATTTTATGTCTATTAATTCTTAGAATTTTTAGAATTATTTTCTATAATAGGATATCGTATCATATTGGCTATTGAATAAACTTTTAATATATGTTTGCAATTGGTTTTTTTTTTTTTTCATTTTAATTTTTAATATGGATTCAGTGATTCTTAGAATTTTATCCTTTTAATATGTATGTATGTGAGAAAAATTCAGAATTACAAATGCTAAATGAGCATTGCTCTATTATGTAAAAATTAAAAAAATGATTTTAATTGGCTAAAATTTTGTTTTTTCAACTAGTTAGTTATTTTTGCCGTTTCCTCGAAGTCTTTCATAACAACTTATATATAACATAAACAAACATATGAGAATGTCAGGTTCTAAGTATTATGTTTCTATACATTTATAGATTCAATATTATGTGTTCAAACTTTATTTCAAACACGATTAAATTAATTAATTTTATATTCTAATTTTATATTCTGCTTGCTTTATCTTTGTTTTTGGTATTTTTTTTTCAAAATTTTTATTATTAAATATTAGACGAATAGATATAGATAGTGTTGGTACAGTTTCTATATTATTATGAAGTCGTAACAACTCTGAATATGATTCAAAGTCCATGCAATGTTTTGAATTTCATATCCCACTCTTGTCTTAATACATGTTTGTTTTCTTCCTTAGGTCAAGCTGTATAATCGATTTAAATTATGATAATTTCTGTCAGTAATAAAATTTCGCATATTTAATCTAATGATTCTGAATTTACTATATTGTAATTAATTAGATTTATATTTCTTCCTAATTTCTCATCTTTATTATAATATATTAATTCTTTAATTGTGATGATTTTTTAATTATTCAGTGATTATAATATCAGCAAATTACATACCTACATTATTTTTAGAATAATTTATTTGTTAATTATTATTTCAAATAATAATAAAATAATTTTTTTTGTATATAAAACACGTCTCATCTTAAGCGTATCAAGAGCGTAAAAATTAATAAATTTAAAGGAAATATATTTACACATAGATGTATTAAAAAAATAATTTTGAAGAATATAAATTTACATTTATATTTTCTTAGTGAAACAAAATGAATATCATATAATATCAAATGAGATATGAATATAATAATTATTTGAATTAAAATAATAAAACAACAACAAATAAAAATTTATTTTCAATCGTAAATAACATCTGTTGAACATTTGCATTTCCACCTCGGCTAACGAATGCATCTTATCGCTTCTTAGTATTGGTCTGGTATGAGATTCCGCGTTACGCAGTAAGATAAATAAACATAATATAATACTCTTGATCTGCGATGGGACACTTGACTACCAATCATTCATCGTAATCTCACATCGGTCGTCTCGCTTATTCTCAATATTTTCACTTCAATCCAATCAGAGCCGAGCAATCTCTGAAAAAAAAAAAAAGAAAACAATCATTAATTCCTGAAATTCTATCCTTCTATTATCCGTTCCGAATAGTGTTCGCGATAAGATTGCAGACCTTTGAATATTAATCGAATACCATTGTATATGAGAAATATAATATATGTTTATACGCATATATAATATATATGTATATATATACTGTATAATATTAGAAATGAGGGCGTGATACTCGAGGAATAGATTTTGAGGTTAAGTATTTCTTACAGCGTTTGTTAGCGGTCAAAATTAGTACAATTCCATTAATACAAAATTTTAATTCACATCTATTCAACTGTACATTGAATCCAATTACATTAACGAATAATAGTAAGAAATATATTTCTATAAACTGTATTATATCATTAAACTTTATTGTTATCATATTGTTATATAAATTAATAATTATGAATCGAATAAATAAAGTTTGCTTATATATATATATTTATTTCGACATTTAAGTTTGATACTAAGTTCATAGTTTGTAGAAAGAAATAGGTTTTAAATAAAGATTCGTGGGAAGTGGTCAATCGTTTGATGTGAAGTATGAAATATCGAATTAATTCAAGTTTAATGAATTTTTAGATTAAAGTTACAAAGTGGGAAGATAAAACATGTTAATAACTATATATAAACTAAAGACTATATATATAGGCTAATAAATATAAAGATTCATGTAATTATATTTTATTAACTAATCTGATACGAAATACTTTTTACGTGATCAATAGGATAATGTTTCGAATTATAAGTGTATCATGAAAGTATTTAATGAATTACTCGATCATTGAATGTTACGAACATTTTATGCAAATCATCATAGCTACGATTAATTTCGATATTCTTAAAGAAAACTTTGTGAATATTTAAAAACACGCGTTAAAACGACAAATGGCAATTCGAGATTGGGACGAATTTTCGTACAACTTTGCAAAAAGAAGAAGAAAAAAGTCGCGAGGCAAAAGCTACGACCTACGCCACTGTTTGGCGGCCCCTGATAACATCGGTGAATCACGAATTACGAATGTTACGTTGCGTCTGGCATCTCCCACTGTCCCCCTTTCGATGCAAAGACAACCGTAGCACGTGGTTGCGTGTCGTCGATCGTGTGTGTACACGCGCAGAGAGGCGACAAGCTCGTGTTGCATTCTCTGTGTGTCCCGTTTTGTTTACGTTTTACCGGCATGCCTCCGGCCGATTGAAAAATTCGCAGCCACCCGTGTGCGCTCGCGCGCACTTGTGTGTCGTAATTCACGCATCGACGTGACGAACTCGGGGCGTCCAACGTCATGCTTTGCGCGGTTACAAATGAAAACGAAAGTTTATGCGGTTTTATTTTCCTTTTATCCTTCTCTCTCTCTCTCTCTTTTCACGAATAAAAATTAAAACAGATTGATGATGCATCGCTAAAATAATAGTTTTTAAAAGAGTCTTTTTTTGACGGTTTATAGTTAAAAAGCTTTCTTTTCAGTTTTACATATCTGTTATCTATGTTGATATTCTAATTCGTGCAAAATTTTAAATTTATTTTTAATTAACGTTAGAATATTGACGACAAATGTCTCGAAAATTAAAAAATCGAATTCTATTGTTGAAAATATATTTTCTGCCGTGAAGATGATAAAAATTTCGTTTATCATCTTCAAAATAATTCAATCGTAATCGGATGAGACTTTATAACGAGAAATTATTAATGATCCTCGATCAAAGAAGAGATTCTAATGTGTTTAAAAATAACTTACAGTTTGTTTTCTAAATATATATATTCTCCATTTTATTACTATTTATACCATTTCCTCTTTATATTCTCTGACAAATAGAAATTAAACAAAAGCTATCGAAGTCACGAGAGACGAAATGATTAATCGAAGAAATGGGGCTATAACTCATGCGTTTAATTTGATTGCGAATTATCGAAATAAATCTCAATTTCTCCGTGGCTATATAATATCAAATCATAAAAAATGGAGGTTCCCAATGGGTGTTCAACTTTCGTGGATTCCAACCACGTGCCATTAACGATACTTGTACTATATATTCACGAAAAATAATTGTTGATGACACGTAAGGTAATCTTCATGGCAAATCTTTACGAAAATTCATCGATAAAAATGTCTATCGTGTGTATCGTTCTATTGGAGTGCATGTCAGGGTGAGAGAGCCTTGGGGTAGGTTAAGGTTAACACGAGAATGCCTTTCTTTCGATCTCTTTGTCTCTCAATCTGCACTTTTCTCTCGTCCTTTTTGGTCTTTCGACAATGATGAAGCTTTTGTACCCAACTATCACACCCATCACGTTGATGGTTTTGTAATTATGAAGGGAATACCGAGAGATTAACGGAAGAAAAGCATTCTTATTTCTGTTCAATCGTCCGATATTCCATCATTGCGTCAAATTTCAAATCATTAAAATTATGGTTGAAAAATAAATGTATTTGGGAAATCTTTTTCCCAATTAAATAATTCAAATTTCTTTATGTATTTAAATTAATTAAATTTAGATTCTTAAGAAATTAATTAGAAGATTAGAAGATTTATTATTATTCTAAAAATTATTATTTAAAAATTTTAATTCTTCTATCAGTTGTATGGATCATCATGACACGTGTTTCTGACATTATTTTATTTCAGAAATGTTGTAAATGACACAAGAATTAAATTTACATGTATGCAAACTCGTCTGAATTTTTCCTGTAATTTATATAAAATTTAAATCGAGAAATAGAGGAGAATAACGTACAATTATTAATTCATCACGATATTACAAATTCTTAGCCAAAAAAAATTGAAAGCCAAAGAAAATCCGATCGCTCTTAGTCAAGAGTTAAAGTGAATAACTGTGTGCCCAAAGAAGGTTAACGACCTTGTGTGAAAAATTCCAGTCCCTTTTTCAATGTATTTAGATTCCTCCACCGATATAATGAAACAGGAATAATGGCACCTGTCCACCAATAGTCTACTCATTGGGGTTTTCTCATAGAGTCTTCTTCTACATGGGTCATGAAGACAGGTGTTGTTTTGTGCCACCTTGTCATTGTTCGATCCTTGTTTTGCCAATAGCTCTGACTCCTTTACGTTTAAACGTTTGAGGCGAATGATCGTTCTCTCTTTCTCTTCCTCTACCCCGCTGTTATTCGGCCTTGAACCTTTAATCCTCGGTAGCGTAACCCTCCACTATGTTTCTCTTTTCTCTCTCTCTCTCTCTCTCTCGCTCCTTTTTACTTTACCGGGACCCTTATATTGTACTTTTATTAGTCTTTACCGGTACTGGCATTGTTCACTCGCCGTTCGAAATTATATCAGTGGCTCGTGCCTCTCCTTTATTGTTTTCTAGATGAATGAAACCCTTTTGCGGCAATTCTATTTTTTTTTTTACGATTGCAAATGTTGTTTGACATCGATTTCCTTTCTCCTCGTTTTTGTTAAAATATTTTTATAGTAGATTATTGATTTATTTATAGACGAACAATGATATAATGATTTTGTTTGGTATTATTTAATGCTATTATATTTGGGGAAAATGAAAAAAAAAAATTTAATAAAATAAAATTAAAAATTATTACGAACCAAAATCTCACGTATCGAGCTTTCAAAATATCAGATACTCGAACGGGCAGTAAAAGCTCTTTCGAGCTAATAGTTCAATTATTACACGCTATATATCTTCATTTAAATTTACTTTGTATAGCTCCTTTGAGCTTCCGATGTATCTCGAACGATAAACTCGTTTTGGAGAACAGTTTCCAATAACATGATGAGCAGTTCAATTTTACCGAATAATATTCAATTTAATTTAATAAATGTCTTTATGAAAACATATACTTATATTCTTTCTACTTATTATTTCTTATTCTTAATTACGTCCATTGATGATATATTCTCATTCTTCTTCTTCAATTCAATTTTACACGTGTCATCTTTTTTCATCTTTCTCTGAAAACAGAATCTCTCTCTCTCTCTTCAAACATTCACCCATCCTTGGCGAGAATATATTACGGCCGGTACAACACGAATCGAATGAGCATGTACAATTACCGGTAGTAGTAGTGCAGACCGCAAAAGAGCGTCCCGCGAGCACGTGTCTCCGCATATGCAATACGCTCTCGGCCCTCTTTCTTCCCGCCAAGTGGTCGAAACAAGTAGTGTGACGGCGTGTGTGCTCTGCTACACACGCGTTTAATAGAAGCAGTCGCGCGCGTCCCCGTGACATTGACAATCGCGACCAAGCGTGTACGTTCTCACGTGAAATGGCTTGTGTACCACGCGAGACAATGAGGACATGGGGGGGGGGGGGGGCATTTACACGAGGAACCACGAACGTGTTCTTCCGTCGAAAATAGTAGAACTGTACGTTAAGTACGTCCAATATAGACTATTACCAATCTATCTGTAATTGTGAAATTTGTATTTTTAATAGCGTCAACTTTAGATCTAATATTCTTAAAAAGATATAAGATTTGATAATTTCAACGTGTCTTATTAACTTTCGCATTTTTGAATCATTACTTGAATAAATTTGAATATAGATAGATCCAGCAATATTAATATTAATATTATAACTTTAATATACATAATCTCACCCGAAATATATATTAAATCTTCGAATTATCTATGGAAATATCCAATGTCTACGTAAGCAACATATTGTTTCACTGTATAAAATCATAATCGAAAGTCTCTCTCGGACAGTTTTCTCAACTCGATAAAAGTCGGCACAAAAGTGATACACCTGAAACCGACGTGATACAAATACACGCGCGTAGGAGAATCTACAGGACGCAACAGAGGAAGCAACAGCTGACGATATCGACGTGAACGAGGACACTTTATGTACTTTCTACGTGGGAGAGTGGGAGGAGGAGGAGGAGGAGGAGGAGGATGATCCACGTGTATGCGTGAGAGGTTCTCGCGTTACAGGGGGCACACCGGTCCGTATATAGCGTAAAGTACGATGTAAACACACGTGGATGAACGAGAGAAAGGGTAAAGTGAGAGAGATGGAAGAAGAGCGAGATAGCGAGAGCAGCGACATATAGGAATCGTCGGAGTGTGCGTCGATCGTGCATTGTGATGCTCTCTTCCACTAGCCGTCGTATCTCCCTCTACACATCGGGTTACATACGTTGTGTAATACCTCCTCTTTTTCCTACCATACTTTTCCATACCTTTCCACACTACACAGCCATGATTGTGCATTTCTTTCGAATCTATGCATCTTTCTTCTCCTGCAACTAGCAAATACTAAGCTTTGTTCTTCGTCTTCACCGGTTGTTGTTTCCATTTTATCTACTTCTCAATTGATTTTGATCAGTCGTCGATGATGGAAGAAATGCGTCTGTTTTTTTTTTTCTATAAATCCAATAAATATATAAATAGACTGCTCCCTTTATAAAATAATATTTTAAGAGAAATAAATTTTTGTGAAAATGATTTCTTGTCAACAGAAGAGGAAAACTTGTTACATATATACATATATATTGTTGAACTCGTTAATACTTCTCTCGGCCACACGGAAGACTCTCAATGTCGTGAGAGAGAAACTTTGAAAGTGTGTAAGTACAGAGGTAGTGTCGCTTGAACTCGGTACACAACAAGCACGCGACGATGTATGGAGGTTGACCGTGAATGAAGCCTATTTGCGTACGAGCAATAACAGGTGACACTCTCCACGGTTGTTTACCTTCCCTATCGGCAAAAAGCCGGACGTGGAAATCCGCGGGGGTGAGGGAACGGTTAAAAGAGAACACGAGAGGGAAACAGAGAGGAACCACGTGGCGTGTCGTATTTTAAAGAACGGCGAGCAGTCATATGTGAGCTTTCAATGAACTTGTGTATGCACATCGTGTGTGATCGACTTTCGATCGTTGTACTATCGAAAAAAAAAATAGATGACATCATATACGCGCGACTGATTTACTTATTGCTAGTTGTTTCTCTCTAGTTATTAACTCTATTCATTGTACGAATGCCTAAATGTGTCATATGTGTTTAATTCCTTTGATTTATAAACGAATATGTATGTACATTGTTCTGATTAATGAATGTTTACGTGTGTTTATATATATATATATTTATAATTATTTCATTCATTCGTTGCACAATGTTTATCGCAAAATTTTTACAAAGAAAATCACAAACGTTTATTTTTTTCAATATATTCATTTAGAATTTTGGATATGATGGTTTTGAAAATCTAATTGAAAGAAGAGAAACAGATACTAAGATTTAAGGTAATCTTCATGATTGGAAACTCTTGAAAATGTAGATATAAACATATTTAAGTCTCTAAGAATTATACTTGTATGAGGATTATATCCACTAAGGAAATACTTCAAATCAATCCATATCAAAAATAAAACTTAAAAGTTATGAACAGCTTTTCAAAATAATTCTTGTAATTAAAATTGTAAATTATATGTAATTAGATTGATGAGATTATTACGCAAAGTTTGCGTATATTTTTTTGATCATAGAATGGCACGTATCATTGGTACAAAAACATCTCGTAAAACATGTATATATACTGATACACGTGGGACGAGTGCGATAGATTTACAAATACGTACACATTTTCGTCCGGTACCAATACACTCGCGCGATTTACGATTCCTTTAATCGTATTTGCCAGTGTGCGTTTCTCTTTGTCTGTTTCGCGAGGCTTACACATACACGTACGCGCGCGCACGTAGAGAAACGTGCAGGGGATGTGCGAACGTCCCCCCAACGAAGAAATGCTCGGACGGATCTCCGAAGATCACGTGCTGCGCATAACTTACATTCCCACCACTCCTTTCGGTAGCACGTGCCTCCACGATTCTCTCTCTATATATCTCTCTATCTGCTCGTATCTCTGTCTCACTTTTCAACGTGCCCTCTCCTCCCCGTTGTTCCCCCCGTCGCGTTTGATTCCGCGATTCGGTTCAATCGAATGGTAAACGATCTTAGACAGTCAGTCGCCTCCCGTGACGCCGCACCGACGGACTTCGGTTATTACGCTTCCTCAAAACGAATCCAACTAAAACTAGATTTTTTGCAGAATTGCTGTATAGTATAAAATATAAAAATTTTTTACTAAATACGTACATGTACATATACGTGTTAAATTTTATTGTTGTCGTCGATTTATAATTGTTTGAAAATATTCGATGGATAGATAATATCATTTTAAGTTTCACTGTAAAAAAAAAAAAAAAATGCCATTAGCTTGATGAACTAACGAAGACGCATCAGGAAGCTAACTTGATTCGACGGTAGCCGCTTTCGCGTGACAAATAGATCGCCACGTGGTTCAGGTTATCCCTCGTTTCCCCCTGCGCATCTCTCACCACCCCAGCTTCCCCCCTCAACATTCTAGCCAACTGTAAATTTACGCGCCTACACACAGGTGGCACCGCCCTCTTGCCAAGTGCATATACGAACTGGAACGAGCACTCCCTTTGGAGGTATGGATACGTGTCTCTCTGTACGCTAGGCGACGTTGTAGGGGGGATAAACGTGGCCGAGAGAGAAAGAGATAGTGATTCTGTCTGTTTATCATATGTAAATTTGAGGCGACTGTGTGGGTGAGACGAAGATGGTAAAAAGAGACTGTATGAACGGAGAAGATAGGAACTCTCCATTCAGCAATAAATGCATTCCAACGGGGACCGTTGTGCCGGCAGCAACGAGCCTCCGCGTGGCTCCGAGCCTTTACGTGTTTTATTTTTATTGTTTTTCTCTTTAATGAATTATTTATCAAAGTCTGGCTCAAAATTAGATTTTTTTTGGACGAAATTACTTTAGTAAAAATTTATTTGATAAAATAATTTGTACGAAAATATTTAATTGATGTAAAGAAAGAGTTAGAAATTTTTATCGATAAATATCAGAATCAGAGTTATCACAATGATAATTACAACAATAATAAATAATATTATTGCTAATTTTTCTTGGTACTTTATTCTTGTGAAAATTATATTTCTTAACATTTCTTAACTCAACTCTCATTCTTCTCAGTAATATATATTAATTTTTTGCGATGTATAATTTTTTATTGCTTCTAAATTACGTATCCAAAGATTTTAAAATATTAGCAAAATCGGAAACAAACTTCTTTCGCGTTGTAATAAGTACATGCAACTGGATCGCTATCGCGTACAAAAGCTAGCTATATTCGTTAGTTCACGCACTCTCTTGTAGGTGGCAGCACAGTACGGCGCTTCGTCACTCATACACGCGAACACATATACAATTACGAAGTCGACTACCAATGCAGCATTACGAACTCTTGTCTCACGCGTAAATACCCGGATACTTGCGCAAGAATTCTTCTCGACGCACAACTCATGCGCTCATGCTCTCTTTTTGTCTCCCGTATACATGCTTATCTATATTTCTTCATTTTTTTATTATTCTATGCTTTTCTATGCTAAAGAAAAAAATATCAAAAATCCATCGTATAACAGATATAATTTGATTTTTGATTATCGTAAAATGTTCCTCATTATCGAGATAAAATTTTGCGAATCAATAACTGTCAAATTAATTTATATTCGTCTTCAATCAATATTAATAAAACGTTAATTAAAATAAAACGTTATCATGTACGTAGAAAATTCTCCAAAACAACGAAACTCAAAAAATGAACTGTGGAACATTCCATTGGATATATCGCGAATCTAACCTCGTGCGGCTTCTGCCGAGACACAAAATGTAATCGCGTATATTGCTCGTCGTTTCACCCACACGAAGAACGCCTTATCGCGTAACGAGGCTACATCCAACGTAGTTTGCGCCGAGGTGCTCTGGTGGGAGACTATCACGAGCAACATGCTTTCAACTGTGTGCTCTAGGTTACGCAATCATGCTTTCCACTTCGGCGTTGACGTTGCCGACTGTACGTCGACGTCAACGTAGTCGTCTCCGTCAATGTCGTTTTCGAAAGGGCGCTCGACGCTGTCGCAGGTCACTCGTTCGATAACGCTTAGCGAATAGTCGACATCGATCCTCGAGCAAAACCTGCTACCACGCAGAACAGTCTTTTTTCGAAGTTCAAGTAGCGTGAGCAGTTACGTGGCACAGTAGGAGAGAGGAGAGGGATACGGGGAAATTGAGATTACGTAATGCCGTCCGATGTACAAGTGTTTCAAGATTTTTGATATAAAGAATATACGAAGAATATATATAGTTAATGATAAATAATTCTACGGATGGATCGAATAATTTTTCCAAAAAAAATTTAAATTTTTCTTCAATAATATCTATTTTAAAAATGTCCATTTTTATTTTTATTTTTCAAAATATTTTATTTATGCAAAAAAATTTGCTTCGATAGCTAGTTACGTAGATAGTTAATTCTATTTTATTATATCTAATTATTTAAATCTGTAAAAAATTCTGTAAAACTTAGACGTGCAACTTTATGTAATCTTTAGCTGTTTTTTTCTTACATGATACGTCATGTAGGAAAACATAGTAAAATTACATAATCTCCGCAGTCGCAAATCGATGCTGCTTCCTTTTACTGCCAACGATTTATTTCGCTCGCTCGAATCACACACACACGTGGCTCTCAATTTTATTCCCTTCTCTCTCAACAATTATCAATTGCCAATTATCAATATGCTCTCTCTTCGATCGCTCGTACAATGCACGCATTGCCGCTCGAAAAATCGCTCTTCTTCGCAAAAACATAAAATCATCAAAATATGTTCATCCACCTTGAAAATGACCAGACATTCTCCTCTCCCCTGGTGGCTGAAACTTTCCCGTACTACCGTCCCGAAATTGTTCAACGTTATTTTCGCTGATCTCCCCCCAAAAAACGATCCCCCCACCACCGGTCACCCCAGAAAGAGAGTCAGTGTCCTTTAAGTAAGTTAGACGCCTGCGCGGATCGACGATGGAAATCCTCGGCCGGCAGTGGTGAGGGTGGAAAGTGGTGGTGGCAGTTGGACGCCGCAGTGGTGGGGATGGAAGGCGACAAAAGGGCGCGTGGGCGGATGGGTGGAGGGTTAATAGGACGTTGGCGCCACGGCGGCGGCTGCGAGAAGCGCGGCCACGTGCGTTCGCTATCGAACGGGCGCCATCCCCAATCCGCCCGTCCACCCAACCTCATCCACCCTTTCTATACCTCTCCCCTACTTCTCCCTTATCCGTCACAACCCTCCATACCCCTCCCTCCCTCGAAATCCACCCTCTTGCCTCCGCCATCCCCATCATTTCGTTTCTCATACCACCACACCCCTACCCTTATACCGAACTATGGCTACGTATATATATAGGTGTCTCTACGTATATATATACATACATAACGTCTATATGTGTATATACATATAAGTATATTGCGCTGCATGTACGACAGATTCTCGTGTGCGCTCTATATACCATGCATACACGCACATATATATAAGAGTAGACTGTGGAGATGGTTCTCTGTGTGTGTGGGTGAATACGTGCGGTCGTACAGCTGTATTTCAGAATGAGCTGGATATATCGCGCGAGAGAAGTCGCTGAACATGAAGTATACAGTTTATGCCATTACCGACGCTTCAACGAATTTCAGTCTCTTTTCAGACGACAGGATAATCTGATAGGAAGGTCGCCGGTAGATGCTGATATGTCTCACTCCGTTACTCGGGTGTCGTATTGTGTTTTCGCAATCATTGGACAATGCGCGCGATTTATCCGTGTTCTCCTTCGGTAAACATTTAATTTGACGTTCTTTAATTTTCATCGTTAATTCGCCTGGTAGGTCGGCTCTAGAGACTAGAGTCGGTAACTTGTTTGCACGTATATCTTTCGCGACCTGGTTGCGGTCGGTATCATGTGCGTTTTACGATTCGAATTCTTCGAATGATATATATATATATATATATACAATATGTCACGCATTCAATACGAGATAACGATGTATTTGAGTAAAAAGTCTGGCAGCAACGAAATCGTTGTTCTTATTCGCCGTCGGCACTTTGAATGTGTATATTTCAAGAATAATATATTGAAGAATTTTTTGGTTACTTTTATATATGACTTTTGATCTTCAATATTATCGAAAAATACTCACGTTAAATTTCACGTTTTCGACCAGGATAAATTTCAGTGAAAATGAACCCCCCTCTATAATAAGATCTTGGGTGGATATTCTTCTTCGCATCAAAGGAATTTTCAAGGTGTACCAATCGTCCACAAGTATGCATACGTGCGTCCATGCGTGCACGCGCGTCACATCCTTCCAAACCAGTTTCACACGGACGTAACTGATACTTTCGTCTTCCTCGTGGATTGGACGATCTCTCGCTTTACTCTCTGTCTCTCTCTCTCATTTTCTCATCCATTAACCTCTTTCTCTTTTGAGCCCTATCCCTTTCTTACTACCTCCCTTACTACCACCCAAGGATACGTCGCGACTCTCTCATGTTCTAAGGCCATTTTTGAATTCCCGACTGGCGCAAATTATCGTGGAATTGACTTGGTCACCTCGAACGAGAGAGACGAAATCACTTTCTGATCTTTTCGAATTTAATATATTCAATGATTCAATATGAAGAAAATTTTTCTTCCTCAACATTGAATCTTTTTATCTTTAAAGAAAATATTTTCATAATAGACAATTAAATCAATACTGTAACAAAATGTTTTATGAAAATCATTATTAAATAAATTTCGTATACCAGGTAACTATTGAATGATAATCTAAGACAGTTAGTTAGTACAAGAAATGAAGTTTCCTAGGAAGAGAAGGGCTCTTGACAGCCGAATTCAGCAAATAACGGGTAGTAGTAGCAGCCTCGCGGTTATTTGCTTAATGGTGCTTGCTGTTGGATTCACCGTGGCCAGAGGCGATCTTCTAATTGTCGACATGATTCCTACACTCACCGGGGTAATAATTACCCCGAAGGTATCGTTTGCCATTCATTCGGCCATCAATGTTGCTTCTTTTGATCTGATCAAATCGTTTCTCGAATTGAAACAACGTGGATATGAAGGAAAGATTGGTGAAAAACACAGTTGGCGAAAATGAAATACGAGTTTCTCCTAGTTTATTACGCGGAGAGAAATTTAAAAGCGGCGCGGATTTGCCACTTGCCCTTTATATACATATTCAGACCGATGAAAGGACGCATTAACGTTATATTATAAAATAAATTAAAGCTTGAATTAGCAACTTTCCGGAAAGAGTTCTTTAACGAGGTTCATTCCCGCTTTTACCCGTAGGGTAAAGCAAACTTTTGCGAAACACACCTACGCAACGCGTTACATGACGAGCGCCATACTCGTTCTCCTTCGTGATGCTTGCTATCAATCGTCTCTTATTTTCTATCGTGATGGAACGTTTTGACAATCTCAGAAAAATACATTTTTCAAGGCTCTTTCTCTTTTTTTTCAACTTGAAGCTATCTGAAGTATATCTAAGTGTGCTTCAACCATAACGAAAAATTAATACATTGAAGAGAAAACGGAACTTATATATTTAATAAAAAGGTTACCGGAATAAGAAATAATATATAAATCTAGGATTAAAATTTAGGAAACTTAAGGATAATTAAATTATTTTAAAATTAAATATATTGTATATTGCCACGCCCATTGTATCAATGAAAAAGAAAATAGGAAGAAAAGTATTTCCCGATTTTATTATTGCGTTTAAATTCGTTGTCGAATCTATTATGTGCTTCCATCATTTTCTGCAATTTTGCATACGGCACCAACGACGATTTCGCCCATCGCGGAATCCTCGTTTCGAGAGCGCCCGTTATTCGTCCTCCTCGAGAAGCCTCGATATCGTACGGACTCGCCGGTCATATTGGACGAGCCTGTACGTTGAACACTATTGGAGCAACAGAGACAGCAAAACAGTATGTATATGGGTGTACATGTATGCTGTACGCGTGCGTGCGCATAGAAGAAAGAAAACGAGTGAAACAAGAAGGAAAGAAGCTAGAAAGAGAGGCCGTGAGTAACGCAAAGAGAGTGTGAGAAAGAAAGAAAAGTATGGTTTTGGAGGGGAAGGTGGAACGTGTGGGATAAAGAGAGACACGTTATTCGCGCGCATGGGGCGTTGCCATGGAAACCTTAGCTCGTTCCACCCCCTTACCACATCGTTGGTGGAAACGAGAGGATAGAGTGAAAAAGGGAGGTGAAAGACAACCCAGTAGGAGAGAGTTAGCAAGAGAGAAGAAACGACAGAAATAGAGGGAGTGAAAGGACGATCGAGAGAGAGGGGGAGAGAGAGAGAGAGAGGTAGAGAGAGAGAGATTGAAAAAAGAGAGACAAGGAAAGAATAACTAGGAGTGCGACGTAAAGAGGGAGAGAGAAAACGGTGCTGGAACACGAGAGTAAAACAGGAAGGAATAAGGCGGGGAAGTGAGAGGGTGATGGTCAGAGAAAGACAGAGGACGAAGATAGGGACAGAAAAAAAGAGCGAGTGAGAAAGCTGCCAAATGCGGGGCCGTCAGTGCAATCAACCCGTTGCCCGCCCGCGAGGGTAAAACTACCCCAAAGTCAAACGAGGATACGTATATTACAGAGAGAGCACCATCGCTGTGCGACGCTATATATATATATATATATATATATATATATATATATAAAATATATATAGCAACATGTACGTGTATACATATCTATACACGCAAAGATATAAAGAAATAGAAGAGCTATAAAATGATAGTATGTAAAAAAGGAATGCTTCGCTATTAAATACTTAATAGAAAACTCTGTCGGTAAAACAGACACGTCTATTAAAATTTTCGTTGCTAAGGCATATATATTTAATTTATAGCTGTATAAAATGTCGTAAAATATATATTAATTTTTAATTTAAATTTAAAAATCTTTGTAAATCTAAATTTAAAAAAAAAAAAAATAAAAAATTGATAATCAATTGCAAAATATATAAAAAAAAAAATAAATCATCAGTGTATTTGTAATTTAGTTACTATTGTTAATCATTCGAATCAACAATACCGGAAATGAAACTTAAATATTTTGTTTTAAATTTACGAATCGTTTTAGAGTCTAGAATATTTACTACATACAATAAACAATTATATAACACGCTTCCATGAGATGGAGAACTTAAAGAGAAAAATCTAATAGTAGTTGTTGTTAAGAAGTTCGGTTATGATTCGTTGTTGAAAGGCACCTTGCGGTACGTCCTTGCAGACGTTCCAAATATTCACGAGTGGAAAGGATCATGGTATATACGGGTACGAGATTAAACTCACGCGCGAGGGTGTCGAGGTTTTCGTTCTTTCTGCTGTTGCTGGTAAGGCGCAGTTGCTCTATTCTCCTGGAACCAGTTTTCCTCCACACGCTCGAGAGAGCGTGAGCGCGCGCGCGCGCGCGCGTGCGCGAAGGATAGAAAAAGAAACATATACTAATATGACGGACACGCATACATACTTTCTGTACGCACACAATTAACGCATACGTTGCTATATATGAGCCAGAGCACACGCGTGTACATGCTACGTACACGTATACGCTAAACTAGAAAGTTGCCCCAGCCAACGTTGAAGAAACAGCGGTACACGATGGGCCTAGAGCCTTTCAAATTTCAATTGTTTTTCAAAAAGAAAAATATTTCATTTTATAATAAATATAAAATATATATATCTTCATTTAAAGTATATAAAAAAAATTTCAGAAAAAAGTAATGATTATAAAAATTTATAATCATTTTTCAGAAAATAATTTTAATAATATATCAGTTGAAATATTTATATCAAGTATGAAAAAAGGAAAATATAATGTTTTTTGATTATACATTATCATGTTAGAAATAGAGAATTTAATTTTATAATTCAAATATTTTTAATATTATATTAAGTATGAAACATTTCTTTCTTTAATCTTATTATATACTTTATAGATACTAAATTAAAAAGTAGATAAAGAATTTTATATTAAATAAGAAAATTCCACCCTTAAATGTTGTATGATTATTGCGCCGACAACCCCATTCTTGCGAGTAGAAAGTTCGTGTAGAGATATTTTGTTCAGCGCAAGAGCGACATCGTGCGAGACCTCAGAGCGTGGGTATCAGTACGGAACCGAGTCTACAACGCATTGGCGCTGCGTTGCCACGTTTCGAGGTCTCTCTTTTTCGTCCCCTCTCTTTTTTCCACGTTGCCAGTATTGCATTGTCTCGTTCTTTCTTGATTTTCTCTGGTTACGCAGCGTTGCCAATTCGACTGGCGGGAAAACTGGGTTTCGAAACAAATTTTCCTTCGCTCACGGCACTCTTTTGTGACGGACATTGCTAAAACTTTTTTAATAAATACCTTTCTCGCGGCAATTTTATATGGTAATTCCTGTTATTACATTTACATTTTATTCTTAGGAAATTAAAAAATTAAGTAAAATCAGTTACGAATAATTTTTTAGAACTATTGTATAAAAAAATTTTTTTATAATTTTATCAATGTTTAATATGTAATTATTAAGAAAAAAAAAAAAAAAGAAAAATACACAAAATGAAGAAAAAATTTTTAATCCAAGTCGAATTTATAATAATTATTGATAAAAGTTTTAAAAATTCCTAATTGCATAGTTACGAGAACTAATTATCATAGATTTCAATAATGGATTTTTCCATTAAAATTTAACTTATCGCTCTTCATTTTTAAAAGTAGAAAATTCCTCATTTTGGAAATGCTATTCAAAGTGATTACTTCACTAATCGTCTTTCCTATCGTTCGGGTCATATAGAAGAAAACGAAGAAGTAGAGAAGAGAAGCTCGATCTGGTGGAGTACAGGGAGGAAGGAGGGTAGACGGTTTTAGACTACGGACTCGACGCGTCGGCGTCGAGTTAAAAATAACAGTAACAGCAGCAGCGGGACAGAGCCAGTCCTCAGCGTCTACGTCGTCTGCGTTTACTGCTAGCTCTTTCTCGTTACTGTTCTAGCATTACTCGTATCATCTAATAGTAAGCTACATCAACGATATTGACAATGGCGTAGAACTGTTTCGATATAACCTTGAGCATAGATACTACTATTAAAAACTAAAGAAAATGCAATCATATCTGTGCTATTTTTACAATTAAAATGATTTTTTTATTATATATTATTTCCTAGTAAGAATCATTGCAATCATACTAGATTTGCGTTGATACATTCATATCTTGCTAATACCATATTGCGTGATGTTCTTGCCATATCTATATTGTATATTATCGAGACGAGAACGATAAAGAGAAGACCAGTATTTGTCGCATTTATCGTATTTAACTTTATCCTTGCATCTGCCATGTATAAAACTATTATATATATATATATATATATATATATATATATATATATATATATATATATATATAAAACACGTATAATCTGAATCTCTGTTAAAAAAAAATTAGAAAAAAATGCAGAATTAAATAGTTCCATTTAACTGGAACATTGTACCATAAAGGCATCTATCGCATCATAAATGCTGTAATCGACCTTACCATTAGAGTCCGTTATTGAAAATAGAGTTTAATCCCACGTTTTTGACGCACGTTTTTATCATTGTCTAAGTATTGATCATTTATCAACAAATGTCTAGAACGATTAGTTGATCGCAAAAAATAATTAGACATTTCCGTAATAATCTTATAATAACCAACAAAATTTCGACGTGATGATTTTTCTACGCAGGAATTGGAAGATTTACATTGCCGGCGTTACTCGTACAAACTTCCCATCGCTAATTACCAACCAACGACGGGATCGAGCAATCGGTAAGCAGTAGCAAGAGACGTCAGCCGTAACGGCGCAGCCTTGAAGGAACAGCAGTGGCGACGCGTTGCTTCGTCGCGGCGTCGAAAAAACGACATCGCGCTTGTACGCCGCCAGTTGGCGTTGCATTCGCGCATTGAACGCGCACTCGCTTCGAGAAAAGACGCGCGCGCGCGCGCGCGAATGCTCTTACACGCTCTTTCGTGTGTATGCGCTCCTCTCATGTACGCGCTTTACAAATTTGACTTTCACGAGGAGACTCGTTGGTTCGTCGTCGCACGTAACCTTGGCTGCGCCGTCAGAACGGGCCGCGAACATCGTGCAACGACGGGACGGATTTTATTTTCGTATCGTCGTCGTCGTCTCGTTGTTTTGCTTGCCTCTGGTTTCACCAGCGCGCGTGGCTGACACGCTCGTAAATTCGACTCGTACTCGATCTCCTTTAACCGTTCTTGAACGTTTCGATGATTTTTCGATGATGGGTTCGACTTACCTCGCCTGTGAAACGACACCAACACGAGTGGCGAACACGGTGCATTCGGAATCATTTTGTAAAATTAGCAAAATCGGTTTCTCGGATGCATTCGGCGTCGTTACTTCGGTGAAAGCAATCGGGGAGGGTAATATCGGATGGGAACGCTCTTTAACCCCTTTAAATTCGTAATATTATATTTATCGCATATTAAATTGAAATTATACTTATGTAATATTACGTAACTAAATTTTATACATTTCATTTCACATAAATACAAATCATTAATTACGAAAAATAATGTTATAAAAATTTATGTAGAAAGATAGGATATTATCATATATAGATAATATTAAAGGAAAAAAAGTATCTTTTATTTCGAATAAGTTTTTTTTACAACATCGAAATTCGTCTTTTCGAAGGAAAAGAATAATTGTTATTACGAATTAATTTTTTATTTTATGAAATTAAATTTTTTTACATATTTTTTAATACTATGTAACATACATTTTATAAATTGATTAATAATTTATTATTATATTTTATCATCAAATTATCTATTTATAATATTTTTATATATAAAAAAAGTGAGATTCAATTTAAGATAAATTTCTGAAATTTATTTTCATACAATTATCGATCAATTTACGTATTGATCGTGTAATTTGGAGTTTCACACTACAACAATCATTCTTTAATTCTCGCATAATCGATTTATTTTTTCTTTTTTTTCTTTTTACATCCACCAGCTATCGTAGACGTGCTGACAACGTACACTCGGTATCGTGTTCTTCAGCCCGCTCGTGTCGAGCGGCTGCCTTATGCAAGCGATTTTCGCTGGAGCTTCATTATATCAGTCAATTTTGCAACGTCGGTTATTATTCGCGGCAAAAATGTATAGGAAAAAAACTGCAAAACATTCTGCCTTCAATTTTGTTGCTATATATCAATACTTTACTATAGAATTTTTCAAAATCGAAGAAATATAACAGTCCTAATATATAAATAGAAATATGACCGAGATATTTCATTTCGAATTTGATATAACTTCACCAACTTCGCGTTATTAATATGTATGTGTTATCTATTCTCTATGATTCCAGACGGTCTTCGTGCAATATCCGAGATATCTGTATATATATATATAAACAAAAGAAACAGACTTTACATTTGACGCAAATCAATGTTCAATTACGATTGGCCTATGATAATCAATCTTAATATACATGAGGATAACTAGTTATGAAAATGCTTATGAAAATCTATCATCTTCATTTATAGTTTTTATGAAATTAAATATCACAATTTTAAAAATTCAAAAAAAAAATCGTATTATAAATATTTCGCAGTAGTGGTGTATATGTGGATATTAAGAAAGCCTATAATTATAAATTTATATGCATTTTGGTAATTTTAACTATATTAGTGTAATAAAATAATATTGGATGGCGAAACGAGGATTGTATCCCGCGTATTCATCATCATTTTCAATATCTCATAATCTCCTTAATGTAGTTGCACTTTGCTCGGCACCGAGCTAGGAATAGCCGAGGCAGGATACGGGAACAGTTACGACCCGGGCCGGTATTGCTCGAGGCGATCGTGCAAGGACAGTACCGCTACAGGCGAATATCTTCCATTGCCATTCTTTCTTCTTTCGCGGGGATTTATCGCGCGAAAAAATCTATCTTTACCAAAATAATCTAACAAAGAAGCTTTGACATAAAAATGTACGTATAAATAAATTATTAAAATACATCAAATATCCTTAAAGGATAACAGCATATATATACTTTAAGGCACAAAAACTTTTTCTCCCAAAAAATTTGTTGCCTTTAAAAAGAAAAAACTTGTTCCATTACTTTTCATCAATCCTCACAACAAAACCGGAAGTTTATCAGGTACGATCTTCCGGTTCCGTATATGTAAATATAGAGAACAGTTTACAACAATGAAATATCTGAAAAAGGTAGGCCAACTATCCTCCGTAAGGATCGGAACAGAATGATACTTGGCGTTTGAAAACATAAGAGATCTCGACCACCTGCATACATCCTGAAAGTCTTCGTCCAAGTTCTTCTCGATCTATTTCTTTCTTTTGTTTTTTTTCTTTTCGATGGATATTCATCGACATAGCGAGAATAAGAAAAGTAACAGGATGAGAACGATTATGTTCAGAGTCAGTCGATTCTCTCCACGCTTCTCTCTACCGACTGCGTATTTGACGGTGAATATCGTGTAAGCAGCCGGAATATTGCATTCTCGTTTTCTTGTGTAGCCAACGCGGCCACACCTTTCACCAACACCCAACCGGCCTGTCGTTGGCCTAGCTGGCTCTCTAGTCTGGTGAACGCAATGGCTGCTGCTGCTGTGTGGTGCTTGGTTGGCTGGTCGGTCGGTCGTACGACCAGCTAGCTCCCCGATATACATCCCGTAGCTTTTGCGCTTAGACACACTAGTTGTGTATACTACGTGTACTCCGGCTAACAGTAAACTCTTCCACTTGGCTCCTCCAGCATCGGTGAGAGACGCGACGAGAGAACGCAGTGGCGTTGATGAGCCGCAGGCGCGGTTCGCGCCTCGCTATATTCCGCCATTTTCTAGGATCTTTTCCTGTTTCAAAGCCGTCACGCGGCATGCTGTTTCTTCGCGCTCTTGCGAGGAACGTGCTTACGTAATAGCTCGCGAGATGCTGGGCCGAGAAGTTGCATTATGACGTGTAAATCTTGAAAGTTTGTACATTTTTTATTAAAATTTTTAAAAATTTTAATAGAGTAGATAGAGATATACAAGAAGAGTAAGTCACTGTCATTGATAGAATCGAAGATCGTTAGCTGGCAAGTCTGTCTCCGAACGGAAGATCCCCTTTCATTATCAAAAAACTTTTTCAGTTCCAGAATAAAAATGAAAATATGATGGAAGAAATGTCTGATCATCCTTTAAATCTCTTCCAAATTGATTTAATTTTTATGTAAAAATGATAATGTTTACATTTTCATAAGTTATTATATTATTTATCTTTTTAATAAATTTCGAGAATTATTTATAAAACCAAAATGTTCATCGTCAAATCGAAATTTAAATAAATAGATGCAAATAGTAATGTGAAATCCATGATAGTATCGTAAGAGTATAAACATAAACTCTTAATTGTAGTTTTTCCATGATCATTTGCATTTCTTGATTAAAGATGATAATCATAGGAAAGAGGTCAACTTAATACAATTTCTATGCTGTACGTCAAATATTTATTTTTTTAACGTATTTATAAGAAATTTATTTATCATCGATCATTGTTTTATTTTTATCCTTCTTATACAATTTTCCTCTTCATAATTCAGAGAAAGATTGATCTCGAAAAATTTTCAATCACTCCTCCCTACCCCTGATGATTCCTCGAATCACAAAATTGTCACGAATTGCAACATTTCTATATCCAAGTTGTTCCATTCTCCTCTATCACCGGTCATTTCCTAGTAGCAAGATTGGTAAAAGTTCGTTTCCGTTCGTCGAGGCGAAGAAATAAGCGTTGGCCTGCTGTCGTCAGTCATAGAACGACAGGCAAACAGGCAGGCATGGCACAGTCGCCTGACAAGGGGGGATTTCTCCGTTGTCGCTTCGACGAACCAGACAAAAAGAACCGGGGGCCGATACCCGACTGGCGACCCTTCGCCGTATAAAAGGTTGCAACCCTCGTTTGCCTGCCTGCGAGGGTATATATATATACGGGTTGTGTCCTACCCCGAATCCAACAATAGGGTCCAAAAGCTTGTCTGCGGGACTCTGCAGGAGTAGGATCGGGGCCCCGAAGCTCTAACACACGATGGAGCTTTTATTTTATTCCCCAAATTATATAACAATAATTTTTTCCCTTCTTCCTCTTCTTCTTCAAATTTAATAACTTTTTTGAGAGAGATAAGATCAATGAGAATGGAAATTGTTTCTTTGATCTTAATTAATAGAGATCTTTTCTATTTCTTCCCGTTTCTCTTAATTTTTAAAATTTTGGTAAGGAGAAGTGTTCTTATAGAATATTTCTAATGTGAATGTCGTAAAAAATTGGAAGTGAATTGTTGATGTTGAGAAGTTTCGCTTTCGTCAGATTCCGCGAAGATAAAGTCATTGTTTGGATCCCGATGACGCGTCCAGTTCAATTCTTCGTTACCGCATGACGAATACGTGACTGGTCATGGTCCCCGATTCTTAGAGTCCCAACGATTGTTCGCTATTCTTACTCCTTCACTCTGCCTATAATAATTCGATACTGACGCGAGTTAAAAATATATATAGGCCTAGAATGTGATATCGCGAAAATTCATTTGTTGTCGGGATTATTTTTTATATCGTGCACCACCACTTCCTTCCGCAAAATTGATCTTATCCAGAAACAGTGATCTCGTAAAGCAATTAACAATTTTATTCTTTCAAAAATTTTTATTCGTATAAGGCAAAAAGAATAATTAATATTTATCAAATATTGAATTTAATTATCCTTTTCCTTCCAATTCCATTATTTGCATCTTAGTTTTGAAGAAGAAGAAGAAGAAAAAAACAAATCCTCTTCCTCGTTTCATACGAAAGGTTAAAGAACTCTGAACCAATCTAGACTAGATTGTCGAAAAGAAAACAAAACGTACGTTCTCAAATTATTGATCATTTACTCCTCCATATTCCAATAGATAGGTTATCGTGTATTTACTTTGAGAGTCACTGGCCAGATCGAAAGGTCCACGTTTAAAAAAGAGAAAGGGAAGGAAGATACGTTCGATGTGGCCCAATGTCCGACCCTCGTCAAGGAACAACGCGTAGCCCTGTTGCAGAGAGACGTTTCCTCTACCTGGGCCCAGGTATCCGAAAAGGCTCTCTCTCGCAAACAGAGTAAATTCCTTTGGCAATTGGTTATGGCATAGTTATTCTCAAGATTTTTTTTTTTTGGATGAATAGGGGGCAAGTTTCCCAAAATCGGTCGTAAATTGTAACGGGATGAGCGAATTTTTGGGGTTTCGAGTAAAGTTCTCGAGATTAAGAAGTTGGCAAAGAAGGGTGGACGATATGGTGATTATGGCTATTTATGTACTCCATTAATATTAAACGTCGGTGGTCAGCAACAGGTCCAATCGTTAAGAGACCTCGTTAAACTTATAACGCATTAACCGGGATTTCTCTTCACTGTTTAGCAGCAGTGGTGTATAACGCGTCTTTATCGATCTTGAGTTTGGTTAACCGAGATATATATACGATTTCGAATGGATAAGTGATACGACTCGAATTAAGAAGCGTATCTTATCAGGTGGACGGATATTCGTTGACTTTCGTCACTTGCCTTTTCCATGCACGAATATCATCGCGCTTTCTCTCTCTTTCTCACGGTTGGAAAGGGGACGAAGGGGGTTAGTCGCGTGCTCGCGATGGTCGGAAGATCGGAACAATGGCGTTGCAACGCGATCATCGATGTGTTCTCGCCGCTTGGCAAAGCAAGGTGAATCGATCGAGGGATCAGGTGCTCCTTGATCGTCGTAAATGGAATTCTCCTCGGTCTATACGGTGTTTCCTAGCGTGAAACATTGACGGTGCACACCGATACCTGCTTTCAATTCTTGCTGATAACCTAGTTTGGTAAAATGCTAATGAGTGTGTTTGCTATGTCATCCTTTTTTCTCTTTTTTCTCTCTTTTTTAAAACTTTTGACGAACTTATTTGTCGAAATATAGATTTGATTTCACGCGTAAGACGTAAATAATTTATATTTGAAAATTAATCGTAATTAATTGTTTGATCGAATATTGCAATTTCAAAAATTCGACAAATAGTTGTATATCTTTGAGGCAGACGGGAAATGCGGGTCTGATTGGTTGATATTTAGACCAATGCACAAAAAATGCATATTGACCGAAAATATTAAATAAGATATAACATCATATGTCGATGAAAAATAACTTCTGTGTACTACAAAGATTAGAATAATAAAATAATTTGCACTATGTTTACATACGAATTAAAAATTTGGAAAATCTTTACATTAGATCTCTTAAATTCGCAGAAATCATTAAGGATTTTATTGCAAAATTTTGATTTTCACCACTGAGTCATATGAAAGAATTTATAAAGTTTAAGAAGATGTTATCTTGACAGATTGAAACAATTTCGAAAGGGCATGTTTCATCTCTTCAACGAGTTTCTTTCTACCCTTTAACCTTAATATACCCCATGATTTACATCCTTCTTCTTGTCCACGGTGAAATTATGTATACATGTCTCTATATGCAAGATTCGTCACGCAAAACCTACCTGTTTGTCACTCGAGTCGAATACATCTTGCGACTGTTCCACTCGTCAGCGTACCGTGCTTACGAATATACGACACAAGAGTCGTATGTGTATTATTTAGCATGGCCGGTGAAGGCACCTGCGACGCTGCAACTATCTTATTCTCTCCTTTGGCTGTCCTGCGATGACTACCTCGTAAAGTTCAGCCAACGCGCCCACTCGTCACTGCGAACAGGTTCCACCCGTGGCTTTGCGCTTCCTCTTTCACCACACTTACATACCTGACCCTTCTTTTACCTTGTTTAATTATCATCAATTATCATCCTCTACTTTTATATAAGATTTAATTTCAATTGAACGATTGAAGTTGTTCGATATTTTTAAAATTTAATTTTCCCAAGAGAAAATTATTGATGAGCCAATAGAAAAATTCATTTTTGATTTTTTTTTTCTTTTAATTTGAAATGAATTTAAAGTTTTAAAATATATAAAATACTCTTAGTTGTGATGTATATTTTAATCTATCATATTTATAAAAAAAATTATATTAATTATTAGTAATTAAGTATTTATTTCTTATAAAGATTCTTTAATCTATAAAGTAGAATAGAAATACAATTTTTTTTCTTGAATTTTATTTGTTTGTATGATTTAATATTATATATTCATTATTAGATAAAGATGGATATTTAAAAGATAATATTATAGTTATGAAATTACGAATCTGAGGATCACTGCAATGTGGCAATTTTCTTTAATCGCTTTATATTTTAAAGAAAACGTCAGAAACCGACTATTAGAATAAATGGTCTTTTAATTATTTCAAGAGTCATTGAAAAATGAAATAAAAGCCATATTTCCACCCTTCCAATTCGCAATAGAGATTCAGAGATCGAATTTTTCATAGAAAAAAAATATGCAATCAATAAATATGAGTCTACACATCATATAACCGAGATAGCATAAACATAACATATCAATATTTTTTTCATTTGAAAAATTGATAACAATGGGGTGGTATAATTGGTAATCGGTCAAAAACACCGAGTCGAAACTGATAGAAACGAAAGGAATATTTTATTTTATTTTTTTTTTCGATTCGATTTTTCGACATTTAACGATGAACAACCATTCATACGTGAAAATGCAATGAAAATACGCCGAATGTTACGTCCCATTGTGTGTACGTGTGTAAGCAGGAAGATGCTGCGCGTAAAAAGCTCGAAGGGGTGGAAAAAAAATGCATGAGAAAGGGAGAGTTCTCCCACACATAAGGGGTGCTGTCCGTTGTCTGCCATATGGCCCCTCTTTTTTTTACCCACCTCTGTACGGCTTTCTTCCCACATGACAAAGGTAACCACTCACGTGTGCGTGCACGTGTGTGTTTACAGCTGTACATGGGTTCCGTGCTGGCTTCCTTGAAAGTGAACAATCTTTTTTTTTTTTTTTTGTTACAACTTATAACAACAAAAATGAGCAACCAAGTTTCGCATCAGGTGGAAATTTTTCATTGTCTTTAGGGATATATAAATATAAATAATATTCTCTCGATATACATCTATGTCATTGATGAAAAGAATGAAATAATTTAGTTTTTTTTTTCTTTTTTTCTTTTTTCTTTTTTTTTTTTTTTTTTTTAGTAATTTCAATCGGAGGATTTCGTTGAAAATTGCAATTTCTGCTTTTAGACACCGGGTTCAATGCTTCGATTTCTATTTTTGCCAGTCGACGGATTGTGCGGTTTCCGCGGGGCAACGGAGAGGAGGATAGGTATGCAATGGAATAGTTTTACCGATTTAAATGAAGTTTATCGAGTTGAGCTTGGTTTCCGCAGATTTATCGAAACTTGTTTCGCGTGAAATCGAAAATGAATGATTTTCTTTGTTTACTGAAGTATATATATACAATTCAAGTATATATGATATGTTCCATATAGAAGAAAAATCATTTAATTGTCTGATTAAAAATCTCTTTAAACATTTGTTTATTCGACAGACAGAAACGTATTTCTCTTGCGAGTTAAAAGTCTCAGAAGAAACAAGAAAATCATAAACTATTCTTCTTTAAATTACTTCATTCTCTTCCGAATCAATTAAGCTAGAATTCAAGAATCAGCGAGAGATTGAAATAGTCCCATCCTCGTTTTCGATCTCTTTATTTTTAACGTCAGAGGGGGGGGAGATGACGCTAAGAAGCCAACTACATTTTCCACTTCTCCATTCCTTTCTTCTAATTTTCCACCCCACATCGGTTCATTCTCCCTTTTTCCTCCCAACGATTCTGAGTGCTCAGGGTGCTGGACCTTTCGTTTAGGGCACCGCAGATGCCGCGTGCCCTACTAGATTACGTGCCAATGGTTCTCAACCTCGATCTTATCCAACCGTTCATTATCTGTCTCTCCCTAGTCTCTCCCTAGTCTCTCCCTGTCTCTTCCATCGTATTACGTAAAATCAGCCAATGAGAACCACTTGCAAGGGGAAACAACCCTCCCTTTTCGGAGACCTTCCTTTATTCATCCCCTAATATAGGACCGACCAGCGTACCTTCTCCCCTGCACAACGATAGTATATAGGCTAGTGTATTTATCGTGAAACTTGTATATGAACGATACATATATATATATGTATGTAATAATATATATGTTTTGTATAAAGGATATGCAGAGTATACGATTCGCAGGATTCCTCGGTTTATGTGTGTAGTTGCGATACGTTTAAGTGCATGGATGCATTTATTGCACGCTTGTGCGTGGCATATAAACACCTATGGGCGTACGGCCGCTCGTATTTTCGCGGTTGCAAATGTTGCATCGCGTGCCGTGGAACTGGGTCAACAATCGTGGGGCTATTCTTCGGGGACGACGTTTTTCGCGTAGTTGTGATGCTGGGTTTATTTCTTGCAAGAAGTTTTTTTGAAAAAAATATGATCGAATGAAATTTAAATTAGAATTTCGAATAGTTCTAATAGGAAGAGAGGAAGTTAGTAATATTTTATTATTATTATTTTGAAAGAATTATTGTGAAATTTTATTTTGGAAATTTTTATAATTTTCTATTTTATTCGTTTTTTTTTTGGAAAAATAATCATTTGAAAATTAGTTGGCAGAAAGATTTAATTGATGTGTGATTTAATTTTATAAAATATTGTAAAAAGCATATATATATATAATTGTATAAATAAAGATATAAAAATCATAATCATATAATAAATTAATATATGTACAAAAATGTAAGAATATAAGAATAAAAAAAGTATATATTTATATGCTAATATAAAATCATTAAAAAATTAATGAATGCATATTTTTGATATCTTGAAATAAAAAGATATAAAATGTTTTCAAAAAAACTAATGCTAATAAGTATTATAAAAATATTATAGACGGTTTGAACTATTAACATAATTTAATAAATACTTAATAATTAAATATTGTAAAAATTATTCATATGAAATGGTATGTATGTAAGTTAATTAGTTTTATTTAAATATTTTATCAAATAGAAATTTCAATTAAATTTTTATATTTATATATAGAATTAAATATATAAAATTCAAGATTTTTATATTTTCTTTTCAATTCAGATTTATATTTTCTTAAAATCATGCATAATAAATTATATTTTAAATATAATATTCAATTGTTATTGTTATTTACATTTAGAGGATAATAGATGATCACATGAATGACTTAGATTATTATCCATTAATGCAAACATACATCAAAGGTAGTTTTCACCCCTTATTCTTTTATAAAACTTTCTGCTCTCTCTCCTCTCCTCTCCCTATTATCGATTAATTGAACACGTGGCTAAAATATAAAATGTTATCCTGCACGATCATGTTCACCAAGGATAATGCTTATTCATCATTCTTTTTTTGATGGTCTACAATAAAGTTTTGTAGATTGCTGCCTCTTGTACTTCTTTTTTCGTTTAAAGATCGTAAACTGATCCCTTGCATAGTTTGTTCTCACTTTAGACGTGATACTAATTTTCAATTTTTCAATTCTCAATACAAACGATTATGTAATTTTAATAATTTAATTGTTTAATTTTCAATCATCTTTATTAAATATATCATTGGTTTAAAATTTGGTTTTTTGATTCTAATATTTAAACTAATACATATATAAATTATATGTATACACAATATTACAATATTAATATTGATATATGTAATTATAATTAATAATATAGTAATATAACAATATAATATATAATATAATGTTTTTACAAAATTCATTTTTATTTCAATTAATTTTTTCATTTTATATATTTTTTATTTTATACTATATGTAAAAAAAGTTATAGATTTAATAATATTATTTTTATACGTAAAAAAATTATGACTTTAATTATAAGTTGTAAGTAAATTTACTTCTTTAATCTTATATTATATATTGGATTTGCTAAAAACATCTCTCTACTACAAGTTTGAATGTACTATTCTGTTTAAAGTACAGAGGCAAGCACATAAAAATAAAATTAGCATGTATACACATATACATATATTCACATATATGTAGCATATACAATACATAAAAGTTAACTTTGAATATATAGAGTATTAGAATTTTAAATCATTTTTACAGTTGTGTAGATTTCTTAAATATTTATTGTATACTAAAAAATTTGAAAAAAAAAAAAAGAACAAAAAATTTCCATTTTGCCGTGATTTTTCATCTTTTATATTGTATATCTAAAATAAAAATAATTTATCGAAAATAAAAATTTTTTAATTTAAAAAATGGTAAAGATCTATTAACATTAGGTTTTTCGAAGTTCACGATGATGAGCGCGATTTGCAAGTCCTTGAAATCTAAGTCTAACTGGCTTGCTCCCCGACAATCTTATCCATTCGACGAGATAGCGTACCACTAATCTGTCACGGACTTTACACTGTTAAAGCTAGCATTCAAACAGCTTCCAGGATCGTACGCGCGAAACTCGAAGTCGAATTCAAAGAAATGTCACCGCTTGGTAACGATCTTGCGTCACATCGCGAAACGAAATTCATCGATTGCATAATTTTTATAATGCTATAAGATAAATCGACGATTTAAAAAAATCTCTCGATACGATCTAATTAGATGGATATTTGAAATTATTTATTTATATAGAATTGATTAATTTCAAAGGAAAGATATTGATTATTTTCTTTCTTTTTATTACTATTGTTATTTAGTAATTTTCAATATTTAAAATAAAAATAATTTCCTAAACGAGTAATGTAATATTGAAATAATATTGTGTAATT
The DNA here is from genome assembly GCF_003254395.2 of Apis mellifera. Classification (NCBI taxonomy): domain Eukaryota; kingdom Metazoa; phylum Arthropoda; class Insecta; order Hymenoptera; family Apidae; genus Apis; species Apis mellifera. Next base: position 1,954,979 of record NC_037642.1, on the reverse strand, counting down.
TTTAATTTAATTTGAATTATTTTAATTTATTTGGCTGTAGTAGTAGTGGAAAATTATCCAGAACATCATACCTATAAATAATATAGCACGTCATTGATAAATAGACGGATAAAAATTAGACGATATCGAATACCATATTATCTGTTAAAGAAATATTAAATGTTTAAGATTAATTTTGTACAAAGAACGAAAATTTTTTATATAAGGGAATACTTGCTGGTTTCTCATTTATTTAAATATTCCCGACGGAATTACGCTCGATAATCATAACACGGCAGGCTATATTGTGCGCGTTGTTATTTCTTGGCCCGATAGCGTGGTGCGCGACGTCGTTGTCGAGCTGTTTTTCGTAGTTGGCGATCTCGCCGGCAGGCGCCGCACCGATCGAGTCCCCTTTCGAAAATAACACACGGCCGGTTGACGTCATGTTGTCATGACTGCCGACCGCCGGCACCAACATTGACTCGATGTCGTTCTTCTAGTGTCTGAACAGCGCAGAAAATTTGCACCAACATGAATTGATTACATTTATCTGCTATACAGTTTTGAATTTGAGATAAATTAAAATTTCATAAACTTTATGATGCATCGTTTAATATTGCATCGATTGTTTTTTCAGTTAATACTATAAAATAAAATATAAAGCGAATATTAGAAATTTATTTTTTATATCGATTTTTTTCATATTATCTCTTTCTCTTCTCTTTCTTTTATCTATTTTTTGCTTTTGCATTAACTTTTAATATACATATATAAAAATATATTTCATTATTTTATGCTCTCATGAAATTATTATTAAAACGATTATATATTATTATGTTGGTATAACTGAGTTAATGATCTAACCTCTAAAGAAGCAACACCTTTGAATATTTTTCGTTACTAAATATGCAAAGCTGCACTGAGTATTCTGGAGCATTTGAATTCAAAAATGGATTTGAATATTCAATCTTATAGTTTCATCGTTTCAATGTATTCGCGTATGCTAGTATACACACATATATATGTAGCTTAGGAATGTACGACGCCACACACTAACTGGTTTTATCTACGGGGCTCCGATGGCTTCGTGTGTGTTCGTTCTTTGGCTGACTAGATAGCTTTGACTCGTGTAGCAAACATTACCTCATCGTCAGGCATAGCCGGATCCACAACGAACCTTCTCTACTTTTGATTGTTGTCTCCCATCTTTTCTGTGTTTACTTATTAGTTGTAAAAATAAAATGAAATTGAACTTATTCAAAATAAATGTATTTACAGATTTACTATTCAAATAAAAAATAACATTTGAATTAATACTTATATATTGAAATCATTCTCTTTATTTTTTTCTATTTAATTAAATTTTTTATTTTTATTTAACTTATATTTTTATTATTTTTGTTTCATTTTCTATGTCAACTAATTTCACTATGATTTTACTAAAAGTAACAGATAAAAACAGATTTTATTAATCTTTTCATACTATATGTATATGTTATAATTTGTCTAGATAGACTTCATGCAGTGAACATTATCTTATTGCGAGCACGGTCGTCATGAATCTTTTCTAGTTCTGGTACTTCTCTCACGTTTATTCCATTGACCTACATTCCTGATGATAAAACAGGAATTGGAGCAAATTTGTTTATGAAAATTCCCTCACTAAAGTTTCTATAAAAAATTTATTAATATGTTATTATTTGATAATAATTATTTAGAGAAATATTCTTATAATTTTTCAAAAATATTATTTATTTATTCATGTTTAATAAATTTAAATATACAGTTTAATAAATTTAATAATTTATTTGTTGTATTTCATTAAAATTTTTTTAATAATGATAAAAATTATAATACATACAATATTTCAGACATTCGTTTATCTGATTAACCTCGAAATAAATCCTCTATACGAATTGATTACGGAATTCACTACTAGATGGCATTCCTGTAAGAAAAATACGATATTATTTAGTACTTGTATAAAAATAGTTTGAGAAATATAAAAAAAATAGTTTATTAAATATTGAATCAGATCTGTTTTTTTATTGAAGGATAATTTATTAAAAAAAATATTTTTATTTTAAATAATAAGATATCATATTTCACAATCAAAAGCAATTTTTATCATCGTAAAATCTTGAATCAACTGTAAACAATTACATTATAAAAAATATTTAAAAAAATATAAACGAATAAAAATTAATTTTATAGCAATGTTCCTTTCAATATTGCGATTCTCTAACACAAATGAATATTCAAAAGATTCTTTATATGTAAGAGAAAAAAACGCAAATTGCAACCCTTAAAGATTTCACGAGACGAAAAGAGAGTGGGATGAGCACATGCTTCTTGACTTTGATTTATGGATAGTTAAGAACCGTGCATTTCTGTTACACACAGCTAATCCGTTATGCGGTAACTCCCTACAGTAACCACCCGGTGGTCGTCTCGATTCAACAAGTGCGCCCGGACCATGTTTCGCAAACATTGTTAGAGGCCGTCCGTTCAATTCTTGATCGCGCTCATTGAAATCTTGATCTCAATTGTGCCAATAAATATGATTGACTATTTTTTAATATTAGGCATAGAAAAATTATTTATAAAATTCATAGATATCTCGAATAATTTAGTTGATGAAATAAAAATTTATAAATAATATAAATTAAATTCCAAATCTATTTTGAAATTTTTTTTTCATATTCTCCTGTTACTGATTGATCATTATTTATCATAATATTTATTCTTTTTAATACAATAAATAATTCATTAAAGAGTATTAAAACGGCATTATATTAATCATAAAGGTTAATATGATAAATATTGATAAATATGGGTATTGGGAAAGTATTGATCGACAAAACTAGAAGTACTTTCCTGAGGAAATCGTGTTTTCACCGTAATGGAAGGCGAAATCAAGCTTGCGGATACGATCCCTCATTGTTTTCCCCACGATTCCATGAATCGTCTCTCGAAGAGCTCCGGGACTGGTCGACCCTGTTGGAAGGAGAACCTTCGCGAGCGAGTCGTATTCCAAGTAGGCCGCCGCGGCGGATGTACACCGTCGAATCGAGATTGAGTCGTTGGCTGCTGTTGCTGTTACTACTATAGTATAACTAGTTACTTCTAGAAATCTATAAATTGTTTCCAAGAAAGTGTACTTTTCTTCTCTTCAAAAGTTATTTTTCATAATGAAATTATTATAATAAAAGTCAAATTATCTTTTTATACATTAATTAGTATTATATCCGAATTCATTTTTATTCTTTATTTAATTCGAAATTTTTATTTTTCTATTATTTATTTAAAATATAATTAAATAAAACAGTAAATAGCTTCGCTTATTTTGCCATTACCATCGGTATCATTATAAGCGCGCCGGTATCGTCTGATGGCATTGCTCGTTTCCTCGGAACTTTTTTTCCCTCCTTTTCCCACTGTTGTTCTTACTAGTTGCACACACACGAGACTCTTCATATTGGACAACATAACGCATCGATTATCTGTTAAATGACGTTCACGCCACTGTACATCCCCTACCCATAGGTCAACTCTTCGCTAGTTCCATTCCCTCAATTTTTATTTTTGCTTTTTTTTTTTATAAAATCAAACGTCATGTGCAGACCACGTGGATCGGACAAAATGACGAACGTATCGCTAGTGACATCCTACGGCAATTCGTTCAACTAACTGCGCTATCAGTGATTCTCAATTAAATTTATATAATTTTTATTTTTCAAAATTTTTCTATTTTTATCTTAAAAATCTTATTTGATTAAGCAAAAGTTAAGCAAGTGGAAGTAAAAAGTGACTATTTCTTTATTTTTATTCGCATAATTAAATAATAATTAATAAAACTGAAATTACACATATGAATGAAAATTATTAATCGATAAATATTTTATCATTTAGAATTATATATCGCATGGATCGATTAAATTTCTTTTAGTTGGTATCATTGTAAGTGATGCAAGATAGCATTTATATACTTTACATTCATTAATTAAAAAAAAAATATATAAATTAAAAACTAATTAAGAAAAAATAAACATTATTATTTAAATTTTTCTAATATTTGATTTAATATGTATTTACTAACAATAGTAACAAGAATAGTAAAGTCACTATTATAAAATATTTGAAATAATAATATATATTTTCATAAATTTGATATATATATATATCTGTGAACGAATATAAGAAGAAAAATGAAAACAAAGACGGAGGGAAAGATAAAATGAAGAGGAGTATTTCACAAGGGGCCCGCATGCTTGCTGATTGAACCCATGAGTAACAACACTCCTCTGTCCCCCTCGCCATTTGTGTCCCCCTTCTCTTCCATGCCCACTCGATCATCCATTCCAACGATGACTTCTTCCAGGCTAGGGTAGGGAGTCGTCTGACGTCATTCTCCAACGTCTGTCAGCGAGCCGACCCTCTGAGTCATGCCGTTTTGCCTACTCTTTTGCTTATAGCAGAATATCGAGACTCGGCAAGGTCTCTCGTGATCATGTCGCTAAATTATCACTTAAGAAAGATTCCTAGCTTATCATTAAAATTTTTTCTCTTTCATATAAATTTTAATTTAATTGTAATATTATTCTTTCTAATATAATAATATATCAATTTTCTAATTTTCTATATAATTATATAATAATATTATTTATATAACTTTATGAAAGCAATTTTAAAGATAGATATAAAAGAGAAAGATAGAGTATAAAATGAGATATACTTACTTTTTTTTTTATAAAAAAGAATTTAGAAAAACTAATATAATATGTAATTTATTTATTTTTAGAGTTGTGCAATGATGGGTCTGCAGGCCACGGCAGGGAAACGTAAACTGGAGGGAGGTGTGGGCTGCATGGAGTTCGACATGGATATGGGCGAAAGCCCATCGAAGTTAGGCCGAGTGGAGGGTAGCTGGTGGGCGATGGAGGATAGTTACACGCCTCCGCTTAGCCAAACACCGGCTTCTTATTACGATATGGAAGTGAGTCCGCCTTGCCTGCAGACAAATCCTTGTCAACCAACATCGACGAGTCCTCAACAACAACAACAACAACAGCAACATCAAACGGCACAGCAACAACAGCAACAATCATCGACGCCAACGTCAGCGCCTCCACCGTCTACGGTGGCGCACCTACACCATCATCCGCAGCACTACTATCACCATCAACGCGGACCTACCAGTCCGGTCGGTAATAATGGTTACAGTCAACTGTCGAGGCCTCAGCCGCAATGGGGAGCGCCTCATCATTACGAACCTCCAACGATACGGCGAGAAGAAAACGGGAAAAGTTACTTGGAGCTTGGATCTAGTTATCGAGCAAACGATAGATGCTGCGAGGGTTCGAGGTCGAGTTGGTGTCGACGTGGCAGAGCGTGTTATAGACAAAGGCGGCTAGCCGTGTTAAATATTTCAATGTGCAAGCTTGCGAGGTATCGCCAATTTCCGGATCCGAGCCTTCATCGATCGGTTCTCATCTGCAATACATTGAGGCATCTAGAACGCGAAATGGAGAGGGACAGAAGTCCACCGCCCATGGAGCCAGTTATACCAGCGCCTATTGCTCAACTTCAACCTCCTGAGCAGGGCAGGTTAACGCCATTTCCAATGCCACCAACGTCTTCAAACGAGACAGACGTCGATTCTGGTATCGGCGATAGCGATGATAGTCGTTCGATTAACTGGGGCAGCGTGCTATCTCTTTCGAGTCAGTCGCCCTTAGATCCATTGAACAACAACGAGTTACTGGATGTCGATATTGGTCCGGATCTAGATTTAGACTTCATGCCCGGATGGAAATTGACACCTCTGTCTGCGGACGATATTCTTAGGAGTACAACGGCGCAAGAGCAGCAACACCAGCAACACCATCATCATCAGCAACAGCAGCAACAGCATCTGGTATCAACCAGCGGTAGCTGTGCCAATAGCAACGTGGCCAGTGCCTGCGTTAATACTGGAAGTAGCAGTAGTACGCACGAATCGTTAATGTGCGTTGGATCATAGCCCCCAATTTTGACATCGTTGAGTCATCTCATCGATTTTTACCCACTGATGCCGCAGAGCAAATAAGTATGCGGCATTTACAAAGAACCACAAATCAAGATGTAGAGACGACGCAATCGCCCGCCTCACGAATTATTTGCAACGCCTGGTCGGCGATTCTCCAGGAGGTCTTCTTTTTCTTATTTATTACCATTCGTGTCAATTACGCACCGATCGATTATCTCGGTTACGTTCTACTTCGTATTACATCGGTAACCAGCATGGGTGGTCTACTCCTTATGGGCGAGGAGGTATGAGACGTGATACCTCCTGTGTTCGCAGGTGCAACTGGTGCAGAATTCATGGCCCATTGGAAATATTTAAAATTCAAAGGAAATAGAGGTGATTACAATTTTTAAACCGACGAGTACCTAAACTCACGTTGTTTCAATTGATATTTATTTACTAATAATTTAATATTTTGTTAATATTATAATTATATTAGATTTTAAAATTATTTACTTATCGATTTAATAGAAATTATTTAAATCTTTTATCATGCATACATATATATATAATATATATACTTATATATATAATATATAAAAAAAATATGTATATATATATATATATATGTGTGTGTGTAAGAAATATATTTTCACATTCGAATGATAATTATAATTTTTAGTTAACGAACAACGCGAGATCGGGTCCTCCTCCGGATCATCATCAACGACCACCTCAAAACGAGCCTGGTTATACTATATCGAAACGATCTGTTTTTGCAGCTGCACCTGCGAATTCAGCGGCGCATGTATGAGTTCCCGAGTCGCTCGAAATGTCGCCACCGGCACGTCAGACAGAAAGAAATAGAATGAGAGAATGAAAAAAGAGGGAGAGAAGGGGGGGAAGAGAGCGAGAGAAATAGAGTGAGAGAGCGACAGGGAAAAAGAGAGAAAGTGAAAAGAGCTCAATGTTCACGCCCCCGGGCCGGCGATACGGTAGGACAAGTACCTACAGGACCTATATAGACTTCTTCTTCGACTCTTTTTTAAAAACAACGATGACAAACGGCACGGTACTTCGACAGACTGGGGAAAAAAAAAAAAAAAAAAAAGAAAAAAAATCTCTTCTTCCTTCCACATTTCTTCAATTTTCTTCTAATTTTTTTTAATATTCTTTTCTTTCTTTCTTTCTTTTTTTATATAATTGAAATTCGAACAGCGCGATATCGCTTGCCTAGCTGGCTGACGTTGAGAACTCTTCGGCGTCGTTTGCGACGACAGCCAGTCGAAAAGGGAGTGTCCATCATCATCGATCGCTGTTTTCTCATTGGATTAGAAAGACTATCCAGGCGACGATTAATTAATGCCATACATTGTAATACACTAACGATACCATTACACGCGTAATAAGACATAACCGCCGTGGCCTATACCGTACACTGATAAATACATACACATACATACACGCGCGTATACATACACATACCACATATAAATATATACATACGATATGTATATGTACATCAGACAGATATATACACAGGTTCGTACACAGAAAAGTCGATATATGGTGCTAGGACGATCACACCCTGGTGCTTAATTCTGTATACACACAGAGCCATGTGCGTAAATTCGCACGGATCGCCTGCAGCCTTCGTCGAGGAGTCTAGATACGTCCTGACGCGTCGTGAACAGAACATAGATGGTCGAAACATATTTCCATTGTGTGATATCCGATACGAAGTAATGAAATTAATTAATAGTAGCATCAATATCGTTCCTGGGATTCTCCAAGGATTCTCCAAGACGATTATTAAAGGGAATATCATATAATATTAACCGATGGAGATATAGTTTGTGAAAATGAAAATGCGTACTATGCTCTGACGCACGATGCAAAAAACAAATGTACCTGCATTTTAGAGATCGGGATAAATATCGGTTCCTTCGTATCATCGCACGTAGGCCACTGCGCGCCACTGATCTCCCGTTAATAATATGTACCATAATACTATTGTAAAATAGAGAGTGGCCGACGAGCAAAGAGCGAAGGGAGCCAATAATTCACTTGGGGTGTGGAACGGAGAGATTATTAAGAGAAGAAGAAGAAGAAGAAAAAAATAATAAAATAAAACTCGACGATACGCACTTCGCGAAGAGGAATGGCGATCCGCGCGCGATCTCGTCCTCAACGTCCACTAATTGAACTCAAAAGAGCAGCTATACTTAAATCGAAGTTAAGCGTTGTAAAGCGAATTTAAAAAAAAAAAAAACGAACGATAAAGCGATATAATACAATAATTTATAAATCGACTGATTACTCGCGTGAGGGAACGAAAAAAGATAGGAAAAAAAAAAAAAAAAGAAGAAACAAGAAAGGAAGAAACGAAAAAAAGAAAACTCTACTGGTAAAAACATTTCACGAGTTGATTTAAAACTGTAATTAATTCAATATTAAGCCAGACATATTACACTAACACGTGACACGTACCATACAAAAAAAAATCCATTTCGTAACACGCGATATTTGTATACAAAGGAATACAAAGAACACGGAACATGTACATGTTTATACATGAAATACATTAGATACTTCGATGTATATAGATACACACTACGTACTAAGTCTAATAATTGTTAACGCGAACTCAAGCGAATTCTCGGCAGTTTTCATTTTTTCGTTCTTGTTTTCTATTTTCTTTTTTCTCTCTTTTTTTTTTTTTCAGTTATTCATGTTAGAAAAAATGTTAAAAAAAGATTTTAAATTTTCTGATTTTTATTCTATTGTCATCTCTTGTCGATTCGATTCAATCGTTGATTTACCACCACCAATCATCTCATCTCTATTTCGTTCATCAGTTCCTCTCTCATTTTGTACAAAAAAAAAAAAAAACAACGAGCAATATTACTTTAACGGTGCAGAAAATAGGAGAGAAAAAAAGTATAAGTGTATCGATTTCGAACGATATGTGAACTTTTTCAAACATGTAATGGGAACAAATTTCTGTATGTTAGACCGTATGCTCGATTGACAATATACAAAATGTGAAAACATAATAGAAAATATTACAAAATATTGGAAAAATAATAATATGTATGGATCGACAGAAATTTAAACTTTAATTTCATCAATTTTCAAAAGAACGATAGTAATTTATGATCAAAAATATTTGAAAATGAAATAACAAAAAAAAAATAAGGGAAAGATGTTCTCGTTACGTTTTTCTAAGATTGCAAATCGTTCGAATTCAGTGCACAATTCTATTCTACAACCGCATGAAAATGTTAAAACTCAACAGCACATTTATACACAAAACACACATACATACGCGCACGATGTTGTGTGAAATTACAATGCGCGCTCGATATGAATGTACGGGGACGTTTTAGGATGGTTCAATGTTGTTTTCTTGCATGGTGTACCAATCAGAAACAGCGTGAAATTTAAAGCACGTGGCACACATACACGAGATATACCAACGTATGCTAGATTGTTAAAGAAATTCGTCCATCGCGTTGATGCATCTCTCAAGTATATGCCTTTTCGTGTTTTACGATCGCAGCGCTACCTCATTGGCTTGGTGTTCTGTGTCGCGACACAAATGGCGCCTTAAGATTTCTCTTTCGATACACGTTAATAATAAATTGAAAAGTTCTTGAGAAGTTGATCAGAAGAAAATCAACGCTAATTAATGTATCGGAATTTTATTGATATTGAAAACAAAAAAAAAAAAAAAATCACGAATCAATCACGAAGAAATATTCTAACCTCTCGATCAACATTTTGTACAGAGTTTGATCGACGAACGGAATACCAAGCAAGTGCGTTTGGAAACTGGAAGCGAGACCCGATAACTCTCGCTTCTCGGGCATGAAAAAGGAACTCTCGGAAGGTGATAAATAATTTCGTATTTTTTACACGGAAATGTAGCTTCTCTGCGTTGAAACGTATATTAAATACGCGTATACACATATATACACACGGTACCGACGGAGTGCCTGCGATTTTCGAAGATTTTAACGAAACGTGGGGAAGAGGAGGCGCGAGCTATACGTGGATCACGAGATGCAGGGAAAATGTTAATGTAACCGTGCGAGAGAACGACGAAACGAGTTCTATACGCGTGTGTTTTCGACAATTGCGCCTACGTGCGTGTTAATGTTAACGTTTAAAAAAAAAAGAAAACGAAAAAAAAAAAAATATGGATGTGTAACGAACACTATTTCAGAGAGTTACGATTGTAAATCGAGGGAAAGAAAGGAAGGAAAAGAGGATGAAGGATAACATTGTAAATAGTATAAATAGCACACGCGCAGAAGTATGTTTAAGCGGAAATAAAAGATGATATAATAGGTATAATGTGAAGAAAATATACATATATAAGATATTATTATATATTATATATAAACAAGAAGTATATATATAAGATTATTATATATATTTACCGTGGTAAGTGATATACAAAAGCGGTGACGGGGACTCGCGCAATCTCGTTGTGTTCGGATGATGTTGCTGTGATTCGCGGCTGGCCCACGGAGCGATTTACATTGATATTCAGATTTAATTTATAAAGCGCATATCTTGGGGGATATCTCGTTCTTTTTATAACCAAACACGAAACCTGGTCATTCTATTGTTATCGTTCGTTTTTTCATACATGCTCTTCCAAATCGTTTTTTTATGCACATTGATACATTACATATAATCTTTGATTATTATGTATATGCATGATTATGAATTCTTTTTTTTTTTTTTTTTGTCAATTTTTTTCATTATTTCTCATGTTAGAATGATCAGTTAGACGTAACATATAGATTATAGTGAAGTACAAGATGGAATCTATAAAGTTGCGTTTTTTTTAATTGTTTCATCGGCGGTTTGAACTAACTCAAGAGCCTTAGCTGGATGCCGCCGTACGATTTTTAAAGATCTATAGTTAGCTAATGTCGTAGCTGTATTAAAATACAGTAAAATAAAGAAATATTGTTTTATAATATCACTTTGTAATTACTTTTTGTTTAAAATATGAAAAATGAACATTACAAATAAAAATTAAGAATTAAAAACAAATTTAATTCTTTAAAAATATATATTTTTATCAATCAAAGACATTTTTTTTAGAATAATATGATAATTAGTAATAATAAATTTCCATTGAAAAATCAATATTATTTTGTATTATTAATTTTTTAAATCTTTTATTTTTAGATTTTTACATTTTATAAAAAAAAATATAATAAAATCTTAATAATTATAAGCTATACATATTGCTGCATGAATTGCTAAATAGATACAAAAAAATTACATAAAACTATACAAATGACAATCATGGATTTTAAAACGACGTAAATCTACGTTAGCGGCGATCAGCTAGGACTTTAAAATGATGTAGAACTACGTTGATGATAGCCAATTTATTAATTTTTAATTTATAAGACAGAAGTTTAATCGTACTCTTTATCGAATTATTTATATACACAGTTAAGTGAGATTTATATTAATTTTCTTTATTCGTTCATTGTTAGTATGAAAGAAAAAAGAAATATTTAGATTTTTTATTATATTATTATTATTATTATTATTATTATTTTTATTTTTATTATTATCATTATTTTAAATATTAATACAAATTTTATTTACTAGAGATTACATCTACAAGAAGATTAATTTAATTGGGCTGCCGCGAAAATGTACGATTAAGTTCCTATTACGATGATATCTAAACGAGAATTAGTTAGAAACATTTTTATTCCAGTCAAATAAAATATGCAGCTCTCGTGTGGCCCGCCTTACGAATGCAACGTCCTCGAATCCTCCTTTTTCTTTTTGTATGATTATTTTATTATTATTATTATTATCATCATCATCATCATCATCATCATCATTATTATTATTGTTATTGTTATTATTGTTATTATTATTACTATTATTATTATTATTATTACTATTAATTTTATTATTATTATTACTATTACTATTATTATTATTATTATTACTACTATTACTGTTACTATTATTACTATTATTATTAGTATTATTATTATTACTATTATTATTATTATTACTATTATTATTAGTATTATTATTATTATTACTATTATTATTATTATTATTATTATTATTACTATTATTACTAATAGTATTATTATTATTATCATTATTGTTATTATTATTATTATTATGATTACAATTATTAATTTTTACGATTATTATCATTACTACTACTATCATTACTACTACTACCACTACTACCACTACTATTATCACTACTACTACTTCTACTATTAACATTACTACTACCAATACTACTATTACTACTATTACTACCACTACTATTACTATTACTACTACTACCACCACTACTTCCACTACTACCACTACTACCACTTCTATCACTACTACTACTATTACTACTACTACTACTATCATTACTATTACTATTACTACTACTACTACTATTACCACTATTACTACTATTATTACTACTACTACTACCATTATTATTATTATCATCATTATCATCATTACTATTACTATTACTATTATTATTATTGTTGTTATTATTTTTATTATTATTATTATTATTATTATTATTATTATTATCATCATTATTAATGCTAATTTTATTATTATTATTAAATATTGATTGTATTTATCAAACGGACGCAAGAACGATCTTTTTCTTTCAGTTGAAAATTATGAAAGAATGAGGCCGTACAAAATGTGTCGACCAGCGTATGAAAAAAATATAATTGCCGAAAAATGAAATGAAAAAAAATCATAGAAACGAGGACGGATGACGGATAATTAGAATTAGATCGTAACGGATGTCCGAGACCTTACGAGAGTCCCATCGTGACCGCAAAACCTAGGAACAGATGGAAAGAAGAACACACGACACTGTACATTGTAAATATTAGCGCGGAGAAGACGGTTACAGAAAGACAGAGTTAATTAATTAAATGATAAAAATGAGATGATGCGAAGGAGAGAGCGAGAGAGAGAGAGAGAGTGAGAAAGAATGATGTGTGTGTAAGAGAGAGAAAGAGAAATAGAGCGAGCGAGAGCATATGTATGTAAAAAATAGAGAGAGAAAGAGAGAGAGAGAGAGAGAGAAAGGAATGAGAGAAAGAATGAATGGAAGTAAGAGAGAGAAAAAATGAAGAAAAGATGAAGTTGCATCGAAATCGCGCCGGGCGCGTGAAGCGAATGCACTATCCGGAGGGATATTCGATTCTAAGGCGATAATTTAAAATAGGAAATATGCGAACTGTTCTCTAGATTTCAGAAACGATTTCATCTTCAAAATCTTCGTTATGATTTCGACAATAGAAAATTAACTAGTAGCCTGAAATCGATGTGTCCCGATGGAGTACATTCGCCATACGAACCGTGTGTGCGGCCATTTTAATAGAGCTAGAACAAATTTTAAGATGCACGGCTGTATCTACGGAACATGTACCGATCACTCGACTGTAAATCCGTATCGTGTCACAAGACTGCATCTAAAATAATAAATAATAATAATAATAAAAAAAAAACAAAAAAATATATTAATAATGATCTAATAAAAATAAATAAAAAGATATATATAATAGAGAGAAGAATAGAGAAGAAATAAGATTAAGTTGCTCATTTTTCTTAATAAGCGCAAAATGGAGCGTAAAAAAAAAAAAAAAAAAAAAGAAAATAATATTTTAATTTAATGCGTGTTCGCGATTCGTTACTTTGCACGCGTGCTTGCCAATTTGCTACAATGAAAAAGAGAAAAAAAGCAAAAAAAGAATTACAAAAAAGGAAAAAGTATGAATCGCAAAGTTACTCTAGTCCTAAGTAGTCCCAGTGTATACGGTACGAAAAATGTACGGTTCTCGAGTGATTGGATATGTTTGTATCTTTTTCTTTTTCTTCGTTCGTTTCTCATACTTTATTTCATACAGTTGTGTCGTTGTATCGCATACCGTTTTACCAAAATATCAAGCAGCAAAGAATCAGCAACAACAAAAGAAGAAGAAGAACATGCAAAACAACAAATGCAGCGCAAAAATGATTAACCTGAAAAAAAAAAAAGTAAGAGGATAACGCACGATATGGACAACAACAACAAAAACTATCAAAAACAATAAAGAGTATTATTCTATATATAATAATGGTGTTGTGCTATTTTGCAATCCTTTACCCTCAAATCAATTAATCATTTTCATACTTTGAAAAATGAATGGTAAAATGAAAACATATCTATATGATAACTTCATCTTATATTTATTATATCAATGGTGCTAGCAGTGTCAAAAAATAGACAATATCCTATAGAAAAAATACAATAAAAAAAGGATAAGTAAAGAATAAATAATGAAATGTAACTTTACTAAATTTCGATACTTTTCTTTTGTAGCAGGACTTGCGGTTATTGGTTCATTCATTTCTTTTCGACAACATGTCATTAATTTAACCACGCTATCATTCCAATTCACTGTTGCTAAATTAAAAGAAAATTCTTTTAAATCGGTTGTATTCATACGTGTTAGACATTCTTTAAATTTATTTGTTTTTATAATCTGATTAGGCCTAAAGATTTGTATAAATGGGAGGTAATGTTTCTTCAGCTTGTATATTGTTCTCATAATTCTATGCAAAATGAATATGAAATATTTAGATATTATTATAGTAAATTTTAATGTACGTTTTTATTTAAATAAGAATCTTAAAAAAAACTTACGGTGGTTGTTCCGCTTTAGTAATTAATAAGATTAAGTCAATCGATATACCAGGAATAACATTCAATAATATGTTAAGTATCGAAAAAAGATAAATATTTTGAACATATATTAAATATGGTTTCCAAAGTATATTATCTGATGGATTTTTTTCTATTTCTTTAAATATCATTTCTGATGCCGAGCCTACTGTTATGGGATTCCAATCAGTAGATCCATAATTATATACTTCTGGTTCTTCTTTTTTCCTAAAAACAAAGAAAAAAAAATAATTATTTTGTTTGTATATGATTTTCTTTTTTTTTTTTTTAATAATAACGAGTAATAATGAGTATATAATAAAAAATACCTATAAACAACGAAATCCCAGATCATTGCCAAAAGACTATTAACTGTCATATCAATTGGAATTAGATCCATAGTATCAGTCTTCTTTAGATTTGATACATGTATGTAACCTAGACTTATTGCCTTTGTTAACATTAGAGGACCATTTTTATTCTTTGATTGAATTAACTTTTCATTTGTACATGCAACTGTTAAAATAAATAATATAATGTGATACGTTTATTTATTTTTATTATTTCATATAAGAATGACAATATTTTAAAATTTTTATCTTTAAAACATATAATAATAATAATTAGATAATTGTAATGTGAAATCAAGTTTCATATGATCTTGAAATGATTAATTCATTTTAGAATAATATATATTTATTCTTGAGATTAAAAGATTTGTATACAACATATTTTTTGTTAATCAAGCATCAGATATAAAGCAACAAAAATAGATGAAAAAAAGTTATAGCTTAATTTAATTATTCTGCATATAGTTTATATAAAATATTTTAGCTTTTTCTAGGATTAAATTAAAAATATATTAAAATATAATTATCATACCCATGGAAGGCCTGAAGACAACACAAGGAAGCGATTTTGTTTTTCCAAAATTGTAAACTAAATCTTCAGCATAAGCTTTGCTAAAGCTATACAAATTTACCCAGTCTGTTATAATATCGCGTAGTGCTGCATTTGTAATTCCAGATTCATTCTCCTCATCGGCCCGTATCACATCTTCGATTATCTTTATATCGGCCGCAATAGGATAAAACTTTTCTTCGATGATTTGCTTGTAAGGATGAGAAAATGTAGTCGAAACATATACGAATGCTTCTAAATGTGAACATTCCATAGCTAATTCAAGGAGTTTTTGCGTTGCAATTACGTTTATACGTAATGTGTAGGATACTTTCTTTGATTGTACGATCGATCCATTATGAATTATTATATTCACATTCTCCACTAAACATCGACGATCTTCTGATGATAGACCTAAATCGGCTTTGCTTAAGTCACCATAAATTGGTACGATTTTTTCTATAAAATTCGGATTCGTTTTATGTAACGTATTAAATATCTGAAAATTATAAATAAAATTATTTAATAAGAAATTATATGTATTAATAGAATAAATTTTGCAAGTTAATTTCCGCTTAATGCATTAATTAAAAATTGTCATCAAAAGAAATCACATTTGACCTATAATGTATAATATATGTTAAATAATATTCAAATGATTATCGTAAATTCATTTTAAAGTTTTTCATACATTTCAATCTCTTTTACATTATTAATTTTTTTTTTTCATTAAAAATAAATCAAAGCAATAAAATATTTTAACTATTTATTTTAATTATAGTTATTTTTATTCTAAAATGAAAGAAAGCTAAATTAAATTTGTGTTCTTATATTCATAAACATATAGATGAGTGAATAAATATATAATGAATAAATATTTTTAATTTTAAAGAATTTAAATAAAATTTTACAAATTTCAATATCTTTCATTTTATCTTATTTTCTCTCCTTTATTTCATTTTTAATTATATTAATTTTTAATTGTCTATATATCATAAATCTATTCATTTGTTTTTTATATTATTATCGAATTATATTACTTACCTCATTTTGAAAATATTTTTTCAATTGTTCTTTTATCAATACATTATTTTTTAATTTAATCATAATATAAATTTTGCTAATTTCAGTGCACGTAGTTAGAATTTTTTCTAAAATACTATTTCCAAGAAAACTAGTACATCCTGTAAAAAATATATGTTTTCCAGTATAGAACTTTTGTATTTGACTATCACTAGTGTTTTTTAAATTTTCTTTATTATTAGGTTGCACAATTTTTATTTTATCCATTTTTAAACTTTTTGATGATATTGTTTTAAGATGTTTATATATGATTTGATTTCATTAAATTTTTTTTAATACAGTTATAATATAATATATAATATAGTATATAATATTTAAACACTTTAAGTTGAAAAGATATATTATTCCTTCATACTTTTATTACAAAAATAGGCGATATTCTAATGCTCAAATCTTATATATAATGTTATTTACAATTCTAATTATCTATAATGTTAATAAGAAGAGACACTAGGTTAAAATTATTAAGATTTATTGTATTTGAATTAGAATATCATAAATAAAACATTTTTAATACGTAATAATGCATTTTAATTATTTTTTTGAGAACAATGATACAGTTCAATTTAATAAAATGACATAAATATTTTGACATAAACATAAAATAATAAAACTATATTTAAAATATTTACATTTTGGTATTTGTGAGATATTTATTATACTAACATAATAAAGCAGATTTTCTTTTTTAATAATGATAATTAAGTTAGTGTTATTAAATAATATGAATTTTTAGTGAATAATAAATATTTTATAATTAAATTTAATCAAATAGAATATTTAATTAAATTAATAGAATAATTATATTTTTTATTGAACTTTTACGAAAATACTTTATATAGAATATTAATATATTCATCTTTGGGGAATCTTTTTATAAAAACCAAATAACGATAAAACAAATAAAAGTTGATATATACAAATTAAATCTCTTTATTAAATTATAATTAATTGAAGTTTGTATTAGATGAAAAAACTGCAATTTCGTTCTTTTCATCTTGTTTCATGATAATTGCAAACTTAAATTATTTATTATTTAATAAATTTCAATTAATATTTTTATATTATATTTTGTTTGTTATCTAAAATTGATCTTCCAAAAATGTCTTACCAATATATTAATATCCTATATATGAAAAAATGTAGCGTTTAAAAAAGAATATCGTTTACAATTATTAATTTGAAATGAAAATAATTTTCTTTTTATTTTTAATTTTAAATAATTTTTGTATAAATTAGAAGAAAAAAATATAGAAAATACTACTTATATAAAGAATCATTATTATATTATTTAAATATATTAGTAATTTATAAAAATATTTATATTTTCTCGATATATTAATTTTTTTAGTCTGATTTAATTTAGTAAATTTAGACAAACTTCATTAATTATAATATAATTTATATTATTTATTCGTTGAAACTATAAATTGATTATATTAATAATGTTTATTAAAATAGAAAAATAAAATAATTATTAATAAAAAATATTTTTTTTGTTAGAAATCAATAATCGTACTATTTATTAATGAGAAATTGATGTGCTATTTCTTTGTATTATCTATAATTTATTATAGATTATATTAAATTTTTAAATGTGAGATTTATATGTAAAAATTAAAATTAAATAATTCATAAAGAAATAAAATATATATTTAATTTTTGTTAAATAATTACAATAATAAAATATTATTAATAATTTGGCTGTGTACTTTAATATTGTTATTATGCATATTTATTATACAATTGTATTATAGATATATTTACTTCCCTTAGCATATAATATTTAATTTTTTTTATATATAAAAGTCATTCAAATTCAGAACATGCTATATGTTCCACATAAGGTTCTATTTCTTGTTGTACTTCTATATATTCCTGCATTATTGGATTATTTTGTTCATGTAAAGAAATGTGCTTCAGAATATCTTTTTTTCTTGCGAAAACTTCGTCACATTGTTCACAACACAATGATTTAGCATTATGAGTTTTAGTGTGCTTGATCATATCATTTTTTTGCGAAAATGTTCTACCACATATTATGCATGCAAATGGTTTCTCTCCTGTATGAATTCTTTCGTGCACATTTAATGTTCCTTTACGTATGAAACTCTTATTACAATATGTACATTTGAAAGGTTTAATATTAGAATGAATTTTTATATGTTGATTAAGATTACTTGAACATTTATATTCCATTTTACATATTTTGCAAACGTAAGGACGTTCTCCAGTATGTATTCTTTCATGTATAAGACGTGCTTCTTTCGAAATAAACGATTCTTCACAGTATTGACATGTATACATCTTGTTCGAAGAATGAATGGATTTTTTATGATATATTAAAGAATTTTTGTTAGCTAATTTTTTTCCACAAATATTACAATCAAAGCTTGTTTTTTCTTCTTTATGTATACGTTCATGATTTAATAATACAGCTCGCGTTGAAAATATTCGATTACAATTTTTACATTGCCATATAGTTTTGCCATTATATTTCTTTTTCATATTGTCTATAATGTCTTGTTCTGTATGTATTTTTCTATGTGATTTCAACTCACTCATTGATTTACATCTATGCATACATATCTAAAAATAATATATTTATAATTTTGATTATTATTAAGTTCTTTCTAATAATGATTTATACTTACACTACATGTATATGTACTACCCCCATTACTATGACGTTTTATATGTGTATTCATATTTCCTTTACGATTGAAAGCTGCACCGCATATTGGACAAATATGTTTATTTAATCCATGTGATAATCTATGTTGTCTTAGTTGTATTCTTTTATAAAATGCTTTACCACATTTTTCACAAGAATACGGTTTATTTTCATTATGTTGATTCATATGCTCTCCCAAATGAAATCTGAATTATTAATTTAATAAAAAATACATAAAAATTATGAGTTAATTTATGCTATTTATATTTATATAATAATTATTAATATGTTATATAATATTTAGGAACTGTGCTACCTAGATCTATATGCTTTTCCACAAATATCACAAATATGTCGTTTTTTTCTTGAATCATCTAAATGAATTCTTTTATGACCTCTTAAATTGTTAGAATGTTTAAAACTTTTTCCACATAAATCACATAAATAAGGTTTATCTATTCTGTGAGTGGCTTCATGTATATCTAAACTAGACCACTTTTCAAAATTTCTATCACATATGATGCATCTAAATAAAAGTTGACCTTGATGACATTCCATAATATGATTTAATAATTCCTTTTTAGTATTATAAATCAAATTACAATGACCACATTTTTTATTAGTTTCCATTGGTGGAGTACTTTTGATATTACAAGAATCATTATAGTTATCATATGATTCCTTGTTTTCTTTACTAGGATTTTGATAATTTTGTGAAAGAATTTTACAATATGATATTTTATGTTCAATAAAGTCTTTTTCAGTTTCAAAATGTTCCTGGCAAATATTACAAGTCTTTATAAATTGAAAATTCATTAGATTTATATTACAGGATTCTTTATCGTTTGTATTATTATTAGTTCCTTTATCTTTTTGTATTATTGTTTTTTCTTTATTACACAATATTTTGTGATTTTCAAATATTTCTTGTGTTTTAAATGTATTCTTGCAAAAAAAGCATTGAATTTCATTGTTTAATGTTTCATTATTTAGATAATTTTTTGTTATAATTGTATATTCATTTTCTCTATTTTTTTCATTATGTGTTTCAAATTTATGTAATTCATATTGCATTTCTTTCCTGATATTATTTACAAAATTATTTTTATGTATATTAATATTTTCTAAGTGAGTAAACTTAGCTGAGATTTTTTGATTAGTAATTTCACTAATTTTATTACAAGATAATTCTATAGGTGTAATTTCAGTCGCTTCATTAATACACATTTCTTCAGCTATTTCTAAAGAACATTTTTTTGTTATTTCATCATATTTGTGATCATAATTTAGCTGTAAAATAAATAACAATAAACAAATAATTGATATTAATATTAATATTATAATATATTTTAGTTAAATAATAAGTTATTATTTACCTCTGTATTTATATTTAAAAGTTTTTTCAACTTCATATCTGTTTTTAGGGATGTTATAACTAATGAATGTGCAACTTCTAATTTGTTGTAACAATTCATACATAATTTTTGTGGCATTAAATCCTCCAAATTAACTGTAATTGGTAAATGTAAATTAATCTTTTCTTTTAATTTTAAATCCATTCCCTTCAGAGAAAATATTTCAATGCCATCCAAAGATGGTTCTTCACATATTCTACATAAATTTGAAAATTTAATACTAATATTATGATATTGATCCATTTCACCATCCATATCACAATATGATAATACAACATTATTAGCCATTTCAGTTTGTTCATTTCTCTCAAAGACATTTCTTGAATCTTTTTCAACAACATTATGTGATTCAAATAATGTTGGAATAGCATTTTCATTTAATATTATAGGATCTGTTTTATTTATATAAAAATGATCCTCTATATGATGAGAACATATATAATAATTTAAATGTAATTCTTCATTAGATTTTATTAAAAGGTCTGTTCTATTACAATAATGTGCCCATATTTTTGAACTATAAAAAAATAATATATATATTATAATATAAATAATATTTTATATAATATAAATAATATTTATTTTATAAATAGATGACTTACATATCACTGTTTGGAAAATTAATGAATTTGATATTTGTTGCATCTTTATTGCTCGAAGAATATTTACAATTTTTGGCAGCACAAACTATTTTCATATTTAATATTTTTCTTTATAAATAATTTTATTTATTTTTTTATTAATGTCTACGTTAAATCTTTCATATGAATAATTAATAAGTATAGATGAAGAGATCAAATAATAGGAAAACGACAGAGATAGGCTAAAAATTGCGAGATCAACACCATCTCTAAAATACTGCAAATGAAATTAATATGGACAAGGAAAGTAAATAGTAGGAAAAAAATAGAATTAAAAGTAAGAATTAATCGTTAGCATCATCTTTTGAGTACAAAAAACATTTTTTCAAAAATAGAATAAAATAGAATAAGAATTAAAGATTAGTACCATCTTTTAAATATTTTTAAAAACATAATTTTTTAATGTTTTTAATTCTTCAGAGATGGCGTTGAAAATGAATTCTTATTCTATCTCTATGTTTTTCTATTATTTATTTTCTTTGTTTATATTAATTTCATTTGCAGCATTTTGAAGATGGTGTTAATTCTCATATTTTATCCTATATTCTATTTCTATTTTAAAAAATATTTTAAGTTTTAATATTATTTATGTTTTTGTAGATGAACGCATAGAAATTGTATAATATTAAATTATTTTTTAATAGAAATTTTTTTGTATTTTTTAATACATTGGTAGATATTATAGATATATTATTCTCTATGAAGATTCTTAAATCATTTACAGTAAGAAACCATTAAGAAATATTTAAAAAATATTTAAAAAATATTTAATTTCATTATTTTTTAAACTAACAATTTTTTAATTTTTAAATACAGTTCAATATTTTTTTTTATAAAAAATATGAATCAAATTTACAATAAATTTAAAAATTGAATTTTTTATGATACTTTCCAAAACTTTCTGTGTAATTGTTTTTGTAAAATTATCAATATATTAATATATATTCTTTATATAATGTATCAACAATTATTAATAGAAAGAAATCTTTTAAAAAACATATATTAAGAAAAAACAATGTTTATATTGATATAAAATTTATAACAAATAACAAATGTAAAAAATAAATAAAGATATCAATAACAATCAATTAAATTAATTAAATCAATTCTAATAATTTTAACAAAATTATTAAATAGATAAAAATAATGTTTTTATAAATGCATTTGTTGAATCAAATTTTGATTAATATTATTTTCAATAAAATTATAAAATTATAAACATAATAATCTTATAAAAAATTTTAATATTTTATTTGCAACCTAATATTTTATTACTTTCATTTTAAATAAAATATTAAAATATAAATTTTATATTTGTAATTTTATTTTTTTTAGATAATATTTTAGAATTTTATTATGAAAAATTATAATTATAAATTATATATATATTATTCTGTATATTGAAATTTACAAAATTTTGAAATTTTAAAAATCTCCAAAATCTTAAAAATCTACAAAATGGAACGATTTTTGAGTTATAATATAGAATTAGAATTATATTATATTAAATTAAAATTGATTTATTTAAAATAGTTATTAAAAAAAAATAAATAAATAAAATTATAATTATAAGTTGATTATTGATATATTCATATTTATACGAATTGTTAATATAATATCATATTTTCTTGGTGGAATTCATGATATATATTAGATAAATAATAATGATTCATAATCATAATAAATTAATATTTATTCAAAAGTTTAGACAAATTTTTTTCTTATTATTCCAATAACAAATGATAATTTACGAAGGTTAGGAATACTAAAATATATCTGAAAAGTAAAATTTTTTTGTCGATTAGTTAACTTTATAGTTGATTATTATTAATTATATCATGTGCAAAATCGTTTATTTTCTAATTATACGTACAATAATCTGTGGTATAACTTTTTTCATATATATATATATATATATATATATATATATGTTTATATACAATATCTTATTTTCGATTTTAAGAACTCAGGCGCAAATACATAAAAATAACAAAGACTCTTTCATATTTGTTTACATAGTTACTTCATTGTTAGTAACAATATTACACATAACATAGCAAGAATATGCCAATTAGTTTTTATTCTATTTTTTATATATCACCATGATAAATTTTTCAATTTGATCATTTTATCTTGATCGCTTTTTATCTAACTAATCACTTCACTTCTTTTTCATTCTCCAAAAGAAGAATCAATTGACGAGTCGAGTGTACGGGGATAAAAAATCTTGTTCAAATGTCGTATCAATGTCAGAAATATTTAAGATTTGAAATCTAAGAGGAACTCAGTTATCTCTTTTGTTATAGAAATGTTTACATTGCGACCATCAGGCACATATATATTCTTGCTACCAGAGGAACTATTATATTATATTTCTTAATATTTTCATGTTTATTGTTTATTTTATTATTTATTTATTTAATGCCGTAAACGCTCAACTCGTCGATTTAAAGTAGCAAAAGTGTATTATAATATTGATGGATTATAATTGGATGGCAAGTAAAAAACAACGCATAGCGTGTTTTTTTTTTTTGTTTCATATTTTATATTCCTAAATTCTACGAATGTCCGCCCATATTTATTGAATTATCATTTCTCATTAAAATACTAGAAATTGATATGAAAAAGAGGAATTCTCTATCTATGGAATCTACTCCATTTGATAGATCCTTCTTTAGTATCACTGAGAAATTTTAGCGCTTTTTTTCGATCGTAAGCGTACATAAAACGAACTATATAACAAAGTACAATATACATACGTATATATATATATATATATGTATATACATTTGATATTTCAAAAAAGAAAAAAAAAAGATATATGTATTGCATCAAGATAATGAATAAATATTATTTTTAATATATTTGTCCAATTTTTTATAAGATTATATGTATTCAAAATTTCTTATAATTGTTTGATTTATTCGACCTTTAATTGTTTATAAGACGTTTAATATACGCTTATAATGTTTTCTTATAAAACTTGTTAAAAAAACAAGTGTGAAATGATTATGAAAAAGTAATGATAAATTGTCTTTATGTAACAACGCTTTTGTACCCTTTGAGATATGAAAAAAAATAGCATATTTATGATACTGTTTATATTACAAATATTAAGCGATCGTGAATTTATTTATGTAAAAAAAAAAAAAAAAAAAATTAAAATATTTTGCTATATCGAAAAATGCGATTAGATAGATATATTAATAAATATAGATTATACAATTTTTATACAATGATGGTGATAACTGAAACAATAAAATTTAGTTGATACATGAGACACTGAATATTTCAAGTTGGACTAAATATTGTATTTATTTATAAATATTAAAAATCTCTTCAAGGAATACTAATCACACTTAGATATAGCAATAATGCTAAATATTGAACGTACTATTCCTTCATTTGTCAGGAATGTAAGTTCATTTATTATAATAACATAGAAAAGTTATGTTGGAAGATTTGCTAAGTACAAAATGAAACGTTGTCTAAAAAATCTTTATAATCGACGGGGATTTTTGTTTGAGGGACATTTCCTAGAAAAATTTGTTTCGTAATAGACTTTCATTAAATACTATCTTTTGCCACACATTGACATCTCTGTAAATGATATCTTACATAATTATATAATCTGCCTATGTAGCATAATAAAAAGTATCATTGTATTGTGATAATCTTAATATAAATGTAAATTCAACAAAAACATTATTCCATTGATAAATTCCTTATTTTAAGGAGCCAAAAATCACAGGCAATGTAGTCTTTACATCGGTATCGTTTTACCGATAGGAATTTCTAGAAATGGCATTCTTATTGCCTATTATTATTATTATTATTATTTTTAATTAAGATGCTACCTATATCAGATACTATCATTTCTATTAATTAAACTATCTTCTTTGTCAACTGGAGGTGGGCCGGTACTTAAAGTGGTACTGGGACCAGCTGTTAAGTAACCAGCAGATACAGGCGTTCCAGCTATATATTATAATTTATATTTAAATATATTATGCATGTTAAAAATTAAATATAGAAATTAAAATAATAATTACAAAAATTAAAATAATAACTTGTGTATCTTACCAGTAAGATAACCAGAATTAGTTGCATTAGAAATGAATAAATCATGCCGTTGATCTTTGTATTCCGCCCAAACACTTGATTTTTCCAATATTGCATTTACTTTTTCACCTAACAACAAGCTTCTAGTCATTGCTTTTAAAGCTTTAACTATTTGAGCTTTAGCAGTTGCAGGATTTTCAATTATATCCAATCGTCCCTCTAATATATTTAACAGATAAGGTACCATTTCAGCATCTAATGCCTATTCAAGATATTAAAAATATTGGAAAAATATATTAAAATATTTTAATAAAATAAAATAATGATAAATTAAATTTAAAAATTAAATTTCTAGTATCAATGACAATATTTAAAATTTTATTTACCTGTTTTATAAGTCTATCTTCATTAGTTGAAAACAATCTATTTAATGTTTCACATGCAATCGCTATCATATCTCGTCTAGATTGCATAGCATGTTTTAATGGGCTTATACATTCTGTTTGACAAATAGATGATATACAAATCTAAAAAATATAATATTTAATATTAAATAATAAGATTAAATAATGTATCATGTAAAAAAAAAAAAAAAAAATTAATGAACTCACTTCACTTGCTGCTAATTGATGAAGTATCAATATTGCGGTTTTATATACGGATGGTTGATTATTTTGCATTGCCA
Source organism: Apis mellifera (assembly GCF_003254395.2). Lineage (NCBI taxonomy): Eukaryota > Metazoa > Arthropoda > Insecta > Hymenoptera > Apidae > Apis > Apis mellifera. Next base: position 1,928,793 of record NC_037642.1, on the reverse strand, counting down.
TTTGTCGACAAAGTCTTGGTATATGTCCTAATGATGGAACTTGATCTGCTAAACTTGGTTGTGCTTGAAGTAAACATACTACTGCTTGTGTTGTTAATTCCAACATATCTGACTATTGCAAAGAATTATTAAATTAGTCAATACGTTTTCATAAATAATATCAAAATTAATATTAGTTTTATTTTGATTGTTTTTTCACTTACATCAGTTTTTTCTTTCGACATAAGTGTTAATGTAGTATCCATAAGTTCACTTAAAAATTCTTTAGGTTTTCTAAGAGCCCAGGCGGGACTGGATATAAATAATCTAAGATATACACCTCCGACTGCCGGTTCGTTTGTTGCGATATCAATATTACTTTGAGTATCAGGTAATTTTAGTATTGCATTCGGATTTCGTCTTTGTAATATGTAATATCTAAAATAAATAGATCTAATTAAAGATAAAAAAAAAAAAAGATGTAGTTATTATATATAGAAATATTTATATACTCGTCTTTTAATTCTCCAACTATTCTTGACACTCTAGCTTTAGCATTATCATCCCAAATTAATTCAGGATTTTCATGTTTTGTTTCAAACATATGTACACACTGTTTTGGAGCATCTCTAATAGCTTCACTAAATAATCTAGGCAAAAATTTAGACAAATCCAATTTTACTTTTGGTCCAGCTAATTTATCAGATGACATTTTGCCAAGTAGTTCTGCAGCTGTTTCACGTATTTGAGTATTACTTGAATTACAAAATAAGTCAAGAACATATACTACAGCTCCTAAAAATTCCATAATATTTATTTTAGAAAATTAATATAAAAAAAACAGTATAATGTAAGATTTTCCATAATTGAATGTATTTTTACCTTTAGATAATGCATCTTTTACAATTTTTGTAGAACTCATTAGGGCATATAAAGTTTCTAACATAAGCAATTGATATTCTTTCAGAGTATTTAAAGCTAATAATAAATGTACTACAACTTCATTTGCCGCAATATCATCTACACATTCTTGATTTTTTGTAACATTACTAATAACTTCGAGTGCACTTTTTTGAATCAATTTGAAATTGTTGCAACTTAAAAGTTCAAATAATAATTTGAAATGTCCTATACATTGTAATTCAATTCCTGGATTATTTTTAATCACATTTCTTAATGCTTCTAAAGACATAACAATATGTTCCAATTTTTCTTGATCTTTTTTAACTAATGTTATGTTGTTCATTGATGCTAAATAATTTGATGAATCAGATAAAAAATCAAGTAAATTAATTGTAAAACTCTTGGGATTCTGCAAAAAATTTATTTAATTTTTAAATTACTAATAATTTAATTTTTTATAAAAAAATATTATGCAATATTAAATTACCTCTATAGGAAAATTAGGTTGTTCGTTATATACTTTTACAAATATCTCTCCAATAATAAGTTCATCAGCATGAACACTATATTTAAAATCACTAAAGTCATGTTCAAAATTATCATTGCCGTTTAATCTTTCTTGTCGTTTATTTTCTAAATATTCATTCAACTCTGCTCTTGTTCCATTATCCCAAATTAAATATGGATTTAAGCAATTTGAATTCAGGATTTTTAATATTTCTTCTGGTTTATCATTTGCGAGTTGACGAGCTAAATAAGGAGTTAATAAAATTTCTAGTGCAGCAACAGTGACAGGATTAATAGGTGTTTCATTTTCTCCTATCATGTAACCACCTAATCTCGCACAAGCTCGAACTGCTAGTTTCGCTAAATTATTTGCTACTTCCTGACGATTTTCGTCTTGATTTCGTTCAACACCACCTTCTTCCAACGTGTAATCATAATTAAACATAAATAATAATAAATGCCACAGTGCACCAGATTGTAGTAATTGCATTTGTAATACACTGTCCGAAGCAAGAGAAGAAACACATTCTGTGGCCACTGAACATAATTTTGTTAAATGCTATAAAAAAATATTATATATTACAATATTATTATTTTAAATTGTTAGCAATTTTAATTAACTTTGAATTTTATGCATTTTTTATAATTGATAATTTTATTTGAATTTTATTTAAAAAAATATTAAACATATAATAAAATATATTAATTAAATAAAAATAAGATGCGTGCTTCACTAACCTTAAAATGTAATATTCTACATAGATCTTTAACTAGTTGTGGTAATTCAATAATTCTGTCTTTGCAACCTCTAAATGATCCAGCAACCGAGAAACATCTAGTGATATGCATGCACACTTGCACTGCTATATCATTAGACTTACTCGATTTATTTAAAACAGAAACGCATCGTGTATAAGCTTCTAATAAAACATCTAATCCTCCTTCTCTACGAAGCTCTTCCGCATTCAATGCAGAACAATGTACTGTATGATATGCAAGTTCGCTAGCAGCAGCCAATAATGGCGCAGACTTCGAAAATAATTGTTCATCGTCTGTTTCTAATTTAATTGTTTTGATTAATTGCGGGTAACCAGCATACTTGTATGGTCGAAGTTCATCGGAATATCTATGAAAAAGAATGCTTTGTGTTCTTAAAATAAGCACTATATTATCAGGATTTGGACCATCAGTTGACCAACAACTTCGACTACATAAAAATTCATATGCCTGATTAACAGCCTCGAATTTATCCTATGAACAAAAAATATTTCTATGAAGAATTTAATATGTTAATATTTTACAAGATTTAAATTCAACTTACTCGGCCTTGTGGATTTTTATCAGGATGATACATTTGTGCAAGTTTATAATATGACTTTCTGACTTCAGCTTCATTATGTTGTTTTCCACTATTTAATTGAAGGACTTTATAAGCTTCATCTACTGTCATCAATGGCGGTTTTTTTTCTACTTCTTTTTTCCATGCATCTAATACATCTTTCAATAAACGTACCTATTACATATTACTATATTAAATATACTGAGATATGAAAATTGATAAAAATTATTTCATAATTATTTTTTGTAACTTACAGGTTCAGGAATAGGCCATTGTGGAAATCTTACAGTATCACAAAGATGTCTCAGATAGAATATTTGACAGAATAATTCCTTTTCTAATTGTGGATATCTTATAGCAGGTATAGCAATGTATTGATATCTAGCCATAGTATGACTTCTTAATTTTGGTGAAAAATCTGCAATATGAGTCGCTATTTTTTCTATAAGCATTCTTCTCATTTCAGCATTCCATATTGCTTCTGGTGTATCATAATCACCAAGAAATATTTGTGCAAACTTTTCCGCACCATGATTTTCTAAATAGCTAACCATCGCATCGGGTAAAAGTTGTCCAAGAATACTTCGTTGCATGATGTCTGATGATGCATTCTATGATATTAAAATGTTATATGATATATGATTTGTTAATAATGAATAAAAATAAAAACTTTACTTACATCATCAGTTCTAAAAGCTTGTTTCGTGTGAGTCAACTGCAAAAATCTCGCTATCGGTAAAACGTTTGAACCAGTGTACATTAATATGAAGTAGAAGACTCCAGTAAGATAAATTTTTGAGACATCTGCATTATCTCGCATTATTTCACATAACAAAGTAGCTACTTTCTCAACTAAAACCGGGTCAAACGTTAATAAAAGTTGAACAATATGAGGTAGGCACTGAAGATCAGATAATAACCGTTTCATACGCGGTAGAGGCCTGATTACCGCGTCATCGACATCTCTACTTGGAAAATATTCGCACATTTTAATTAAAATATTTAAAATCAATGTTGCTAATTCACTTTCATTTATTACTGGTGTTCCTTTTGCAACTAATGTCCATTTTAATTGTGGTACTTGCGAAATCATACGCCATCCATCTAATCCTTGTGCCCAAACTTTTGTTTTATATATAATCTGATTTGTTAAATATAATTCCTTTAATTCTTTTAAACTTATAGGACCTTTACGCTGATCTCCATCATTATAATACCATTCTTTTTCCATAACTTGTTGTTGTTGTGGTCCTGCTTCTATTACATTAGTTTGTGTAGGTACAACCGCTCTAGATGTATGTAAATGAGCCAAAGTCAAAAGATCAACTAATGTGCGTACTCCATTTTGATCCATTATATCTTTTACATTTCTTCTATGTAGTATAAGTTTATTTATGAACATGACTAATCTATCACGTTCCATTCTATCTGTACAACGTTCCAGCATTCCTACTATATATTTTGTATCTGAAAATGGACCAATATCTTCGTAGTATCGCTCATATACTATAGTCATTGCTTGCAAGCAAAGGCACTTCATTTCAACTTTTGTTGTTAGTATGAATCTATGATATAAATCGTTAAAAAATTCATACCTATGATAAAAATAATAATTTATTATTATATTTACTTATTTAATATGCATAACATATGTATACAAAAATTTTAAATAAATATAAATATAAATAATAATTTAATCTCTTTTTTCTGAACTGCAAATAAAGACAATTAAATTTTAAAATTGTATTGTACATACGATTTTCTTATTGGACTGTCGGGACTGTCTTTTTCCAACAAAAGTCTCAAATAATAATCACCGATTTTCACTTCATCTGACAGGCACTGGTACTGTACTTCAAATTCTCTATGATTCCAAGCAATTAGAGTTCCTCCTGCCAAATCTTTATCAGAACTGAATGCGCGTATTTCATTTTCGAGCGCAGTTCTTAATTCTTCGCGTGTTTTATGATTCCAAATTAAGTTTGGCAGTGAATGATCTTGATTGAATTTATAATAAAACAAATTCCAATTTGCTTCCGATTTAATTCTTTCTCTACGTTTTCTTAATACTATCGGACGTTCTTTGATTTTCTCTTTGCGCTCGATTCCAATCCTAGCACCCCAATGTTGAAGAGCATGTTCTACGTGTTTTTCAACTACACGCATTTGCCGTTCGATCGCAATCCATTGCGGACTTTTTTTATTTTTCGATGCATGATCTATAGCTATCTTTAAATTGTCACGATTGTTTAATCGTTCTTTCTCAAGAAATGAATCTGGTACTTTTTCATCGGAGTCTAAGTAATTTAATAAACCAACAGGCTGTATAAATATATAATGAATACAAACTTAGATACTTTCATTTTTGTAATTAAATAAAAATGATATTATAAGCTCAATCAATAATAATTTACCATAATTCTTTTTAACAATCCCATAGCTGTAGGATGTCCTGTGACCCAAAGTCCTACAAGATGTCTACACAACTGTCTATGTGTTAACAGTCTGCCATCAGTACCAATAGTAAAAAGACTATTTAATAGATGTCTTGGTAATGCTCCTTCAGCAAGAGCAAGTTCTTGCATTTTTGCAGCAACTTCTGGTGCACCTTCTTCGATAATCGCTCTCATTATTAATCCAGCGCCTTTAACGATAGCTAATGATGGATGTTGAAATAGTTTAAAAAGAGATCTTCCTCTTGCAGCAACCATTTCTAGAAGATTATCGAAATGTTTGCCATCGGTCGTTTCACTATACGGTACACATAAAGCAAAAGTTAAAAGATCAAGCATGGCAGAAACTACCAAAGCACCTGTACCATGATTCTGAAATATTTATAAAAAATAATATTATCATATTACATAGAAAAGTAATTATTATTAAAAAAAATCAAAATAACATTTTTACACTTACTATATGATTAACCCACATGTCAAGTAAATTTTCCAAAAATTTATTACTACTAAGGAGACTACTTTTGTTTAATTGCTCTTGTCTTAAATCACAATCATCATGCATTGGTTGCATGAGAGCACAAATGCAATCTATAGCAGCTTGTGTTACACCATAATCTTGCCTTTTCAAAGCTTTTACAACCTTATGTCCAATAGCTTCTCTAAATCCAAGAAGAGTTGTAAATGCTGTAAAACCAATTTTACTAGCTACCAATCTTCTTAAAGCATGAAATTGTGCTTCTATTTCACTATTCGTTTCTAAATCTTTATTAACCAATGCATTTAGAGCACCAAGAATAATTTTATCTTTATTTTCAGTAAAAAGACCCTGTAAGTAGTTATTCATCATATGGTAAATTCGAAGTTGTAATGTTGTTACAGTCCATTCAAGCGGTACAACATCCTGGACAAAAAAAATATCTGTTCAGCTTACTATACAATCTATTTGTTAATTTAATATTGTTAAATATAACTTATATTTTAATTTAATAATTCTTATTGTTGCAAACATTATGAAAATTTAATAATATGCAAAAAATAGATAGAATAAAACAAGCAATAAAAATTATTAAAACTAATTTTTTTATATAGATATTTATTCAATTTATTCCAGTCTGCATGGACAACTATAATTTATTATTTCATCTCATTTAACTCAAATTTAGTAGGCCATCACCGCTTTAATGCACTGCATCATGCTTATTTTATAACATTTATTTAATAATATCACATATACAGAAATTTAATATTACATACAGGATATTAATATATTTGTATATTTTTGTGAGATTCTAGGGTTCAAAACAAACACAAAAATTCTTATAAAAATTTGAAATTGTATTTATTAAGTTATAGTATAATTGAAATTATATTGGATAATTTTTTTTATTAATATTAGATATTAGATATAAGCAAGACAAGAAATAAAGTGAAATACTTTTATTTCTATTATACCATTCTATCATCTGTTTTTGCATAATTTTATCTAATATCTTATAACTTAATAAAATAAAATTTCAACCAAAATTTTTGTATTTGTTTTAACCTCTAAACCTTTTAAAGATATTAAATATATCAACACCTGTACATATAATATTAAAATCATCAAATATGTCTTACATCTTGTGTAACAGAGTAATTAAGACCACTATAAGGAATGTTGGCATTAAATCTTTCCAAAATTTCAGCAAAACTACGCCCATTTGGTGGTTGCTGAAGAAACTTAACATGAGTTGTTTCAACTTCTTCATCAACAGGTAAATTAAGAGGTCCAAGTCTTTTCCCTCTAGGTATTGCATACATTCTGACATGAACATCTCTATTACCAGATGCTCTAACTCCATCCAATAAAGAAGCTAATAAAGAATCTCTATCTGTTGCAGTATAACTGCGCACTTGACCATTAAGATATTGAATAGTAAATAATTGTGGATTTTCATTATCACGAATCAATGTGAAAATATCTGATAAAGGTCTAAGAGTACAAATATTGTATGTCTGAGGATCTCTTTCTAATAAACAAGTATCAGAAAGACAAAGAGTTCTTCTTTGAGGATCTATATGTCTAGGTGAATACTTGTGAACAGTAAATTCTGATACACTTGTTATATGTTCATCACCACTAAATTTACCCAATCTCTGAGCAATAAAATCATCTAATTTGATTGGTTCTTTCAAAACTTTTATGCTAATACCTAAGTTGTTCATAGCTGATTCCAGCAGCTTTTTTTTAATTTCTTCCATATGTTGAGAAGCAAAAAGATGTAAACGTCCAAATCCACCACAAACAATTACAAAGCCATTAGGATAATCTTTTATTGTAAGAATTCCTTCAAAATCTTTATAACAGTAACTAGCTAATACCATATTGGTTGCTGGATCTAATTGATCAAGACTATATGGTGTCACTTCTAATACGACAGGCAATCTTGTGTCAGACCAATGATGTTTATAAGCTTGATATCTCTAGAGACAATAAAGGTATTAATTTAATAAATATATAATATTACATATATATATAAAATATAATAATATATAAAATATAAAATAATAATTTATTTATTATTATATTTATGATTTTATCCAGTTATTAATCCAAAGAATATTCAAATGATATATTCAAATATATCCAAATGATATATAATATATATAATATTTGATAAAAATATTGAATAGTTAATGGAAATTATATATAATAGCATAATATTATAAAAATAATATGTGTTAGTTATGCAGATAACAAATACTATTAATACATTATAAGCTATTGTATACTAACCATATGGCTAAGTTGATAAGAAATTTGATTAAACTTTAACAATGTTATTTTTTGAAAATATTATATTAAAAAATATAACTCACCAAAATTTCTTTAGGTTTTTCAGCAAATTGATTTCTATATTTGAGAGCTTCAGTTAATAAATGTGCTCTATATTCTGAACTAAATTTCATATTGTCAATTTTACGTTCTTTGCGCATTGTTATACTAAATTCATGCAAACCTAATTGATTTCTGTTTGTTGGTTGTACACTTATAAAATCTGAATATTCCCATTTGTTTGTGACTTCTAATGTAGTTGGATTATATGTTGTTATACCCATAGATCCAATTGAGAAGATACGCTTATACCTAAATAAAAAAAAAATAATTTTTTTAATGAATATTATTATATAACAATATTAATATTTATTTAAAATATATAAAAATACATAACTTATTTAAATATATAAATACATAAATTATTTAAAATATATAAAAATACAAACATAATAAAATTGAAATATCACATAGAAATGTTATATAATAAATAATATATTTCTATTATATTTCATATAATAAAATTATAAGAAAGATATATTAAAAGTAATTATAAAAATTATTTAATTTCAATTATAACTAGTTAATAGTATTAAATATAATAACATATACATTGTGTTAAAACTATATCATAATATTAACTTATTAATTTATAACATTCATAATGTTAATATTCCATTATTAAATACTAATAATTATATAAAAAAGCGTAAATAAATGCGTAAATAATTTTGATTTAATTGTTTTTTTATATTATTATAACATAAATCCATTTACATTAATCTATTGTTATATTTGAAATGCATAGATATAAAATATGTACATATTAGAATTCTTTTTTTCTATAAAGAATTTATAATACTTTAAATTCTATTTATATATTGTATTGTCAATTGTTCATTATTATTCATATATATATACGAAAACATTTGACAAAGCAACAGGAATTAAAAAAACACGCACTTACTTTCCTTTCCATGAGTGTTTGGTGACCAAAAAACATGCCACATCCTGATTATCCTTTATCGGCATCATTGTAACATGTCCTGATAATACAATGTGAGTATTATTTTAAATAATGTTTTAACAAAACACTGGTTATTGTTTATAAAAGATATATAGCGTAGGAGGGACATTCGCATACGAATTAAGAAAAAAATCACACGAAAATCATTTTCAAAATGACAAACACAAAAAACACAAAATAGATTTGAATCGCGTATACAATATTTATGTGTTACGCGAAAACGGATAATATTTAGGCACTATTTAATCGTGTTTTAACCGACTAATGACATTTTCGACGGCTCCATTGGACTGGGAGCGGCCATGATGCTTAGGGGTGTTAACAAACAGCTGTTTCCAGATGGCAGAATGATCATAGTCATAGTAGAAAACTTCACTTATTTATGTTATATATATATATATATATATATAGTTTTATGTCTTTACTTATGTTAATAGATATATTTTCTTTCAAGTAATTTCTTAAATTTGTCTTCATAAAGAAAGAAATACATAATTTAAAACGACATAAAAGGTAGAGAATTACATTAATGTTTTAAATAAGTGAAATTATGAATTAATTTTTGTTGATATAACCAAACTAATATTACGAATCGTAAGTTTGTTGTTATAGATACATTTATTCATTAAATATATGTATATGTTATAAAATAATTGAAATTAAAAGAAAAAGACATTGTAATTTGTGAAAATTACAATATATATTTACTTCATTTCGTAATTCAGTAGTTCTTTATTTAATTTTTTACATAGTAAGAAATTAAAACAAGTTTCATAGCATGATGTGAAATAGAAATATATATAACTTTATATATATGTATATGCATAAATTTTATTTATAAGTTTATGATGTTATTTATGAAATTTATAAATTTTATATTATTTTTATTTTTATAATTAAAATATAATAATTATTCTATTTTATTTATGAATAAGACTTTGATGTAATTTGGAATAAATTTTTTTTTTATGAATCAAATTTAATTTGTTTACATATTATCAAATATTAAAATATTTTTGTATAGTTTATTATTCATATGTTTTATTAAAAAAAATAAATAAAAATGAATAAAATTTTTCAATAAATTATAGTTAAGAATTTTATGAAAAGATATATTTAAAATATAAATATTAAATAAAGTATATAATTATATTCGACATGATTATATAAAGAACTAATTTTAAATATTTTATTATTTTATTAGTTTCTACAGATAAAGTAATAAAATGATAGAAAATAATATATCTAGTGAAAGTGATGAAGGAGAAATAAAATCAGATTTTGAATTGGATTTTCAAGATGAACTATGTAATTATCCTCATGTTTTAAGATTTATTCAAAGAATGCGTGATCATATTAAAAAACGAAATAAAAAAATTGCCAAGTTACGAAATAAACTTAATGAATATGTAAGAATTATATTTTTAAATTTATTATTTTAAATTTTTCCTTTTATTCATATATTATTTTATATTTTTACTATTGTAAAAGAAATAATTTATAATTTTATTTCAGGAGAGTCAGAAATTATTGCAGAAAAAAAATTTAGTTGACTATGGAACTCAAACAAATCCTTTGGAATATGAAAAGGAATCATATCTTTCACAAGATTGGAATATTAATAATGATAAAACTTCAACTGATATTATACAACAAGTTAAAGAAGCAGCTGAATCTGCTTTATTGCAAACTGGTTTTGTTTATGAAGAAACTTCTGGTTTATATTATGATTATAATAGTGGATATTATTATGATGCAGTAAGTATTTATGTAATAATTATTAAATTTCCATTGCTAATTTTTATATAAAAGTTATATAAAAAAAATTGTTTCAGAAACAAGGTTTATATTATGATGGTAATACAGGCACATATTATTATTATGATGAAACTAGTGGAACATATCAGTTCCATAGTCAAGCTCTAGTAACTGGGAATGAAGCAGCTGCTCGTGTGCAAGGCAAGAAGGAGCAAAAGACTAGAAAGGCAATTAAGGTATTTAACTATTATATAGAATGTAATGAAATTTAAAAAAAAATAAAAAAGAAAAAATCATTTGCAGACAAAAATTTTTAATTTTTCAGGTTTTGGATGACATACATGAATTAATAAATGGCCTTTCAAACATATCAATTGAAAAATACAGGCGTCAAGCACTAGGTAATTATCCTATGCTCTTAATATGCACACATGTCTCTCTTGTAGGATGAGGGGAAAAAACGTAAACTTGCGAAAAGAGAAGGACAATCAGAAGATGAACTCGAGGAGGGTGAATGTTCAAGCAATGATAGTGACAGCAGTTCTAATGACATTACTCCAGAATTATGTACTAGTAGTGACAGTGACCATGAAGAAGATCAAGGTTTATTTTTAATTTGTTTTCCTACAACATTATTTGACAAAAAAAAAATATTGATTTAATATATAAAATATTAAGTGATTATTTTTAATACTTTTTTTTTTCAATTGAATGATTGTTTTTCGTTATATTTTAATAATATATATGTATAATTTAATAATACACATATAGTATTACAAATATAACAGTATAATTATTAATATTATAAATAAGCATTTGCAAATAATATAACATATGTTAAATTTGAAATATATTGATTAATTTTTTGTCAATTCACTTTTATTTCAGATTTAGCAAAAACTTATCCACCGTGCATGAGAATCATAGTTAAGGAAACCACTTTACCAAAATTAAAAGTTGGAAGCCTTTTTCTTGTTGCATATACGGGTGGTTCAATTGGTCGAGAAGGTGATCATTCTGTAGTTATTCCTGATATAAATATCAGTAAAGTAAGTTATTTAAACATCCTTAAGTTAAAAATAAAAAAATTTTCTTTCTTATAAATGTAAGCGATATAGTATATATAAAATAATTAATATTTAAATATTTTAGCAACATGCCCGTTTTTTATATAATGAAGATAAGAAAATATATGAAATCACTGATTTGGGATCAAGAAACGGTACATTTTTAAATGGTAAAAGGTTATCTGTGGCTAAACAAGAATCTGATCCTCACGAAGTTTCTCATGGTTCAATCGTGCAAGTTGGAACTACAAAATTATTGTGTCACATTCACAATGGAAATGAAACTTGTGGCCATTGTGAGCCAGGACTTGTTCAACAAAATAATAATGCAGAAGAAAACAAATCTTCTAAAAAACAACAACATAAACAAGAATTACGGCGGCTGAAACATAAGTTTGGTGTAGAAAAAGATAATGTTGCAACTGCTAGTCAGGTAGCATCAGGATATCAAGATCGAGCGCAAAGTCGTAGAAAATGTGTTGGTTCTTTAAATCATCATGCTAAAACACAACAAAGTTCAATGGACATGTAAGTAATTTATTTATTATAAAATTTAAATTTAAAAAATTATCATATGAAAATTCTTAATTTAATTCTTAATAAAATATATATACAACACACATATTATTAATTTTTTTAAATTTATAATTTGAAAAATTTATAAATTTTTCCTTTCTTTAGATAATATGATTGAACAATAAATCAACTTTCGTTTTTTTCGATCCTTTTTTAAGTTTTTTATTTTTTTAGTCTTTTTTTAATACTTTTTTTTATAAATTATATTATTGTGATGTGTAATTATTATTATTACTTTTTTTTTATTATAATATTTTTATAATTTTTTTATATTTTTTGCAGTATTTAATTTCCATGTTATATAATTTTATTTATAGTTCTATTGCAAAGGACAACAGAGGATTTAAACTTCTATCAAAAATGGGCTGGTCTGAGGGACAATCATTAGGAAAAGAAAGAGATGGTCCAATTGAACCGGTAAGTCCAGCTTTTTTTATAATATATTTTTATTTATTTTAAAAGCTGATTTATATAAAACTACTAAAGTTTAAAATAATAGAGTAATTAATGATATGATTATTAAAATAATTAAACAATTCTATTAATTTGTCAATTTACTATTATTATATAAATATATATAATATATATATATAAAATTTATCATTATTATAATATATATAAAAAGAATTTAAAATATTTAATAATCTTTGTAATGTAGAATATTTAGAAATGATAGAATATTTGATAATTTTTCACAATTTTATGATTCATAAATTCAATAAATAAATAGAATCCGTCGATTTCTATTTGTTATCTTTATTTCATAAATCTTAGCATGAATTATTTTTTAATAAAAGATAAACTTGGAACTACGGAAAAAATAAATGAATAAACTTGGAAAAGATAAAAGACATTTCTTTCTCAAAAAAAAAAAAAAAAACTATTACTCTTATTTAAGTCTAAATTTTTATTTGATATAACAAGATTATAAATATTTATGTAAATTAAGAGAAGAAATGTTAGAGAAATATTTCACTTAATAATATCATAGCGATTTTATTTAAATTATATGTTATATATTCTTTTACATTATATGCATATTTAAAATTCTGTTTTTAAATTTTTTATAAATATCATCGATCCAAATAATAACAAATAAAAATAAACGAAACAAACCATTATTAATTTAAAGATGAATATTTCTGAAATTTCGTTCCAAGTATCTTCATCAACTTTTGAAAATGTTTTTTTAGAATTTATCGTTTAATAATAAATGATAAAATCTATTAGTGATAATATGTAAATGACATATCGATAGAAAATATTTTTTTCGCGCTTATATCGTTTATTATGCAAAAGTTATTTAATTTTTATTGAAAAATTATTCCAAGTTTATTGCAAAAAAATTTATCGGCTTAAGACGTTCAAATAATGTATAAATTGTTAGTTTTTTTGATTCACTTTTCTTGATCACAATTTTAGACGAATTGCACCTTAAAATTTGAAGAGAAAATGTCAAAAAATATATTTTTTTTTAATTTTTTTCAGCCATCAAATTTGCAAAATAAGAATACTTTTAATAATTTTGGATAAAATAAAAAATCCATTAAAAACATCGATTTTGCATGAATAAAATGAGAAAAGAAACAGTTAAAAGAGTTATAAACAGATATCATCAAAATATATACTGATTAATAATGGTGGAGTTTATATTCTAATATAAATCATATAATAATAATATAACTAATAATGTTTACATTCGTCTTATATCTATTATAATATATTTGCCCAAACTGATAATTATAGTCAAAATTTTTTTACTTTCATCCATCTAAATCATTTCGATCGATAAATTCGCAATCCGATTTCGTTTTCCTTCTTTAGGCAAAGCGTTAAAAATTACAAATTGCTACTAGCATTATCGTTGCTCTTTCCCTCGTACTCGCTTTCTCCGTTCCTCTGCTCTGCCTCCACACTATCGAATCACTATGATCACCCTCTGACTGATCCGTCTCCGATACTTTGCCGATACACACGTATATATATGCATATACGTGTCTATCCACGAGCACGGTACTACATATGTTTGCAAAAGCCAGACAGCAAGCTGGTTCTGGTAGTGCTGCTTACTCGTCCGGCCGCATCGCATTTCGACAGCAACGAAACGAGCGCCGACGGCACGACCAGAGCATTCGTATGATAACGAGCGTAACTCTGCGAGACATGAAACGGAATAGTAGAGGGGATCTTTGCAGAGACGAAAACGGGAGCAGCAGAGAGGGGGGAGGAAGGTACGACGACAGAAGAGGTGTCCCTGGGTAATGAATGCAAATGTATTGAAATCCAAATCATTATTTTGTCTAGACGCATCGTATGCTCTATTGCACGCTCTCTGAGCTTAAGGAAGGGAGATGGCGTGTTGCTCCACTCTTGTGGGGGTGGATCGAGGGAGAAAGGAAACATGGACAGAGCGAGAGAATGTTGTTTCCTCTCGTCCCCTGTATACCTTGACGCGTACCTCCGTTAAATTTGCCCTGTGAACTTTATCTTTCTTTAGGCAAATTACGGCAAATTTATCTGTGACGATCTCCACCACACTCCTCCGCATCGTAATCCGTCGTTCTCGTGGATGATGATTCTCTTTCGATACTTTTTTCTCGTAAAACGATTTCTGTCATATAATTATGATTCGTAGATAGATAGACATAGAGGTTGGATACTTCTTTTTTTATCGATTGTGAAATATTTAATATATTTTCATGTCATCAATTGGTTTTGTTTTGAGATACGATATAGTTTTTTTTATTCTTTTCCATTACACGAAGATTTAATCATGATTAAAGATACATTATGATTACACGATTTTAAGTCAGAAATATGATGTACGACTTAATAATTTCATGCAGTTCAATAAGCTGGTTTCTTATGAAAAATTTTAGATTCATTAGAAATATCATACACTTTACACATTTATAAATATATATATAATGATAAAATTTAATCATTAAAATATTTTTTAATAAATTACAAAATTTAATTGCACAGTTTTTCCAAATATAATGAAACACTTTGAATTTGTTGATCAATTTAAGCACGTGAGAGAAATAAGTTATATCATATACAGTGTGTACATTATTTTTACATATATTGTATCAAATATTTTTGGGAGTAACTGTACCTATTTCTGCGGTCTCTCTTCGTTCAATCCGTATGACCTACATCGTAAACTAGAAACACACTCTCGGTCGTACAACGTGGGGGGTGAAAATGGGGGGAGAAGGAAGATGGAAGAGAGACGGATGACGAGGGGTAAATCCGCATGTTCGCTTCCGAGAGTTCGTAAACCAGACATTGTAAAGCTCTCGAATGGCGATTGCCACTAAACCACGAGCATACGATAAAGTATAAAATTGTCGCATCCTATGAAAGTGCCAGTTAACAGGTGTGGGTGAATGCGTGCCCTATCTGGCCGAATGAAATCTTGGAAGATTCGTTTATTTGAGTGCTTTCGAAATGCAACGAAAACTTTTTATTATTGACTCTTTTCGGACGGGGAAAGAAAAATTGGATTTTTAAAAGATGTTCGATTTATTTATTAAAAATTAAATTTTGGAACCTTGAAATTGAATCTTTCTGTATTATGTATCTTTGGAATTGAAATGTTCTTTTGAAGCTTTGATATAATTATTTATATCAATATGTATAGGTGCAACGAGTAGTTAAATATTTAAGAAAATTTAATCTCATTTTTTTCGTAGAGTTAGCAATAATACTGCTCGTGAATTAATTAATCCAAATATAATATTTCATTTCATTTCATTTTTATTTTTATTGAATTTTATTTTCATTTTGATAACAATAATTTTTTTTTTATATAAACATACCTGAATCTTGCTTTATAATTTTTTCATAATTTTTTTTTTATTTGATAATGATTTTTTTTGAAAAATAATAGTACTTTTTCTTTTTATTTATTTATTTCTTCAAACAAATTTAATCTTAACATTTCGAAACGTTTAATTTTCTTTATTTGGTCGCATTCTGTCACTTATAAATAATGCAATAACCTTACAATTTAACTTGGAACTGTAAAATTAAGCCGACTCGTAACGCCGATCGTTAAACAATTGCAACTGAAACGCAATCGATGCAACGCGTTACAATTCGCTTGTGAAGGCGAACCTTAAAGTGCATCCGGAAACTGCAACAATTTCATTTTATGGACTTTCACGTAGAACCGGCTGTTGCGAGCCATTTCACGGTTACAGCGTGAACATCCACGGTAGTGCCTTTTACGATTTACATTCATTTCCATATTGCATTTTCTTGCCCTTTACAGTATCGCGAGGAAAAACCTGATTGATTAATGACGCAATAAATAATCCAACGCGCAACTTCGCGAGGGAATGAGGCCCCGTGGTGCTTCCATAAAATCTTCTATTGGAAAAGCTTTCTAAAGATTTCTCTTTGAAAAGTAATAGAAATATAATACATATTCGCGAAATTAAAAAGATTTTATATATCGATGCAATTAGAAAAAGTATTAGATTAGTAAGTAATATTGTTTCAAGTTTCTAGTTTTTAAAAATTTTTTAATTATTTATAATCAAATTTTTTTTTTCAAAGAAGGATTTTTGATTTAATAAAATTTGATTAAGGTTAATTTACATGATCTTTATTCTTAATGATTTTGAAAGAGATAAATTCTATGTTATGTATTAAAATATATTACTTTTTTATCTCATTAAAAACGCAAAATAAAATTTTTTTGAAAAAGTGAAATAAATTGTGATTTTATAAAAAAATATTCTAGAATGTGAAAGAAATTATAAATATCGTCATTTTTGAAATTTGCAATAATTCTTTGAAGCGTACGCAACATGATTTAAATATTTAAATTTAATATTTCGCGTTTTACAAATATTATATTTTACGGATTTTACGTGTTATCGTTCACTTTGTAAATATAGATATACATCGATTGAATTATACGTTTTCATTTAGACTTTGATAAATGTGGATTTAGCTCGCAAAAAATAATATAGTTTAATATCGATATTTTTTTATATGTCAATGCTCAGTTTATATATCGTTATATAAACCGTAACGAAACTATGAATCTTGATAATGATTCTGTAACAGTGTCGTATGAAAATCAAGCTTAGTTGCAATAAATCTCGATTCGTTGCGTTGAAAGCAACTTTCTAAACATAAATCAATGATAATATCGGTAGTGCAATAATGTGTATCGTTGATTAATTATGTTTTTTCTATTTAAAAGTTATAAATTTTCTTCAATTGGTTCAATTTTATATACGTTATTGTTCAAAAGTACCAATATTTTTGCTACAATGTAATTCAATTAGAAAATTGTAGAATTATAAGTGGCAGAATAATAGGGAATGTTGATAGAATAAAATATATATAATATAAAATACTATAACACAATAAAATTAATAATTGAAGTTTAACATATAATAAAAAAATTAAAAAAATTGTATTTGAAATTTATAGAACTATAAACTAAATGAAGAAGATTCTTCTGAATTATTTTAAACATTAGAATCTACAATTGTTATTTCAATCACTATTATCAATTAATTAAATTATATTTATATTATCTGTTAAATTCATGAGAAAATGGTAATTAACTTCTATTATTAATTTTATACATTTTAATTATATTCATATATTAACATTAGAAAAAGATATAAGATATAGATTTTTATGTTTTATATTTGTTGAGTAATTTGCTTTGACTTCTTAGAATCGAGTTTCCAAGTGTATTAACTCTTTGCACTCTTTAATTTTTTTCTTTTACCTAGCAGTAACTCCTTAATCCATTTATAAAGAAGGATCTAAAGAAAGGGTCTCAATAAAGTATTGTGTAAACTATTACAAAGTATTTAAAAGAAAAAAAAAACATTTTAAATTATTTTAGACATAGGAGTCCTTAAGGGTTAACATATCTGAATATATTAACACCAATACTGATAATGATAAGTACATTAAACGCAGCAACAACGTTCCGATTATCACGATTTCGATCCCCGATGGAGTGCATCCCCCTTCGTCTCCAGTTTGTCCAATTCGCTTTTAGCTTTCGTTTTTCCCCCGGATAATCGTCCGGCAAGTCCGGATCGAGAGTGTTTTGATTCGCGCCACGTTGAACAGCGAGGTTAAGGAAAAGGGAGAAAGAAAGAAAGAAAGAAAGAAAGAAACAGAGAGAGAGAGAAAGAAAAGAGCCGGATAAAAGTGAATCGTAGATCTTGACTCACGACTCACCCGGTCTCCTGTTTGTCCGCCAAAACCTGTTGCTGGCGTCCTCCTCCTGCTCGTTCCTCTGCCCTGTGCGCGCCTTCTATTCATCCACCGGCCCCTTTTTCTCCCGACGAAAGCAAAAATAGTGGTAAGAGAAGAAAAAGGCGCGGGGCAGAATGCACGGAGCCGGGCGTGGAACGAACGGAGACCGAAAGGTCGGGCCGGAGACGGTGGAAAAGGTTGCGAAAGGAGAGGAAGGCGGAGGAAAGGAGACGAGGGAAGATGGAGGAGAGAGAGAGAGAGAGAGAGAGGGTTCCGAGCGGAAGTTGTACACCAAGTGTACGTGTGCAGTCCTGCCGCAGGTGGTACGACGGAACGCAAGGTCGTTTCGATATTATGTAATGCAGAGAGGCAAGAGAGTGCAAGGATACGGCAGAGGATCAGCTCTCGACCTCCCTCGGTTAGCCCCGGAGGGGCCCCATTGTCTTTGGAATTCGGGACAACGTTGAGAGATCATCGTCGAAAGCTGAGAAAAAAACCCTCCCCTCCTCCCCCTCCGGGCTACGTCCAGCGATTGCCTCCCCCTGCCTGCCTGCCTGCCTGCCTGCCTTCCTGCCAAACGTTTTCTTTCGCTTCTTGCATGTCTGCAATTTCGATTGTTTATCCGTAGGGCTTTGATTTTAACGCTCGTGCAACACGAACGATTCCAGGGGTATTGGCAAAAATATATTTCACAACGAGCAGTCGAATCTTTCTATCAGTTTTACGTATTATTTTTTATTTTATCGACAACGAAGTGAGTAATTATTTGAGAATTTTGATGATATTAATAATATTCAAGTTCGACTTATGAAGCAAAGTATGACATCATGATAATAATTACGATCATTTCGATATTCTGAAAGTATGAAAAATATTTATTTATCACGATTTAATTTTCTCGATTTTTAATTTCAATCTCAAATCTAAATCTATCTTTAAAACCGGGAATAACCGATTTCTAATCCTCCTTCATTACACGGTAAAAGGTTTCTTTACGAGTCAATCAGTTTATCAGATATCAAGGGACGTCCTCGAAAGACTTGCGAGTTACTTTCACGATCCATGCTAGCTTCATAAGCTTTATCACGTTTATCTTACTTGTTCATCGAGCCACGTCCACTCGAATTAACATTCGTCTACGTGCCCCCACGTCTATGGCATCGTAATCGCAATGGCTTCTCTCTTCTTTTTCCTCTGTTGTCGCCGATACTGGTGCGTCTGGCCACGGTTGGACGACGGAAAGTTATGCGAAAAAACGGGCAATCTTCATCTACGATCTTGGTTCATTGTCATGCCAGTTTATGCAGATATGCCGATTTTTGCTTGGTTTTGATCGGCCTGCCCGCTTCACGGCATCTCCCCATGCTCGAACGATCCTCAGAGGGGGGGCCCCCCCCTCTGCCAATTTCTTGGGAAACGATATCCTGCTTCCCTTCACGCTCGTTCACCCATTGGAAATTTTTTCGGTCACGCATTTTCATTACATCTTAAGTTAATAAAAGCACGGGCCTCGGATAAAGCGGCGAGAACTCTTCCGCGCAATTATAAATCACAATCGTGGGCAATTAATACATCAGCCATAGATTAACAGTATCCCGGCCGAGGTGTAAGGTTATAGCAAAGATCAACCACGATAAATTTTCATTGTCTTCCGTTAATTCGAACGTTTATTTTCCACGTCTTTTTTCTTTTTATGGCTTTGATAATTTCTTCGCGATGAGATTCATTTTTGAAGTAAGCTTGAAACTTAAGATGTATTTTGTATTATGATAGGTTAAACGAATAGATTACAATAGTTTAATAGTGAAATTATATATAGAAAATATTGAATTGTAACAGGATATGATCTTTAAATTCCAATATTTATTTTAATTTTAAATAAAATTTCAGCAAATTGAAAAATAATAATTATATTAGCAATG
This sequence comes from Apis mellifera, assembly GCF_003254395.2. Lineage (NCBI taxonomy): Eukaryota > Metazoa > Arthropoda > Insecta > Hymenoptera > Apidae > Apis > Apis mellifera. The sequence goes on along the minus strand of NC_037642.1, from coordinate 1,908,201 downwards.
ATTTTTTATATTTTCTTTAAATTTTAAAAATATTTTAATGATAGGAAGACGTAATTAAATTTATAAAATATATTTATATTATATACTCGTTGAAGAAGAAAATTTTTCTGATTAATTTAATTCTTATATGATTATTATAAAATAATAATTAATGGTATTTATTAAATATTTCCTTTTCATAGAGAAGTATTTCGAAATTAATCCACGAAAACAAGATTAAAATTATTTGATACTAATTTTAATATTACAAAATCATGTAATTATTAATATTTATCAAATATTAAATATATCATTCTTTTCAATTAAATCAAAAATGTTCGCGATACAAGACATTCACATTTGTATCATAAATTATACATTCCATTATTCTTTACACGTTTCTCAAAATCGTATTACCTCAAGTTTTTCCATTATACCTGCATCCACGTAATTGGTATGCAATAATGGATATTGATAAAGAAGAAAAAGAAAGCAATTATATAATCTTGCGTCAGTAACTCGGCTATCTTACAATATAGTGTAAAAAAATGAACAAAAGACTCGATAGAATACCAATCACTTGAAATTTATACTTCTATTCTCGTCTACTTCATAAATTTTATGAAAATTGCTAGAGAAAATTTTTAACACTTTTCCCCAACTTTAATTTTACGTTCTTGTACTTTATATAATTTTATATACCGTATCCATAAAGTAACTTGGGTACCACTTTTAACAGATTCATAATTGCGCCCTTTATATCTTACCTGGGCGTGCACCACGCCATATATCCGCTGTATTTTTTATACAAACTGGTTTTTGTTTATTTCGAATCGTTAACAATAAGTATCAATCGAGTTAACAACCGAGCCTATTATTTAGTTATCATTACCTTCATGCGCGATTTGATGTGATTATAAATTTGAATCAGATATTTTGCAATTATCGTATATCATCGAACATATGTTGGTGATATTGTTTTAATCTATTTATATTTGATTTTTCACTCGATAGGAAGATTATTTATATTTATATCGTTCTCGAATTAAACAACTGAATTAATATTGTTGTATCTCGATTACCAAATTTATGTTTTTGAGTTATATTTATTAAATCGAGGTATATGGTCTTAATAAAAATCATGAAAATTTTAAATCTCGTAATTTTTAATTTTTTATATCAATATAAATTATATTGGTATACCTTAAAGATATAAATATATTTAAAAAAAAATCATTCTCAATTTATTTAATTTATTTTATTTATATCATAGTTCAAGGATTTAATTTTTAAGTTGAAGTTTTAAAATTTTGTTTTTTTTTTTGAAGAAATATATCCTTGTTCCACATCTTTATTCAAACGAAAATAATATCAATTGAATATTGGTGATGCAAAACGCACTTCAGAACTTCTAACCACTTTAATTGCAATAATCGAGCTTGTAAACATTGTGCAAACTTCGAATTGAATTATTGTCAACGAAGATAAAATCGATGAATGTGGGATGTTGAACAACTCCCTTGGAAATTCTCTCAATGAAGAAAGAACTGATTTCTCGAGGACAAACAGATATATATATGCATATATATATATATATATATATATATATATATATATATATATATATATATATATATATATATATACAGTGCGAGATAAAAACATTTGTTATCTTATAAAAAAATTCATATAATCCAAAAATTTTGATTTTAATGAAAATTTATGTTCACGTACAGCATGGATTATACATGAGATAACTCATATTTTAACAGAATATTATATCATAAATTTTAAATTTTAAAATTTCAGCATTTTTTCATATTTTAAATTTTACTTGGAAATATTTTTTACAATTAGATATAATAGAGCATTGAAATAATTTTTGTAATTTAAAGTTTCTCTCATCATTAAAAAATTTTAGATTTAAAAAAAATCTAAAAAATATTATTATATTAGCCATTGTATTCTACATGTAAAAATAAAAATTATAAGTTGTAATACAATTTATAAGTTCTTTGTAAGATCTTTTCTTTCTCATTGTGCATATATCCTCTATAAGAAAATGAAAAAAAGGATCATTGTTTATGGCATTGAATCTGGTTTTTTGTAACTTCATTATAAAGGATATATATACTTGACTCGTGGCCAGACTTTGTTCAGACACGAGGAATCCTTGGTACGTAGACCTACATACTGCTTCAATACGTATACGTCTTTAATTTGCACACCAATATTGCGTACTAATTTATGCATATACGAAAGTGTGACATCATCAAAAATCTATCTTCCGCTAAGTCGGTTGATTTGAATGAGAAAAAAAAAGAAGGAAGAAGAGAAAAGGAATAAAATATTAATGTATACTTTTGTGATTGATTGTAAGCAATTGATCAAACACTTGAAGCAGATATATAGAAAGGCGTGACGAGTAGATTTTTGGAACGTCATCCATTTCTACGAATCGACTGTTTTATAATATCGACGATCCTCCTAGACCGTCGATAATCCGATCCACGTGGCTCGATTAGGCCACACGCCGGGGGCCAGGACGATCCCCCTCCCCCCAGTTCCTCTTCTCTAAATTAAGCAACCGCTTCCGACTTGTGCGTCACTCAAACGTCGAAATCTTCCAAAGTCACTGACGAGCTATTCTTTAATCTCTCTTCGAGTCTCTTCCCCTCCCTAGTTGTTCCACGATTTAACACACGCATTCCCTCTCTCTCGCAATACGGGCTAATTCTCCGGGGCAGCATGAATGCTGCCTGTTTCACCGTGTGGCGATTCAACGTGGGCGGCAGGGCATGGAAGGGTGGATGGAAGGGAGGAGAGGCCTGTCCTCCTTTGCACCGTGTGTTGTTTTGTAACGCGAAACAGGGAATGCTAGGAAGGACTGACTGGAGTGAATGGAGAACGCATAGGATTTATGGTATGCTAACGGATTGGGAGAACGGGGAAAGAAAGAGAGAGAGAACGGGTAAAGAGACAGACTTTGCCAGACGAGGAAAAAGAGGTGGTGCGGCTGCGAGGAGGAGGAGGAGGAGAAAGAGGAGGAGGAAGGAAAAAAGGGTAAAGAGGGAAGTTATAGCGGTGCGTTTCGTAAGGGGCGCGGGAGGCAACAGGTGGGAACCCACTGTCACAAATAAATCCAACACAAACGTCCCTGCCGTCTAGACGCCGATCCGCTGACTAACCATGGGTACCAGATTATCGCGCCGCTTACTTTCTCTCTCTCTCCTCCTCTCCCTCCACCTTTCTCTCTTTTTCTCCCATCCCCCTCATCGCTTCCCTTTTCTTTTTCTCGCCTTTTGTTTCTCCTTCTATAACCCTGTGTACGCGTAGCAGGCTCGAGAAGGAGGGAGAGACGGGGGAGAGATAGAATCCTCTCTCTCTCTTTCTCGAAGGAGGTGCATGATGGTGCATGAACGGAACCAGGGAGGGCGCGCTACATACGGAGAATAGCGATAGGTTGGAGGAGAAGCGTGAGAAAGATAAAAAAGGCACGGATAGAGATAGAGGTGGACAGAGACGTAGGGATCAGAGATTGTGCAGGTGTCGTTAAACACTCTCTCGAGCGTAAACGCGCGCCTCGCATGTAACGCACCGTTGCACGGAGATAGGTGCACCGCTTGGCATGCGGGTGCATCGTCAGATTGGCCAGCCATCGGTGTCTGCTGCACATAGCGCCACAGATTACCTGTTTACTCGGCGGAATCCTCTCTTTTTTCCCTTCCTTTTCTCTCTCTCTCTCGCTCTCTTCCCTTTCTTCATTCCCTCGATACCCGCATATTCGGTTTTGCTCGCGAATCCACGTAAACGATCCTCTTTATTAGCTTTTGTTGCGTTTCCTATTTTTCTCTCGCGGTTTCACTTACGCTTTGGATCCTTCTCGATGGTATTCATCGTTTTGCAGTGTCTGGTGGATGTATTATTGCCAGACGTATCGTACTTTGTTTGTGATACAAAGTAGCATGTGAAAAATTTTGTTTGTCATTGAGATATTTGCTTGAGGAATTTTGATACGAGATTCAATGGATAATATATTCTGAATAATTTAAACGAATTGTGTTTTTGTTTAATTATTAACAATTTTTTAAAGGAGTAGGTATACCTAAGAAGGCTCTGTAATTTAATTTGCACGGTTTCCTCGCGAATGGTTTTGTGTAACTTTGTGCACTCATTTTCCGCTATTATTCCTGTTTGAATTAACGATAGGTGAGAAAGAGTTTTCCTTCCAGACGTGCATCGAATCTGTGCTCGCTACGTGAACGTAATACAGCCCTAAGTGCTTTGTGAAATGAAGGGGATCGTATCGTATTATAACGCAATATTCTCACGTTGCAAATATTTTAATCGGAGTACTGAAACGATACTATCGAAACATTAATTACGTTCTGTGAATGGTTTATATCGCATGATTCAATGTATTTCCGTTGTAGAACGAAAGTAAATTCATGTATCAGGGATATAAAAACTTATATTGCGGAATAAATTCTGTTTCCTCCTGTTTTCTTTTTTCCATTTCTAAATCTATCTATCTACATCTACGTAAAAACTTTGATATGTCGTAAAATTAATAAATAATACGATAAATTATAATCTATTTCGATTTAAGAATCAATTGGATAATCGAACGAGTTTAGGATGAAAAATTTTAAACGAATAAAATTTATTAAATAGGAAAATAGAGAACTTTAAATTAAGAAACTTAATTCAAATTATAGGTTACTTACAGTTCAATTAATATTTATCGAATAACGCAACACATAAAACATTCACCTATTATAATTTCATTACAAACCTATTCACAGGATTTAATAATTTTTATTATTACCAAGTATTAACAATCCTGAATTATTCGAAAACGATCAATCAATCAATCAAAGTCGAAAAAATAAAAACTGATCCAAAATGGTTCCTCGAAACAAAATTGGAAAGAAATTCGGATCCAGAGAGGTTTAAAAACGCCACATATAATCTATATATCAAAATAAGAATGTGATCGATCGATCAAAGTCGAGCAAAATCAGGCCAAGATTATCGTTCGAAACGAATCCTTCCGAAGCAAATCCTTGGCGCGGATTTGCGAAGGAGCAGGACAGTTGGACGCGAGCAGGATGTGGCCAGGGCAAAAAGCGTCGAGAGATTAGCGAAAAATGCGGCGGTAAAAAGCCGAGTAATAGGCGAGTTCGAGATCCGGCCATGGTGCAGCGATACTCGAGGGAGAGACGGAACGAAATTAACCGGAGCTCAGCCAGGAGGAACCGGACGCGAGCGCGTAATGCTGTGCACACAGGAGGGCTGTGGCACACGTGCGCGCATAACCACGTCGTCAGTTTAACAGTCTGTCCAACTGTGTCTGTACACCCACGTACATATGTATACAGTCGGTCACAAAAATGCTGGGACTCGAAATTCTAATTTTAATGGAACCTCGTATTTCAAGAAATTTTTCAATATAATTAAATATAACAGAGCATTCTAAAATGATTCAAAGCTTTGCTAAAAGTATTCCGATAAAAAAATTATTAGATGTAATTCACATTTAAAAAGAGAAAATATTTGTTATTCTTCATCATTGTAAAGAAAATGATCAAAGAAAATTTGGAGCATCGATTTCATCTCTGATCGACGAAAAATTTGTTCCATATGGTTTATACGCTGATTTCGTTGAAATCAGAATTTTCGAAATATTATTATTGTGTGACGACGTCACAACATTTTCGTGATCGACTGTATGTGTACGTGTGCTCACGTAATACATCCGTAACGTTAGCCAGGCTAGGAATCCGGCAGCCAGGAGCGGTCGATCGGTCTAGACGAGGTGTGCGTCCATGCCGCCGACACACAGGCGTACATTGTCCGAACAATCGACCAGACCCGACATACAAATATGTACAACGAGAGATCTATTAATTACAACCAGCAGCAGCAGCAGCAGCCGCCGGTGCTCTGACGAGCGCGGACCGACCGCTCTCGGTGTGGATCCATGGACGTGTACGATGCATGATACGAGCTTCAGAAAGAACAGTGATTATTGCGCGTGATTGAAAGTTCCTTTGACTCCTTTTGATGAAATAATTGATTAAATGATTAAACGTTGCTGATGATTGTCACAATTAAAGAATGCGCTTCAACCGGTTTCGACCGAGGATCAATGGGTTACTAAACAAAGAATTATTCGTTTATTTAATTCGATGCTCTCGATGCTTGATTGCTTGCCACTGTTCAACGAGCTGCTTGCGATAAGGTTAATCCCAAGGATTAAGCCTTGTCGATTGTTCCTTCTTTTTTTTGATTTTGAACAAATGTTAGCAGAAAGTTGATATTTTTGATTTATCCGATAATAGGATTTCGAGAGAAAAAGTTCATGATAAAGTGATTTTATAAAGAATTTTATGTAATACATTGGAAAGTTGGAAAAAAGTCACGAGATAAATTAAGAGAAAGAATAATTGTCGTATAATTTATTTATATTTCTTTTCACATATGCAACTCACTTTCTATTCTGCTATCTAACGAATAAATTTTACTTTTTCTTCTTTCTCTTTTAATGAAACAGCATCAATTATAAAAAAGAGATAAAATTACATTAAACAATACATATTTTAATTCATGATATAACATGTTTAGTACGTTACATATTATAAATATTATATCATCATCATCATCCTTATTATTACAATTATATATAATTATACACAGAAAAGATTCATATTAGAAATTCCAACACATCTAAGAAAGATATCTTCTTCGAGATCTTTATATCTAAAAGAAATTAATAAGACTAAAGTTTGCCACAACAATTTATTATTCAAAGCATCGACACACTATCCCCTCCCTCCCTCCCTTCCAACAAGTAATCCAAAGCATCGAGGAACCCTTACCGTGGAAAAAATACCTATCGAAATACATCCGTTTCGTTCGGCGCAACGCAATGATGACGTTAAACGACGTGTACCCGTCGGTGCTTCCCATCGCGCGGATGATCGTCGCGATCAATCAGATCGGACGATCGAAAAAAAGACTCTCTCCTCTCCTCCTCCCCTATCCCGGTCTGCTGCCGCCGCGATTATTCCCGGTTAGATACGTTGTTGAAACGCCGTCTCGTCGGAGGTGCATATCCTAGTGGTGGTCGAAGTAGAAGCGACGTATCACCCGCACACATCGCACGCGATAGGTCGGTCCTCCTATCGCCGCCAGACGGCTTCCGTCTGGGTAAACACACCGACGTGGCGAGCTGGCTGGCTGGCAGGGCTTACCGACGACTACCTAGGGACATCCATCACAGGATTATCGCGCGACCATGCTCGCGCGCGGTCAGGACGTGTGCGGCCTCTCTCTCTCTCTCTCTCTCTCTCTGTGTCTGCCCTCCATAAAGCCGCCAAAGCGTGCATGTGCAAGCGGCCGCATGTAAGACTACGCCTGTCTGTGGACAGAGGTTCGACGATTCATCGGCGTTGTACGGCGTTGAACTTGGGGCTCGGGATTGACCGATAAAGTGGTCCGAAGAAAGAAAGGGATGAGGGAGGAGGGGAGGGAGAGAATTAAGTGGAATCGTCGTGAAGACGCGATTCTTTCGCGGGAGAGGAAAGTGGAGGGGCGATGAAGCTTGTCGAATGATTTCCTTTTCAAGATTCGTACGAATCTTAATTAAAGCATTGTGGTATATATAATAAGAATGTCAAATAGTGGTCAGGTCTACCAGGAAAAAGGAAACAATTATATTTTGATTAATTTAATTTAATATATTTGATGGAAAATATCAAGTAATTTAAGTTCGTGAGTGAAATAATTAAAACAAGTGAATAAGATATATGGTAATAGGAAATTGGCCGACCATTGATGTCTGGATCTACTAGCAAGAATCATGTTCATCTTATATTTATAAATATAATTTTAAACGAACAGTATGTTACGTATTAATATAATAAATAATTTTTAAAAAACGTCAAGAAATTCTTCTTCTTGTCTTGTCTTCATTACAATGCAAAGCAAAGGAAGGAAAAGAGAGAATAAATATATAACACGAGATGCACTTATATTTACAAATATAATTTTTACCATTTAAACGAACATATGTTACGTATTAATATAATAAATAATTTTTAAGAAATTCTTCTTCTTGTCTTGTCTTCATTATAATACAAAGCAAAGGAAGGAAAAGGAAGAATAAATATATAACGCGAGATGCACTTATATTTACAAATATAATTTTTACCATTTAAACGAACATATGTTACGTATTAATATAATAAATAATTTTTAAGAAATTCTTCTTCTTGTCTTGTCTTCATTATAATGCAAAGCAAAGGAAGGAAAAGGGAGAATAAATATATAACGCGAGATGCACCGTGACGAAATAACGGATGTAAAAAAAAAAGAAAAGAAAAAGAAGAATGTAATGAAGTATACGAAGAGGAAAGAAGCTGAAAGATAATAAAGCAGGACATTGCAGTAATATCGCGTCGAGTTTGGTCAGGATGTGCGGCATCTCTGTGTCTGCCCTCCATAAAGCCGCCAAAGTGTATATGTGCAAGCGTCTGAATGCTGCATGTAAGACTACGTCTGCCCATTTGTCTATATGCTTGTCTAGGACGGATGCACATGCATGCGTATGCATTCTGCGAACGAGACATATGAATGAACAAGCGACTGGCAACGATCTGTTACCTCGTTTCACGAACGAAACTGTCTGTCTGCTTCGTTTATTCTGTTACGTTTCATATTTTTTTTAAAAAATATCGAACGTTTACACGAAAATTTGATTTTTAATTATCAAATTTAGCACATTTTTTTTTACTTATACAATAATATAAAGTATTTTATATATAATAGAATTAAATTACCTATCTGAGAATATCCAAGAGTTTAATTAGAATTCCATTTCTAGTTGTACAAACTTTTAAAGTTTCTAATTATAATTATACCCAAAAAAATATCAGCGAGTAATTCCATCATTTAAACGAGTCTTAACCCAGAAGCATGGGGATCGGTGTGTTTCCAGTGAATTCTCACGTACACACATAGACGAAGAAGTTGAAGCGCGACGAGAACTGGCGGTGGTGACGAGGACGAAGGTACCTGCACCTTAGTTTATCTAGTTTAGTCTAGCAAGTCCAGAGTCTATAGACGACCAAACACTAATTAATTCTGTGCAAACATGCCGCGGCTCAGCGACCAAGAGATCGTTGGCTCCGATGGCTGCGCAAGAACGTTCCTCCAAGAGTGGTGGAGGAGAGATCCGTGGAGTTCCTGCCGTTTCATTTTGGACTCGCTTTCGAGTATTTGCCAGGGAAAACGTTGACCGAAAGTAATTGGCCCACATTTTCCGAGCACACGGCTTCCGCTCTTGCTTCCTTAAGTTATTTCACTGCACGCTTCGCGATCAGCCTCGCTTTTAATTCGATCCACCACTCGGAGCGGGCGTTTTCTTATTTCTTTAGGTAGGAGGACCGCCCTCTTCGAATAATTACAGAATTATTTTTCGACGAAATTTTCAACTCGAAACGCCATCGTTTTTATCGAGATATTTTATTCTTCTATTGAAATTCCTCGTCTTTTGTAAAATAAAGAAAGAATAAGCTTGTTAAATTTACCAATTTAATTAAATGCATTATTTAATACGTCGAAATTTCCCAATAAGATAATTTTTATCGTAAAATATATAAAAATACAGAGTGCATTAAATTTTAAATCGAATTTTAATTGAAATTTCTATTATTAGAGCACTATGTAGATAATACATCCACGTATTTCATTCATTATTCGCTAGAACCAATTCTGAAAAGAGCGAAAAAATAATCACGACCCTCCTTCTGTCACAAATCGAAACGCGCCTCGTCCGTTCATTCAATCTTCGCCGTTGTCACCCACTTCGACATCAGAGCGGTGGAGGAAAAGAAAAGAGAGCTTCGACAGAGCTTGAAAGCAGTCGAAGGAAAAGCGTGATGGAACAGAGAGAGAGAGAGAGCCGACGTTTATTTCTACAGGTAACACAGAGAGCGCCGCCTCCTCCTCCTCCTCCTCCACCACCGCCGCCTCTGGCAGACATAGTGGCGACGTTGTAAACGAGCAAAGTTTCGAACCCAATATGCTGTCTCCGCGCTCCGTGGAGCCCATATTCAACCTGTCAAGGTGCGGTGCACGTGCGTCCGCGTCTCGCTTCCCGGTATGCCAGACGGGTAAACCGGGACAAACTTTCGAACTGGCACAGACCGTCTGGCACCCTACCACCTACCGTCTGCGGGGCCCGCGAATTCTCAATATGTTATTGTACCACCGCCACCGTTTTATCTGCGGATGCCTCTCCTCTCCGACTTCCAACGTCTGCCTCTCTCTCTGCCCGCGGAATTTCCTTCCTCCTCGACCTCTCTCCCCCTCCCCTCGGTCGGCTGAAAGTTCAAAGGTGGTGCACATGCACATCCACGCCGCGCCTCGATTCCGGCCGGAGATGTCTCCTTTCTCTCGGTGGAAATCGTTGATTCTGACCGCGTATTTGCCTGTCTTCTTCCTCGCCGACAACAACTGTGGCCTCCAGTTATTATAATCGGCAGAGGATGGAATTTGTTTTGATTTGATTTGATTTGGAAATGGAGGGGATGGAGATTTGGAAGATATTTTTGGATGATTGTATATATATATGGAAGGAAGAATGTATAAAGTAATTGGATGAATTATAGGAGGGGAAAGTTAGAAGTGAAATAAAATGGGATGGTATAAAGATATAGGGCGTGGATAATAATAGGTAGGATTGTTGCATACGATTTATATATCGTCTAATTGGTAATCACGGTATATTGCCACTGCTTGTCATTTATCCAATTGACCTATTTGTCTATTTTCCATCTATTTTTAGCTCTCGCTTTGGCATCGTTTTCGCGTTTCCTCGTTGTGAATTTTCTAGTTTTATTGTTCTTTCGTTATTTACATATATATATCATATACTATAATTAGAAAGATTAAAATAAATTAATCAAAGATAAATGAAAGATATGTTTATAAAGGTTAATTAATTAACTGGAAATTTCGATTTCTTTTCCAACTTCAATCATGGAATAAGATTTTATCATATCAATATATTTGTCTAATCTCTATGATCTTTAGAAAATTTAAAAATAAATTTCCAATCTACGTTTAATTATTATTATCCAGTCAGAATCCTGGTCGAATTATTATTTAAAATCAGAGATAATGAATCCTCGATCCGAGTTAAACCTGATCCATAAAGCAAAGAGTTTTCTCATAAAGTAAGTATGATATCTGGGTCGCGACATTCGAGAGACGATCGATCGAACACGATGGAAATAATTCAATGATCGAACGTCGTTCGGTTCACTTGGCCGTCTATGGGTTATATTACGAGGCTGGTTCTCTGGTTCAGCCACCGATTTATGTCTGTCTGCATCGTATATAAGAAAACGTGTCGTGATGCTCGATCGTTCTACAGACACTTTTAATCCGTTTTTAATAAGTAATCCGGGTATCATTGTCCCGACCATCTGTCCATCGTGAGCAGTTGGTAAGTTTAGACTTCGACGGTCGATGGCCTGTGTATTTGCTGTCTCTTTAAGAAATCAAAGGCAATTGGACCTTTCGTGTCTTTTTATCTCGTGCAGGGATCGGTGACAATTCTTTTTTTTTTTAATTCGAATTATCTATCATTAAAGTTTCATTAAAGTTCTACAATACAATTTTCTATTACCTTTATATCACTTTAGAACTTTATTATTAAGAGAAACCAAAAGTTGTTCAATTTTAGAATTTGATAGAAAGATTAATTTAAAGAAATTATTTTTTTAGTAATTTAGTTAAATAATTCAAAATTACAAATTTTATTGAAGTAGAAAAGAAACAATCTTGCTTAGAATCATATAAATAAATTTCCAATTATTCAAACTTACATTTTCCCTCCCCTGGAATCCTAATTTTGCAAACGATCGACATTATCGAAGAGGATAAATTTTTCAAACCGGACTCTGAAAAGAATCAGGAAGCAGGCGATGTTGGAAAATTATGTTACGAGGACTGTCGAGGTGAACATCAAGGTACTTGATGACACGTCGTTACATAAATGTTGGGTAACCGTTCAAAATTCATCAGGCGATGAGCCAACAGAAAAACTAATCCCAAGATAACATTTCCAGGCTGGGAAAGATTAATCATGCTCGTGACATAAATCGGGTAAAATTCGCGAGAATTCTATTGGCCGAGAGGAGATGGGAGGACGGACGAAAAGAGAGGAAAGAAAGAGTTGTGATTTGTTCGTCTTTTTTTGCAAGTAACGAGAGAACGGACGAGCGAGCGCCGAGTTATAATATATATAAAAGTAGTCTAGACAGGCCAGACGGATGCATCATCACCATCATCATCGTCGAGCGAGAAAGCGAAACTCGAGTCGAGCCGTTTCGCTCCTCAACGTCTCGCGAAATCGTCAATCGAGTAACGAGCGCTCATTTCACGCGCACGATAACGTGTCCCTCGCCCGATTATCATCTATTCTCGACTTTCCTTCGACGCCACTCTGGTACCCTCTTTTCCAATTTCTCTATCCCCTCCTGTTTTCCTCTTACACGCCTCCTCGAGGGATCGTCGGTTGAATCGTGATTCCATTTGGGGGGATGTTTAATTGGATTGTTCGGATGATCAATGGTTTAATATGTTATTGGAACTTATTTAAGAAAAGGTACGAATTGTAAGATAAAATGGAAAAATATATTCGAAAAGAAATTATTCAATTTGAGAAATTTTAAATCAGATTTGCTCGTAAATGGAGAATATTTTTAAATATATCGAATGAATAGTTTTCCAAATCAAATGGAAATAGATCAAAAATATTTTATTTATTAACGTTTATATTTTAATATATTGGAAAGTTTTTTTTATTGCTTTATCCTTACTCGAGACACTTTTGAGAATTTAATCATGATGATGGAATATACGAAGTATAAGATGATATTGTAGACTTTTCTTCTTTAATAAATTAAAAATATAATTTGTAAAATGGATAACTTTTTCTATATCACACTCGTGATATTTTAATACTTTGCTTCTAATATGATATTAAAAAAGAAAAAAGAAATCAAATAATCAATGCTATAAATTATAAATCATGTTAATTATTATTCGGGAATATGGAATTTTTATGATTTGAAAGATTTATCAAAAGAAATTTATCAAAACTTGTTCACAGGTATTTATACACAATTTATTAATAATATAATAATGTAGCAACGTTACGTTCAAAAAAGTGACTTTATGAATCTTTTACATTAATTATAAATTAATTCTGTGTGGAAAAAATTTAGAAAAATTGAGCGGGGCGATTAAAACGGCAATTTTGCGGCAAGAAAATTCTTAAAAATTAAATAATACAGTGACCCAATATTTATCAAAACCGTGTTAATTATTATATTTCATCATTCCTTGGTTTACCGTTTCCTTAATGAGTTATTTCTGTTGCTTGGCGAATTCCACGTAGGCGAAAGTAAGAACACTCGACTCCGTTAAAGCCTGTAAACCATTCGCCTGTATTGCATTTTGCAGCTGCTTCAAACTTATAAACGAGGTTCTTTTAAGATACAACAAGTGGGCAAAGAAACCTTATGAAATGCATCTCGAGATTTTCCGAGGCGCTTGACTGTCTGTAAAACGACTGAGATTCCTTGTAATTCATACCAGTTAAGATTTATCGCGATAAATTCTACCCACTTGTATTGTCCATCTTCGATTTCCTAACTTTTAATTACTTACTCTTTAAATTTATTCGAACGTGATAATATTAAATTCGTTCTAAAATAAAATTTCCTCAAATCGAAATCGTTCTCGTTCAATAGATGGATAATTTTTCTCAGATTCCTTGCCATTTTATGGCCTTTATTAAGATTTATCGCGATAAATTCTAAAATCTTCTATCTTATACACTTTCGATATTATAACTTTTAATTATTTAACGATTGATTTATTTAATTTATTTATACGATATTTCAAAGAAAATTAAAAATATTATTATTTATGAACATTTGGGATAAAACATTTTTCCTTTCCATCTTTTAACTTGAAATATATTCTTATTTAATTCCTTCAAAATATATATATATATATTCTTCGTAATTCAAAGATATTTGAAATAAAAGAAAAAAGGATATCGCATCAATTTGCATATTTAATGCAGAAATTAATTTATCCCTCGATTCATTTCTTCGTATTGATAAATAAATTTTATTCGCATATACAATAAAATAAAACTTTCACTTTTTATTCGCATTTAAAATTTCATATTTCATTTTTTATTCCTTGTATATATATTATTTGTCAATTTTATCATCATTTCGTTTCATTCGTCTCCCCCCCCCCCCCCCCGAGAGAAATGGAAATTCTTAGATATTTTTATCTACAGCCAGATCGGACGTTGTTTTCGTGCTCCCGGCCGGAATCCTTTCCTCGTGTTTCCTTTTTATGCTCTTCCCATTCTTTCGTTTTCGTCTCTTTTCCTTTCAACCAAGTAAGTCAAGTGTCGACGAGGCTAGATAGGGCCTCATTTACAAGCCAGACAGGGGAGTCCACTTGCCCCAAATACGCGTCGAGAGAGGGTATTCTGCCCAGTGGTTGCGACTCAAAACTTAAAATAACCCTTCCTCGATAAGAGCCGACTCCGAATAATCTTTCGCCTTTTCCGTTTCTTCTTTATATTCGTATCGTATAGATTGAATATATAAAAAAAATAAATAAAAAAATAGAATTAGGAACAATCAATGAGTGAGTAATCGTATTTGAAAAGTAGAATTATAATTTGATCAGAGATGGAGAATTCAGAAGAGAGTTTATGTTCCTTTTTATTAAAATTAAAATTATGAGATAGTAATTTTAGATAAAAATAACAAAATTTATTGAAACATTAGATCGATTAGAAAATTTCATCTGTAAATTTTTTATCTAAATATTCTTATAAATAGATTTGTAATTTTATCTCAGGATATTATTATATGTTGTAAATTGTAAATGTGAAAATGAAATGCACGCTACTTATTTATAAATCATAAGATATATATGATTTCTTTCATTTCTAATAGCATAGAATGTAACTTGATATAAATATCTTGGTATTACATACCTTGATATAAATTATTATGAATTTTAATCGTATATGTATATATTTTTTTTATATTGATAATTTATAGCATTTTTAGCATTTCTACATTCTAATTATTATTTTGAAATTGTGAAATTAATACCTGTTAATACTTATCCTAATTCTTTCCATTTTCGAATAATTAAGATATCTCTAGAATTTAATTCAACGAAAATAGTTACAATTTTTTCTATCTCTCTTCAATTTGATAAAAGATTCATCAAATATATTATGTAATAAATTAATCCAGAAATATTTCGTAGAAATATAAATAAACGTTATCCTATTTTATTGTTCTAATATGAAAAATATATTTTTTTTTCTCTTTTAACTTTTTCATTTTAAAATGTGCGTTCTCTTCAGATAGAAGATAGATAGATAGATACAATTCTAAATAAGTAATATGTAAATCATATTGCAGTGAAAAGCATGAATGGTTTGTAGTTTCAATAAGTTTCAATTTTTTGGATTTTTTTTTAAAAATAATTAATGGCACGAGAGTAATAAAAGTCAATTCTTAAACTATAAAATTTTAATAATGCTGTATTATCTTATTGCGAAAAATATTTCCAGGTCAAGTATTCAAAACACTAAAAAAAATATTGAATTACGAGAATCGATTTCAAAGTAATGTCCTGCTAAAAAATGAATTATTTCAAGCATAATTTATTGTAATATAGGGTACGAATTTCACAGTCTCTCGCTAAATAAATAATAATATCTCTATTCTATCGTGTTTTCATAAATACACACGCATCTCGTAAAAATTCAACGAATACATCATACATTTTTACACAAAACCTGTCTTTCCTCCTTGTATATCTTTTACGTTTAAGAAAAATCCCTCTAATCGTTACATATACCCGTTTACTATAATTAAATGGAATGGATAAGAAAGGATAAGGAAAAAAAAAAAAAGAAAAAAAAAGAGAGAAAGAAATAAGAACGCGTTTATGTAAAGCACTACGTGGGAAGAAAAATCCTCTTATCATGTATTCATTTATGCTCTGCTTGCAGGTATCTTTGACGAATAATCCGTGCAAAACCGGTCTCGGCGCGACCAGCGAATTTCCTACAATCGAGCTAGATTCTACGACGGAAAAGAAGCAGGCGTTATGGCGAAAGACTCAACAACGTTACAAAGAAATATCCGACCATGCGAAATAATTGCATACCGTGAAAAACGCATGATTTTTGCACACGCTTTTTCATTTTCTTGCCAACGAAGACAATTACGTTCAATCGTAAAAATCCTATATTATACTATATATCCACGAGAGATGAGAATCTTTTTTTTTTTTTTTTTTTTTGCAAAATGTTAAAACCCATATTATTACAGATTTTGTAAAACACAAGAAATATTGTATCATACATACATGTCTTTGTTCGAAATAGTTGAATTTTTTTATATCGATCATAAATTGTACATAGAAAGAGAAACACGAAATAGAAATTCGAGCGAAATGATTGTAAAGAAGAAGAAGAAAAATAATTAAAGAAGAAAAATTGTATTGTCCAACTTTGTTACAAATTTAGAAGTTTTTGATGTATCCATTTGTAATTTTCTTTCTTGTGTGAATTGTGAATATTTCTGATAATAAAGGATATGTTTATTATTGTATATATTTTTGTTGTACAGTTGACGACAAAAGTATTCGGCTTTTATTTAACGTTTAATGTATTTTACGAAAAGATTGAAATGGATTAAGAAAAAAAGAAAATAACTCGAAATCTATTTTTACTAAAATAAAAAATGCAAAGTTGAAAATGAATAATTTTGTATCCAACTGTATATATTTATAATTATTCATTTAATTATATATGTATTTAAATTCCAATTCCTATTTCACTTACTAATAAACAAATGATTATAATGGATAAAAGATTATTAATTATTTTAATATAAGTTACTTGAATAAATTAAAATAAAATATAATCTATTTTCAGATGATAAAATCTTTTGAAATATATATATATTAACAAAAATATTATTAATCTCGTTATATAATTAATTTTAATAATTTTGCAATTTCTAGAAAATATAAATTTCTATAAAAGTTTTCCTATTATTAATTTGTTATCTCTATATCTTCAATTAAATCTCATATTAAATGCAATGATAAAAACTATAGAAATTATAATCCAAATATTGTTAAATATTTATTTCAGATTAAGATAACAAAAATTGTTATTCTACTATACTAATTTATAAATATCTTAATTTACAAAAAAACTTTTTCTAGAATAGTCTGTATCATTGTGCGAATCTTGAAAATGAATCTTCAATGAATCGTTGAAAAATGCTATTCCTTGTCATCATTAAACTGTTAATAATTCATTGAGAAAGGAAAGGATAGTATAAATAAAATAATAGAGAATCCCGGATCGAAAACACGCACGGATCCGTTGCAATTGAGGCAAAGAAAGGCTTAGACTGTTCATTTCATCCCAAGATACGGTTCGTTTCTCTGGACACTCCGGTGCACCGGCGATATTTATAAAGCAAACTTCACGGTGCAAAGACCTCGGCGCAAGTGTACCGAGCCGAGCCGTAAGTTTAGGCCAAGCCCTTAACTCCTTCGGCACATCGTGCGGTTTTCATAATAAACTGCTTCCAACCGATCCTCGATCTTCATTATTTTTACGACGCCGTGTGGCCAAGACGTTTGTCACGATTTCACGAACCGGTCGCGAACCGGGCGATGATTCTCGCTATGACGTTGTCTGATCGGTCTATTAACTTTTCTGGATGATTTAACGTGGAACGTTCTGCGGTCTCCATCATTTCATACACAATTTTTATCAATCCCTCGAACGTTGATTTAATTTGAAACCAATTTTTCTTAACTTAAATTCGATTTCCTTTTTTATGCAAAAATAAATAATATATGTTATATATAAAAATTCATATTTTTATATAAAGTGAATGATGTGAATTTGTGTAAAATCATGAGGAATGATTTCAGTAAGTGTACTTACTTATCGTGTTAAGAAGAATAAATTAATTATTTCAATAAATAACAAATATAAAATATTAATAATAATGATTTGAGTTATTACAAAAAAAAATTGATTGAATTAAATTATAGTTTATTGCATAAGAAATGTATACATGTCTGACATGTTAATATTAAAAATTCAATATTATGCATAATAGTTTTAATCTTTGCACAGATTGCTTATTAAAACTGTTTCTCTGTTTAGTTTATTTTTCCAGTTGATTGTACTTGATGAGAATGAGAAGTACGTAGAATTCGCACATAACTGGTAATTTAAAGTTGAATTATTGCTTGAAGATAAGGGAAGTTCACAGGAAGATTCATGGGACGACGAGACTACAATTCTCTTAAGAAGACAATAAGACGTCATGCATTTTGTGTGCCCCGTTCATTTTGATCACTTTATGATGTTATTGTTATGTCAGTCTTTTATTAATATAAGGACAACTACATTTGACAAAAGTACATTTTACAATGATTTGTGTTTATTCAATATCAATGATTAATAATACTTTAATATTATATGTACCAAGAAATTTTTATTACAAAAATTAATACTATTTATTAAATAATATTCCATTTGAACAACGTTATTCAATAAATCTATTTTTCTATTTCTGATTGTTAAAACAATGTCTTTTATATAATTTAATTAAAAAGATGAACCAAGAGGATATTATTCTTTTATATATCAAGAAATCAAGTATGGACGATTTTTATGACAACCAATATCTTTGTAATAATAGAATAATTAATCGAAATAGAATAAAAATTTAATCTTGATAATCCTTCATTCAATTGGTACAAATATACCAGCATTCTAATCGTATTTTCAACGCAGTCATCGTCTTATTTGGAGTTAACGAATGCAACGCCATCTTGCATCCATTTTCACAGAAAACGGTCGTAAATGGATTTAACCATGAACAAGGTTGTCGTCGTAAAATACGAAGATAAGTGGCGGGGAACATGGAGCTGACAAGCGAAGAAACGAATTAGTCTCTTTAATTATCGAACCCGACACAACCCGTGTTCCTTCGTTCTTTTTGTTAAATAAGTTCAAACGAAGACGTAGAACACACTCCGTTATCGATGCACAAGATCAGACATCCGGATTAGGTGAGAATTAATAGAGCACGTGAAAGTGCGTGTTACATCTCGTGCGCGCAACCATGTTTCTCCAGATTATTTATCCACTTTAGATTACTCTAGTGAATGTATGACAGGCATATTTCACCAGTGGCGAAGTTTCCATTTTATTTCCAAGAATCTCTTCCTCTCTAATCGTGCTTTTCTCCACGTTTTCATATGTTTATTCACTTTGGAACAAACCACGTGATTCTGTCGTGAGATTAAACGAGTCACAAAGTGACTATTCGTGCATTTCAACATCTGCGAAAAACTTGATAAATCCATTGTTATTGATTTTCTATTTTTCGCGTGATCCAATCTGATCTGACCACCAAAAGTTAATATCAATAAATTATAATATAATAAAATTTTCTGAAATAAAACTATTGTTCAAATTATTTATTAGAATAAAATCTATGTTCACTTGTGATTAAACATAAGAGTTAAAGTAAAGAGTTAATCTGTTAAAATTAAAAAAATGAAAAATTTCATAAATTCTAAAATGTAATATATATTGATTTGAATCATTGTACAGGGAAATAAATCTGTTTCTGTATAAAAATGTATCTTATTTTTCTCCTGATCTTTATTCTCTTAATAATTTAGAACTCAAAATATTTCATTTTATGATATACTTATAATTTAAGTAATAAACAATAATCTATCTGTATGTTAACTTAATTAGATTTTTTTTTAAATTATATAGAATAATGAAAATTTTTATTCATCATCATTAAAACATTTGAAATTCTTATAATCTTCTTATAGTCTTATTAGTCTTCTTCCTTTTTTATTTTTGTTAATATAAGATATATTTAGGTGTTTCGTCTCATTTTCTCGTACGCTAAACGAAATTTTCCAACAAAAGCAGATGTTCTAAGCAAATTGAAACTAGAGAGGGTCTACCAATTCATTTAGAAGAGGTTGACTCGATATATAACCTCGAGGGGTTAATAGCCCTTCAGTTGGGTGTTTAAATAATTTACAGATGTAGGCCGTGG
This sequence comes from Apis mellifera, assembly GCF_003254395.2. Taxonomy (NCBI): domain Eukaryota; kingdom Metazoa; phylum Arthropoda; class Insecta; order Hymenoptera; family Apidae; genus Apis; species Apis mellifera. The sequence goes on along the minus strand of NC_037642.1, from coordinate 1,887,967 downwards.
TCGGTTCGATCGTTAGACTGACAATTAGCGAGGAAGAATTCATTGCTGGCCTGGATAGCTCAATTGGTTAGATCGATCATTGGACGATGAAAGGTCTCTGCTCGTGTCCTGCTTCGGCAAATCTAATCAATCGATTTTCTCTGTATCCGTAATTTTAAAAAATAATTTCCACGCTTATATCCGAATGATTGATCGTCCCATTTTTCCTTTAAATCCTCGATAATGGTCGATTTTTACAAGGGAAAAATGAAAGATAGTGGGATTTTTCTAACGTTAGGGGTGAAAGGAATTATCGATGGCCTGGATAGCTTAATTGGTTAGAACAGTCGTTCGTTGAAGAAAGGTCCGAAGTCAAGTCTTGGTTCAACTGATTCAGCAAATCCAATCAATCGATTCTTTCCCTATTTACAGAGGTCTAAAGTAGAACTAATTCAGTTCATAATGGTGATTGACAAGCCATAAAAATGATTACATTTTAATTCACAAGATAGATGTATTTACATAATCGAATATTATTTTCTTACTTATTAGTATTAGTATTATAGATTCTGATTTTTAAATTTTTTAATATGAATTAAATTAAAATAATAAGTATAAATGATCCATTTAATAAATATTTGAAAGTTCTTAAATAATATAAAGATATTTTTCAAGATTTTTAAAGAATTGATTAATTATTTTTCTATGTTCATTGTATTTTTTAATTAAAATAAAATCTTTGTTGTATTAAACTCTATGAACATTTAACAATAAATTATTATTTCACTTATCTATTTCTAGCACTCATAATTTTTTATAATTTTTTATAATGAAATCTTTATTTTTATTTTTTCTAATTAAATATCATATTTCAGCATGATTTATAATAAAAGTGGATGAATTATTATATTTCGTAGAACAATAGTTTCAACAACGAATATTTTTATTATATCTTGAAAAAAAGATTATTCCAATGATTTATTTATACAGATAAATAAAGATGTTTCGTTTTAAAAATATAGCAATTTAATTATTTCATGTTTCTTTAATTTTTTTTAAAAATTAATTGATTGTCTGGCAACTAAGAGAGGGCAATGGTAACTGGACCGTTTATCCTATAAGTTAGCTTTTTATTCGTTTAATTAGAATTCCGATGATGAAAGAGAATTATAATTAAGAGATCGAGTTTCTTCGAATGAAAGCAAAAGATTGTGATAATTAAATGCATCGACGATAATAAACATTAATTGTTTCACGAAATGAAGTTTCTAAGGAAGATACTTTGAAAAATTATATTACTTGATATATACGTGTATTTCTTCTGGTCACACATATATATTCTTCTCTTCCGGTTTTCTGATCATTAATGATTTATATGAATAGGATATATTGCGAATTTAAAGTTATCTAGATAATTAATTGTGACAACAATGAGAACAAGAAATCTAGTTAATAAAAATTAATTTGATATTTTATTCAATAGATTAAAATACTGATATAAGAATAATTACATTGTAAAAAGAAATAATAATAAAGAAAATATCAAATTTTTTTATTAGAAATGGAAGGTGTTTCAAGTATCGTGAAATTATTTCAACGAATTATACTTTAGATTATAGAATTTTATTAGACTAGTAGATATTTTGTTCTAAGATATATCTTAAACGCGAACTACCGCCGTATATAAATTTCAAATGTAGCTAATTATGTTATTATAAATTCAAAAGTGATTTCTGATGGAACACCCCCTTAGTACGTGTTGATTATACTGACATAAAATCTTAATTAGTTCATAGTTTATCAAAGTTAAAACATGCATCGTGATTGTTCAAGTTAAGAAGTCGGTTAAAACCCGCCAATTAATCCCAACATTGCGAATCTGATGAACTTCAAACACTGTGTAACCGCGGAACAGCAACGAGAACAACCAAATAACCGCAGGAAAAGAGGAAAACAAGAATTATGTATACACAGGATGTTTCGTTGAAACTTAAAACTTTGTTGAAATACATTTCTTTTGTTATTTTTTTTGTATTTTTCGATTCTTTTTTATCAGAACACTTTCAAATTTCAGGAAAATAATCATACGACATTAATAATACCTTTATTTATAACAAATTTTTAAATATAAATTTAATAGAGTTTATTTTAAAACTTTTTCACAATTTGTATAGATTTTATCAAGACCAAAAAAAAAAATCTAATATATAATATAATAATATTACAGCAAACGATGTTTCTTCAAAATTGGAATAATTCCTAACCTAAAAAATTCTTAATCGATTTAATCTTTCAACAAAAGAATTCGTCAAACTTTATACGTATACTTTATAGCCAATTTTAACAACGAGTCCAAAATACCGAATTCCAAACGACAAATCTCTAATCCACTTATATAACACGACGAACAAGATCCAAAGGAACGAGCGATCTCGCGTCAAATTAGCGTTACAAATGGTACTCCGCGACATAACCTCTTTCCACTTGCCGAGACCTACTCCCTCGCTCTACTTCCCGTCCTCTAAATCGAAACGCAACTGGTTGCACACTGGTATTACATTTTCAAGAACGGAAGAAACATTTCAATTGAATCGCGAGGGAAAAGCGAAACGGAAGCCTGGCGGGTTTTACTCGCAGATTCTCGTGATTCACTCGTGGATCATCCGTGTATTAATCGGGTTCGCGCGAAACCTGTCGCCTCGGCCCCACCCCCTCTTCCCATCTTTTCCGTGGAAGCTCGCGGGAATTTACGAGGTGCACACAGGCCCACAAATCTGCGGTAATAACCGTGCGTACGCATCGGCCGCGTATATCCATCAGCCGCTCGATACGGCATCTTGATAAGTTGATGGCTCGCGCGCAGCTCGTGTTGCTCGTCGAGGCAAACAGCCGCACTTTTCGCCGAACTCATCGTGCTTCCGTGTGTTCCGAGTATCGGCACGGTTTTTTAAAGCGTGAGGTGTGTTCACGCGAGGTTAAGATCTCACGATCCTCGTATCGATTTATCCATTTACGGGGATGAAGCCGAAAATTTTGATTCGGTCTGTTGTGGATCCGTTGCTTGATTTTTGGAGTAAGTAAAGTTTAACGCGAGATCGTTGTGTGGAAATATCGAAGATTTTTGTTGAAGGTATTTAAGGGAAGGCAGCATATATATGTTTCTGAGATATGTATATTGTCAAGAATAAATTTTACTTCGACTATGTAATAATGCCTGAGTTGGTAATTATTTATTATTTATTAAATATTCGAAAAACGATATTTGAGTTGATATTAATCTCTTCAGGAACTTTTGCTTCTTTTCTTTTTTGTTATTAAAAGATTCTATAGTGAAGAGATTTTAATTTTTTTTTTATTGGAGTAAGAATTTTAGTTTAAGAAATTATTTCTAGTTATTTATTTCCTTAATTTTCGAGCAAGTAATATTTTTCTTTTTTTACATTTAAAGAAATTCTAATTGCTGTAAAATGAAATGTAATTATTTGGCAATCTGATTCATTCCATCAATGAAATAAAATTCTTTAACGTATAAAATGATTATATATTAATAATTTCCTTTAGACTCATAATTAGACTTACTGTTTATTTTGTTATATAATTAGGAAATTACGTGTAATTATAACAATTTTTTCATTTCTAAGAAATGTTAAGAGATTTTAAAAAAGTAGAATGCAAACGCAATAGTTATTTTCACGAATTGACGTAATATTCCTTCGGGGTGGTTATATTTTATAAAATTATTAGTAACGCGTAACCGATAATTTTTCAATTATCGAAAAGTACGAGGTACGTGTTGACAGATATATACCTTTATTTTAAACGTATTACGTAACATCTGATCATTATTATGCATCGGATTTCTTTTTTTTTCATTAACCTCGAATAAAGTATTATTGCAAGACGAATGATTTATTCTTGCTCTAGATAATGATTAAACGCCATATCCTTCGAGGATAATTTCCAACGCAATGCCATAATTTGTGAGAGTACGGTACAGTATATGCGGGGATATTATTGGGTGCCTGATAATACCATATCTCCTAGGATAATGCGAATTAAACCGTGTTACCGCTTATTCATTTTCAAGTGGAAAAATTGAAACGTAATTCTAAAGTCCGTCGAAACGAAATTCGTGTGGTCTTTTGACATTCTTGCGAAATTGTAACGTTTTCAATAATTGGAAAAAAAGCACAACTAATGCAACATTTGTACTTCGTCAATCATACTTGCAATCGAGTTATTTGAATTTCTAATTATATTGCCTTCTACATTTATTAATAAATAATTACATAAATATATAATAAATAATTATTAGAAAAATTCAACGTCAAATTCTTTGTCGTGATTCTAAAAAGCATGTTCTATTATCTAATAATACTTTGTAATAATGTATAAATAAATAAATTACTTTGAGAAAGTGAAGTAATTTTGAAATAATTTATGAAAATTATAATCAATATTATTTGATTAATTTAAGAATAATTTTTAGACGGTTTTTAATATTTTCAGTTCAAGTTTTTATTAACAATTTTTAAGAAACATTTCAATATTTAATATTACTAATTCTTTCTAATAATAAAACTTTATTTGGTGAATATAAATCATGATTATGATTAATCAACATAAATTTGGACCAATCATTTTTAATTTATGCCAAAACTAAATTATTCGACCACAAAAAAAATATCTTTACGATATTTCTCGAATATTAATGATGAATACGAATTGACCATTTTATTATTTTTATCAACTAATCTTATTTTATATGCATCGATATCATTTTCTGCACCACGAGTTTATCCTTTGATTAATCGCGAATTCATTCTTAAAATGTTGAATTTTATTTTTATTTTAAGGTATATTACTCGTTTGCAAAAACGAACGAAAAGATTAAACGTGAATTTAAGAAGATGTTTTTCGAGGAGTATTCCATCTTACTGTCGCAAGTTTAGTATTCTGCCACTAGAAGTTCTCTAAAATATACGTTTTGAGACCCTAAACTCTCTAGAGAGCACTGTCAGGTAAACTTAAGTCTGGAGTACTTGGTCGAGAAGCGCATAAGAGCAATTTCGCGACGTAAAGCAGAAAATCTTGTATATTTTACTCTTTTTTAGACGTGCCCTCGAATACTTTGGTAGAAAAAACGGAATACTTTATAAAATACTCTAAGCATCTTGCGTGACATTCGCGTAACAAGCGTGCAGAATAGAGTGTATAATTATTAGTGCGTATAAAATTTTTATAATTTCACAAATCTTTGAATCTGTTTCAAAATTCACAGAAATTTGCAATGAACAGATATTAAAATATATATATATATATATATATATATATATATTGCAAAATTTCTGATTTGTTTTAAGGAAAATTTTTTCCATCTTCTTCTATCTTCTAAAATCAAAATTCTTTTTCACTCCTAAAAGAAGCGATTTTTAATAAAGAATTGTAAGTGATGACAAGTTATCGATCCCAAATATTCCACCAACCAAAAAAATAAAAGAAAACCATTAAATTATAAATCATCATCGGTTTGTAATTACAAATTGAATTTAGCAAAAAAAAAAGAAAAGAAAAGAAGATGGCCGCCGATGGAAAAGCGTAAAAAAAAGCGTTGGAAAATCGTGATCGTTAACGCGATCCCACTAGAATCCCTTCGAATCCCCCCAACGAAGAATTACACATCCGCCAAGAGGAAGCGATACGCTTGATAGAGCCCTTGGAGCGCTCCCCCTCGGAACGGCGGTAGTTCACGGCGGGGCAAGAAGTCCCGTGGATCCGCGACGGAGCGTGTATAAAAAAAACGGCCAAGGAACAACGACGACGACGACGACGACGACGACGAGAAGAAAACGGGAAATAAAGAGGTGGAAAAACACGAGGGCCAAGGTGGTGGGGTGAGAAACGTAGAAAGGGGGGAGGCAAAAAAGAGAAACTTAGTCACGCATACAGAAGGAAAGAAGTGAAAGGCACTCGTATCTGTGCATCCACGGGATAGAATGGTATTTCGGTCCCTCCCCCTCTCCGCAGGTTTAAAAGCAGGAGGAGAAAGAGACAGAGAGGAAAGAGAGAGGAGAGAAAAAAAACGGACACTGCGGACAGGACGTCTCAGGAATCTTCGAAAACGTCGCTGACTAATTTTCGAGACGGTTCCCTCTTCACCCCTTCTTCTCTCCCTCCTTCTCCCTCTCCCCTCCTCCTTTCTCTCCTCCTTCACCCTCTTTCTCCCACCCTCGTCTGCCGTTCCTCTTGCTCTCGTGCCCGCCGCGATAAAAAGTCAATTTTATACCGGCGGGCACCCGGAGCTAATAGCGTCTACCCGCGGGGCACCGCTCGAGCGGACGCCACGAAACTATGTTTTCGATGGCCGTTCGCGGACTTTATGAGCCTTATAAAAATGGCACTGCGCAATCCCACGAGCGCGGGGGAGAGGAGGGGAGGGGGAGAGATTGAGCGAGAGACGACGATTCCGGGGATCTCGTCGGGGACGGGGCCCGGGAGTGAGTCACGGGGGCGACCGTCTCGACGCCGCGATCTCTCAGTTCGAACGGAAATCATCGGTTTCGAGGAATCTTACTTTGTCCCTCCCCCCCTTTCTCTGCCTCGTTTACTTTTGAATCTCTCTCGTGAAAGAGTTTCGATCTCTTGATTTAGGGATTTAATTTTTGGGATTCGAATGATTCGTCAAGGCTTGAAGCAAATATTGGATTTTTTATAATTTGGAAATTTATCTCGCTTTCGAGTTATTTTACGATCAGGAAAAAAAAGTGCATTAATAAATAGAATTATTATAGCATCTTATTGCTAATATTGAGCTAGAATATTGTACTATAATGATCTTTAATAAATAAAATAATGAATGAAATAATGAATAACAATTAGAAAATTTTAATTCAACGGCAAAATCGAAATGAAATTTAATTCGTTCAAAGTCTCGATTTTTTCCACTTCTCACTCCTGAAAGTTACGATTCGTCCAATGATACTTTCCACCGTCTCGATCGGAAAGCGTGGTTGATGCGGACCTCTGCCGAGTGACCAGTGTGTAACCATAGCTTTGTACGAAGCAATGAAGGGGTTTCTAAGGAAAAAGGGAACGACCAGAAAGAAAGAAAAGGAAAAAAAATAAAAGAAAAGAAGGGAGAGGAAGAGAGAGAGAGAGAGAGAGAGAGAGTGAGAGGGAGAGAGGGAGAGGGAGAAAGATAGATAGAGAGAGAGAGAAAATATACAACGCGAGCGAAAGGGAAAGAGGGAGAGGGGAAACAGAAAGGAAGAGGAATAAAAAGAGTGAGTTCGTGAAGTCACCTGCGTACACGTTCGTAGCAGGTACTCAAATTGCATGGCAACAGCACTCGCTCAATCACTTTCTCCCCTCTCTTTCCTTTCCTTCCCTCTTGTGGCATACCTGTCCTTTTCTCCCTCTCGTAAATTCTCCCCTCGAAAGGTTTCGTGGTACGTGCAGATGCGCGCCTACTCGTGAAATCAGTCAAGGTCCTCCTGCCAACGACGAGAAGAAAGCGCCCCTAACCATTCAGGGACGTACGCAAGGGATGCTTCCGGATGCTTTGACTTTCCACAAAATCGCAATCACAACTCGCGCTTGTTTCTTCTTCTTCTTCTTTTTTTTTCTTTCTTTCTCTTCTTTCTCTTCGTGCGGGGCAAGTTGGTTTTTCCGCCTTGTCGCCCATCGACAGAGTAGAGTTGTTTCGAATTTTTATGGAAATTAGGATACGTGTTTAACGAATTCGATAACGAAAATTGATACTTTTTTCAGATTTAAAATATATTTTCAAAAGTTTATTAAAAAATAACGTGATCCTTTGTATTAAAGTAGAAATTAAATTAAAAAATATATATATCTGAAAATATTAATGTACTTAACAGTATCTTTTAGCAGATAATATCGAATTTACGCTTGCGTTAAAATGATTAATTAGTTTCCTAAACTCATTAAATTATAGCTATGTTTGAGAAACTTGGAGCTATTAGATTCATATCTAATATTCATTCAATTTTGTTCAGTTTAATTTTTTATCGCAAACTTCCACTTTCGTTTAGAGCTAATTAATACATCTTTGTTTTAAAATAAAATCAACTATATGCATATACATGCATATATTTTGCGGTAGAATTCTGTCTAAAATTTATCGTTTATAAATCAAAAGTAAGTTGGAAGAATTTACAAGTTCAATTAGCTTCGCCATCTCGAGCGAAAAATTTATTGCTCGATTCAACGCAACAAAGTAGCAAATATATATATCGTTCCGAATAAAATTATAATTGTTCTTGGGAAAAATTTTTACTTTTCTCCTTTTTATTTCTCTATAAAGTCGAAGATATTTATTTAAAAAATATTCAAATCTAACTCAGAATTAAAAATTCTTTATCCAACACTTTTCCAATATTACAAAAATTATCAAAATTATGATATGCAAATATTTTAATAGCTTCTAAAAAAATAAAATAAAACTAAATTTTCAGCAATTAATAAAAAAAATCTTTCGATCAAAACTCTCTAAAAGTAATTAATATTATCACGAATAAAAAAGGGACACGGAAAAGAAAAATAGAATATTTAAGAAGACGACACAGAAAAAAATTTATTCCCCGGAGAAAGAGATTTTTCATGCGGGTCTTTATATATCACAGAGTGTATACGGTTCATTGAAAACGCCAGCGCAGCTGAATAATTCAACGAGGTCAATCTTCTTAAAGGATTAGCGGGTGGAGTAAGGGTGCAAAGAGCAACCGATTAATCGATTATCGAAGACAATAGCGTGGATAGGATGCTTCTATACGGCGATTTCCCCTCCCCACCCTTCCCTTGAGCCAACTTGAGACACTCGACGCAAAGTTCTAACCAACGCAAAAGATAATTGAAAGAAAGAAGAGAGAAGAAATTTGTAAATCCCCATCCAATGTCCATAGGAGGTGTGCATGTATAACGCATCGCGGCGAGTTCATTTCCACGCCTCGAAATGCATAATTGAAAGACGAGGAGAGCATCGTAAATAACCGCACTAATTGTTTCTAGCCTCGCCAATTTCCTGCCTTCTTGCACGTCCGTTCCCCTCATTCATGTTTGGCCTCTTGCTCCTCTTTCGTCTTTTCTTCTTTTCTCCTTCTTCTTTTTTTTCTTCTCCTCTTCTCCTCTTCTGTTTTTTCCCCCCTTTTTCTTTCGCATCGTCATCTTCTCCTTCTCCTTCTTCTCCTTCTTCTTCTTCTTCTTCTTTTTCCTCTTCGTTGGTGCCTCGCAGCACGCTGCCGAAGCCACTTCGCGTCGCTCGTGTCTCTTTTTCACTGTGGCCTCTCTGCAGGGATTAGCTCCGTCTTGTATCGTACTCGTTGTCATCGTCTCGTCGTGAAAAATCGCGTTTCCAAACGATGGAATCGTATAATTCATTTTTTTTTATAGATTCGAAGACGTTCATTAATACAAAATTTATGATGTCTAATTTTATGAAAATTGTTTCTTCGCATCGTAACGTATAATTATTATGCGATTTAATATTCCAGACATGAAATGAAGAAATGAAATTTCTAACTTGGAAGATATCGAGAAAATTATTATTAAATATTATAATTGAATAAGAAATAAAACAATAATTGTAATTTAAATAATATTATATAAGATAAGAAGAACATTCAATTCCAAATTCACCAATTTCTTCTTAAACTGTGCTTCTTAAAGTCCCGCAAAAAATGGGCAAAAGTTCCCCACCCAACTCGAGATTGTTCTTTTAATCGATCGAGTGAAACAGTAGTACTCGAAGCGGATCCATTCTTTTTTCTCTGCCTCCTTTCGTGCGTAATGCAATTACTAAAGTTTCCTGCGATCGTACACGGATCGCCGGATGTCTAAGCTTCGCGAGACGAAACGCCGGGCGTAATTATATAATGCGAGTCGTTCCGCCATTTCGAACTGTTTCTAAAATGTTTCCACCACAAGATATATTTCGCGATGCGAAATATATCTGTGATTGTGTCTCCGTTCACGGACGGAATCCAACATACCTGCGGATGAGAATGAGATAGCCGCAGAGGGGCGCAGTGACAAGATGTCATTATTAGGTAAAGGTGAAAACGGAAATCAACGATTAAGGGTTGTTACATCGGAATCGAGGAACGGGTCGCGTTTTTTACGACCGATAAACAGTGTAATTGTAACTGGCTGGTCTGACAATTAGCCATGTCTGCGTGCCACTGTAAAAAATTCGTATCGTTTCCTGCAATTCCGAGGCGTTTCCCTTTTTTCCCTCTCTCTCTCTCTCTTCTTCCTGGGGAATTGCACGAGCAGAATGACACGGTAAGTAGGTAATTTTCGATGGATCCTAGAAATCGAATTAAGATCTGTTCTTTCAATAGATATTCATTCAGAAAAAATTCGTAATCTCGATTATCATTATTCGAATAAAAAAAGAAAAATCACGTTGAGAATTATTCTCTGGTAAGTTGTAAATTGTACAAATTATTCTTCAAACTTCTCGTAAATTGTTGCAATTTAAGGATCTAAAGGTTTCGAGAAAAAAAATTTTATTCGAAAGTGTCCGTGGAAGAACTGGAATATGCATGGATGATTTTTTCTTTTTCTCTTTTTTTTACCGGTTAAACAAGTTGTAATTTTCGCGTGACGAGGATTTACAGTAATACCAGTATCGACATTCGAACGAGTTGGACTTGCCGTGAGATTAGAGGCATTCACGCGAATGGAAATCGGTCTTGAAAGTTACAATTGCACCGGTAGCACCGATCTTCCTGCTGCTCTTCCGTCATTACCGCTACGGACTTTTCCAGGTACCGCTTTTCTTGCGTGAACCGCCATTGGGCGCGGTACTGGGCTATCATTTGCCTCGAGTATATATATATATATACGTACCGTCAATTTCTTTGTAACGTTTTGCACAAAGTGAAGCTTTCTCACGACAACAGTAAGCAAGATGAAATTTTTTACCGCTGGTCATTAACGGATTCTTGTGTCTGTTCTCAGTCACGTATCAAATTGTATACACGTAATGGACGAATCTAATGCTTCGAATTAGAGAATTTCTCACGAAAACGGTATAGAATTTCTAATAATTGTTCGGTCCTTTAAGGAATCGTTTTACCATTATTCTTCAAACTACTTTTAAATACTCGAATTTACTCCAAATAATGGATACTTTATAGATAGTTTTGCGAGAATTCAAGAATAATAGATCAGGATTTTAAATCTACATAAGAAAATATATCATTGTGAATTATATTTTCTTAAATTTATACAAATATTACATTATTAAATTTAATCAAAGAAATATTTACAGATACTATACTTCATCCAAATTCTTCGAATAAAATCGAGGAAGATCGTACGAGTTCGGCCAGGAAACCGGATGCCCGTTAACTCGAGCAGCGACAAAGCGGCGGCCACCAGTTCTGGCTGAATAATAACGCCGCGGCCTCGGCCCGCGTTTGTCCAGCCGCGTTTGCGCACCTCTAATGGACGATCGTGGCGGGCCTCGTGCAGCGTAAGCCCCTACGCACGTAAGCCTAACGTAATTGAAGGCTAGGAATGCGGACGCACGCATGAGGTAGCAGCCGGTAGACAGAGCGCGCAAGGGGATACGCTTTTGCCGCGCTGTGCTACCGCGTGCTGCAGCGAGGCCTCTGAAACATTAATGTGCGTGTCCCTGTTACGGCGGGGCGTGCGTGTGCCGCGTTACGCGTTAATTAAGCGGACGAAAACGAGCCGCAGAAAGCTGGATGCGAATGATATTGGGACGGATTTGGTTTTGAGGGAAATTGGAAATTGGATAATAACAATTTGAAGGAAGGTGAATCGATCCATCCGAGGAGGATTTTGGGGGAAAAGATGTTGAATGGAACGAAATGTAGCAATTGCTGAACAATTTGGAGGAAGTTAATTCAGTTGTTGGTGGATAGTCATTGATGGAGGATGTTGGGATGGATTTTGTTGATGGAGGAGTAATTGTTATTGCAAAAGTTATTAGGAAATAGTTGAATGGATTATGGAAAGAGAAAAGGTAGATCAATTTTGATAGGGTAATTTCTATTGTCGTAGAAAGGAGAATTATCAGAATAGAATTGTTAATCTACTTTATTCCATTAGAATTGTTGGAATACAATCGTAAGGTAGATTCTAGATTAGATCTAGAATTAGTTAAAGTAGAAAATTTTTATTTTCGATGAATAATAAAATTGAATCGATTTTGATGTATTGTTTGATTGAATAAGAGAGAAATGGAAGGTAGAATTATTGCAATTTGTTTTTATGATAATTTGTTATAATTTCGTAGATCGAATCGTGATACGACCTCGCGATAAAGCTTGAGAAAAAATTCCCTGTATACTAATTAATTTGATTTGATTGAAGATTAATTTGATTGCTGGATAGTTACGTTGGAATATTAAAAAAAGTAAATTTGATATATAAAGTATATAGATACAGATAGGTGTGGAAAGTTAGATGCAAAGATAGGTGTGGTACTATATATGATTAGCGATAAGATCTGAATTAAGGAACGTCATTAGAATATTTTTAGAATATCACAATAATTTATAAAACAATAAACATATACTTAGAAATATATGTATTCAAATAAATATTGAACATTTTTTCTAAATTTTTCTTTTCCAAACACAATGAATCTTACAATACACTGTATAGTTAAAACTGATAGATTAATGAAACAAAAGGAATTATAAACTTCTTTTGAAATATTCTTATATACATACATGAATATTATTCAAATATCAAAATCATATTTATATTATACATATATAAGCAATTATATAAATTTCTTTTTTCTTCAATCGTTCAGATTTTAATGTAGCAATATTAAAAAAGAATAAATTAAACCAATACTGGAGAATAATTACAGAGAATAAAAAGGAATGAGAAATTATAATAAGAACTGTACCGAGGATATATCCGTTGCTAGAGTCTTAGACGTATGAATCTCGACTTTAATTGAAGTGGTCAGAGGTATTAATTAGCCGAAGTAATCAACGATGTGAAGGGATATGGATATCGGTGTGAAACGAGCAGGTCGTATGATAGCGAAGTAAGACGTCAGATCTCTTTCTCTTTCCTTTTTTTTCTTCTCATCGTTCTTTTTTTTTTCCTTTTTCTTTTTTCTTCCAGACCAAGGAGACGATATATCGTTCCAAGTCGCGGAATGTGATCGTGATACGTTTATATGGGCATCGGTATCAATTAACGTTGCTGCAGGTATTAATTAGTATTAACAGCCGTCTATGCACGTCGCGTATATTCCCTGTGCATATTCCATACGCGTATTGATCGACTCCACGTTTCGAGAGGATCTCTATTCAGCTAATATCTATCTTTTTTCAAATTTGTTTCTAATCTTTCATGTCCATTCAAATTTTAATTCGAATTTGTACTAAATAAATAGGATATAATATTCTTGATTGCCAAAGACACATTTGTCTTCTTATATTTCACGTTTAAAATATAAACTTTCATAAATTATCGATGTATATTCGTGCATTAAATTTAATAAAAATATACAATATCATAAATAAACTGTCGTTTGAAGAAAGGATTCGTGAAATTTAAGTTAAATATGAATCAATAAAGTTTTGAAATTCGAAATTCTGCGTGTAACAAAAGATTGTTCAGTTCCATCTCTCGAAAACATATCCTTTAAGATCGAGCTCCCAGTTGCTCAATGATATCAATGGACCGATGAAATGAAACCTCTTAACGATAGTCACTTCGAGACGGAGACTGTCAGAGTTCCGAATACTTGTTGTGATGTATCCACCTCGTTTGCTTTTCCTCCTACGCTAGATTAACGTGCAAAACAGGAAGAGCCACTTGTCATAGATTGGGCGGCCCTTTCGTGGACACGCTGTGGCCCTAGTCGGGCTAACAGCCGCGCAACCTACATATTGACCAACACAACACCTTCGTCTGAAAAAAAAGAACACGTGTACGACACGAGGTCTTGGACATCGTGTGAACAAGACGCTGACCAACACAGGAAGGAACGTCAGCTCTAATCGAGAGATTTATATCGAATAGAATGAAACGTTGACCCTTTTAGAAACTCTTGGGTGGGATCTTGCTCGAACCGTGGAATAGGGAAAAATGTTTGACAATTTGAATTTTTAATCTTTAATAATTATACATTAACTTCATACGAAATTTCATATTTGGGATTCGTTAAAAATTAGACATCTTTCATAGATCTTTAAATTCTCATTCATGCCTAGAATTCTTTAAATTTATAAAACTAGAGTCACTTTTTTTTTGAAAACAGAAATAGCAAAAGTTGCAATATTCTAAACTCTAAACTTGGTCCCTTTTAAAAAGGTATAATCGTCAGAAAAAATTAAACATCTATTCAACTTTCGTAAAAAAATATTTTCATCCCAAAAATAATAGTTAATTTGAATCCATGCAATCAGCTCACTTGATTTAAAATCAGCTAATAACAGAAAAATAAATAAATAAATAAATGGATTCCTTCAATATCCGTAATTTTCCGCGGCATCATCGACGCGTGCTATCCATCGAACGACTCAGCTCGATCCTGCTGGATCGTTTACTCGTGTAATCGCGTTTGTAAATATACGAATAATCGTGGCCAGCGCGAGTTCCACGGCCAATTAGGCGACGCTTAAGAGGGAAGAACGTTCCACGGATCGGCGATTAAGAGAAACCGCGCTTTCGCTAGACCGATAATTCTTTCACGCAGACTCCATCCGATCGATCGAGCGGCCGGCCGAGCCGATCGAGGCTTGGCGGGATTTTAATGCATTCCACCGCGTGATCTATAATTGTTCGATGAAACGGCCCTTTCAGACGTCGACGATTGAGCGATTCAGGCTTGCCCCGATCGCCTCGGATCTCTCGCTCGCTCCTCGTCCGTGAGCGGTTCATTGTTTGGTCACTTGATTGCTAATGGTATCTTGGGACCGCGTAATGGTACGCTGTTACATTTTATTGATGTGTTTATGCATTTGCTGTGTGTAGCTTGTGGCTTTGGCGAGCTCGGTTATTTAACGTTGTTTTATTTAATTCATTTTGGAGGAAGCAGCTGCGTAGATTGTAATTGAGGCGGTAGGGTACGTAGGGTATACTGCTCTGTCCGATTCTGCAGGGGAGGGGAGGGGCGTATAAAATGTAATTATCGCACGTTCCTTCTGATACGCTATTTTATGCTTCCTTGGGGGGGCGTGAATTAATTTGAGTTTTTATTAATATATTAACGTTGTTACGGCTGCGTGGAAAATAAATTTGGAATTATTAATATTGGTGAAAATACGCGAAGAATAATTTATTAATTATCTAAATTAAATATAATAGAAATTGAGAGTCGAGCTTATTCAATCGTTTAGAGAGACGAACTTTTCAAAAGTAAAGAGTTTCTATTTCCTGATATCCATCCATGTCAAATGAACAATCGATCAAGGAAAAAGATGGCGCACATTTTCCATCATCCAACTCTCCTCCACGTTTCCTGCTATCGGTCGGGAAAAATATCGAGATTACGCAAACGTTCCCCGTAACGATCCGTTCCCGATAATCGCTCGCATTCCCCTCGGTTTCTTCGTGGGGCCGCGTGAAATCGATATGAAATCGGATCTGGCGTCTCGATAGTGCCCCCACGATCGATACGGTGGTCGGAACGCGGCGTAAGAATGCGGCTTCGATCGATATACATTATCAAAACTGTGGCGCGGTGCAAGTGTAATATCAGTTAGTTGTGTCTTCGGCGTGCATCGAAAGACAAAACAACCGGGGAGGAGGAGGAGGAAGAAGGAGGAGGAGGAGGAGGAAGAAGGAGAAGGAGGAGGAGGAGGGTATTCACGGTTCGTAAGCGGGACCGTGAGGAGAGAGAGACCCGTAGAGGCGACGCTGGCCTCTGCACCAGACGTGACGAGATAAGCAGATTAGCGCCGGTACCTCGAGTTATCAAAAGGGGACGACGAGGCTCTCCGGGGGGAAGCAAGAACTAGACGTTTGAAATTTGTTGATATACGTACGGGGTATCTCGTCGTCGTATGTGGGACATTGTATTATGTTGATTAAATTTTTGTATCGGATAAAGCTTCGGGGGAGATTAGGGGTAAGACGATGCTAATACGAGGACGGTGGAATCTACTATGTTTCTTGGATTAACAGGAAGACAGAGACGTTATATATATAGGATAAAATTATTAGATTTTGTATAAATTTGTATAAATAAATTGTATAAATTTTTTAACGTATGAAAGGGATATTGTTTTATAATTTCTTAAATGTTTTCGATTTCAATATTAAATTTAATGTTTAAATTGTATATTATATTGCATGAATGTGTCGAATTCGAGAAAATGCTAATACAAGGACGGTGGAATCTACTATATTTCTTGGATTAATAGGAAGACAGAGACGTTTTATATATATAGATAAAATTATTAGATTTTGAATTGTATAAATTTTGTAATGTATGAAAGGGATGTATTAATAATTAAAGATATTGCAGATACACTTTTGTCCTATATTGTTTTATAATTTCTTAAATGTTTTCGATTTCAATATTAAATTTAATGTTTAAATTGTACATTATATTGCATGAACGTGTCGAATTCGAAAAAATGCTAATACAAGGACGGTGGAATCTACTATGTTTCTTGGATTAATAGGAAGACAGAGACGTTTTATATATATAGTAAAATTATTATTATATAGATTTTGAATTGTATAAATTTTTCAATATATGAAACGTGTATGTCAATAATTGAAGATATTGCAGATACACTTTTGCCAGTTGTATTATTTTATAATTTCTTAAATGTTTTCCATTTCAATATTAAATTTAATGTTTAAATTGTATATTATATATCAATAATTGAAGATATTGCAGATACACTTTTGTTCTATATTGTAATGTTTAAAAAAGTTTGTTTAATGAAAAAAATTTTCAACAAAGAAAAACTCTGTTTAAATCGTTCCAGTAATAGAATATTTGAATAATGAAATTTCTAGTATTAGTTGGGCTCAAACTTGCATTAATGCAAGACATTTTATTCTAAACTTTTCTTTCCTTTTGTTTGACAATATAAATAATTGTATCATATATCTTTTTTAGCTAGGATTAACAATGTTGCAAAATTTTACGCAAATCGCTTCAAATTTAGTAGTAGATTCATTTACATACCTAATGTTCCTAATATTCCTAATATTACGCATAGGTAATGCTGTAGTACGAATAATTGAGGATAGCAACGGTGTAATTTTACTAGGAAAAAAAGAAAAAGAATCGCGTAGGCAAATGAACGATTACCGATATTCAAAAGCGGAAACGCGCTATTGAAAACTACTTACACAAGGCTGACGTAAGAAAGTGGTCTCAGTTCAATAAACCTTCTTCAACTGACTACGAGATTGTACATTGTACCGTATATCTTTTGAATAATAATAATAATGATTGTCGTATATATATATATATATATATCATTTCAATACTTTTTACTAGATTATAATCCTGATCCTGTTATTTATTTTATTAAATTACAGTATTCTTATATTGTAAGAGTTTATCATCTATCGATTCTATTAAAATTTTCTTATATTATTACTTATACTCTTTTCAATCTCAATCTTGATACTGGATTAATCGTTACGTTTGAACTGTATATAATAACAAAAATGATTATTATTAAAAAAATCATCTATAATCCCAAGATTATCTAATTTAAACGTGGATCATGTTTCACATGAAAATCATTATAGTTATTTTTATTTATAGTAACAGTAAAATGATAAAAATAATTTTTATGGATATTAAAAAAAGTATTGATCATAAATTAAAAAACACTCATCTATAGAATAAATATTCTTTGAAAGACTTATTATACTAATTATACCTGTGTTGAATTGATTAGTACTGTTATGAATTTTAATTTTTCTTCAACATCTTATTCTACTCCTCTGCATTTATATTTCTCCCAATTTTGATATATCATAGTACTTAATATTATACATAAGATATTTTTAATATATAAAAAGAAAAAAGTCCAACTGAAATATATTATATATTTACTGATAGAATCCCTAGGAAAAAAATCCCTATGACAACATAGTATATACGTTATATATTCACGTATATATTAAACGAAAATGAAAAAAAACAATATTTCTGCGTTACAATAACACGCGTTGAAATTTCGAAAATTTCTTACATCCAAATCCCCCATCTGCATCCACTCCATCTCGCGGTAGGGATCCCACGGAGCCTCCTTCGGTCGTTGAGCGCCGCGAGAAGAAAAAAAGGAACGAAAGTGCAGCAGCGCTACCCTAATGTATTCTAAACGCAACCGGTGGCCTTCTTCTACCTGAACGCTTTCTTGTTCCCAGAACAGGAAAGCGTGATGATCGATCATGCGTGATCTCAGTTCGCGGATACACGTAACCGTTCATTCAGCTGGACGTGGCCGCCACTGTCCACCTATAAATAGGTAGTCTCATTGAGACAGGTTCCAGAATGTGGAGCCACGGTCCCGCTTCGGGCGATACTTGCCTCTTCCCGGGGACAAAAATATCGCGTAGGTGCACGCGATATTTCCGCCGAGAAGGGGGAGGAACACGCGTGCTTCTTTAATTAAAGCAACGCGGTCCAAGGGGAGGCGCTTGCCAGCTTCCATTGTGGTACATCATCGTTTACTATGATATTTCGAAATATATTGAAATTGTGATCGTATGAAGGCAAAGAATAATAAATAATTATAAATATTGGAATTACTTTCTTTCTTTGTTTGAGGGAATAATATTAATAAACTGTCGTATCTTTAGTTGAGAATATTTTTTATAAATGTTAAAATATTGAATCTTTTGTATTTAAAATTGTATTTAAAAATGAAAAATGTATTGAAACTTTGAGGGTTGGTTTTTGACATCTTTCAAAATGATATTCTATAAAAGAATAGAAACAAGAAATTGTTTAAAGATTTATTCGAAAAGTTTCATTAAAAACAGAATTTGTTATTCAGAGTTGTAATAAAGTGTTTGAAACTTTTCTACTTTTGTAATTGTCTATATTCTTGTATCTTAATAAATGTTAAATTGTAATAGTGAAGTTATTCATAGATTATTTTTGAAATGGTACAATTCTTATTTAATAATAAAACTGGAGAATGATTTGTAGCCTTTCACGTCAAGACAGGTCATCAGATTATTGATAACTTTGTAATATATAATTTGCTTTTGATAATTCAATTTAACAATTTCTTATTAAATCTCGAGGAAGAAGAAATCGACCAATCAAATCCTCCTTTCTTTGCCTTCAATCTTTTCTCAAATGATATCCTGACTCTTAAAAGTTCTAAACGATTTAGCACAATTCGAGTTTACTTTAATCGTTCCAAAATGAGATATCGACGAACAACTCTGACAAATTCTCTCAGCTTACGTCTTCGCGATTTTCACACAGTCATCGAAGGATGACGGTCGTTTGGTAAACTCGAACGAGAAACGAGATCGAGCTAGGAATGTTAGCGTCACGAGTGTATTACACGTTCGCACAAGCCCTTGCGTAGTTTCCACGAAGTCATTATTATTGCATTAGCCGGCGGCCGAGCGCCGATTTGAATTACATATAAGTTTGCAAATTGGAGGAACGGATAATTACGACGTGGACGGCTAGCCGGCGCGAACTCGTTCCCGTCGTCGACGCTCGGCCCGTGTCGACGCGCAACCCACTGACACGCGTGTCCCTCCTCCTCCTCCTCCTCCTCCTCCGTCGAGATTTCGTATTTTTCCACGGGCCAAAAAAGCCGTGGACACAACGCCACGTCGTGATGAATCCCTCCTCGGATCGGCCTTGATCGAACGAGCGGAGCGGATTTTGCGCGCGTGCAATTACCACGTTTCAGAATTGCGGACAGTGGGATCCTCTGTTCTCCGAGGATCTCAAGGATTTTTCGCGTGTCCCTGTTGCACGCGTGTGCGTTTTTTCTTTTTCTTTTTTTTTTTTTTTTTAAAACAGCACGGTGTCGGATGAGAAAATGATGATATGTTTCGTAAATTAATCATGAATTAATCATAAAGCCCGGGTGTAATTTATACCCGTGGCAAAAATGATTGCGCGTTTGAAAAATGATTTTTTCCAAGGAACATCGTCCCTGCCTTTTGGAAACATCGTGTTACGCCGTTTTGGATCCGTATTGGACGGTGATCTATGGATTTGTAATAATACGGTTGGCGGGATTTATGAGGATGTAATTTCTTCATTTTGTTGCATTTTGTGGAAAATGAAAATTTTTATGATTGTGATATTCAGATTTGTTATAAATATTATTTATTTATTATTAGATGTAATAATTTCATAATTTTTTTTAAATTAAATTCTGTTTATGAACATATATTATGAAATTAAACTTTTTTGAAGAAATAATGAAATAGTATTCTTTGATTGTCGTTTAATGATATTATCTTTTATCGTTCGTTTGATACTTGTATAAAAATGAAAAAGTTGTAATCTTTCTTCTCAACATTTTTTTTCCTCTTCGATGTTATCTTCAATATCCTCAGATTTTACAACATAAATTCACAAGCTTTGTCAATTTTCAAGAAACATCAACGAAATTGAATAGAAAAGTATAAAAATAGAAAATTAATTTGTTTATTATTAGGTACATTTTTATTATTTTGTTATTAATCAAATTATTAAGTAATTTTAAACAAATTCCAAATTTCACGAAATTTGTCTAAAAGATCGTCGATTTTCGCAATTTCAAAAATTATAATTTTATTACGTTGTGAAAAAGTTTAAATTTCCTCTCTGCTCGATGTAACTGCAAGAAAATTTCAATGTTTGTGGAAGACTGGATAAGATTCATGTTTATTGGAGGCTGCAATTCGTTGTGCACGTGGATAGCGACATGCACATTGCACGCACGTACGCACACGCTGGTGCACATGACACGCACACGCGTACGCACGTGTGGAAGACGCATCGAGCCGATTTAGCGAGGCAATCGGGCTGGACTGGTAATTAGCAACGGTTATGTCAGCTGAAACTTGTCGAGTTCTCATATATCTACAACATGATTCACGAATGGTGTCCCTTTGATGATTAGAATTATGATGCATTATCTTCCACAAAATCCTATTTTTCTCTTCATTCTTGAACATTTTTTAAAAAATTTTGAGAAAATTCAGACGATGAAATCGAAATAAATAACCGTTGTATATAAAGATTATAATCTTTATAATTTTTCTCAATAAAATCTATAATGGACAATTCCTTCGAAAAGCTATTACAAAACTATTTCGTCAAATTTTTAATTCGCATTACAAGCTTTCCTATTCTTTCAAACCTTCATCTTTCGTTTCTCCCAAATTAATAAATTCATAAATGCATATATCAAATTAATTACAATTCAATTACATTAAATTTCCCATTAAACTTCCATTTAAAAGAATGGAAAAACGCGTCATTAGAGAATAAAGGATACGTTAAAAATATACTTTCTGTATCCACTTGTACATCTCTCAACGCAGAGAACCGAGCGGCGAACGTGTTAAACAACCAAACGAACGATCCATCCAACGTATATATACCGTTCGTAAACGATCCTGTACACGTAACGAGCCGTACTCCTTCGCGTATTGGCGCGCGCGTACGTAATACGTACGCGAACTGGTCCGCGTAAGCGCGGGCGCGCGCTCGCGGCCGCGACATACACGTGTAACGCGATAGCTATGTAGCATAGAGTTACGCGAACCCAATAATACGTCTGACGGCTGTCTAGACGGGGCCACGAACGATCGGCCGTGTGCGTGTAATCCAACGGGCGGCCACACCGTGGCGCGCGTGTGCGCGCGAGGCCGTACACGTACTTACTTATGTGCACGTTAATGGTTGGCTAGAGAGAGAGAGAGAGAGAGAGATGGAAAGAGACGGAGGGAACGGTGGTTAGAGAAGAGTGGAGGGGAGGTGTGCGCCGGCCCCAACGTATCCTGTGCGTATCCTGCGGACCTGTTAGACGCGAAAGGATTACACCACTCGCGGGGAGTAACTGGACTGGCTGTGGGGAACAAGTTTTTTTTTGATTCGGTTACACTCGTGCGGTCGGTAGACAGGGTTTATCCAGTTTCATGTTCAGATTCGATGTCTTTGGGAATGTTTCCTAGGGATGAGTCATGGATGAGAAATAACAAGATTTGAGAAACTTTTTGACAGGAAATTTTTCTTAACGTTTGATATTGGAAGAATGTTCGAGTGTATGCAAATATAAAATTATCGATAGTGGGATCGATTTTTAAAATAAACACGAAAAGTCAAAAGTTAAGATAGGAAATAAAAATTAAGAGTTTACGAATTTTAGGAGTGTGAATAAAAATCTTAAGTAAAATTCTTACTTTCTATGAAGATTCTTTAATTTTCTATGCAAGTTAAAATCTCTTAAAATTATCGAATTATTCTCCCTCTCTAAATTTGTTCATTCGTATATAAATAGCGAAAATAAAGGATACACGTTTCACGATCAGCATAATCACGATACCTTGGTTCGTTCACCTTTCGGCTAGAATCACGATCTCGTAATTACTTCTCAAGGAAGATACAAGATTCGAGATTCTTTTCATTATAACTAATCAAGTTTGGTGTTAACCCTTTTGTTAGATGATATCCTCGGGATACGAAGGCAGGGCCAAAGAAATGATAAAAAAGCGCGTTCATCAGTGAGCGTTATTGGAATATAAAACTTGAAAATGAGTTTAAGGTATCGCATTTACGCGACTTAACGGGTTATCTTTTATTATTAATCTCACGTCGTGTAATTCATTCAGCTGTGCCCTCTGGAAGGCCTAATCAATTAAATCTGCTGCACTCATCGAACAAATTATTTCCTTTCCATCTCTCCTCTTCGTTCATCTCCTTTTTTCTTTATTTTTATTTTTTTCTCTCTCTCTTTAATTTCTCATTTCCCCTTTTTTCTTTCCTCACGTTTTCGCACGTTACACGTTAACGTAACCTTATAAATTGGCAACGATATGTGTATAGGAAGGACTCGAATACGAATATATGTATATATATATATATATATATATATATATATATATATATATATATATATTCGTGCAGATTTATGCAGATAAATCGATTGAAAATGCATGATCTATGGCCCCGTGTTATTTCACGTGCTTATTCCAATCATTCGTTCAATTATCGATGATAGATCTGCACGCGTTACACTGTAAATTACGCCACGATGGGGCTTCATTATGGGCAGAACACAATCAGACGGATATTTTTACTCTCGTTAATTATTTTTGACAGCTGGGCAAATGGGCGGCTTGTAGATCATCCCGATAAACCATTGCATCCACGTTAAATTTGATTTTTCCCAATCTCCTTTCCCCATTTTCTTCTCTAATTAGATCGGTCAAAAAGTTCATAATGAAATTGAACTGTCTCGTTTCTTCTTGGAAAATTTATTTCTCGTCACGAGATTTTTTTCGATAATTATCGAATTATAATTCAATGAAATTATTGTGCTTTTTAAAAATTTCTTAAATAAAGTTAAAGAGCACGAGATAATCTATTTAAAAACAAAATTAAAGAGATTGTAATTTAAGTCACGATAAAGTTTTTAAAAGAAATTTTTTAGAAATTTAATTTAAGAGAACAGTAGAAACCGCAAGTAAAAGCTTTATCTTTAAATATTTCTAATTATATTTAGAACTTATAATATTTAAAATTGAATTTTTAAATTTTAAATTGAATTTTTAAATTTTGAATTGAATTTTTAAATTTTAAATTGAATTTTTAAATTTTGAATTGAATTTTTAAATTTTAAATTGGATTTTTAAATTTTAATTTAAAATTTAAAAGTAAAGTATTTTAATAATATAATATATAAATCCTAAATAATATAACTATTCTTATTCTTCTTTAAATTTTCTATTACTTTCTTTTAAAAATTCTACATTTTCTACTACTATGGAAAAAGAAGTTCAAAAGAAATTTTTTATTAATTTTTAAAATTTAAGTTAATTTTTTATACTAATTACAAAAACTATATATTAACAAATATGAATAATAAGCATAATAATTAATTTTTTACCTATTTTCTTTTAAATTTTAAATAAAACTAAAATAAAAACTTAAAAATAAACAAAAAATTTTTTAAAATAAATAAAATAAGTAAAAATTCTACATTTTTTACTCCATGGAGAAAGAAGTTCAAAAGAAAACTCAAAACTTACGTCTCTTTAAAATAACTCGGACATTGAAAAATCGATCATTTCCTTGCCTCGCGTTATTTGATTCATAAATCTCTTCTTGTACATAAATCTGGAAATTGTTTCACGGGGAATCAAAAAATTTTCACTGAGTTAATTACGCATTAACTCAGCCTCCGTGACTTTAAATTAAACAAATAATGATGAATAACGGTCGTCATTAAATTACTGCTAGTAGTATTCGATACTACGTGAAAAAGGGCTAATAAGTTCGTTCGATATCTCGAAGACGATCAATGTCGACATATGCGCTATAAACTGCATAATCCCTTCTTTCCCCCCTTTTCCATTTATTTTCACCTCAATATATTATACTATAAATCACAATAATAATACCCATGGCGTGTTTCGCGGACAGAAAAAGAAGCCGAGGGAACGAAAACTCGAGATAATAAAGCCTGCCAATTCGTGTGTTTACGGCAATTTACGTAAATTTATTACATGTACACAAGATATACAAACAGCTTAAAGAAAGATACGGGCTTGTAATATTGATGAAAAATAAATCATCATCGACGATCGACTATATAAAACATGACCGGTCTGGTAAACACGAGCGAGATCACACAGTACTTGCGGTGCTTAACGGAGAAACGTGACGTCTGGCTCGATGCATAAACGAAATCGAGGAAAACACGAAAAAACGCTAGATGGCGGCCAGGTAGAGAAACACGGTACGCCTACTTCCTCTCGGAATAATCCATGCCCTCTAATCCATGCCTGTGCACGATAAAGTAGAGCTCTCGAACAGGAAATAAATAAAAAAAAAAAAAAAAAAAAAAGAACGAGCGAAAAAGATTGAAGGAACACATATGAAAATGTATCTTGGAAGATCTTCTTCTCACGCTACCAGACACATTGAAAATAGTAATTGTAATTATTATGTAATAGATGGTTGATTTCTTGGGATATAACTTGACATTCCCCATTCATATCCTTTTATTCAATTTTTCTCTTATTTCTCATCCTCGCCAGATCATTTTTATTTCTATGTTAAAAAGTCTTAGAGCATCTTTTATTTTTGATGAAATTTTAAAATGTTAAATATACATATAAACATCTTATTTTTTTCTTTATATTGTAAACTTATTTATGTTATATGATATACATATCACTAAGAAAATTATTATTATGGAAATATCTATTGTTAAAAGAAGCTAATAATTTGCTGCAATACATTAAACCAAATAATAAATGTCACAAATATTTTTTAAATATTTAGAATAATTTAGTGAAAATGTTTCAAAATCGGTTAATTATCAAGATGAAATAATATTTTTAGATAAAGATGAATATTGTATGTGACGAATCGTTGAAATGTTAACGTATATATGAGTACGTATGAGTTATTAAGCGTGAATTTGATATTAATAGATTAAATTTCAAAAGATTATAGGAAAGGATAATATTAGCTCGTAAATTATGTTTATATAAATTATGTTTTAATCAGGATTGAAATTAGTATTTCAATAAAAATTTGTACATATATAATCAAACGAGATTACGGTATAAAATTACGATATACGATAAGTAAGATTATTTTGGATTTATTTTTAAGTAAGATTGCGTTTAAAATTACTTTAATACTTATTGCAATGGATAAAAATCCGTTTGTATTCATTTTCAATTTTTTAAATTCATTTTCTGCTCATCAAGATCCTAATTTATCATCGTAATCGTTTTGTTTCCCTGTGTGTCTATTAAATATTTGTTCTTCTTGTAGAATATCGTTTTATATACGTGTAAAATTCCTCCAACTTTATAACTTTTCTTAAAACTAGAATAATTTTATCAATTATTAACAAAAATGTTTATAAAAATATTATTCTTTCCTTCTACATTCATTTACTTTAATTTCCAGTAAAAAAATTTAAATAATCATTTTCAAAATTCTTCCTCCATTATATCACTTCTTATAAATTCTATTTAAACAAAATAAAATTATTGTAGATTAATTCACTTCAATATACTCTTTCCAAGAGAATATGCATCATCTATTTTTATTCTGTAATAATTTACAATAATATAATTTTTGTTCCAAAATATTTATATTTTCAAAAAATTCTGACTAGATTTGGAATAAAACAAAGAAGACAAAGAAAATAAGACTTAGAAGATATTAAAATGATATTAAAATATTCTATCAAACGTTGAATTTAGAAGATAAATATTTTGCCCACAATTCTTCATTATCCCAATCTCACCCGACGACGAGATAAAATATATTTCGCTTATATTTATATCGAGATCATCACGTATATCTGTGTAGCTCGTTCAAAAGGAAAAGAGTTAATCGAATATTCTCACAAGGATCACAGGTCAGTATCGGTTGGAATCACGCGCTCGGTCTGGCCGCGTGTACGTGTTGGAGCAAAGGCAACGACAAAGGGCGGTCCGCTCGGCGCAAAAATACTCGGCTCGAGCGTCCCCCAGCCGAGAGAGCAACGAGGATCGCGTTCGCGGTTGGATATCGCCCTTCCCGATCTCTGATTGCGAGAGAGTTTGGTTTCACCGCGCGCTCCTTCTCCGCCACGTTCATATCGAGTGTACTTCGCCTCCTCGTCAGGGTTGCGCGACCAAGTACCCCGTGCACCGTGCACCGTAGACTAATGATTCCGTCTGAGTGGGAAATTGACCACTAGGGCGCTGAAAAACCTTCGGCCAGCGGTCGAAGAGAGGAAACGGGCTCGGCCCATTGTACTTGTGGCGGCCTTATATATAGTGGCTTTCAGTTTTTTAGCAGCGTTTTACGCGAAACCCTGAGAAAGCATCTTCCGGTGACGATGAACCCTTTCCCTATTCTCAGCAAGCCGCTGAGATTGTGGCCGCTTGTTATTGGATATTCGTCGCGCGATTGTGGTCGAATTTGTTTTACGTGCGAATATTTTTAAAATATTCGAAATATTCGAGAATA
This sequence comes from Apis mellifera, assembly GCF_003254395.2. Classification (NCBI taxonomy): domain Eukaryota; kingdom Metazoa; phylum Arthropoda; class Insecta; order Hymenoptera; family Apidae; genus Apis; species Apis mellifera. The sequence goes on along the minus strand of NC_037642.1, from coordinate 1,860,819 downwards.
ATCAATTAATTTTTTTTTTTCAAACGTAGTTCTGTGGTAAATTGTCGTCCTTTTATTTATGACTCTAATTCTAAATGATTAAGTCAAAGAGGTCTTAATATGTATTTTAATTGATCTTGAATTATTCCTGAATGGTTCAAGTAATTGATCTTTGATTGTTGAAATAAAAATTTATTTATTATTTCTTTTACATGAAACTGATGATTTTATATTTGATGGTGTTTCTTTAATATTAATTTAAACTATTCAGGAAAATAGTTAAAAAATATATATATATGTATATATGTATTGTGCAAGGGATAAATATCGAATGACCTGTTGGTGTTAACCAAGTATAAGAAGGGAAATTATATATACTTATATACTTATCTTTAAATTATACTCACGTAAGAAGAGAACTATTTTCATTCTTATTAAAGGATTTATTATATATGAGGAGTGAATATAGTCACTTATGGGGTAATTTTATAAGGTAATCTTACGATATTATAATAATTGCCTACTATTCAGAATACATTATAGACTAGTTAAAATGATTTAGTATTTAATATATATATATATATCTATAGATCGATTTTACAGTTCAGATTAAGGAAAGAGATTGCGGTCTCGAGAAAGAATAATAATTTTTTTCCATCTTTCTTTCTCGTTGAAAATTAAGTATAATATAAAAAGAATGATTATAGTAATTGATCTTTGAGAACTCATATATTCAGGATAGTTTTAACGATTTGTAGAAAAATATAATCTCGTATCATTATGAAAATGGTAAATCTTTGAAAGATTCTTTACGTCCGATTGGATGATGTATGGTGTATGACTGTATAACTTAATTAATGTAAATTTAATTTTAGTTATTTATCACGGAACAGTCAGACAAGAAAGGAGAAATTATTTTTACGAATCATTAGCCATTATTAAGGGCTTATTACAAAACAATTGTAATGGTTCAGCCATTTGTAGAATGCAAGAAATGCATAATCAGTTACTATTCAATATTAATCATCCACCAGGAATTGTCATCTATCATCCGGTATTCATATAGAATAATTATAGAGAAATATAATTGACCGTTATATAAAAGAACAGTTATAATCGTCGCACAGTCATTTATCAATCAGAATCCATTTAAATTATCTAAAATTGATTTGACAATTCAAGGTATAATATATTTCAACATCAAATTTCAACTTGTAATCCTAATTTCTTTAATCTTTAACAAATTTCTAGCTAGATTGACAGATTCCATCCCATATTTTTTCTCATATTTATTATTGAATTTAATTTATATTTTAAATTATTAATTTCTTCAATATTCAGCTAAAGCTTTCTCCTCAAAACTATTTATATGCGAATATAATTAATGCAATAAGAGTGTATCTATAATGAATTGATGGAATTTTGAAAGTTTTTCAAAAGTTCTCGAATCACGAAAGATCACTTTTCAACTTTTTCTTATTCAAATAACTCGGTTTTCCCGCCAACCGAGATGGCGCGGTCGGCGCGAAAAAATGGCGTAATTGATGAGTCCGCGCGTCTCGGAAGCGGAACGCGCGACATTAGGCTCGTGTAAATCGCTGGCCCATCGCGGAAAATCATATTTATTGTGACAACGTTCGTATTGTTATCGAACGGGTCATTCATTACATCTGGCGGGGCTATGATTAATGGTCGCCGGCGAAGATAAAATGTGGATAATTGGGGTCCTAAGTTCAGCGCGCGGCATGGTGATGAATAGTAGAATTCAGCGTAATTTATTGTCGGCCAACACCGTGTCCGCACAATACCCACGACCATAAAATAATGGGCAAGATCTAGCCCCATAGCTAGGATGGAGATTTCTGCGAAAAATCGGGCGGATCGGTTTGCTTTAAAATACAGATTTGGTCTCTTTGCGACGAATGTGGATCAACACAAACAAATCATAAATCATATGAGCTCCTGTTGATCGTGTCTAAATTTTTGAAAAAAATAGTGCAAAAGTCAAGAACTCGTCGATGGAAATTAGAACGATAAATAATAATTTTTAATAAATCACGAATCTCTGCATAATTAAATTTTTCTCATCTGACTCGGTAGATTTTCCACAACCACCTGTGTCCTCGTACGTGCACGTTCTCCCTTTCACCATCTCTCTCTCTCCATGTCCTTCACTCGAGGCAAACATTTCTAAAAGACACTCAGATAATCCAGCCAAAACCTTAGGAACTCTTGCACCCTTCGCTCACGCGATAATCTCAAGCACTCTGCGCAAACACTCGTCTTTCACACCTCCGAGTCTCTGCGCCAAGCACTCTTCATTCCAACGTATATCACGTATTTCTCACACCAACTCGCCCATAAATACGTTTAAACCCAGCTTCTTTTCTTCTATCTTCAATCCCCTCCTCCTTTTACCTAATCAAAGAAATTCGTTCCCAATATCTTCATCAACACCTTTCCAAGCACCTCCCGACCGCGAGACAGCAATTCTCGACGAAGATCCAAATCTCAACGTTAAACGACAGTCGCATTCTCTCCAAGCCCGCCCTCTTCTCGCGAGCACTTCTCGCGAGTCCGCGAGCGCATCAACGCGTAAGGAGTTAAGGAGAGAGAGAGAGAGAGAGGCGAAAAGAGAGGGAAGGAGGACAAAAGAGGCAGAGTTGAGGACGCGTCTGGGTGAAGGATCGTACGTATGCGCATCGTTAGAGAGCGGGGCTGTCAAGTTGCGCAGGTGGCCAGGTTGGACGTGGATAGATGGGCCACGGCGTGGGCAGCAACGAGCGTAGCCCCTGGAGGCGGCCGGTCTCTCCCTTGCACGGCCGCCTCTCCCAGCGTGTTCCTGTTCCTCGCCTTTTCCACAGGCCCCGCCGACTACCACCAACACCGACCACGCGTCGCTCCGGCCGCCTTCTCTCTTCCCCCTTGGCTTCTCGTGGAGAACTCGAAAAGGCCATTCCACTTCGGTCCAAGCCCCGGAAGACTCACTCCCGGCACACACGTCACTCACCCGGCTCGGGTCACTCGCGTTCCCTCGCTCGCCATTATTGCATATATATCGCTCTCCACTTCTTCTTGCTTCGCAACGCTAACTGGTGCACTCCAATCACCTGCACGCACGATCAAGCGTATATATATATATATATATGTAACGTGGTAACGAAATAACGAGAGGAACTCGAGGATGGAGAAAAAGAAAACGCATGGATGTATATCGAGAGTACAAAGTTGCGGGGTCCCGACATCTGACGTGGATCGCGCCTGCCCGGTAATCATCGGTTGCGATCGCGTGTCGGTCTCCTCGCGAGAGGAGATGCTGGTCTCTGGTTGAGAAGCTGCTCTCGACGCGGCAACTTCCTTTCGAACAACTTGCTACGATGGAGGATGATCTTGGAACGGGATGTGTGTACAGTAGATATTTAACGAAGGAGGGGGAGGAGGGGATGATGTGCTCGTTTCGTTAGGTCGTTTAATGGGGTTTCTGCATTTTTCCTTGGGGATGATGACGACGTTGAAAATTGGTCCGTGGGATTAAACGAGACGCGAGTTAAAACTTTTCTCCTATTTCTTTTATTTCCTTCGATTAGATCCTTCTGGATAACTCAGGTAATCGAAAAAAAGGTATGAAAAAGTATACTTCATTCTTCAATCCTTTGATTAAACGATAATTCTATCTATTCTTCCACATTGAAATGCGTCACTCGGTGAATTTTTCGAGATAAACGACCACATCCAGTCTTCCTATCCCACATTCGAGATGTCGCCACCCACCGTTCGAGGACAACGCGAATAAACGTCACAAAGGGGCGCTGAAAAACCAAAACCATGATCCACCGCATTCGCGCCGGGCTAATTAAGCCAGGCCAAGGCAACGATCAGCCGATGAGTCAAGAAGTTTAACTCTAACCCCCTTCCAACTTGTATACCCGTCGACCCCTTTAACCCCATCGACGTGTCTCACTCGCTCCTTCCCCTGGAACAGGCACGAGCATCGTATCCGTGGCGACAAGGAAAGAGAGGGACTGACAAACAGACAAATCCGAGCTAGGAGGGAGCGAAACAAGCGGAGGAAGTGCATGGAGACGAGCGGTGGTTGTAGACACACATCTATGTGTACATATATATGTGTATATATATATATGTATATATCGAGAGAGCATCCATGGGTGGATGGGGGGAAGGGTGGTGTTCAGGGGCCCAGCCGCGCTTGAAACAGGGTAGAAACAATGAAGATTTGAAGGGTTGACTCGGGCGGGGGGATCAAAGGTTGAACGAAGGGGTGCACGGGTTTCAACAGCCCCACTGAGTGGCTATTAGGCACCCCCAAGCCAAGCAAGAGCAATTTGCTATAATCATTACCATTCAGGATCTCCGAGCCGAGAGGGTCCGTTTCTCCGTGCGTCTCGTGCCCTCCTTGACGAAGAACACCCGTTGTAACGCACCCGTCCTCGATGCCTGGGTAATATCTGGCCAACGTTCCCGCGGGAAAACCACCGTTGTCTGCTCGATGCGAAAACATTTCTGCACGGCCGAGGATTTCACGCGGATTTCCAACGTGAGAGGTTTGCAGTTTCGATTTATCAACCCCCTTGACGAGTATTTTTTTTTTTAACGTTTTTCTTTCTTTTTTAAATACATACATGTCTGCCCGAAATTTTATATTTTAATATTTCTTCTTGAAAATGAAAGGAATATTTAGTATTAGATTTTAATTTACAAGTATCTGTTGATTTGAAGTTTTTAATTTAATTAGTTGTTATTAAATCTAAATGCTTTGAAAAATGGACTAGTAAAATATATTTTTATTATTTTTATAAAAATATCAGAATTTAAAATTTTCTTATTTTCTTCAAGCTCTTCTATTTTTCTAATAATTAAGTAGTCTTAAAACTGATTTGGTAAAAAATGTATAATATTGGGTTGGCAACTAAGTAATTGCGGATTTCACTCATAGATGGCTTCGTACCTGATTCAGTTTTTTGCTAATAAAAACCAGAAGTTTTATGAACGTGGGATTATGATGCTGCCTGAAAGATGGCAAAAAGTCATTGATCAAAATGGACAACACGTTACAGAATAAAGTTATTTAGTTCCATGAAAAAATTGTCTTTGATTTTCTAAAAAAAATCCGCAATTACTTAGTTGCCAACCCAATGGAATAATGAAAAGTTATAAAATCTATAATTTTATAATAATTAGATAATTCTTTCTGTTCTTTTACAAATTACTTGAATTAATCGAAAAGTATTTCTCATTTCTTCTCTATCGATGAGATGAAAATGCGAGCATAATACAAACTTAAAAAAAACGATCGATAACAAAAAGTTCAGGAAGAAGGTCAACAAGTGTCACGAGTTAGACTTACTACACTTTCACAAGAGAAAGCTTCCATCTCTCGAGAGAAAGAAGAATAAAAAGAAAATCCACCTATATAAAAACCATATTTCAACCATCCCGCGGATACACGTTCGCCTTCCTTGCCAAGGCAAATCTCGCGAAGAACCCTTTCACAACTCGTTCCAAGAACAAGATCCTTTTCTAGTTTAGTCGTTGGCGGTGATATCGGAACCTCGTTCGCGAGAAAAGTTGAAAGGGAAAGGGAACAAGAAAGAAAGAAAGAAAGAAAGAAAGAAAGAAAGAAAGGGAAGGAAGAGCGTGAGAAAGAGGAAGACAGATAAAGAGAGGGTGGTGGTGGTTGTTGCGCCGCGTTACACGTTAAAGGAGTCGGGCACGCGGCGCGAAGGGGAGGAGGGGGGGAAGGATGCATGAATGTGGTAGCAAGAACAATTGATGAAAAACGGTGCGAGGAGCGGTTCGGTTTCTCGGAAAGTCTCTCTCTCTCTCTCTCTCTCTCTCCGCGAGTGGCACGCCGCGAAATGAAGGGAGGCAGGTGCATCGCGGGTGCAGCTGGGAGACTGCTGCATGCACCATCGTCGCTGCACAGACACTCCGACGTCCTCTCCTCTCCTCTTCTTGCGCCTCCACGCCTCCCGTTCCTCGGGGAGAGGAGAGAGGAGGGGGGCAAAGCGCCAAGACAAAGCGGCAAATAGCGGGGAAAAAATATCGTTTCTCTCTCCTTTCTTTGGAATCCAATCTTCTTGTTTTTCGAAATTTTGCTCTCCTCGATTTCCAGGAGCCTCTTACTCTCGCAACAGTGGAATACAAGACTGTTACATGTAAATGAGGAAGAGAATAGAATCCTTGGATGTAATTAGCTCTTTTCATATATCTACATTCCTCCAATTAATACACGTAGCCGAGAATTATAAAAATATATTATTTTTTAAAGCTGGAATCGTTTTCCTTTCGAAGGGATCGATCCGTCTCCAAGTGAGAGACGATGAGAGCTGACGAAAAAGGATGCATCGAAGAAAAGAGAGCAAGATAGGATAAAGGAAAGAGGAGGGAAAAAGAAAAAAAAGAGAGGACTCGAATCGGTAGATCGGCCGGGGCAAGTTACGCGTGGATGCGGCGCTCTCGAAAGGGGAAACAATCTGGTTGGCTACCTGGCGCGGCGACGGTTATAAAACACGGCCTGAGCCGGGGACGTTTATCGCCGCCCTAAAGGTGAATTCACTCCGGTGACGTCGCCACGGCCACGACTCGAGAGAACTCGCGCAGAGTCTAGACTGCTGGCAGACGTGGCAAAACGACGATATACAACAACACGCTGGGGCCCAAGCGTGTGCACACTCACGGCCGGCCTGCCGTGATTGGCTGCCTTTACGCGAACGGCCTCAGATACCTCTCTTGCTACCAGCGGACTCATCATGGCCACGGGGAGGTGGTCGGGGGAAGGGGATCGATCGGGCAGATAGTATCCATTATCATGCGTCCGCGGATCCAACGTTCTAACGCGACCAATTACGTAATAAATGATTGAGATTTTCTCTTCTGTTTATTCGTATATGATAACCATCATATCTTCCCTTCAAGCGTGTTATTCTAAACAATTTTTCAGATTATTAATTAATAATTCTTATTTTTCGAAACTACAATCGAGCAATGATTGATTTCGATATATACTCTTTCATTCTCTTAGATTGAATTTTATTCCCAATTGTAAGTTTTAACTTTGAAACTGATCGAGCAATAGACTTTTTATTGTATCTCTTCGAAAGATTTAAATTAATTTGAAAGAAAGGAAAAAACTCGAAGAGAGAGGATAAGGACGTGACGTTCTTATCCCCAATTTCCACAGCGATCTTTCAATTTCCCCCCTCCCCATAAATCGTCGACACAATAATAGAAACGGAAACAACAATATCGTCGGAGTAAACGAAACAATTATATCGCAATAAAGTCGTCGATTCTATCCAGACTCACCCGAGTATTATGTAAATCCACGTATATTATGGTATATTATGGCTTATTATGTAAATCGTGTGTTTGCAACAGTTAAGCCGGGCCAAGAATGCTCTTGACTTACATCAGATACATCAAGATGAGTTCAAAGGGGTAAATAGAAAGGGAGGGAGAAGTTGGCGCATTGATTTTAAGCTAACGTGACGTTGGATCTGATACGCGAAATTACGAAGGTTGGCTCACATGCATAATGCATACTGTGTGCACATCGTGGAGGGGGGAGGGAGGGGGAGGAAGGAGGGGAACAACAACAGCGAGCGAGAACACAAGAAGAAGATCAAGAGAGGGGAAAAACGAAGAAAGGGAACGAAGAAGTGGAGAGAAAGAAGAGAAGGAAGAGAAGTGGTGGTAGCAAGTGGTGGTGGCCAGTTTCTTTCTTCGGTACTTTCCCATCTTATTTCTCCTTTTTTTTCTCTCCCTCTCTCTCTCCCTCTCTCTCTCGCTATCCTTCTTTTGTTTCGATTCCTCTTCTTGTTTACTGAATTTATTACATGACCAATCTGGCTGCACACAAGCCTTTTGCGCAGCCACGGAAATGTACCCCCTGGTTGCATGTTTCTGCTTGCTACAGCCTCTTACTCTCGCAACAGTGGAACACAAGACTGTTACATGTAAATGAGGAAGAGAAAAGAGAAGATCGTAGCGAAGAAGATCGGAAAGAAGATCGTTGCCGGTTGTTTCGAGGCCGTGTTTCGAGAACTCCAAGTATATATATATATATAAGTATACTTGAAGTACACTTGGAGCGAAATATTAAATATTAATCGTCGTATAAAGCTTTCTTACCGCGGATTATATTGGATCGTGAACGTCGATAGTGGACGTGGCAAGATTTTATGGCGTACAGAGGCGAGTTGCACGTGCGTTCACTTGTGAACTTCATGAAAATAAAGATGAAGTTCAATTTTAAAATAATACTTGCTTAGAAAAACTATTTTTCTATTTTTCATCTCCGTTTTTTTATTCGTCATAGAGAGATGGAGTAACAATTGTTAAATGTGCACGTTTAATTGAAAATTCTTCCAATCTTTATACTAATTTAATTATAAATTAACAAACAATAATATATACAATCGTATATATATATATATATATATATATATATAATTAAAAAGCATTGGTAATAAATGAATAAAATAATCCACGATAAATATTAAAATATTACAGTTTAGAAACTTGAAAATTGAAACAATTCTTAAATATTTTTAATCACATAACCATCTGATATGCAGTTATCTCCAGTTATCTCCAATCAAAAATTGCTGTTTCACGAAAAAAAAGAAAAGAAGAACCGTTCTCGGAACGGTTATATTCTCGGGGACGTTTTAGTTGACATTAACGCACGTGCATCCCCGCGATATTAAGGGAACGGTTGCTTAACTCCAATATCATATTCTTAACACGACGTAGAATATTGCGTCGTCCCCTTGGCGAGGGGAGCACGGTGAAAAATTAAAACGGCATTCCGTGCCTTATAAAGAGTTCTGTTGTCTCGTTACGCGGGATGCACGAGAACGTGCATCGCGGATGCTGTTGGTGCACGTGTGCAACGTAAATCTCTTAACCTTACTGATGTGACCGTGTGTGGTGGAAAGAGAGGAGAGCACCGTGCAGACATAAACTCAGGAATGGGAACAAACACTGTCGGACACACAACGTTCGTTCGTTCCAGAGAGAAAGAGAAGGAGAGAGAGGGAGAGAAAGAGAGGGAACTTGCTACGTGGTTCGTCCTGGCTAGAAAATATCGAGGGTTGAGATAATGCAGAGGGTGTAGATATCCTTTCGGTTCTCGAATATCCAGTTAAGTACACGTGTACGTTAACTCGAGATTAAGTTATTTGCAACTTTGTTCAATTGATTCGAGTTGTATCGAGTGAGGATCTCAAATGTTGTTACGCGAAAGATGTTTATTTATTTATTTTTTTCTGAATTATTCAGAAAGACTTTGCAATAATAATTTATTTGTTTAGAATATTTGAAAACGATTTACGAATCGATTTGTTATCGTAAAAATATTTATGGTGTATAATATTAATTGTGATTGAAAGTTAAAATTAAATTGTAAATAGAGAAGAATATTCTTCGTGAAATTTTTTTTTATATTTTTCCTCTTCTTCGTTCCAAGAGCTAATTGTAAAGATTTTAAAAGCATTTCACAGAACGAGAATGCTTATTTGTTCGTATTCGATGGGAGGATACGATTCATCATTCCAGATTTAAGGAAATAAACGAAAACGATTCTGCGGTTTAAAAATATGCAAGTATCTTCGATTATTCAATGCTTACGCAAGCATTTACATCACTATGAGTTAATTTTTGACGCACTCGTGTATACGCGAGTTGTTTTTTTGCGCAACGTAAGATCGGATAAATGTACGATTGAAAATAGAGAGAGAAAGAAATGACGAATAAAAAAAACAGACGATACAAACAATGAAATAATAAATCGATGGAGAGAAATGCATTAATTTTATTGACACTTTCCAGTTACGTGCATTATAATAAATAGAATTTAAACTTTTTCGAGAAGAAAAATGCAATGAATATTAAAAAAAGTTTAAATTTGATCAATTATAATTATAATGAGAAATTGTATTATTCGTAAATTGTAATTTTAAAAAAGGATGGAAATAAATATAATAGAATATTTTCATTTGTTAATTTGTTAACAAATATTTGTTAAAATAATATTCAAAAGAATATATTAAAACAATTAAACAAAAGTTATGAATGTATGATCATCCAAATTTTTTGAGATGCTATATACTTAAAAATTATAAATTTTATAATTTTTATTCATTAACTTGCAGCAACTTGATTTTTGTTTTCAGCAAATTATTTAATTATTATGAAAAGTAATCGTTTCATCTTCTCTCTAAATATATATATATATATGCATAAAAATATCCCTAGAATTAAATACATGACATTTCTCTGAACAATATTCCTGAAAACGTCTACGTTAAAAATCAGACAGACTATACAAAAATACAAAATATTACAGAAAAAGAATCGCACAAGGTCGGGGAAGTAAGCCAACGAGCGTGTTAAAATTCAAAGGCGGTACCAAGTTAATTTCGTTCATACGTTTCTGTTCCACAGACGAAACTTTCGCACAGCTATGACTCACACCGTTTCGAATTATGCCGTATATTCAGTTCACGGAAGTATCGGCACGCTATTAATCATCTAATCCTAAAATCCTAATATTAATAAAAATTACAAATTTTTCCCCCTCCCCGAATGAAACTTCAAACTTTCAATTCACTTTAATTCAATTTTAAAACAACGATAGACACGTATAAATTTTAATAAAAAAAGAAAAAAGAATATCGAAATTATTAAATTCCTCTCGGATATCCCGAAAGGAAAAAATTTGCATGCATAATTTCGATATTTCGAAACTCTAAATCTAATCCATTGGCACATTCTTATTATTTACACTGTTATTCACGGCGATATACAGCGTATAAATACTTTCGTAAGCAACTGTGCAGTGGAAAGAGGAGGAAAAAAAGAAGAAAGGAGAGAGAAGTTTTTAAGAAGGACAGAAAAGTGTCGAATATAGTTATTCGATTCGGTCGGAGCTCAAACGTTATTCGCATATGACTAGTCCCCTCGGGGATCGTGTAATTACGTAACGCTATTGCCGGTACGGTAGCATAATGTTCGCCCGGGGCTGCTCACGAGTCTCGGCACAGATTTGCCGATTATTCGCCGACAATTCCGCGTGCAGAGAGCCCCGTGTACTTGCATAAGTATATAACGGCGGGCGTATGTAACCCCTCGAATGGGTTGAGGCCTGTTGTCGAGGCCAATCGAACGCGCCAAAATACGACGCGATCCGACAACTTGCTCGACGGTTCAGCTTCGAACGTTTCCACCGTTTAATGAGATTTATTTACGCACACGAATCTTCCCCGAATGATTAATTTAACGAAGAGAAGTAACACAAGTGGAAAAATTCTCCGAATAAATCAAGAGTTGTGATTGGAAATATACATTTTTCGAATACTGTAATTTTTTCTTACAACAGTTTGTGATTATTTAAAGTTGGAAATTACCAATATCTCTATTGTAACACTTCATTTGGATTATTTCATAATTTTTCGAATTTAATTTCGAATAGAAAAGAATCAAATACAAATACATATCGTGAATCGACAAGAAAGAAAGGACTATTTATTAACCGTTTTCAATATAATTTCTATCAGGGTAGAACGGGATAAATGAAAGCAAATTGTTAATCTCAAATGCGATCCCACGGTTGAGATTGAGTCCTGTAATACCACACGTTAGAATCTCGAGAAAATCTACACAATCTCCCTTCTTCTTCTTCTTCTTCTTCTTCTTCTACTTCTACTTCACGAGGCAAGGCAAAATGAATGCCGAGATTTTTTTAACAAAACTCAAAAGAATCCCCACACTGTGCTATGAAACGAGATATCGTTGAATTCAATCCGCGGCAAATATCCCATGGTTTTTCCCCTCCGTGGTAAAGACATTCGAACGGCATCAAAATGCATCGGGTGCAATTGCGAACAGCGCGAATACGCCTGTTCCCGTGCAACAAAAGTGAAGCCCGGAGATCGACGAGGAAAAGGTGAAAAGGGACGGAGAGAGGGAGAGGGAGAGAGGGAGAGGGAGAGGGGAGAGGGAGGGGAGAGAAGGTGCAGCTGCATCGTGAACACCAGCCCATGCAACGGCAATAAAGTCTAGGAAGTTGCCTAGGCCTTCGAGTCGAGCGTTCTTAGCGACTGCTTCCGGTGCACGCGGGTCCTCCTCGCTTCCGGGCCGACACCGTGAGACCCTATGTTGCGTTTCGAATCTTTGTTCTCAAGGTCACTTTCCCCACCGTCTACGGCAACATTGTGTGAGAGGTTACTCTCGTGATTCTGATTAATTAATGCCAGAATGCCATTCTCGTTGATTATTATTTTGTGGAGTTCTTTTTTTTTCTTTTTTTTCAATAGTATGATTATAAGCAGGTTGATTATATTTCATGTCGTAGTCTTTTTCTTCATTTTTTTTTTTTTTAGGATTTAATTGGTTTGACTGCTTCAGTATTCATTGAAGATTCATTTGATGATCTTTTTTTCTTTTTATTGTTGCTGTAAGTTTGTAATTAAGTTTCTTTATTCGGTTAAATTATATTTTTGAATAATATTTCCTTTTTCGGATAAAAATTTTTTTGAAAAGAAAGAAAAGGAAACATTTCATATTAATATAAATATAAAATGTAAGATATCTTATAAAACTTATGGTGTACATAAAGTAATATAATGCTTTAATCGTTTAATAAATTGCTGTCTTTTTTGAATAATTATAATGATTAAAAAAGAAGTTGATTTTTTTCACGAATAATTATTTACAGTGAGAACGATTCAAAGAATTTCGACTCGTTTCGAATCGAACGAATTGTTTCGAAGAAACAGTATCATCAAACCGTAGTAAAATTTAATCTTTTCCTAGTAACAAGGATTTTATAATCAAAAGAAATACACGAAATTTATCCTTTCATTTTTTTACATTAAATAAAATTTAAGGTCGTCGATTCTATATTTTCAAATAAATTTTTTCAATCGATACTTTGAATTTTACTTTGTTATTTCACGCGGAGATGAAAATTCCAAAAAAATTGTTGAAATATTTGAAAACGCATAAATTCTTGTGAATGCAAAGAATAAAAATTTTAAAGAATCGATTTCGAAGGTGAAAAATTATACATTGTTAAATAAACTTACAAATTATATATAAAAGAATTTATATATCTTCGAAGAAGAACTAATCAAACTTCAATTCAAAATTCTTCCAAACTTTTTTTCTTGTTCCTTTTTAAGCAAGATTCGAAATTGTTCCAAACATCTTTGGAAAAAGATTTTCGAGGAAAAAGAATTTCAGGATCGAAAGAAACAACAGAAGAAGGCCAGTGGACGCTCACTTACCCTAATAGGAGGGGGGGGGGGCTAATAAAACTAAAGCGTCTAGACAGGCATCGCGATCGTGTTGCCTTATATGTTCACATTTATCCGTGACTCCCGAAAATCAGTTTCACCTTGGCTCTCCACGGTCGTTCTATCGTTTCTTCTGCGGACGCCTAAAATCGTCACGGGTCCGTCCCGTCCCGTCCCGTCCCGTCCCGTCGGCCTCCTCGTCCCCGTCGAGTTTTTCCAGTTTCGCGTGGATTGACAGAGACCGACCGACTACCATATAGAGTATCTAGTCGAGACAGTGGCAGGCATGAATGGAGCGGTGCTCGGCTGTCGCATCAGTTCTCGAGAAGTCTCGATCGACGTCAGAAAATTGCAAGAAACGTGGTCGTAAAAACGCGGCGAGGGAATCCAATAAACACGAGACGTGTATGAAGTGAATACGAAAGGACCGTTTTTCGGAGGGAGATGCTTTCCTTTTTCTCTTTTTTTTTTTTTTATGACGCTGGATACTCAATGGATACTCAAACTTGTATACAAGTTCTAACAAAAATTCTCTTCTAATCTATTCTAAGAAACAAATTATTTTTTTAAAACAAATTATTCAAAATTCTACTATTATACGTCTAAAACCGACCATTTACAAGAAGTTTTGAAAAATATTTCAACCTTCTTAAAACAAACCTTCCAATATTCCTATATATAATATTCATCGTCCTTCTTTGATTGAAATACCTAAAGATATTTAAAAAAAAATTCAAATCCTCGAAAACTTTTACCATTGTCCCTTTCACCAATACCCATCATACCCGAAAATGGATCGAGCGAGTATATTACGAGCGAAGGAATAAATTTTCAGAGAAACAATTGATCGGTTCGGTTGCCGAGTGACTGATATCCGTACCTGCGCCACCGGTCTAAGGTCTTCGGCGGCGATCGTGTCGTATCTCTTCCTCGGTTCCTCTCCTCTCGACCCCCTTCTCCCGCCCGGCCGTCCATACATACATACATACATACATACGTTCGTCCGTCTGCCTGAGATTCCGTCGGCAGTGAACAGTGAATCACGTCCATTGACTGGACGCCGGCCAGACGGACTGGGCCCGACCATATACAGACTAGATTCACTCGTGTCGTCGGTCGCGCGCGAGCGAGAAGTCGATGCTCTCTGCGCGGCCGTTGAAAAGGGACGAGAGAGAAGGAGAGAGAGAGGGAGAGAGAGGGAGAGAGAGAGAAGAGGCTGGAAGGCACCTCTCTCTGTAGCCGCTTCCTGTCTCTGCGCCAAGCGATGCCATTTGCGTGGCATAATGGGCCGATCGTTCGGACGCCGCGATCGTACAGGTGATCGATCATACGGACCCCTCGCCTCCATTTCTTTTTCGGTTTCGCCTTAATAACAGCTAAGCCCTGCGCCCCAGTGTTCCCAGAGTTAATGATACGGGCCGTGGACTAATTAGAGGATCGTGCATTGAAATGACTTTATTGCCACGCCGAGGGTGGACGACGGTTTTTTTGGGTTAAGGGGGGGCGGTGGAAATTTGGAAATTTTGGAATGATTTTTTTAGGGATTGAGAGAATTGTTGAGAGAAGTAAAGTGAATGGTTGGTGTGCGATTTCGAAGTATCTGAATGATAAAACTTCTTGTGTGAAAAATTGGAATGAGTTATTATGAGTTTCTATATAATATTAGATAAGAATTTGAATTTGAAAAGGAATCTAATTTTTATTCAACGTTATGCATCGGTCATTTCTTATTCACTTTTATATAATAACTAGTTGTAATTCAAAAATTACATATTAATGTGTTTGCATTGAATTTTTTTCTTATTTTAGCTATTTTATTTTAAATTATCAACTTTGTATATAGATACATGGTATTTTATTTAATCGTTAAATAATACTTTTAAATTTCTAGAATTTATGAAAAATGAAAAATGATAATCGAAATGTGAAGCTCGTAAAATATTTTTCATCGTGTTATGCTTTTGTTAATAAAGATAATTTTAATATATTTATAAATCACTAGAGGATAAAAACTTCATTTATCATAAAAACTTGGAGCGTAATTTCGATTACCAAATTTATGTATCCGATCGTTGAAACACTCGCGATACCCTCGTTAATTATGTTCAATAAAATTATACACCGTGCAAGATTTTTGTCCGATAGGTACTTATTCATTTAATTGGTTCATTTTTCAAAAACGTACAAAGTATGAAGAAAAATTAGGGTTCGAAATTTCTAACGATATCGTGCAACACTTTCACTCGTTTTTAAGGAGCAGCCAATAAAAGATGACTACAGGGCGCACGAATTGCGGTGAAGGCAGAAATAATTGGAAAATAAAACTGGCGAAGAAGATACAGTGTTTCAAAGGATACGATCGTTCCTGTAATTTGAACCTTACGTCCTGCAAGATGCTCGTGGCACTGATCGATGCAAAGCGATATACAGGGTGCGTCGAAAATTATTGGCGCGATCCAGATTGCTCTTGAAATCCCCGTGAGTGTGCGTTTAAAATATAGTCGAGTAAAATATAATATCCAATAATATTTAACATTTCAATTTCGATATTTAATTTTAATAACGAATTGATATAAGCCCCATACTTTTTTCAAAAATGTAAATCGATATAAAAATACCAGAGAAAGAGAGAGAGAGAGAGAGAGAGATAGATAGAGAGAGAGAGAGAGAGAGAGAGAGAGAGAGAATATATAATTTATTTAATACAATATTTATTTCTAATAGTAAGTTTTCAAGTTTTTGTTTTATTTTATTTTATTGAAAAAATTATATTCATTTTCATTTCTAATAAAATGAATAATTTTAAACGAATAAAACCTTACTGTTTATAATAAATTCATTTTACTTTTGCATCACTTTTATATTCATAAAATATATTTTACCACTCTCTGAATTTATTAACAATCGACATATATATGAAACAATTATTGCAGTGAACACACGATATTTCTAACCTAAAAATATTTTCGATCAATCATACTATAACGAAGAGGAGGTCGGCCATTTTTGTTTCTCCATTCATATTTCAAAGATATTACAGCTTGAGTTAAGACGAACGGATTTCGAATTTCGAGTCGACATCGTTGAAGCGTATCAGAATGGCGGGGCGCAAAAGCGGATGCAGAGAGCGAAGAGATTGGTCGAACGAGGCTAGGCCGCTGCATCCGGTCGCAGAAACTGACCTTGGCTTGCTCGTTCTATTCTTTGGCGATGGACAGAGTGACCACCGAACCGCTCTTGGGCTATCTAGGCATTCGCCACCTGTCGCGATTCTATCGACGAGGAGGATCGACCACAACCGCACCACGATCCATTGCCCTCCAACTTCCTCCCTCTTTCGTCCAACTTTTTTATCGGCTCGAGTGGTGGCGCGCGAGCTCGCTAGACGGCCGCTTCCGTCTGTGACGGAAGCGAACCGGTGAATTTTTCACGCAGTCAGTCGATAAATCGATGCAAGAGAGGTTTTTGTTAGCATCATCCGGGATATCGATTGGTCACCTCGGTGGAATGAACGAGTTACTTATCGCTCGAGTGGAACATTCGATTGTTCGGGTATTTTTGTTTCTAATTTAACAGAGTATCCTGGTAAAAGTGGAGGAGGGATTTCTTATTGAAAATTTTTAATTTATTTCTTTTTTTTTTTATAGGAAATATATTTTCTTTATAGGATATTTTGTATACTAAGTGAATCATTATTGTTCATCATTTAATTATCAAGAGAAATTAAACAATGTCAAAAAGTTTTGTTATTGATGTAAAGATTAATAAAGATTTTTATTAGCTTTTGAAAGTTTTCCTGTGTTGGGAATTATTTTCTTAAAAAATGAATCGTTTTTTAAGAATTTCTCAAAGAGGATTATTTTCATTTCAAACACTGACTAGTATGAAAATATACAGCGATTATCATTTTTATGAATTTTAAATTCATATTAATAGATAAAGATCTAAAACCAATAATTTCAAAGATTAAAAAGATGTAAAAAATTCATAAATTGTCAAAAATATAAAGATTTATGAGATGATAAATGATATGAACACGCAAGAATCTTTTTAAGCTGGAAATAAATTCGAAAACAGAAAAATGCAGTAATTTTCGCATTTCCATAGTGTAAAACGCATTACGTAAATGAAAAATCTATGATGAATTAAGAAGAGGAACGCGTCTAGACAGAAGATCTTAAAAGGAACGTTTGTTTTTCTTTGCAGCGACGGGTTCTTCTTGAAGGTAGAGGAGTGGAAAGAAAGAAGAAGAACGGATGAGGCCGAGGATCGTATTGAGATTTCTCGAGTTCTGCTATAAAAGACGGATCGTCATGGAAGAAATTCGATTCGGATCGCGAGAATTTCATTGGGCGGTGCATTAAAATGATAGGGTTCGTTCAACCGTGTTTACATTTCATTGCAACTTTGTGACATCGTCCGGTGTTTTATCTTGTCTTTATTTATACGTCTCCTCGGACCCTTTCGAAGCTGAAAAAAGGAACCAATTCCAACGTGGATGAAATCTTTTGTCGCGAAACCGTTTCTGGGAAGCAGTTTCAAGGGCAATTTACAAATTTTTATGATGATCAGACTTTCTTTAACATTCAACATTCGTTGTCATTTCGTTTTTATGATCCAATTCTGTGATCCTCTCGCAAAAGCGACAAGTTTTATTTCTTTAATTGTGAAGTAAATAACTCAGTGATCCCATTTCTATATATTTCTTCACGTTTTCTTTTTTATAAAATTCCATTTTCTTAGAATCTTTCTTCCTTATGTCTTACTTAAAATCCACTTATTACAGCCAGTCACAAAAGTTTTTAATAATCATCTTCAAATAACAAATTTAAGATGTTTTTAAGATGTAATTTTTTAATAAGGCAGAGTAAATATTTAAATTATAAAATGATTTATTACATTGTTAATAATCGATTAATTTTTTAACTCCTTTAGAATATAATATGCTATCCATTCATACTTGCGAAATCATTGATTCGATCACTTCTAATCACTCAAACGCAATACCCAAATCAACCCGTAAACCCAATCTCTCCCTCGCTTCATTGCTCGATAAAACCATCCCCATTCCCCGAATTTCAACGCACCCTTCGATCCACCCAATCTCCTCTTACATCCGTCAACATCCCGATCTATCTCAACACCATTTCCAAACAAACTATCACTCCAATCATTTAATCCTTTCTCTCTTGAAAAAAAAAAAAAATGTATCAATGCATCATCAATTGCATCAAACACGATGACAAGTTATTCCTTCCTTTCTGAAGTTTTAGCAATCACTTCCCCTTTCTTTCTTAAAAAAATTATAGAAAAAGAAAGTCGAGTCAAAGGGAAGAGGGAACTGTCCTTTCTTTTTTCAAAAAAAAATTCTCAAACAAGGATGCATCTAAGATGGAACGAGCATCCCTCATCTTCCCTCCACCTTCCTTTCTTCCTTTCTTAAAATTATCAACGAGGTGCATCCAAGACAAGGTGGGGGAGGGGGGGCGGAATTCGGAAGAAGGAAACGGCGAAAGGAAGGACGGAAGGAAGGAAGGGTGCAAAGTCCTCCTGGTGGGGGTTCTGGTTGTACCGTTTGAAGGGGATGCGCTGCAAGAAGCGCGTGGTAGGTCCGGCTGCAAAGGTATCGTCACGTGGCCAAGGGGGCGGTACCGTTTTCTCGTGGCCGCCCGGTATAAAAGAGAGACGTAGCACCGGTGCATCCACCAATTACTATTGCACTTTGCCACCGGGACGGAGGCAAGGTCGTACGACCCTCGACTCGAATTGTCTTTACGCGTGTGTGTCACGCTGTCCGCGCTTCTTCTTGTTCTTCTTCTTGTTCTTGTTCTTGTTCTTGTTCTTCTTCTTCTTCTTCTTCTTCCCCGTTCTCCACCATCTCCATCTCTGGGACCGGAAACAGCCTGTATCGGAAACAGGGCGTTACTAGGCGCCTAGATCGCAAGGATCTCTCTCGATCTGTCACGATCCTTGGGAAAGAGGGGCCGAACTCGCGGTGACCGGTGATCGTATGTGATGTATATATATATATATATGCACACGTTTCGTACACAATTGCTGCAACAGTGACGTTATTCGCAGTGGGTCGACTGTATATAAACTGTGCCATAACTGATATTACATGTATATACATATATACACACATATATATGTATATACATATATGGGAGAAAAGAAGGGATACTTTTTAGTGATGGAATTAATTCAATTTTAATTTAATAAAGTAGATGAAAAATTGAAATTCAATTAATCGAGAAAGCTGATAAGGATAAGATTAATTTGTACGTAAACGAGTTTATAATTTGCATTCTATTCGTTGTAGAGTCTTATCTCGGTCAAAGTTCAAAAATTCATACCACTGTTTCAGCATAATTGTGCAATTATAATATAAACGTAGCCGTGAACGATTTTTGGAACCGGAAAGAATTCGATCTTAGGGGATACAGTGTCCCATCTGCCTCGTAAAAGTCTGCCTCCTCGTACTCGTTCGAGGGTGCTCGGTAAGCGTTAACCCTTTGCCGGAAAGGACGACACAGTCTCGGGGGAGTGGGGGGATGATTCTTCGCTACTTTGGTAGCTTTTTAACGGTGTTGGTTTATTGCTTATATTGTTATATGTTTAAATTGTCTTTTTATCTTTGTTTTTTCCTAATTCGAAAATATGGAAAAAAGAAAAAGGGTTTTTGATTGGTCTTTGGGGAAAAGAATTAAATTGTTAAAGTTTTTAACAGCTTGGATAATATTGATTTATGATTTGTAATTGTGATAATTTCTAGTATTGGTTATAACGTTATTGGATATAAGATAACTTATTTCTTTTATCACTAAAAAATGCATGACGTTATTATGTTTCGTAGTTTGTTTACATATTGATTTTTTATTTGATAGTTTAAGTTTTGACACTTTTTTATAACTATTGTAAATTTTATGCACAAATTATGATTATATTTATTTTAAAAAGTAAAAGAAAAGTCGGAATATTTATCGCAAAATGATTAAATAGTTGCACTCAAACTGTTTTTACATAAAAGGATTAATAATTATCGATCAAAATTTACTGAAATAATTCATCAATCAAACGAAGCAACGATTCGATCGAGTGGAATAATGAATATAAAAAAAAAAAAAAGGAAAGAAATATTACATAATCCAAGAAAGGATCTATTATTTACCAAAAATACGAACGAAAAACAAAGTGGACAAAGTTGCAAAGAGTGAAGAAAGGCTGACTGGGGATGATTAAGATAATCGTTAAAGCTGAAACAATCGAAAAACTTTCTATACTTTCTCATGCACAATTTTATTTTCAAAGTAAAATATATAATAACCACGATACTATAATAACCATCATTAAACGGCGAGGGAAGTAGCAAGAAAACAGAATGGACCCACTGAGTGGAAACGGAAACTGAAGAAGCGAAACCGAAACGAGTGAAAGGAGAAACACGATTCTCGATCGTCGACTCTATTGTTTTCTCCGACTACCACTATTATTATTCACGAGAAAAAACGTAGAAGTAAGATTGTAGAAAGATCGACTGAAAAAACGATTCTAAACTCAGTTAAAAGTGTTTCAGTTTTAGTTTTCTTTTCTTTTCTTTTCTTTCTTTCTTTCTTTTATAAAATTTGGATATTTGGAAGTCTCAAAGTTTATCATCCAGGTGCTTTTGTGAAAAGTGTGAAAACGAAATTAGAAATACTTGGAAAATATTTGAAGCAATTTAACAAGTACGTAGTCGCATTTTTACTTATTTAATTTTAACGATTTAAAAGATTTCAATTCCTGAATATTTCCCTGCACGTTTGATATTTAAATTTAATTACAACGTTTTATAATTTAATAGGAAATTTTTGATTCAAAATTTTACAGATATTTCTTCCAATAATATTTCAGACCAATAATCTTTCTCAAAATTTACTTCCATCTCTAACATTCTTATCAGTCGTAATCTCTATTATTATTATTACTAATTTAATTAATTTTGTCGATAAAAAAAAAAGAAAGAAAGAGAGAAGAAAACGATGGCAAATTAAAAACGAGAATCGCGAAAAATTATTCGTGAAACGCGCACGGAACGAAAACTGTTTACCCCGATACTCTCGATTTACGCTCGAACGCGGGAGAGATCGTCTTTCGTCGCACTTGCAATTTCTTTCCCCTCCTCGCCGCGCGACGCAAAAAGAATCCGAAAAATCCGTCATCGGAGGGACGGAGAGTTAACGACCCTCGACGAGGGAACAAAGAAGACACTCTCGGCCACTTTTCCTTTTCTACCTTCCCCCCCTCCTCCCCTTCCTCCTCCGTCCCCTCCCCCTCCATTCGAGCCCCACCCCGGTCTTCTACCCGGTCGAAAAAGGAGGCCTTACACAATTTATGCATCCGAAACAAACAGAAACGCGGCTATACTATAAATATCGCGGAACCGGGCAAAAAATATCCCCACGGTGGGACCCACCTTCCCCTCAGCCCGCGGGCGGAATCGAATCTCCCGCGGCGTGCAACAACACTGCTTTCCTCCTACCTTGTAATACAGATACCGAATACCGGAAGTAAAATACCAGAAGAAGAAGAAGAAGAAGAAGAAGGAGAAGGAGAAGATCGCGATAGCCGGGCCCCGACAAAGGGGGCGCATCGCGAAAAAGAAAGAAAAGGACGAAAAGGAGGGAGACGAAGACGAAGGGAAGAAGGAAGAAACAGCTTGGCGGATAAAAGATAAACGCGACGTATTCGGAAAAGCGACGAAAGAAAGTGGAAAGAGACGAGAAGAAGAAGAAGGAGGAGGAACGAAATGAAGGGAGACGGAAAAGGAGAGAGGGAGGGGGGAGAAAGATAAAGAGGAAGGAAAGCGTAGGAGGAATGAATCGCAAGAGAGTGTGAAAGAACGAGGCGATGGAGCCGCGTTCAGGAGGAAGGAAGGAAGGCAGTGTCCGGGGAGGGGAGGGAGGGAGGGAGGGAAGGGAGGGAGGGAGGGAGGCGGTGAAGGGAGGATGGCGAAGAATCAGCGAGGAGAAGGAGAAAAGAAGGAAGAGGAGGAGTAGGAGTGGGCTAAGGAGAAGGAGGTATGGTCGAGAGGAGAGGTCGTGGAGAGAAGGAGGCGAGACATGCAATGCATGCATGCATGCATGAGACAGGCAGGCGGACAAACAGGCAAGGCATACAGGCAGATATAGAGGAGGCAGGCGCAGGCAAGGCAAGGCAAGGCAAGGCATAGAGGCATACAGGCAGATAGGCGAGCCGGTGCCGCCGCCGCCGCCGCAGCCGCAGCCGCGATCGCGCGCTTCAAGAAGGGAAGTGGGGACACAACATAACACAGCGCGGCCGCGTGTGCAGACCGCTTTTGCAGAGCTTCGCTCGGCACACGGGGAAACGTTCCGCCTTGTATACTGCTGCTGCTGGCTGCTGGCTGCTGCTACTAGCTGCTGCTGCTGCTGCTGCTGCTGCTGCCGCTGCTGCCTGCCGACTGTCGACTGTCGACTGCTACTCTCAGTCTGCCGGGCGGCCTCGTGCGCGCTTGGTTTCCATCTGACGAATCTGCGCGCCACGAAACTACCCGCGCTCGTTCTCGAGACCCGGAACGGTCGAGCGGACCCGCGATTACGAGCGAGGATATAAAAGAGAGTAAAAAAAAAAAAAAAAAAAAAAAGAAGCGAGGGAAACGAGCGAAACGACCTCGCAGCCGTCTCTTCGTTGTCTTCGTCCTCGTCGTCATCGTCTTCTTCCTCTTCTACTTCTTCTTCTTCGGCCGTAGATAAGATCGTCCGTCGTCACTCGTTGGCGGACGATCGACGGGGACGATCGTGGTGAGTGAGGCAGGTCGTGAGGCGGGCCGGCTCGTGCTCGAGCCGATCGTTCGCGAGCAAGAGGCCGGAAAGATACGCGTTTCGCGCCTCTTATCGTGTCCACGTGTCGCCGCGGACGTTTCGAGATTAACCTTACCAACCGGTCACGAGGACTCTAAGAAGGAGTAAGAAAGAGAGGAAAAGGAGAGGAGAAGGAAGAAGAACGTAGGAGGAGATGGTACACGCTGGATGGTGCGTCGTTGTGACATGTGTCAGACGATCGAAATGAGACGACTCGTAATTCGGAAGCGGAAGACGCGTGCCCCTTGAAGGAAGAAAAAAGGAAAGATATATATATATATGTATATACGTATACATGTATATACATGTATATATATATATATACACACGCATACATGTATACGTACGGAGCTCGAGAAAGTACGCGATTGGTGGTGCACACACGGTGACAGGACAGAATATTGTTGGGTGCTGCTCTAGGCTGGGGACCGTTTGCCGGAACGAAACGGAACGGAAACACGTCGCCTCTTCTACAGGTGTTTCGAATCGATTCCTCGGCTTCCACCGAACGCCCTTTTCCCCTCTCGGCCTCTCTCGGCGGCGTGCTTCACCTCGTGGATGGTGTGACTGTTCAGTGAGTTTCCTTGGCCGGACACGTGATCCGCAACACGGGCCCTGTTCGCTCCTCGTCGCCGCGTGTAGTTTCTCTCGCGTTCACCGCCCGTGAAGTTTCACCGGAGAAGGAATTAATCGCGTATTACTCGATATTCGATCGGGATTTATTCATAATAATAATAACTTGGATAATAATAAAATCGTCACCGAAAAACAAACTCGACGCAGTGGTCGCCCATTTCCTCTCATCGAATCGTTGCTTCGAATCAATCGAGCGAGGGAAGGAAATATTTCGGAAATATACTCGTGTGTCGTCCTTGTGAAACTTTCTCGCGGGAATGCGAGCCACATTAATCGCGTGGCAATCGGGTGTGCGCCTCGTAGCCGCGTGACACCGATTCCTCGGTGTTCGGATTTTTCGGCCCTTCATCGCGGCCAGATGGGACGATAAGACGCGGGATAAGATAAGAGAAACGGCACCGAGGAGGAAATACTCTCTTCTTTTCTTTTCTTTTTTTTCCCTTCGAACTGTAACGCGTATAATCCATCCAATTGTTGGTGCACAGTATCGTTAATATATATATATATATATATATATACATATACTTAGAGAGTGAATAGAAGTGGAGAGGAAAGGGGGGGCGGATCGTGGTTGGTAAAGGATCGAACGTTTCGGTGTGTTAAATGACGAGGTGGTCCAAGAGGTGGAGGTGGTGGCGGCCCGGTAATACGTGGTAAAATACGTTGGGGGCGAGAGAGAAGTTTCGGGGAAGACAGGGAAACAGGGTCGGCAGCGCACGGGGAAGAAGCGACAGCGGCGTGGCAGATGAGATGTGAAGCACGAGGACTGCGCGGCGTGGAGCTGGCGGGAGCGAAGGCGGAAGTTGAGAAGCCGAAGCTGCCGAAGGCGGTCGCAGGGGCGGCGGCAGCTCGAGGGGGCACCTGGCGGGGGCCGCCTGAGATGACGACCCTGCGACGGGGTATCGTGGCACCCCGGTACAACACTTACGTTCTGGTTTCGTTGATCGGACTGTTGCTTCAGACCCAGTCTGCGACGGGTGAGTGCACGTTTATCTATCAATCAACTTGTTCTTCCTTATTTTTATATTTCTCATCGAAGCGAGAAGATTCTTTTTCCTCGGATTTTTTCGGAGGGGAAAATCGATTTTAGATTATATCGAGAGGAATATAAAAAGTTAGGATTGTAGAGATCGTTGCTTTGTAAGTTAATAGATGAGTCGTCTCGATGTTAAAGTTTGGTTTTTTGTTGTAAAAGAGAGAATTTTATATAGATGTAATTTTATTTATGTTAAATTTTGTTAAATAACGTAGAAAATTATCAATGGATATTTTGTAAAATTATATTATATTTTCATGGTCATAGAGAATCATTCATTCTCTACAAGAAATTTTCGTGTTTCAAGTATTTAGTATTCAAAAGATTAAGTATGAATAGTTGAAGACAATGCAAGATAAGACTTTTACACGTTAAAGCAAATTTGATTTATAAAGGAAATGGAATAATTTTAATTATTTCCAGTTTTATCGTAATATCATATTTCTTTTTTATTTTGATCGTTAGTTTTTCTATCTTCGAATAGATTAGATGTTTGATAGGATATATGTCGATTATTTCATCGAAAAAAGAAGAAATAATGTAAAAAAAAATATTTATATAATTTTTAATATTTATTCAGATTAGTTTCCTCCGCAAATAATTATTTATATATAGTATTTAATTATTGCATTCTAGAAATAGACAAAAAATTATTGATACTAAGGAGATTTATACAAAAATTTCAATTACAGAAATTCCATTTAATTAGTGATAAGAAAATAAAATAAAAAAAAATGGAATACAATAATAAAGAAAGAAAGAAAGAAAATTCATCGAAACCATACTGAACTCCATAATTCAAGGATGGTGATGTAAAAAGCTCACCCCGATTAATCGATAAAAATCAACGTCCCAAATTTCTCGCTTCGCTGTATTGGCTGTATTAAGATGCAGCTGCTCGATACCATAAAAATGTCAGGATATTTCAGAAAAGTAGAACATTTTTGCAGGTTGTTCGCATTTGTACACCTACATTTCTTTATTTTTATGCGAGAGATATTCATTATTCCACTTTTACCGTAATAATTATCATTGGATTGCACAAAAATCAGCACAAATAATTTGAAATAACGTTAAAAATATCGGAGCTCTTTTTTTTTATATTCCTTTTAAATTTACTGTTAATTATGATACAGCTATTGATATAGTTAATAAACGTCACACGATCATATATATATATATTTATTGATAATAAAATATATTTATTGAAGTTTTAACATCACGCCTGTGTGCATAAAACTGTACGGAAAATTTGAATAATTGAATTATTCGTATATTCGAAAAATCCAAAATAACGAGAATAATAGAATTTATACTGCGTGAACAAAAGTGTTCTAATATATCTTTGAGCGACAATATGATACATGACATCCTAGCTTCCTTCTGAAAATTAATGTCAAGTGTATGACAAATATTGCTTTTTAGTTTTCAAAGTATGATATATGAAATTTGTTACACATAAAGAATGAACTACATTCCACCATATTATTACGCTCATTACGTTTTCATCCTTTTTTATTTTTTCTTATTATGAAATTACTATAATTAAAGCGAGGAATGTTGCGGTTGACTTTCTCCCTAATCAACGATAACGAACGTATTAAGACGACTATCTTCTTGTTATATACGATGCTTATTGCATTATGTTAGCATATATTAAATAACGATTTATGATTGTATGAATTTATAATTACAATATAAGATTTATCACTCATAATATAATACACATTTCGAATAATCCATCTTCTTCATATTTATAACAATATTTAAAAAATTATTTACAAATTGTTACTATATGTAACAAGGATTAGATAAAAGCGTTTGAAGCGTATTATTATTATAAATTTACGATTATTATAAAATATGCAATAAAATAATAATAAGAAAAAGATTGATGTATCCATTTTTCAATATAGGTGTATAAGTGAAATTTAGATATTTACAAAAGATGAAATGTCTGTCTATAGTTAAATGGTCAAAGAAAGAAAGAAGAAAGGTGAAAATTTATGATGTATTAAATCTTTTATAACTCAAAAATGATGTAACGTAATATATCATTTGGCCCATTTTATCATCTTCTTTAACGCCAATTTCTTTTCAATGGAAATAGGATAAAATATGACTCATAGATTTATGATATATTTTATTCTCTTGTGATGACAATTTCTTCTCTAAAATATAGTTACTACGTATAACAAATTTTTTCGATCCAAATTTCTATTTCTCTGTTCGTTTAATATTAAAAAATTAAAAAAAAAAGAAAGAATTAAAAATTTAATTTAATATAAATAAAAATGTATAAAGTATTCCAATAAACTTTTAGAAAGAAATTATAACTTTTAAAAAGATCGTAATTTTTTTTTTCTAAAATTCTAAAATTAGACTATCTGATTATTTATTAAAAAAATATTCTTCTTAAAAAAACTTTTATTTCTATTTTATAAAATGATATATGAAATATCGAGATTATTAATCAGTATTAATCATTTGTCATTTGTATCTTTCAATACATTTCTTCAATTATATTCTGAAAAAATTTTAATGTATCGACACAACGCTTATTTTTATTTATTTTTTTGTTATACATCTCTAATTTATATTTTCAATATCAGTTTAAAAATACGATACGATAGAAAATTTGGATAATTTGCAAAGGAAAATGCATCGAGATCGATTCGTTTGATCGAAAACCTTCCCTCCCCACCCTCCATCCATCGCAATCAATTACCGGACACTTTGCAAACGCGACAATAGTTAACGTCTAATGACAACTGGCGTTGACGTAACTCGAAACCAGGGTGTGTTCCGATTGTTATATACCAGGACTCCAATTTTCTCGTTACGCAAACAACGCGGAACAATCGATCAATCGAATTGTTTATTTATCGCGAAGTTTAGAATAAAGTGTGTCACCATCAACTCTCTGCCTTCTCTTCGATTCGATTCGGTTTGATCGCATTGTCGATTCGTTCCGATTTTAAAACGTAACAGGTAGACCAGGGGGTGGGTTATATACTTATTTTCGTTTCGACTCGTTTATTTTCGCTACTTCCTGCCGGGAGGAACGTCGTCGGGAAGAAGAATTGGCCAAAGTATTCGCAGGAATCTTATAAAATGAATTTGTATCGATGATGAGAGGCATGCATTAAATAAAGCCTGATTCGAGGCATTGTTTCTGAGAAATATTCTGATAAATGATACGAGTAATCTTTGAAAAAATTTTTCTTTAGATTTAGAATAAAGAGAAACGATATAATAATTGCAATTATTTAGAAAATACTTTCGTTTTTATATTGTTACAAAGAGATTACACTTTACTCGTGTTGATACGATGAATAAGAAATATTTTTTTTCTTATAAAAGTTAAGGAATGTTTACTTATTTTTATATTTATCATATGGATTATCGAATAATTTATCAAATTGTTAAATCATTAAATAATATCGATAGAAATATTTGTGCATAATCAGATTGAATACAAGTAAAATTGTACGAAAATACGTTAGAAATGATACTTGAAGAGAAAACTGAAGCAAGTCAAAAAGGTGATTTCTTTTTGTTAAGCAAGATAGCATTTAAATTCGATAGAAAATTTTTACAATTAGTCGGATCACCAGAGTAAAATGTTTTTATATAGATGATGTAAATTATATCGTTCGACATTAAGCATTAATAGAGTTAAGCGTTTAATGGTATTTATAAGCGGCAAAATACTTGCGATTCAAGGTTCTTAAATTAAAAAAGTGGACGTGTAGCGGCGACCAGTTGGATTGCATCTGCCGCAAGATAATTACATTGATAATTACATTCGTTCGCAAAGGAACTACTTATTGTAAAGGATGCGATAAAGGGGTTTCGACGCGAAAGAAAATCGCAAATAAGACGATATGTAGGATACAGCTGTGCATATACCTATAGTATTTTCCACTTAATATTATCTTTGGCAATGCAGATATGGGAAAAGTACCATTACTTGAAAAGCAAATTATCTAAATGTTCTAATCGAATGTCGTATTATGCAAATATTTTACAAATTGAATATTTCACTGTTCAAATTAAACCTATTTTATCATCCGAAATAACTACATCTTCTTCGATGTAGTGAATGAATGTAATGAGGCATTAAAACCAGAACTCTAATTTAGAGGAAAAAATAAAAATATTTTTCCCTTTGATCATTAATATTATCATTTCTTATTATAATTTTTATATTATATTATTATATAATCTTCAATTTTATTTTTATTAAATGTCATATTTAATCCGCACTGATAACAAATTGTGTCTTCTTCTATTATTATTTTCTCTTATTAATATTATTGATTAATAATTAAATTATTAGATTCTATTACGTTTTCCTTTATGGATAAAGTATGGGCAAAATGCATTGTCCCCGTCAAATAATTGCCATTGTTAAATTACTGCACACTGTCATCGAACCCAGTTGTGGCACAACTGCAAAAGCGTTAAATGTTTTTACCTCGTGGCAAGCCACGTTAGTCCGTGTTCTCGTTCTATTATTGTCTACTTTGCACGTAATTTAAAACGGCTGCTAATCGGGCAAGTGTCGTGAATTACGAGATCTCAGCCACCCGTACAAAAAGAAATCGTGCCCCCTTCCTTGAAAAAAACGTTGTAACTACGCTGCACAAGGCAGAAATCCAGAAATGTATATTTTATTCCCTAACGATTATTTCGGTGTCGTAAACCGAAGTAACCGAGACAGAGAAAGCAAGTTTTGCAGCATGCTAAGAGGAATATGCGAATAAGCGAGAAATTGTCATAATTGAAAAGGACGTCTTGGCGAGTGGACTGTGTCGAACAATTTATTTTTACTAGACGTATGGAATTCGTGACGCTGTTTGGGAAAGTTGCTCCAAAGATTCTGACCGCTTTCACGATATTAGGAATTCGAAATTTAAAATTTTTAAACTTTTCGTATCGAAATTTAAAACAAGATGATGAAAAAAGAATAAATAATATATAAATTCAAATAGCGATAACGTAACATTTTAAAAATTAACAATATAATTTTATAAATAGATAAGGAAGAAAATTTTTAAAATTAGTACAATTTTTACTTTTTTGAAAAAGATGGATAAATATAAGAATATTTAAAGAAAATGATAGATTTAAACAACGAGACTATTCTTCGGTTGATTTTTCTTTTTTTTTTTCTCGTTTCAATGAGAACGGTCTTAATGTTTCTAACGAGGACGATTAGCTCATAGACAATGATACGTCGTGAAATCGAACTTAATCATCTAATGCAATTAATTGGATTTGATTCAGTAATGCTTAATAGATCGTATTATTTGACGCGACGCTTGCGTCATCGTTAGTCTTATTTTTCTTCTTCTCTTTTTTTTTTTTTTTTACATTACGAATGAAAAAAATTTACAAACGATTATTCGATCTTTCGATCACTTTTGTCTTTGCTATTTTTCGACTTTCGTTTCCAAGATTTCTTTTTTTTATATATATTATTAAATACACAAATAAGAGAGAATAATTTCGTTACTGAGAAAATTTCAAAGTCGCAAGTTTGTTTCGTTTATCATCAAAGATTTTTAAATAAACGGATTAGAGAGATATAGAAAATTTTGAAAAAAAGAATTGGATAAACAGCAATCGTAGACTAAATAATTTTCTTTTTATTTTTTATTTGTGACTCATTCAATCTATAATTCCATATTTAATTTACGAGCAGATAATAATAACAATTAACAAATTATCAAATTACAAAATTCTCTTTCGAAACTTCATAATTTATTCATGATTTACGACACCTAGAACTCGATCTTCAAAATTTTACATCAATATTAATCACAAGAAAAAAAAAAAAGAAGAAGAAGAAGATGAAAGAAAGACAATCTCCTCCCTTTCATCATCCTTATCTTATCCTTGCCCCCGTTATCGAACGATCGATCCAATTCGATCTTTATAAATAATAGAGCAACCACCATTATACCATTTCCGCTTATCGATCGCTTGTCACGCGAGAGGAAAACGCATCTCGAAGGCCGGCATCCACGACGCGATGGACAATCGCGAGCGACGATCGCCAATTATCCGCGCGGTGCCGGCGAAATTAGTGGCGTTGATGCGCGCTGGGTCGGGCATGGAAACGCGTGGTCGCTCGCCTTCGGACAGGCGATAAAGTGCGAATTAATTCAGCGCTAATTCCACGCCTGCCGGCTCCCACCGCCGCGGGGAAAACGCGCACGGCCCGATGAAAACCGAAACTTCATTAAGCTCCACTTCATAATTCGTTTCGTTTAACGACAATGTTAATACGGCCTATCGGCGTTCCAGCAAACATGGAACGGATCATAGAAGGATTTTCGTCCTCTCGAGCAGTTTAGATCTTATCACTAAAATAAGAAATTATTAATTTTTATAAAATAATGGAAATATTTAATTTTTATTCCTCTGATTGAAATCTTGTTTCAGCGACAAAATAAAACTTTTCGAGAAATGATATCGACAAAATTCTTATATGAAATACATGGAATTGTTACAATTCAAAGTTGGAAATAATAAATTGCCAAGAATCGATAATTTTTAGATCTTCATCTTGGTTCGGAAGCGTAAGATTATGGTCCAGCATTCCGTCGAAACGGTAAAGGTTAAAGGATCGTTTGCTTTAAGTCTGCTACGACCTCTGAATCTTTTACGATCCCATTGCGTTCTCGTTTTGGTAAACAACAGTTAAAAGTAAGTTCTTAAAGTAGATAAACGTCGAAGCGTTAAAGGAGAAGAATACAATATCATAACAATACCTTGTCTTTATAATCTTCGATAATTGATAAATCCATTACCGAATGATCCAAATTTAAAAATCTTTCGAAGACAATGAAATCTCATATCAATTTTATATCAATGATATTTCGAGTATTCAACTATCGATACAAGAAACAGAAAAAAAAAAACGTAATCGAGATGCAACTTTATACACGAAAAACAAAAATTCAAATTTCGTTTGCTTCTTGCTTCGTCGATCAAGAAGCAACAACTGACAATCGAAAGAGGAAAAGAAAGGATCCTACGCAACACGATCAACTAGAACGAAAGAGAAAGTGTCGTTTTACCGAATCTCGAAGCGTCAAACACTTGACGAGGTGGATCGTTCCGTAGGGGGTTGTTGCAGAAGCTTGACGCGGATGTATCAAGGCTGATTGCAAGTATAATTGCAAAAGAGACGAAAGGAGATAAAGAGAGAAAGGGCAACGGCGAAACAGAAAAAGAACGAGAGAGAGAGAGAGAGAGAGGAAAAAAGAGCACGGAAAGACACAGAAAAAGAAAGGGAGATGGAGAACTAGAGGGAATCGAAGTGATCCGAGACGACGAAACACGGGGACGAAGGGGGAAAGAAAGAAGTCGAGGGGGCAGCGGTCGTTGGAAGGGAGGAGAGAGAGAAAGAGGGACACGGAGGCGGGGAGAAAGAGCAAAGGGTGGGAGGGGGAGAAAGCCTGGTGTAATGGAGGAACCAGTTTGCGGGTCAGTGCTCCGCATCAGCGAGTGGAGCTTCAGAGACTGTAGACGCGAGGACGATGCCACCGGGCGAAAGAAGGACGGGGCAGAGGGACCCTGTAGGTCCTCGAACAGGGACGCGAGGGAGGAACGAAGGGCCAGAAAGGCAGATAGGGAGGGGGGGAGGGGGGGCCAGAAGGGCCTGGCGAGTCGCGAAGCCGCTCTCTCGACCGAGAGAGAGAGCAAAGGAGTGTAGGGCCAGCCTGACCAGCGTGAACTACGCGCGAGGGAGAGGACTCTCCACTCTTGGTCTGGCTGCTCCTCTCTCTCTCTCTCTCTCTCTCTGTTTCTCTCTTTCTCTCTCTTTGCTCTGGCGCCATTTTCCTGTCGACCGAAACAAACCAACATCCTTGGCTGCCTTTCGAAAAAGAAGAAGAAGAAGAAGAAGAAGAAGAAGAAGAAAAAAAAAAGAAAGGAAGAAAGGGGAGGCTTTCCGCCCTCGTCACGACGAAGGGGAACTCCAGAGGTCTCCTTGGCCCCGTCACAGAGGGAGGAGTAGCAGCACAGGCCTTTTCGCCGCTCGTCTCGGCGACCGCGAATCGTAGACGTCGGCGACCGATGATGGTGCTTTTGGATACTCGCGACTGTATATAAAAGGAGGGGGGAGGGGGGATTTCAGAGATCTCGAGATCTCTGACGCGACTGACGACTACTCCTTGTCCATTATCGTTTCAGGAATTCAATTGGGAGAGAAGTGTGGCGTCCAGTTGAGGAGGGGAGGGGGGCAGTTGGGAGTATCAGGGAGATGGAGAGTATTTTTTATTTAGGGATATCGAAGGTGGATTAGCTGGATCAACCGGTTTACACGGTTATTGAATACAATTTTCATTGTAATTAGTTAATAAATAAATGTTTTGCGACTACGATGATGAATTATAACACGGCGAACTTGTTTATATATTATTACGTACGAAATATATGCATATTGAGTTGAAGTGTAATATTTAATTAATAAATATCGAGTTAATAAAGATTCTCAATGCTATTTAAAAAACTTGTTGGATTTGATCCGATTCTATCAGTAAAAAGATTACAATTTTATTAACAATTTTATTTCGATAAGATGTTTTCTTCTTCCTCGAATTTTATGAATTTGTTTTTTGAACGGTGATATTGATTTATCTCAGGAGCGTAACGCTGTTTGGAGTTGTACCACGATTGAGGAAATGTATTTTGGATTGATAAATGTTGACAGGAAAAAGGAAAAGATTTGAAGAAAATGCAAAGTATGTTGTTTAAACAAATTGCATAACGGTTTTTTATAAAGGTAATAGGGAATAGATTGCGAAGTAACACAGAACGGAATTGTTCAACCGTTATACAAAGCAGTATTCAGTTTCCTCGTTAACTCCTTTCGCTCCAAATGACAAATAGGTTGGCGTTAAAACTGCTCAAGGCATCGACCTGGTTTTTGCACTATTGCAACGTCACTTTAAGTGTATAGGAATTAAAGCATTATCGTGCAGTGGTCAGTTCAAAGGTGTTGCGTAACCGAGCGAAGATATCATTTGTTACAACAAACTTTTATTTGCTTTTTTTATTCTCTCCAGGTATAATAGTGGAATAATTGTTCGAAAGTAAAATATCTTTCCGATTAGCCTTAGCCTTATAACACTTACACTTATTAGGAATTAATTGAAATGAAATGTATGCATTTCAACTCGTTATACATCTAATTATTTTTCACAATAGATTTCTATTATATTTGTTTTCATATTTTCATATATTGAATTTCTTGAAATTCTTGAAATTCTTTTTCTTTATTACTCTATAGATGTACGTTAATTATTATAAAAAGTATAAATAGGAAAAATTTCATTCATAAATTTCTTCAATTGAACAAAATAACAAAAGATATCTCTATATTCGAAACGTTTTGCCCGATCAAAATTTCCAATCCAATTTAATTGCACATTTAAATAAACGAAGCTTCTTACGAAATATAAGCGAATTTTCCCAATCTTTCTCGCTTACTTAGAAAAAAACTAATTGTACACAGCGTGAAGAGTAAGCGAAGATCGAAGAAAGGGAAAGAAAAGGAAAGAAAAAGGGAAAAAAGTTCCGCTTGCTGCCAACCTCACGGAACGAAAGCGCGGTCTTCCGCGTAGCTCCTCGAGAGCGGCAATCGGCTGCATCACATATTGTAAGTGATCACGTTTGCACGTCGTAAATATGGCCGTTCGCGTGTACCCTCGATCTTATTGATCGTGCCGGATCGCAAACGTTTCACCAGGTTCGTTAACGTCGGCGAAAATATTTTTAATTTCCCCAACTTCTCGTTCCTATGCCTTAGATCACTTGACAGCAAGCTGTAACGTTAGATGTAATCCTCGTGTTCGTTATATTTTTAGTTAAAATCGGCTGCTTTACGTAATCGACCATTCGTCCGGAATATTTTTCCTCGAACAAGTTTTTTCCTTTCGTCTCAAACGATAAGTCGAAGATACTCGTCTCGTTCTTCGACATCAGGAATTTTTTAATTTTCATCTATTTTTTTTCTTGAATATTATGGACAAGATTCATAAATGAACAAATTAATATTCAACGAAACAATGTAGATATATAGTTCGAAGAATTTATTTCCAAAAAATCCTGTTATGATTAAAAACGAAGTTGTGATTCATTGAAACAACTTTTATTAAAAAATTTGGTTAATTATATAAAGCAATGTAAAGTTATTTATTACTATTCGAAAATTATATTTTTAATTATTGCTTTGATTATACGATTATTGATATTATTTATTAACGATTATACAATTCATTCTGACTTTTGAAATAATATAAAATATTTCATATTTATTCTAGAAGACTAGAAAGCATAGTTTCCTAGTTGCACGTTGAGGGAAAATTTATAGTCAATAGTAATTTTTTTCTCCAAATTTATGAACGAAGAAAATCTGATTATAGAAGATTAATATTCGTTCTATTCGTCCATTGTATCTTGAGTTACAGATACGCGTGATACGTACAACGATCTCAATCTCCTCGACAACTTGAGAAAATTCAGTTCAGACTCGATCGGACAATACCTTGAAAACTTGGAGGTTTCAAAGTTTTCTAAACGTTATGCGAGTAAACATCGCGTGTTAGGCGCGAACAAATCACGATTCTAAAATCAATTATGTCGCAGCACCGTTGGACACCGATATCGGGAGATCGAATCGTACGATCGAGTCGAAAAATAACGGACTATGTATATGCTTCGAAACGGCGCGGCGTTACGTAAAATTATGCCAATGCGAGTTCTTTAGCTTGCACTTTGAACGAGTCAGTGGGTGGTATGATATTTTGTACAGTTTCTCGAACAGAAATATTGCTTTCTTGAATCAATTTCTTACTTCTTCCCCTCCTTTTTTCCCTCTTATTTTATTTATTTTTCCATTCAAATCTGGAGAACGTCGCGCGTACATTTATTTACACGTTGTTATTTGAATATCAAATATACAATTCCTTGAATACACTTCCGCGCGATACGTATTTCATATCTATTTATTATTACATTAGGAATATGATTTTTCGTTACGAATTTAGAATTAGATGTAAAATAAATTCGATAACGTATGAAAATTTTAATTTATAATTTTCAAAAATTATAAAGAATATAATTTTAATTGGAATTTTTATTCAATCATTAAGCTGTCGAATGATAATTCCTACGATATATAAGTATGCAAATTTTTCAAAAGAAAATATTTGATATGCATAATATCGTGCGTTTCAGAATATGTAGAATATATATGATGATATTATAATTCATTATTATTAAAATTTCAAAGAATATCATCTATTAATACCAATTATTCTTCTTATTAAATCATTATCCTGACATGCAATTTTTTCCTCGAACAAGTATCAATGATATAAGAATTTTAAATTTTGCTCAAATGTTCAAATCTATTTTCGAAAAGAAAAAAATTCAAAGTGCCCGCCACGAATGGTTTAGAAAAATCGAAACTTAGCTTAGTGAAAATGGAGAATCCTGTTCAAGGATAAGAAACAATAAGTGCGAGTTGGAGCGGAGTTTTCTGAAACTTAGGCGAAACCGAGTATTTGAACGGACAACGCGACTGGTTCTCTGTACCTAAGCCGTGTTTATGTATGTCCCGTGTACACACGTATCGGATTAGCACTTTGACTTGGAGGCCTTTAATATGAGTAGCGTAGCAAAAACAGACCGACATGCATGGCCGAAGGCGCAGTCTGCGGTGATGATGAGGTTGCGATAAAACACTCGAGTTATGCGCGCGCGTGCGGTTAGTTTCAAGTTCCAACAACGAGAGTGATTACTCGAAAACCT
Organism: Apis mellifera; assembly: GCF_003254395.2. NCBI lineage: Eukaryota > Metazoa > Arthropoda > Insecta > Hymenoptera > Apidae > Apis > Apis mellifera. The sequence goes on along the minus strand of NC_037642.1, from coordinate 1,824,157 downwards.
GCACGATAAAACCGACGTTATCGCGGCAAGTAGTAGAAATGGGTGCTCGTTGTGTATTGTGGGAATAGGATTCGATTTCTCTTTGCTTCAGGCTTTTGGAAAAATTGATGGACGCGGGAGGAAAAATCGGACCAACTCGAAATTCGAATCGAATCGAATTCAATTTTTACAAGAATTTTAATCATTCGTTCTGTATTATTAATTGGTCTTGACTTGTAAAATTCCAAGATATTATCTACAAGTATAAAATTAGACGAAGTGTATAGTCGATGATTATAAAATCTTCTAAAATTTTAATTATTTATTTTTCGATTAAAACTTTAAATTACAAAACTATAAAAATTTAATCTTTACTGTTGTGAAAAATAGTTTCAGATGAAATTATTCGAGAAAAGTTATTTCATTATGAATTTTGAATGATAATAGCTTAGAATATAACACCCAATAATATATTGTTAAAAAAATAAAATAGAAGAAAAAAAGAAGAAGATAAATTCTCTCAAAAATTCAATTTCAAAATCATCGTCTCCTCCCCGATTAACCCCGTCGTTAAAATCGCGAGATCGATCCTTCGATCGCATCGAAGCCGCCTCTCGCATCGAATCTCTCCCTGCATCCCAGCTTATATTTCACGAATACTCCGTAATAAACCGACGACAAATCGCGGTACAGGTAAAAACAAAAGCAAAAACGAAACGAAAGAAAGAAAAAGGAAGGAAAAATAAAGAGCAAAGAGCAAAAGAAAAAAAGAAAAAAAAATGTCTCGGATGGATCGGATCGCGTGAAAGCTGTCGTGCGAGCTAGCAGGGCTAGACATTCTCGATGGGGATACGCGTAATACAATGTAGTCATCAATACCTGATACCCAGTTGACTTTCTAAGATTACCCGATCTCGGTCGACGCATCGGTTGACTCGAGACAGGCGAAGGTAACCGCGACAAGCGGAGGGAAATGCGCTCCATCGACACGGTGAAACGGAAAGGAAGGAGAAGAAGAGAGAGATAGAAGAGACCAGAAGAGGAAGGGAGAGAGAGAGAGAAGCAGAGAGGGAGAGGAAGGGGGCACACGAGCAAAACAGCACGGGAAAAGGGGGAAGAAGGAGAGCATACAACGAGCAGGGGAGGGGAGGGGAGAAGCTTGTGGTTTTGGTCAACCGGTCGGGTCGCCGTCCGCGGGAACAATCTCCGGGCCTTGATGACTAACCGCGTGGCCGTCTTGCCGAGGCAAGAACTCGCCTCCCTACGGCACGTCGCGAATGCCTGCGCAGCGTTTGCCTGGCCGAGTACCGATCTTTTTACCACCTGCTGTCGCCCGATCCCGCGATACTCTTCTCGTGTTGTCCCATGGGGAGGATGGGGAGGGGGAGGGGGAGAGGGAGGAGGAGGAGGAGAAAGGGCGAGGGGAGGGGTGGCTGGCGGGATCGCTACCCCGGAAAAGGACTCGCGGGATACGGTTTTACCGGTTCGTACCGATATTATCGAAGTGGATGATGGTTGGAACGACGCTGATAGATATTTTTCGTGTATATACGGTGGTGGATTTCCGTGCCCCGCAAATATTGCGTTTCCTCCCGTAATTGGAAACGTTTGTTAATCGTCTGTACGTGACTTGGTAATAGGAGTATTGGCAGGGAGCTTGAAAAAAAAGGGGTAACTGAACACGATGTTCGTATTAGTTGAATGTTAGTTAGTTGAGAAAATGTGTTCATTATTGGATGACAAAGTGTTGGGAGAAATTTTGAAGAAAATTTTAAAAGCTTGGTACGATATTTTTTTAGAAGGAAACACGATATATAACACGATTGGTCAGGTCACATGTTTAGCTTAACGCAATAGGGATAATCCTTGGTTAAGTTGGACTTAATTCCAAGTAAATCCAACCAGCTTACAAACGCATACACAAACAAAAGCATTTGGAAATCGAAGCTCTTCGAGCTTGAGATTCTCCAATTAGTTCGAGCAACGCGCGTTATTCAAACGCATCGCATCCTGATGCAGTTTCGTAATTTCCTCGATCTCTGACATCACCGTCAGAGGCCTCCGATCATCCGTTTCACGACCCAGATTCGAACGATAAATTCAAACGTTACGTTACCATTCGCGTTACAAGCATAGATCCGAATCTTGTATCGCAATACGAATCGAGCTATCGACGAATTAACAACAGCACGATGATTAATTCAAGAGAAAAATAAAGCGAATTAGCGAATTGAATTAAGTGGATCCAAGTGTTTATTAGGATAACGTTTTCATCATCGTTTAAATTATTACATCGATCGAGAAAAGATATAATTGTTCGATCGAAGAGTCTTTATAATATATAATGATATCGTAACGAGGGGAGGATACGAGACAGGATCATGCGCGGTTAATTAAAAGCGTAAAATATCTTGTTTATTAACGGCGATGAGGAAAACGTGATGCAATCACGAGAGAGGCGAGGCAATTCCGGAATGTCCGCTCCGGAGAAAATACGCAGATTAGATCGAAACTCATTGAAATTATCCTCAGGATTTACCGTTAATTCGGTGTCAGATACGAAGATGTATATCTGTGCAATGTTTATCGAGAAAGGAGCCGCGGGAAAATAAATTCAGTTAACCCAGTGGTGCGGCTGTCTGCGGATCGGTGATGGGGTAATAGTGCATGACTCGAAACATTCTTTTTTCGAGCGTTTTATATAGCACTTTGCTTTCGTACCAACTCGATTTTATATCTCTCTCTATCATCTTTAATCGCGTTTTTCCGTCAAATATATTTTTAATCGTATCTTTAAATTTTTCTTTTTTCTTTTTTTATCGTTATTGATATATCCGTAATAAATGAAGGATATATAAGAGAGAGAGAAAAAAAGAAGAATCGAACGACGCGTGATAATTTATTTTGTTCGAATAAAGATTGAAAAGGAATATATAAGAATGAAAAAGAGATAAAATTAAAGAGAAGATGGGGTAAAAAAGGGATCGAACGATCGTCGAGGATCATTCTTTATTTTATCTTTATATAGCCTCCCCGATAAAACGATCCCTGCCGAGGATGTTGTTTAATAATTTATCTACGATTAAACGATAATTTATTACTTAATATGATAACGCGATTCTTTTGCCGGGGAGAATCAATTTACTTGGCCGGGAACAAATGGAAACCGTGGAAAATAATTGTTGGGAATACTTCGAATGTTGGTATTTCGAAAGAAATAATTATTAGGATCGGATTATGGTGGAGAGAAATTGCGGCTTAATTAAAATCATTTTCCAAGATGTAGATATTAGAAGGGGGAAGAGAATTCAGGAATTACGAGTGAGTTTTAATTAACTTAAAAATAGGATATAGGAAGGAAACGGGTTACGTATATCTGAATCTAATGTTAAATTTATTGTAACCAACGTAAACTGTTAGTAGAAATAAAATTTTACGATTCGACACGGATGGGGAAAAAGTTGTATCTATAATATAAGCTTCGTCACATCCTTTAATCCATTCGTATAAATTACAAATTTGATTTTAATAATACCAAGGAACAAAATTTCGATTACTTTCTTCGTATATAAATATATTTTTTTTTATTATTCCTTCGATCAATTATTTGCAAAACTATAAAAGTCAAATATATACTCGACCAACATTAAAAATTATTGATCTCAATTAAGTTCCAAATGTCAAAGAAGTTCTAAAAAATCTTTTTATCTTAAAGAGAAAAAAAAATTTTCAGTAAAACGACAGAGAAAATATCCCAGCTTTTCCCCTTTTCTTATAACAAAACAGATGCGTTCGTAACGAGAGAATAGAAAGCCACGCTTTCGAACAATCTGTCTTTGGAGAGCACATTCCACGGCTATCAAGATATCCGTGCCTTTTGTTCGACATAACGGCATTAAACGGTGGACAAACGGCGAGACACCTATACGCATACACACATTCGAGCGAGCATTTGGGAAAGTACGCTTTCTGTAAAAGTACAATGATCAGGGCCCGTGATCGGATACCGAGATAACCGGTTTCCGGTGTTATCTCGCATAATGGGAAGAGTTAAACGTGCGAACGAGACGAGGGGAACAATGAGACACGCGGTTCCTGTGGATCTGCGGCAGAGCACGCGTAAAATGAAGAATTGGAAAAAGCCAGACGGGGTCCAGACCGTGAAAAATTGCCGAGACTTTCGCCCGGAACACGTGGAATTTATATATAAAGTTTCGTGAGAGCACGATTGATCTTGATGGAGAATATATTTTTATGAATTAATAATTTAATCGATTGATAATGAGAAAGTATTCTTTTTTAAATTTATTATTGAACGAAAATTTTTCGATTGGACATACATCTGGAAATTTTTAAATCAACAGTAGAATAAAAGTATTTATTCTTTCATCTAACTTGATCGTTCAAAATCGAATTCTCTTTCATCTCTCCAAACAATTGAAATTTTCAAAGATATTCCTATTATCGGTTTAAAACTTGTTAACATTCAGTTCAGATTCAGAAGAGGATTTTTATTATTAGCAGGTTTGCAATCTCAGTAGCGGGGATGCGCCGAAGGCTACCGTTGAAAATCTCCAGTTTTTGATATATGAGAATGCATCCACGAAAGCAACGGAATACACACACGGGGAATGGATAGGAACTTTAATCGGCAGCTTGTATCTCGCATACCGACGTGGCTACATCGCCTTGGGGCTAGAGCCTAGAACCTCTAGAGTCTAGACCCATAAGTCTTCCACGATTTTTCCTCGCTCGATCGCATTATCCTCCTGTTTACGATAAAACCGTCTGACAAGAGTGCTGCTCAACCGACCGAGCGAGCCTTCCACTTTACGAAAATCTTCTTCCTTATATTTCGAGCAATGAGAAACGAGGCCGCCTCGGATGGATACGTTTTTTCTTTTATAAATGTTAAGCCCGTTTCATTCGAATAATCTCGAAATTACAGGATATACGGTGGCGGATGGCCGATAAGTGTCACACAAGTGGAATACTCGTCTCGAGATGTTGTGTGTACACATATTTGAAATTATCGTCGGGAGGATGGATATTATTGTTCCCGTTGTTGTTGTAGTGTGACTGTATGTCGACGGATATTGTTTACGTCCGTTTTAAATCGATGATAAATCGTGATTAGCTTGGATGTGTGTGCGTACTTGTCGATATTATTATAATTAATGCGCGCGAATATTTTCTTGGATGTTGGTGGTAGTAGTTTAACTCGAATCGTAAATATGTAAATGAAATTATCCCTTTCTAATTTATCGATACTTTATTCGTGATTTCATAATCGATTTATGGTATATTTAAATTGCAAGTCTGATTTATGAAATTTCGAGTCGAGGAAATTGAAAAAGAAGGAAAGTAGATTTTTCTTTTTAAATTTCTGCGGCTACGTACGTCGAATACGCACTTTAAATTTCCTCGACGCAGTGCCATCTCCTTTAAGCGAGTTAAAGCCACCGTTTATGCGAGCAATTTGACCTTGATGAATATTTGATGAATGTTTCGATTCATTCGACTCGAATACATTGGATTATTTTGAGTTGTGCAAAAATTAGAACAATGAGCGAATCATGAACGATGATGAATCAATTATCACGAAAAAATTTTTTGATATGAGTTATATGAATATCCTGACGTTTATCCTGTCAAATTCTTTTTTCTTTTTTTTTTTTAAGAATTTTCTAAATTTCGTTTCTAATAATGGAAAGCATTATTAGTCTATGGACGTGGAAGCGTGAGAAATTTAATTAGTTCAGTTAAATTTAGGCGCTAAATTCGACGAAAGTGATCTTCAGACAACTGCTACCAGAAAAGCAACGTAACATTTGAGACCGAGGTTGTAATGTAAATTACCATTAACCTGGTGAACGTCGGTGACTAATGGATAAAATATTCTAAATTTAGAATCACTTTACCACCAATGATTCCCATTCTTTCACTCAGTCTCGTAAATCAACCAACGTAACATTCGAACAGAAATGGTATTTAATTACAAGACGATAAATTTAAATATCTTCCCACCGTGCAAATTGCTCAAACTCTCCAAGTTTAACAAGTTTATATACCGTTAAGTATAACCGATCCATCCCTAAAACTTAAAAATCCATTGCTCCAATAATTCATAACTTTTCATCAAATCGAGAAACAATTTAATCAATTATTATTAGAGAAAGGGTTGCTTCGATCACTCCGTCCAAAGTACCACAAGTCCCTTTTTCGTTCCTCCGCTCGAAAAAACTGCGAGCTCGAGGAGGGGGAGGCGGCGCGTCTCCATTTCGCTCCGCGTCAAAGCCGCGTTCGAAATCGCGGGCGAAAGGTGTCTCGTTGTCACCGTTGACCCGGCGAAACGCGAAAAAAACGCTCTTCCCCCGTCAGTTTGCCAAAGTCAGTCAGACTCCCGCGCGGGAGGGGGTTGGCGCGGAGTGACGTAAGCGGAGAGAAGCGGAAGGACGCTCTTCTTTCGAGCGTGAAAGAAGACTTGGCTCAAACACTTGCCCGTCCATCTGGGCCAACCTCGCAAATAACGAAACTCTAGCTATACCTACTGCGCGAGGGGGGGGGGAGGGGGCGAGCAACCGAACGAACGAAGGAGGGAATGGCATCGGCCGAGTGTGTGCATTACGCGAAGGGAAGGACGACGCGAGGGGGAGCCAACCAGAGGGGAGGAAGATAGAACGAGAGAGGGAGGGAGAGAGAGAGAGAGGCCGGGGAGAGGTAGAAGAAGGGCGTAACTGGGCCAAACGGTGGCTGTGTCGCGCGGTCTAGACACCGCCGCGCGGTTACCGAGAATTAATGCTCCCAGTTCGACCAGACTTTCCTTTTCGCTCCCGTAACAAGCTGGCAATTCCGACAACGAATCCGTAAATCCGTGACGGGTACGGGAAAATGATTAATTAAATAATGATGTCGCACGCTTTGTCTATTGAAGGGTCGAGGGAAGGTATTTTGTATTGGGTTTTTCTGGATACGCGAGTAAAGATTTGATCGAGGATGGTTTCTGGTCGGGGCAAAGAGAGAATTTTTGTTAGGGGGTTGGGGGAAGATTTGATTCGAGAGATGGTTCAATTGAAAAATTGGTTTTAGGTTTGGATAGATTGAAGAGTTGGGGAGGATGGATTAATTTCTACGATTGTCCACGTGTTTTAGTTGGATAATTTTAATTTAATTTTAGTTTTGAGTGGGAAATTGGCTTTGGGGTGGGATTAAGGGGGATAGAAGGGGATATATATATATATATACGGGTAATGAAATAATGGCACGAGTAGATCTGAGAGGAGATAGCAGATATAGTAATGAACGATGATTTAGAAGGGTTGAGATAGCTTTAACGGTTCTGGTATAATGAATTATTAGTTTCTTGCACTTGTAGATGGGAACAGTTTCTCAAACGTTTTGCATCTCTTTTATCACTTCTAATTTTAAATAATGAGTGCTTGATTTTCTTTTTTTCTGGAAAATGTTATTCATTATTAATACGTAATGTCTGAATATTATTTTGTATAGAAATTTTTATAGAAACACAAATATTAATAGTTTAATTAATTAATTCTTTATAATATAATATGTTTCTTATTTTTAATCGATTATTGGAATATTTATATTATAATACTAAGAGAATACTTAAGAGAAGTCGCTAAAATAGCATGTCGTTGATATATTAAAATCTCTAATAGTCGATGGATCGGAAATATAATATAGTTAATAATCCTATCGATTATTATGTAAGTTGGCAATAAATATACGAGCAATAAAGTTCGCCGAGTAACAAGAACCATCGTCAGTAATTTCTGTCGCAAAAAATAATATGTTATGATATTGTAATACAGCATCGATTTGCGGTAATCGATCACCACAAACATGATCACTAAATTTTTCTTTTTTTTTCTCTCCATCACAAAATATATTATACATTTACTTTTATCAAAAATTTGTATTCAAAGAATTCGAAAAGTTTTAAACATTTTATTAAATAAATTCGTTAAATTATTACTTGTTATTTAATACGTTTAATATCTCGCAAATTTTATGAAATTTTGAAAATATAAATTGAAATCAAAGAGAAAGAATTTTTTTCCAATTTTTAAAAGATAATTAAATTAAATTCTCTGTGTATTTACGAATATAAAATAATTAAAAATATTTTTATATTCTTTTTATATAATACATATTGAAATAAATGAACAACATGTATACAAAATAATCGTCTGTCGTTCATATTCTTTGTATCAAGTAATTTTTAAATAATGATAATTTTTAAATAAAGTAAACTGATAAAAAAAATTCATATTAAAAATAAAATATTTTCGTGCATCACCATTATCGGTTTCCTAATAATTACATTTCAAAATACGTAGCTGAGAAAAGGTACACGAGGAAGAGAAAATGATCTTCAAATATAAAAATAACGGTATTTTAATTGATTTAATTACTCACGGAGGAGGAACGAAATTTCCGTTCACATTTAACATTACTTAACATTCTAACAGAACTCTGAACAATTAAAAAGCTAATGCAATACGCTTCCCGATACGCTTGTATGCGTATTGTAAAAATATATATATATATATATATATATATATATATATACACCATGAAACAGAGTAAACTAAATTTAAATGCCATGATACTCGTACGTTTCCACGCGTATCTTCCATAACTATCTTTATTATTCATTTTATTATTCCAGTTTATTTTATCGCGTATTTTTAATGTCGGAATGATTTCACATCGTGCCTCGGGTCCGTGATAAAAATCTCTTGTCGGCGGAGGGAAAGAGAGGTAAGGAAAGAAAAGAAAAAAAAAAAAGAAAAAAGAAAAAAAGAAGAGAGCGTTTCGATGAAGGCCGTGGATCGAGCAAAGGCATCTCGGTCGTTCTTTGACCGAAATAAAAATAGGCGCTGCTTGATTTTCGTCTGTGTGAAAGAAGGCATTTCGTGCAACGTTAAGGGAGGTCAGTGGCAAAAGGCGAGCCCACGGATGGGGGTGGGTCTCGTCTGAGAATCTTCTCAGACCGCTTGGTCTTTGATCTCAATCCTTCCATCCGTGACCCGCTCGTTTCTAATTAATTTTTTGATCGTCACAGGACTGCGTGTACCTCGCTCTTCTCTTTAATTTTCGTCTGTTTTTCAGTGGCGAAAAGGGTAGTTGGGGGAATTCGTGTTCGAGGATCGAAGTAGCTTTTTCTTTCTCTCTTTCTTTTTTTTTTTTTGTTTAAGTATTTCGAAATAATTTTCTTGTCCAGTGACTTCTTGGATGAATGGCTCGGAAGATTTTTAATTCAGAAAAATTAAAATATTTTTTTTTTCAAAGAATACGTAATGTTTTGAAGAGAAACTTTTTAATTAAACAAATTTTCTTTAGATACGTGGAAAGAAATTTTTATTAATATACATATATTATGATTTTTGTTCACATAAAGTGGAATATGTGATTACTTCATTTATTCAATTATTTTATATTTAGTTTTGCTATTCAATTTCGTGCGAAATTTCTATTTTTGACGAATATTTCTTAGCAGACTAAACTTTGAAATTTTTTTTGGATAATTTCTAGAACATGGCTATTCGCTTGATTATAAAACTATTTTTATTCCCGGACGTAACACGAACCATTCGAACGAAAACTGTGCTGGGTTTGAAAGGTTCTGCAGCTATTTTAGCTAGCTACAGAACGTCATGCTTCTATCAGCTTATTCTTGTTACGATCAAAGAGATTTAGATTAACAAATTTTTTATTTCTTCTTCTTCTTTCTCTTCTTTTTTCTTTGTAAATAAAATATAATGTGAAGAGAAATTTTGTTCACTTTGGAAAATAAACGTAATTATACGTATAATTCAATACTACATTTTTAATTAATGATTTTTTTATACGTGATAAATGATAATTATTTGCATAACAATATTTTATACTCAAGTTATTTCAAAAATATGTTTCTTTGAATGTTAATTAAAAGAAAAAAAATATACAAATGACATAAAATTATATTCTTCTCTATATTCATGCTTTGTTGAATGAAATTCTTTTTATATTTTCAATCTTCTAATATTTAATATTTCTGTGAAATTAAATTCTACAAAAAACGAAATAAATTCTATCTTTAATGCTTAATTAAATTGTTGTAACATCGGTAATTGTTATATTAAAATAGCCGTAGCAAAGTTATTGCATTTTCTTTTTCACATATTGAAATTCCTAGCATATTCATTTTAAACATTCCTAAGTTTATTTTTTTTAATTGAAATAAAAGAAGATATTTGGAGAGTGGATAGAATTCAATACATTCTGTAGTTTCATACAATTAAACATTGTAATTTAACTCCAATGCGTGCTTTAAGTATCGAGAATCTCAAATTTCACGGTGCGGTGAAAAAAAGAAAAGTATAAGCGAAAGTCGCTCACCAGAAAACTTAGTATCGAATCACTTTAGTTGCCATATTTATTTCACAAGAAATCATGATGTATTGATGTACGTTGATCTATGGCTAACAATAAGACCTATAAAAAAGAAATATAATTCATAGTTTATCCCCTTTGATAAATTTCAAATTTTTATGTAACTTTCATTATTATCATCATTTTAATATCACAATATTATATTTAAAAATTTTTTTTTTTTTGTTTAAATTATTTCTATCCAAAAGTAACGTGTAAACACTTTTAAAAACTAGAGATATATCGTGAAAAAAACTGTATATTTTCAAATTTTAGCAAAGTTTTGAAAAAAAAGAAAGCTATATTTATCTTATCAGATTTTATTAATCTAATAATATTTAAAAAAAATTTTCAAAAAAAAAAAATTAAAATTAATTCTAAGTAATATTTTTTAAAAGGAATAAGGATATTAAAGTCTTAAATTTTTCAAAAAGATATATCCAAATTTTATATAAAGTAATCCATTTAGAACTAATACACGTTATTCATCCCTCATAATTTTCTTAAATTGCAATTTCAAATTATTTTCAACTATCTCATCAATGAAATGAAATAAATTCTTCAAATCAATAACATTTTTTCTGTATAATATAATAAAATACAGGCAATATACACTCTGATTTCACAATTGTCCAAAGGATGGATTAAATTAAAAAATAATTATGATATGAAATTAGAATTCATTACCAAAGTTGAAATATCATATTTCTCTGGTGAACTGATAAATATTCTTAAATAATATAAGAATAATTTCCTCTGCAATTCAAATTGAATGAAAGAATTTTCGAAAAGAATGTTCTTTGAAGAATAGCTCGTCCCATATTAATCATTCTACCTGCGATTAATCTACAATAAAATTTACATGAACATAATATTTTCCGAATACAGAAACACAGAAACAAGAAATGGAAATAGCAACTTTGAATTACCAAAGTCAGAAGTTTCACGAATCGAATTCCCCCGTTTCTTTCCTCATTACAAGGACGAGGAACCATACACAAAAGAGTTGGCATCAGACATGGTAAACGATACACCTTCACAACCGCGCCTTACGCCCAAGAAATACATAAACCGCGTTTAATCGTGGCCCATGTTGCAGTTGCTCCGGTTTCTTTCCATTGTCTGGAGGGAAACGGCCTACGAACAGTGTCTGATACATGAAGTAATCGAGGAAGAAATACGTTTCCTTTCGGATCCATGCTAGACCGAGATAGAGGTAGTTATAATGGGGGGGAGGGAAGAGAAAAGATGGAACGATGGGGAAAAGAGATAGGGCGAAAGACGAGGGGAGGTCGAGGCAAAAAGGCAGGAGTGGTGGCCGAGGCGATTCGTTGGCAGACGAAGCTTGCGAAAAGACCGGGAACCGGCTGTTTCCAATTGCATTATCGCACGGTGATTAATTGATGCCCGAGGTGTTCCATTGTCTCTGAGGGACGTCTCGGCTCTGGTTCCCGCGGCGTGTCTTTTTTCGCCGCCAGGCAAAACCACACCGTGCGAGCTCTCTCTCTCTCTCTCTCTCCCTTTCTCCGTCTCTTTCTCCGCCACCTTGCGGGGCCCCGGCCCGCCACGTGCGTGCCGGAAGTTGGATTTTTTTCCCACTTTGTTCTGGCGATGCGATGTCAATCAACTCAACAATGGATGGCTGAGTGTGTCGGAGGAGGGATGTTCTGGTTCATGGAGTTTCGGTTTTCGAATTCCTTACCGATGAGAATCCGATCTTTATTTTATCTAATGAATTGAATTTTCTTTCTCTATTGCGTATTAGTCACTCGATTCAACTTTTATCCTTCGAAATGAAAAATTGCGACTCGAAATTAGGACATCTTAGTCATTTTGAAATTTGGTTATAGACTTTTACTTTGCAATGAAAATTTAATTCCAAGAGATACTTATACGTTTTTAATATATGCAAAACGAAAAAGATACTTGTTTATTAGGATGCACTTAGGAATACTTTGTCTAACTTACTCGATACTCGTGCACATCAATCAGATACGTGAAAAAGCTTCGTGTCATAATTTTTTTCCAAAAAATTTCCATAAAAGTAAATGATCACGCGCAATCAGCAGTTATTGCGCGTCACAAAAGAACCTGATTGCGGCTAATAAATATCAATCCAACGTATGTGAAACGCGGATAATGAACGGACGTGCATAAATTACAAGCTTAAATAAACATCTTGGCTCAACGCTTCATCACTCCTTGGGAACATCGGGTTTGGGAAAAAAAAAAAAGAAAAAGAAAGAAACGATTCCGGCGATTCTTTTCATCGAACCGTCGATTGTATTTATCCTGAATCGGTGGCGCAACAATGAATCAGTTTCAAATTATTTTATTTAACATATACCTCCCCGATCGTAACAGACGTTATTAACTAATCCACTCGGACATCACCGTTTATAACCGTTCAATGACGTTTATTGTTACAACCTCTTACGACCATAATCGCTTTATAAACGCGTTTTAAACACACGCCTTTGTTACCGACGTCTGAGTTGCTGTTTAACTGCATGCAAAGAAAACACGAGCATAGTAAGGAGAACAGATCGCATTACCGATCTGTTGATCCACGCAACCGGTGCACGGTTTTAAAATACAATTGTGATTCCACACCGGGACCCGTGCATACTTTATCTGTTAAAGCTCCCCTTTATTAGCATGATTCATTTCGTATTCTGCCGTTATGTTTCCTTACGACTTCGACGAGTTGAATGGTTAACGCTTCGGTATATACACACGAAGTTAGGGTAATCGATATATTCCTTGAATACGTGAAGCTTGACAATGATGCGCTCCTCCTCCTCCTTCTTCTTTCTTTTTTTTTTTTTTTTTCAGCAACAACATCGTTTATGAACGGAAATTTTCGATCGTAAGTCACAATTGCGGTGGATTACATGTTTTGTGGGTTGTGCCTCGCAATACTCGTTAATTCGACAATAAAATTTAATTTTACGAGAGAGTAACGGTGTCGTTGAGTGTAGGAGAAATCATGTTTGTTAGTCTTCTCGAAGGATACTTTTGTGCGAAGGGAGGAGAAGGCCGTTTAAGTTTTTAACCCTTATAACGATATTCAAAATTCTCGACTTCAATGCAATAATATTTACGTATATAAATCTTCACGATAGTGATTGTTCCTTCCTTATGAATCCCTTCAGGATTTCTAAAATCAAAAATCTGAATATTTACTAATTTTTAAATTCCCTTATCTTAAATTGTTTCGATATTTTAGCGAAGAATCAATTCATATGGATCTTCAGTTCAATTTTCCCTATTTTCGAAAATTGTAAAAAATTACAAAGAGAAGAGTATTGGAGAACTTAAATATGAATTCACTTGTAAATTATTTCCAATTGTGGAATACACGTACGCCTTAAATATCCATTGATGAACGTATCTTTTTAAGAAAGAGGAAAACGTAAAGGCATTACTCGAGATTTACTTTGAATGCAACGCGAGCATTATTTAAATACATACAATCGAAAGTGGAAGTAATTAGTACGTTGCGAGGCTCATTGTGGCGCAGACGTTGGCACAGCCTCTAACTCTTCGTCTTCCAGGAATTTTACCCTAAGTCGATGGAGAGTTCGGCAAACAATGTCGACTATTCCTAACTTGTAGCCAGGAATTGGACGAGTCTTCTCGTGTGTGCTGATCATACAAGCTAAAGTACTTGCACACGAAGTTCGCACTGGACGTTTCCTTTATGAGTCCGTGGTGTAGAAAAATACTTTACTTTCCCGTTTTCTCGAGACCTAAAACCGCGGACCAGAGTTTGCCCGTCTGCCACGTGAATGACATTTCAATGAATCTTTCGATTTAACATCTGTTATGGAAATATAATTGAATTGTAATTAATCGGTGACACTTTTATAGATAATTGCACGTGTAAAAATTATGATAATATCGTATCGATCTATCTTTTCAGAGATAAATAGTTTTATTTCTAAAAAAAAAAATTAAGCGTTAATTAGGCGTTTTGAGATTTATTAAGATTTAGAAAAAACGAAAACGTTTGGAATTGATCAGAATTTCACATTTCTGAGATACTGCGCGCACGATGTTTCGATTAATGCCAGCAAATGAGTTTTAATCATTCGTTTTATTATAATTTTAAATAAATAGGTAAAAACTGCTTACGTTGAATTTTCTTGGTTTAAGAAAGTAATTTTAGGAATTATTTTCTATTACTGCTAGCTATAATTTTAGTCATCCGTGAAGTAATGATAGGAAATTTGAAATGCAAAATCGCATGAATCATAAAAATTGCGACTCGCTGATAATATTCATTTATCGAATGAATATTTATAAACTTGTTCAAGTTATTGCCAATAATTCCTATATTTTACATGCTTGTACTTTGCATCTATTATAAGTAATAAACGAAACGTTATTTTACATTAGAAATTCAATACTGTGTAAGATAAAAATATTTTTAATGATAATTAATGATAATCCTTTATGCCATGATAAATAAGCGAAAAGATTATCGTACTAAAATTTTACCAATAACAACGTACATTAATGCACAAATATTGTAATATTAATACATACATATATATATACACACGCTTATAAACAAACGTACGTATTTATAGATATATTATTTTATATATACGTTAAACGATTTTTCAATAAAAAAAAAAAAGAAAAGATACGAATGGATATTCAAGCGTTTATATAAAATATATTTACAATCGCTAGAATACATATTCTCCAAAATTAAACGGTCGTTAAAATTCTTTTAACTGCTGCAACTTCAAGCAAAAAAAAAAAAAAAAAAAGAAAAATCATTCAATTCCTCGTTTTCAAATCTTCAAATCCCACATTAATGAAAACAACATTTCCAACATTATCGACTAGCACTTTATTTTCACCGTTCCCCGTAATACCGCTACGTAATTTCCAATCGCATTCTTATCCCACATTTAATTCACCACGGCCGACGATCATCCTTCCAGTTCATCGGTTAAACATTCGTCCCGCTATTATTTCCTGGAAAAACGAAAGGTCCTCTCCCGTTCTTTTATCCTCCTCCCATCCCCCGATATCACCGACGCGTATCCATCATCATGCGGGCACGAGGAACGTGTAATCCTGTCGCGGCCAACGTGTTTCTTTCGCAACTTTATGACACGTTCGTCAAGCTTTCTAACGAATGTCCGTCGATTTCGCGCCGGGCCTTGTTCCACTTTTTCAAACGCGCCAACTCGCGCCCGCCGTACACGGCGTCAATTAAAAGTCCTCCAAGGAATTTTCCCCGTCTCATTAATGCGACGTTCCCGGAATGCTAACGCGAGCCGGCTGTCTTTCATTAAGAAAGAGAGACAGACGCGCAAACCCCGCGTTGCGCGCCCAGCATAGCTATGGCTGTGATTAGGCCGAGCTATGAAACGGAGAGAGAGAGAGGGGAAAAAAAAAAAAGAAAAAATCCTGTCGACGATTCCCGCCGAGCCACGAGGTTTCAACGTTTCGTCATATCTCGAGTGGAATTTTCATAGTTTCATTCTGGGAAACTTTCTGTGTTCTTGCTCGTCTTCCGTCGTTCGCGAACGAGACGATCGGGATCCCGATAAAGGAAGTTATTTTTATTGGTTATTTAAGCTTCTGTCGATTATCTTTTTTATCGTTTTTATCGACGATATGTTTCAACGTTGTCAATAATTTTTTAATGAGAATTTTCAATTAGTCATTTTTAAAATGTTCAACGATTAATGTTAATCGTTAAGAATATTCATACGTTTGATATATTATTCGGAAGAAGAAATTAATATAAAATTCTTAGGAATACGAGTATATATTTTTTTATAATTTTGAACTCTAGTTTTTTCAATATTTACTTCTTTATACTAATGTGAGATTAGATTGAAACCATCTAATGTTAACAGTTAGATTTTTATGAAAATGTTACTTTAATTATTGTAAAACGTGATTTAAAGAGTATTGAGAAACGTTGATTTAAGAAAAGATTAAACAAGCGCTGTGTAAAAATAATATATTCATCAAATAGATGTATATATTTCTAAGTATATATTAAATATTGATGTTTCTCAAACAAATTCTAGTTAAATTTGCATTAAAAAAAAAACTCAACAAGTATATTTATCATCAATTATTTAAATTGTAAATAATATTCATCGATAATTAGTTTCTGGTTGAGTTGATAACATTATTCAAACAACATTGAATAATGTCTGCTTTTGAATAAATCATTTAGAATTAATTTTTTCATCTGAAATATGTTACAGGCGGTATATGCTGGTCTTCCATTAGCAACGGTCGTTGCAAGGAATTATTGTCACAAGGAGTGACAAAGGAAGATTGTTGCGCGTCGAACGCTGCAGCAGCGACCGCGTACTCGGACGAAGATCTCGATAGCGGAAGTCTCTTTTTTTGGAGGGTGCTTGGTGGAGGTGTGCAGTGTCGTCCTTGCAGAGGTAAATGAATCACATTTTATTTTCGATTTTTAAAAAGAAAATCTAAAGATTCTCGTCGAAATAACTCCTGGCTAAATTATTATGTTTATAAAAATTTAATTTTACATCCTCCATTTTTTCTTCACAAAAATTCAAATTCAATGATGAACTATTTTTCTTGATAGAAAGCTGCACGGAAGTAAGGTGTGAGGAGGGAAAGAAGTGCGTGGTGCGTAGGGGAAGACCGAGGTGCGTGTGCAGCCCTGAGTGCAAGGCACCAAGAGGTGGTGGTCCAGTCTGCGGGACGGACGGCAAAAGCTACAAAAATTTGTGCAGACTGAAGAAACGCGCTTGCAAGAAAGGAAGCCACGAACTAGCGGTTGCCTATAACGGCCACTGCCAAAGTGAGTATGTATGAAAGAGATAGAATCATTATCACCTGCTTTGCAATTGAACGACCATCGACAGGACCACTATATAAATACAAAAAAATTCGAATTCATGACTTTAAGCATTATTTAAATTCTATGAAAAAACTTAATAATCCATTAAATTTAATTTTTATTGTTTGATAAATGATTTGAAATGGAACTATCCAAGGTATTCAATTGCAAG
The DNA here is from genome assembly GCF_003254395.2 of Apis mellifera. Taxonomy (NCBI): domain Eukaryota; kingdom Metazoa; phylum Arthropoda; class Insecta; order Hymenoptera; family Apidae; genus Apis; species Apis mellifera. Next base: position 1,806,713 of record NC_037642.1, on the reverse strand, counting down.
GATTAAACAATAACTTTCTTCTTAAGATCAGTGAAACTTTTTAGTATAGAATAATTAATGCGAACAATTACGATCGCAATCGAATAAATTTTTACCATTATTTACAATTCTAAATAACGAAGAAGACATTTTATTATATTTCCATTGAAATATTTTCATATTTCATTATCATTCATATTTTCATATTTGCCACTCGTTTTCGTGAATCGTTCTCAACTAACAAATTTTAAATCTCGAATTTTAAATCCCAAAACGAACGGTTTCGAAGCAAGGGGGGTCCCGGGCGGTCCGAGAAATCGCGCGTGCGCGCGCATCCTAGGGAACCGCGTCCGCCAGGTTCGCGCGTGCGCGGTCCGACGCGCGAAAAACAAACAGGGAAAGGCGACGCATCTATCACGGGGGCAGTTTACGACTGTGCGTAATAACGTGTAAAGTGTCGAGCAGGTTCGTGCGCACGGGTCCGGTGCGGCCAAGGCCGGAGCTGCCTGCTGGACCAGAACCTGAGCCCGCACTGCGTGAGGTGCGCCCGCAGGTGCCCCCAGCCGCCCCCGCAACAACGAGCCGCCGCACGCCCCGTTTGCGGGGCCGACGGAAACACATACAAGAGTGCCTGCCACCTGCGACTTGCCGCCTGCCGCGCAGGTCGCGCCATTCCCGTCGCCTATAAGGGCCACTGCAAACGTGAGTCTCCTTTTTACTTCTTTCCACCTTTCTCTATCTTCGCTTTGTCGCCACCTTCTTCCACCGTTCTTTCAACCCTCCCTCCCCCTCCCTCTTTTCTTCCCTTGCGCGATTCCATTTGCACCGCTTATTCCTCTAGTTCTAGCCACCGTTTGCCTTTTCCTTGCCCCCTTTTTTCTTTCTTCCTTTCTTTTTTTACTTTTTTTGTTTGCCTCTCCTTACCGTCGCGGCCTGCTTTTTATTCGGTTTTTCAACGCAGCGGTGCGCAACTCGGGAAGAGAAGCCCCGCAGGGAAATCGTAAATATCGGATGGGGAACGGTGGCGAGTGAGTCTCTCCCCCCTCTCCCTCCCTTCTCCCGCTCGTTCAGGGAGGGATAACGTCGCGGTGATTGTTTTGGGGGAAAGAGAGGCTGCGGAGAGGCAGAAGGTTGAGCGATTGGACGATATTTCCGACGTTTTTTTCTTTCTTTCTTTCTTTCTTTCTCTCTTTTTTTTTTGTTACTTTATCGTTTGTGGTGAAGAAAGGTAGATGGGTTTACACAACCTGATATATGAGTCAATATATCTTATAGTATATTGTATAATGTATATACTATAGTGTAAGATCGTAGATACTGTATTGTGTTGTAATTTAGTTATTATACACGCTTAATATCGGGGATATTATCGAATTGTTACGCGTGTGTATGCAAGCAAGTTTAAAAGCGTACATTTTCTTCTGAGCACATTTACAAGAAAGAGAAACTTTTATAAAAGTTTAATTATATTTATTTTTTTACGATTATAATATCTTCATTTTGTTAGTTTGAGGCGAATGAATAATTACAACTACGTACGAGTTGAAGTGTTTCAACGCGTGAAATTCTTTCTCATTTTTTATTTTTCGAAAGAATCGAACGATATCTCCTATTATATCAATTTCAATATTTTACTGCTTTTAAACAAATAATATTATTATTTCAATTATCGCCATACGCTTTTAAAGATTAATGTGAAATTAGTAGTTGAATTTTTCTGCGCGAGAGCATTTCGCGCTTTCTTTCGAAGGCGCTACCTGTTGCTTCCCACGTGAAAGTGCGATTAAACGCAGGAAAACGGGTGTAAACCACAGGGTGGCTTTTATATGACCCGACGCAACTGGTGAATAAGAATTTTTTTTTTTTTAAATACAAACGAACGTTGAAATTGAATGGCGATGTAACAGCGTGCATTTTTATAAAGACGTTCTTTTCTCAATTACTCGCGTGCATATTGCGATCATAAATATTTTAACATCCGTAATTTTTATTTCGTTAAAAGATAAATGCAATTTTTGCGATTTAACGTGATACTCAACAACCTGAAGGGGTATACGAGAATATATACGCTTATAGAATATATATTTGTTGCGTTTATTATATTCGTATTTTTAATTAAAACGGAATAAATTAAACCATAAAAATTTATAAACGATTATTTCGTTACTACGGAATAATGTAACAATTAATTAACAGCTCAAACGATTTGAATTAAACCACATATTTTAATACGAATATTATATAGAAAATATATTACAACAATATCTTCTTATTGCAAAAATGAATATGCATTATATCAAATTGATTATATTAAAGCTTATTCATCGCGTTAATTGAAACGAGACATGACGATGTTCTCTCCTTCTGCTTCTATTTCGTTCAACGTGAATTTATCTCATAATTTAGTAAATAAACATTTTCCAAATTCAATAATATCCCACGAATATATACACATACACACATGAAAGGTTATATTCTTTGAAATGGGTGTCTTGCTTGATCGATGACGACAATGAAATCGCGCAAGAAAGGGTGAAGAACGGCTTGAGAAGAAGAAAACAAGGGGAGGGGGAAAAGTTCAGTTCATTGGCGAGTAGCCGGACTGTTACTGCTTTGCATCGGAATGTACCTTATTGTTGTATGGTTTGCACAGTGCCGAACTCTTCTGACAGGTGTCATAAAGTCACCGAGCCAAGTTATGTCCAAACAAGCGTTTACAGTGAATCGCCTTTTCCCTCTTTCACTTCAGCTTTCTTATTCTTCCTCTTTCCTATTCTTCTTCGTTTCCATTGGAAAACAAAAAGCAATAATCAGCGATATAATATGAATTTTTCAAATCAGCCATAAAATTTCATTTCCAAGCGCTAGTTGATATTATTTTTATCGATTACGGTCTCCTTCATGATCGTTCCACACGACTTTCTCTCTCCTTCCTTTGCTATAGTTTTATAAAACTTCTTTCCAAGAACGAACAATGAGATCTTCTTTCTTGGAAGGTAAATTCCATTTTATTGTTCTCTTTTCTCGGCGTTCTTTCCCGCTCATTCCTAGTCTCTTGATCTTTCAACCGTTACATTATCCTTCTTCCAGGGATAACAGATCCTGACCGTGTACGCGTATTCCACGAATCGCTTTGTACTTCCTTCGAGCTCGTTCTCATTGTCTTTATCCAATGTCAGCTGCTTTTTCTCTTGGCCAGTAATTGATTTCGTTATTGTTGGCCTCACCGATAATTGATTCGAAAGTGTGTTTAAAAAGAGGGGGACGGAAAGGAATATTTCATCTATATTTTTCCCCAAATTTAGACGAAAGTGTTGATTCATTCGAAAAAAATGCCGCTAAATATTCTCCTGCCTTCCCAAAATTTGATTCGATAACGTGCTAATGGGTCTGAGAAATTGTGCAAATAAAGGCAGCTTTCCATGGAGTCAAAGATCTTTTTTAACAGAATAAGGCCTTTGTCCACGCAAATATCATAAATTATCAACGTGATCCAATAATCGTGGAATACATTATACGAGTTATAATTAACATTAATATCACTTTCGAGCAATCAGTGTGTACAAGACAATCGATATTTTGAAAAGAAAGCCAAGAAAATGTTCTATGCATCATCAAATCTCAAGAAACAACGTATTTCTAACCTAATATTTCTGTCTATAAAAGATCTGGAAAAAATATAGTACAATTCAAAGTATCTTGAAAACGATAAATCGTAACGAGAGATCAAAGATGTGCATTTGATATAAAAAAAAAAGGGATTTTGAGCAAATTCGTGATGCTCGAAACGAACGTGATTGATGTATAGATGGCGTGTCGCAGGAGGCACACGATTTTCCCCCGATTTTGCCTCTCAACTCGAGTGTCCGACATTACACGGATTCAAGAAGAAAAGAAGAGAAAGAAGTGTAAAAGTTAAGAGAGAAAAAAAAGAAGGAGAAAAAAAAAGAGGAGGAAGAAGAAACATCGAGAGGCAATCGCAAGATCGTTCCAGAAAGTTCATCGACCGAGACGCGATCTGCCTGGCTGCGAGAGAGAACAAAAAATTATAAAAAGAGGGAATACAGACAGTTGGAGCAAGAAAGAAAGATAAAGAAGAGGGAAAAGGAAGAGCGGCGAGGGGAGAGGGGGGAGGGGGAAAAGAAGGGGAAAGTATCGTTTTCTGCGTATTTCTTCGAACACAAGTCGTAATAAAGCCTGTAACTTTGGACATAAGATCATCAATTGCAACTTTGGCAATCTTTTTTTTCTCTCAACATGGTATCATCCCTTTAGAGATCCCTCACGCGATCCGTTTCTCCGGCTAATTCTCTTGGATCTGTATCAAAGAGACTTCTGTCGCAAAAACAAATGTTCACTGTTTGATTGAATAATTATCGCGCTATTTTTGGGAAAGATATAATTTCCTTCGTGATTTTCAAAAAATTCGAGAAATCTATCCACGGAGAAATATATATTTATAATAGATTTGTGATACAAAGATTTATTAAGAATTTTAATAACGGATCGATCACATATTTTGTGATAGAAATTCTATTCTTCGTATTCGAGAATTGAATTAAATTTATCGCGCGACAAGAAGTTCGTTTAATTATCTTCAAAAATGGGGGATAAAGTAAAGAATCGAGACGAGCGTTAATTCAAGGAAATATTTTCGTATTCTTTCATCGTATCCATTTTCTCGCAATCTCGCCAAGGGATCTTCTTCTCGAATGATCGTTCTTTCGATTAGCGACGTCGTTTGCCGCCAGCACGCGTACGATGTGTTACAATAATGTATAAACATTGAATCAAAAACTCGTTAAGAGAATCAGCGGCGGGGAAGGGATGAGCGCATGTAACGAGTGTATAACTCGAGGCCGTTCGAGGATAATCCGCAGTTTCATCGTTGATTTACGACGCTTGGAATGCCGAGGACGCGTCAGCGGCGTCTTTCCTGTAATATTATCTCTTTACAATGGAAGATCGGAATATTCTCACCGCTATGCTTTTCCGACCCACGAGAAAAAAATTGTATCATCGAGTTTGAAGAATAAGTTCATCAAGCGAAAAATCGGTCTTTAAAATCGTCTGCAAGCATCACATCTTTCTATCGAATATTTTATCTTTTCGATTCGCGTGTTTGGAAAATTTAAAACTTCTTTTTTCTTTTTTTGAAAATTGTGATATTGAAAATTTAGAAAAAGATATTTAATTCGAAGTTCTATTTAGAATTTATTTAGAAATTTTTTAGTCTCAAATATCGAAATTTATACTTCTAAAATATATTCACTTATTTCAAACTTCAAAAAATCAATAGAAAGAAAGATGAAAATTCAGAATTCTAGAAATAATCCATTCAATCTCAAAATGCAAGAAATAATATTATAAAATTTCTTCCATACCCGAATATAATTTAAAAAAGAAATAATGATAATTCATTCAATTTACAATATTTTCGATTCAATCAGATTCAATTTCTCCAGAAATAAAAATTAAGAAAAATCCAAATCGATCCGTTCAATTTCTAGAACAACCAAAAATCCCCGGTCTCGGTAATATTCAACCTTCGTCCACGTCTCCTCCCAAGATTCCGACACGAAACTCATCGAACGGAACCCCACCGAACGTTCCCTGTTCGGAGGAATTGCCGCGTAAATTTCGCTCGAAAGAGACACATTCGAATATTCCCTTCCACACGAGGAGGCCGTAAAAACTCAGTGCCTTCGGTTCTTCCGGTTCAAGCTAATTACGGCCCGGCTTCCGGCGTTGGGCCCGGTCGCACGTTAGTCCTTCCGCCGGAGGAAGCGGCGAGAGTAATAGCCACGCGTGCATAGTTCATCGTGATATAATAGAAGAACCGTAGAAGGAAGCGTCTGCAGAAAAATGAGAAGCGAGGAAGACGAAAGAAAAGAAAAGAAGAGGAAGAAGAAAAAGGAGAAGCGCAAGAAATCGAAGGTAGACGGCGCGGTTATCGCGCGGGAAAGGGTTGACACGCGTGCACGTGCACGTGAGCGCGCGCGTAGAGGCGCGCGGACGTGTGTAAGGGCGTGTCCTTGTGGCGTCCTTGCCCTCCGGTCGTTCACCGTACTCACGCACGCACGCACGCACGCACGCACGTACGCACGCACGCACGCACGTATGCATGCGGCCACGGAGCGCGCCCACGCAACGCGCGTGCATGTTTGGAAGCCGGGACACGCGGTCTTTTACGTTTACGACACTTACTGGTCCCTTCCACGCTGCTCCTTCGACTAAAAATAACTGGCGACTCGAGGAATTCGGCGTGCATCGATCAGCGTTCGCCGCTGGCCCCACGAAAATCTAATAGAATTTTATTGCCACGACCTTGGCGCCACCGTTATTGTATCCGAAAATTTATCGCGGGGGGGGGGGGGGAATTGTTCGGGATATAATAACGATACGAGGATGTCGCGAACGGATTTCGAGGATTCTTCGAGGGAGATTGATGATACGTTGTTGCTAGTGTAAAATGGGACGTTAAACGGTCGAGATGTTAAGTCTCGGGGCAAGATTGAAACGATGATGCGTGGGATTTGTGGGAATTATCGAGTGTTGAAATGTGGGACGGACGTTTTAGACTTTTTTTCTTCTTCTTCTTTTTCTTTTTTTTTTTTACGTAATAACCGAGAAATTTTATCCCTGATAAAAATCTGTGCAGATATATGAATTTTAATGGCGTTGAAAAATGGTTTTTTTGCGGATAAGTTATCGAGGTTTTGGTGGAGCCTTTTTTTTTTTTTCCTTGTAATCGATGAGAAAGCCTATTTTTATGTAAAAAATGTAGAATCTTTTATTACATTTTTAACGGCGATATAGAACGAGACGAATTTTGTGAATAATTTGTTTTCGAAGATTCTTTTTTGGATAACCGATGAGAAGTTCTGTGAACACGTAAAATATATTTCGAATTATAAATGTAGCTATATAATAGAACGATCCTATAAATAACTTGTAGTTTTAGTAGAATGTTTCTTTTTTTTTTTTGGTCTATGTGAATAAAAGTAAGAAAAATATTTGAAATTTTTGATTTCCGAATTTAATCAACATTTTCTTTTTACTTTAATAATATTTAAATAACAAATAATAAAAACTTTCAATGATATTGTAACATTTGATATCTAATATTTCATTTTGAAATATACTGATATATACTGATATTTATTATTCCAATTTTGCAAAAGAATTAAAACACAATTTATTATTTTTCGAAAATAGTTAGGATTACACGTATAATATTTTCAAGCATAGAACTTGTTCTTCGAGCAAAATTCAAATGGCGAAATAATTTTCTTTTTCCGATCGAGAGATCGAAATTGATCGTAATATTCTACGAATTCGTGTAGTTCTGTGAACAAGCGGAATCATACGAAAAGTTTAACCCGTTATGACGTAAGGTAATTTTTTTCTTGCTAGAAAACGTCATGACTAACATTTTAGAATGACTAATCTCACCGTGGGAGTAGGAAAGTAGGGATATAAAAAACAAACGCATTTCGAATCGAAAGTTTCGAATTATTTTTAAAGCAGTGATTCTTAGAAGATCGAGAAACTCTCTTTTCAATCGTGTTATTTGTATTCGATCTCGCTTTGGTGATTTAAATCGATTGCATAACGATTTTAAAGAATCGGACGATTATTTATTTATGTCTTACGCGTGAAGAAGAAGAAATGATATTTTTAAAATTGTATGAAATGTTTAAACTTATAGTGTACACTTTTTATAAAATGATGTTACATTAAATTCGTTAAAATCGTTCAACGATTATAATAATTTTAATTTATAAAATCTATAATAATTCAGTTTTATCAAATTCAATCCTTTTATAATTTCTTAGAAATATTATTGATTTTAGATTAAAAATTTTATTATTATTTCAAAGGATCTTTTAAACTAATCATTTTGAATTTTTAATATTTTGTTATTATTAATAAAAATGTAAAAGAGAATGATCGATAGAAAAAAATATATTATCGAAAACCAAACCAGTTTTCATTTCACAACTTTTTATGAAGATCTATTTTTACATTAAAAATAAACTAGACGAGAATTTGCACAACTTTTAATAATAATCTTCTAATATATTAATAAATCGCGTCTGCGTGAAATCAGAGAATCTTCAAGGTTACGTAAATCGATCTAAATTATTACGAAAAATCTGCATAAATCCTTGCATCGATCTATCCGCAAATAAACAGGGCATACAGCTCTCTCACAGCTTGGAATACACATTGCGTCAAAACGAAATCGACAAATTGGAACGAAGAAGCATAGAACCACTTGGAATAATATTAAAATAGTCGGAGAAACTCCAGACCGGTGTTCGCATTTTCGAGATTCTCCTCGGGATAATGAAAGGTTAACCAAGAGGGATGCGTGGTTAAGAAGAAGAGAAGGAGGGGAGGAAGAAGTTTCGCCATTATGCAAAGCTAGACAGCTTCTCTAAAATAACAAACTTCGTTCCTGGACTTATTCCCATTCCAATAATCCCCGATAATTCGCGCTCTCTCTTTCAAATTTTCAGAGTGTCGGTCGCGGATCCGGCGTTGCCGCGATGGAACGTTACGACCATCTAAATCGGGAACTCGCGAAACAACAAACTATTCCCATCCCGATTTGAAGACCGAAATTTTATACTTGCGACCAACCGACGAATCGCATCGAGCCTCCCCGAGCTCCGGGAGGCCGAAACGATGCAGAAGGTGAAAAAGAACTACAAGAAGACGAAGAAGAAGAAGAAGAAGAAGAAGAGGAAGAAAACGAAGAGGTACAAGAAGAAGCTTTAGCGAAGAGCTTTAACCGACGATGAAAAAAAATCGCCTTTTATTTTCTGGCGCCTTCTCCATAATCTCTTTCAAAATTCCTCTATCAGTTCCGGTTAAGGAGAAACAATATCTCTAAGATAAATTCCCTAATAGGATCAGCCAGGAATTTTAATACAGAATTCGAAATTTTTATTCTATCTCATTCGATGATGTAATAAACGATATTATGTACGAATGTATGAATAGTTTTGATATTTGGGAGGACCAGATCTAGAAAACTCCTATAAAAAATCAAATGAAATCCAGTTTATATAATAATTATTTCAATATAATAAATCGAAATTCGTCACTGAATTATATATAAATTTTAAAAAAATTTTGTGTATATTTCTTTCGAATTTAATATTGTAAAAGGAAAGTTATTGCAACAGTATTCCACAATATTCATACTTATGCAAAATTTCTCGATATTGATACAAAGAATCTAAGTCTATCAAATCTAAAATTATTATCATTTCTTCAGTTCCACTCGTTGAGATTCGAATATATCAGCGACTTTATTTTTTATTTCTCGAAAATGAGATCTATTAATGGGCTCAAGATCAAATCCACGATTCTATCAGGTTTTAGAACCTTTTTTTTTCCTCCCTCCTCCTACATCTTCTCTTCTTGCTGCTATTGTTGGTGCTGCTCTTCCTATTTCTCCTCGATGAGACTCACCTCTCTACTTCAGGGGAACAGGTGGGTCGCACGAGGTCAGACGTTTACTCGTCTGAGAAGAAGGCAGAGAGAAGACCGGTAGATGCAAAGAAGGTTGAGTACCTCGCACGAAGAAGGCCTCGTGGCACGACTTTGCACGAGGTATGCCATACGTACCGTCTTTTTCGACTGGTCGACGCCGCGGGAGGGAGAGAGATAGGATAAAGGAAGAAGGAAAGAGAGAGAGAAAGAGAGAGAGAGGGGACGACGGACAGGGAGTAGGATACACGAAAAGAAAGAGAACATCGACGATCAGGAGAGCCAGAAGGGAGTCCTGCATATGCGAGAAAAAAGGAGAAAGAGAGATATAGGAGACGGTTAGACGAGGAGAAGATGAGGGAGAGGAGAAAAGAAACCGATGGAAAAGACGGAATGAGAGAGAAACGAACGTTTCATCCATGATTTCGCGAGCAAAGAACAATTTTGGAAAGACACTCAGAGATATTGAAATCGTCTGTGATTTTTCGTCTGCCAGAAATTCAATTTAAATTTCCATGAAAGAAATCGGGGGATGATTCTCCGATTTACGTGAATTCAAATAATTACGAAAGAAGAATATCAAAGAACGGTTCAATAAAAGATCGAAACAAGATAAAACCAATACGAAGAAGAACGAGTAAGCAAGTATTCTAATAATAATAAATATTTTACAGAAGGAAATCGCGATCCTTCAAATATTTCCAATATCATCTGACACCGAAGAAATTCTGACGCCGTCCGAAGCGTCTTCATATCTCGAAGAGGAATCGCGCGATATCTCCCTCTAATCCTTCTCTATCGCTCGTGCATAGCTGAGCGGGCACGGGCCCGGGCCCGGTTCCCTTCGAATTTCGAAGCCGGGGCCTGTCCCGCTAAAAAGACGGGGGCCCGGTGACACGAGAGAGCGGCGAGGAGGGGCCCTTTTCGAAAGTCGATGTTTTTCTCTCGTGGCCCCGGCAAGGAGGGCCACGAGGGGCGCGCTGCTCAGCCTTTCCTTGTCAGTAACACCAAGCGCACGGCGCGGCGTGGTGTCTGGTCAACGGCGAGCGGCGTGGCGTCCGTGCCAAGCTCTTCTTTTTTCGCCGGGCTTGTGCAAGATCCGCCCTCTCCTTTCCTCCACAACCCGATCCCTCCACCCGTTTTATCCACCAGCCGAATCCGATCCTCTTCCTCCCTCTCTCGTACCGGTCTTCCTCCCCTCTCTCTTCTCTCTGTCACTCCTTCTCTTTCTCGTTTCCCCTGCACCAAGCAAGTTCGTTCCAAGTTACTCGCAACCATATCAACGTCCGCGCGTCTGCGTCTCGACATCGACATTCACCGGCGCATGTCTCCGCTCGAATACTCGCTTCTTGAGGCCGCGCGAGTCGAGCATCCTCCTCTTTGCCCACGCGCGCATTCTACCCTGCGCTCGCTCGCTCGCTCGCTCGCTTTGGCCCCCTTGCCGCGCCCTTTCTCCTCGACCTTCCATTTCGTGGCCGTTCGTCCTCGCGGTACGCTGCTCAATACTGTAAACAACCGGCGAAAAGAACCTTTGCCCGTATGCAAACCGTGCACCGTCCGCCCGTGACTGCGTTTTACATATCGCCGTGGTGACCGATGCGAGCTGCATTCGACCACGTACCACGCGGATCCCAGACGAGAGAGCTCGGAAACTGTTCTGACTGAAATATTCCACGGATGGGATAACTGTATATACAGAGGAGGGAAACGAATCTATTGGAAATAATAGGGAGGAGGGTTATGGAAAGTTAAATGGGAAGAATCAATGCGATGAATATTCTTTTGATTATTTAGGAGTTTGTTATTCGAGCGTTGATTTTTATTTGCTTGTTAGATCTTTTCTGATAAATGTCATAAATGATTCGGAAAATATTTTATTATATGGATGATGGAGTATTTGAATTATAAAGTTTCTTCTTCGTGTTCTTTTCAAGCAAAAATCCTGACATTTTGCAAGTATTGCAGGCCAGGAGCATCGAGGATAAACGATCTTGTAAAATTGTAGTTTGTACGATACAATGGTACGATAGATCACGAAAGTATTCGAACTTTAACTCGAAAATCTTGAACTTTAATCGAAGTTTGTACGTGGAATAATAAATATATCTTATTCATCTTTTATTTGTTCTAAAAAAGAATTCCTCCTATTCTTTTCCTTATCAATGAAATTTTTTATTATTTCGAAAACTTTATTTTATTTAATGTTCGTAAAAATTTTTCAATGTAAATAAAACTGGAGGGAAGAAATAATCATCTTTCTTCGAGTTTAATAAATCCATCAAGGATCTCAGAAGATAAAATTCCTTCGGTTTTACGATCGGCCATTAAAATCGTACATCTAATTAGAAGAAACGAAAATCGTCCATAAATTATCGAAAGATGGTAACCGAAATCAACGCAATCGCCTATTATAACGAAAGATGGAATAATCGTGAAACGTGTAAAAAGAAAAAAAAAAAATAAATCATTTCGAGCTCAAATACTCTAAAACACATTATGTTTCTCGCACAAAATTCCATCATCCTGTTCAACAACTAAAATACGAAAGAATCACCACTCGGAGGTATCCTAAAAACCACCGATGACTCGTCTCATCTCGTCGATTTTTCTCCTCCTCTCTTCCCATTTCGATGGAATTCTGAAATTTTAACGCTCGCCACGATGGGATCCCGATGAAGCGTAAAAACTTTCCTCCGGATCGTGGAGGCACGAGGAAGAGAAGAATCTGGAAAGGAGGAGGAGGAGGAGGAGGAGGAGGAGGAAGAGAATACGAAAAAGGAAAAAAGAAGAAGGAGAAAAAGAAGAAAAAGAAGAAGAAGAAAGGAGAGAAAATACGACGAGAGAGGCGGAGATAGGGCCGCGAGAGGAAGAAGAGACGGGTACACACGGAGAACAAGGAAGTAAATAAGTAAATAAACCAGCTGGCTTAGCGAGAAGGTGTCGCGATGCAAATAATCGTCTTTCTCGAGGATCCAAGGCGCGAAAGTGCACGTGTCTGCAAATATGCATACGGTAATATGCGCGAGCTTTTCCCAGTCTCTCTCTCTCTCTCTCTCTCTCTCTCTCTCTCTCTCTTTTCTTCCTTTCCACCCTTTGCCCCGACGGTCCGGATTCTTTGATATTCTCGGATCTCTCGTACACGCGGTGCCATCTTCTCAACCGAGCACAAGCGTTAAGTAATTTGCTTATTTCTTTTTGCTCCCCGCTAATAGCTCCTCCATACATTGCCACGGTTTTCTCGCGCATCCACTTATCACACCGTTTTTGACTGGGTTCCGCTAGAACATCGTGATAGAGATTATGTGTATACGTGTGTGTGTATGTGTGTGTGGTCTACAGGAAGATTGTCGTGAAAGGAGATCGAGTTTTATCCTCATTTCTTTCTCCTTTTGCACGATAATTTTTGGCCAAACGAATAATGTGATTGAAATTAAAATTGCATTTAATTTCACGTATTGCGAAATAAAGTAATTTGCTAATAGAATCTGAAAGATGTGTAATAATGATTAAATGAGCATACAAATATAAATTTGATAAAAATTGTTTCAACTCGGGTTTTGGGGAGCTAGATTCGTCACTGGTAGTTTGAAAGATCGAAAATCCGAATCCGAATAATCGCATACAGCGAAACTAAGGCTGAAAAACAAGATTGGGATTCTTGAAATTCTCGAGAATCTTGTCATTCTCGAATCGTGAAATACTTTCGGAAACCCGACCTGTCTTGAGCATCGGCTTCTCGATATTTTTGGGTTCTCGTAGTTACACCTCATATTATTACAATAATGATATATTTATATCGTGTAAGTGTAATGTATTTTTGGTTTTCTTATTTTAATAATATTCTATCAAGAAGACATTCTCGACACTAACATAGCCCTTATTTTCAATCATGAGATCGATCGAGGAAGAGTTAATTTAAAATTGATTTCTAAGAATATAACATTTATACGTTAAAGATAAGAATTTTTGCAATACATTTTGTAATTGTTGAAATGATTTCATACGTGACATTTTTAATAATTTAAAAATAATAGCAATGATCAATTTTTCCAAGAATTGCATTTCTTATTATTTATAAATATCAATCCTTGTAAAATATTTTAATAGAAACTTATATAAAAACAAACATATTTGGACATTTAAATATTATTCAATATATATATAATAAAATTTTAGTACATATAATTTTAAAAGACAGATTGACATGTCACGACACATCAATCGTGAAACATTTAACTCTTAAAAAAAAAAAAAAATTCCATTTCACGGATCTTTCTTAAAGATTTATCGAGTCATCGTTAAAAAAAAAATTCATCATCTATCATTCGGTCTTAAAATCTGCGTGGAACGTGTCAATTTTACAATTCACGATTATTGTTGCACAAATGCGGTTGACGAAAAGTAAATATAAAATTATAAGGAACAAAGGAGAGCGATCTTATCCCCGATCGTTAATTACAAGACTAAAAACTGGTTTCTGCTGACGTGTCCATTTAATGCCCTTGCTAATTAATTATATCGGATCCCTAAGAGCGAACAAACCACGGATCTGAGCAACGGTTCTATCCGTCGCCTTTGTTACGACTGGCAGAACGAGTTCCGAAAAGAATATTCCTTTCAGCATCAACAATATCCTCTATCTCCTCTCCCCCCCCCTCTCTCTTTCTCTTTAGAATCACATCGATAATCGCTTTTCGTTTAATTAATCGACGTACGTGTCTCCGCGAAATTGCACAAAAATCGATGCAAATCGAAATCGATTGTCCTTGGCTGCTATATCTCTCTCTATAATTACGTGATCAGGTTATCAATATGAAAACGAACCTGGGAACGTGTATAGAAAGTGTTACAAGAGTGGAATATTGATGAATGAGGAGATAAAAAGGTAGATTTGTACGAAACGGTAGCCGTTTCTCTTATCAAGACTGCAAGAATGTAATTACCTGTCTAATATATTCAATATCTTTTACTCTAGAAGAGATCTAATTACCAGTTATCAGGGTATCGATCGTTCGCTATATTTCCCATTTCGTATTATTTATGTACTATAGAAAAGATTTAATTACCATTTATTATTCGAAACATTGATCATTTGATTATATATATATTCGATATATCCATTCGTCCAAATCTTGAACGATCGTTACGAGTAATTCTTTTTACAACAATTTAAATATTTTATTCTATTCTAATTTATTTATTTGAAAGTATTTAAACATTTCTTTAATCTCCCAATAAATGAGAGAATGGAATGTTTAAATTATTGTGCAAAGGGTAGAAAATTATTGATAATAATTTAAAATTTGGAAGATGGAAATTAAAGGAAAAGAAGGAAAAGAAAAATTTTAATAATAATTGCAAGGAGGCCACTCGATCGAGGCAAAGATTTAAAATCTCGGCCATTTTTTTTCGCTGGGATATTTAGCGGAATGCGATTTTAACCCTCGGCCAAGTGTACTGTTTTAAATCATGTAAACAGCTGCGTGGGCGTGCGAAATATACCATCGTAAATTGCGTTTAATTTATGGAGAAAAACAAATAAATTTCGCTGAAAGAATTTGTTCGGTACGCAGTTATTACATGCACTTTGACTTAACCGCCTATTAAACGGTTCATTCATCTGCTGTCCGCTTCTCATTTCTCCGTTTCCCCTTCGTTTCTTTTTTCCTTTCCCATTCACTTCGCCTCTTTATCGTCGCGATTAACATTACCACGATCCCATGCTATTTTTAGTTTACCGAGAAAGCACCAAGCCAAGAAACATTAAGGAAATCCGGATTAACGTCGTTATTGTAATTCAAATAACATTGATGCATTTTTATGTATGCCGGGGGAACTCGTGTAACGGTTAATAAACAAGATGATCGTAAGATAATTTTTAAATAACGAAATTTTATGGATTTCTCAATTATCATAATGGTAAAATTTATATATGAAAATTTTTCGAATACAAATTATTCTATGCGAATTTTTATACTGTACAAAATTTATATAATTTTCTGGTGAAAATTGGAATCTTAGATAATTGATAGATATTAGATATAGATAACTTTAACTTTAATTAAATCTCTAATTAATTTGAAGAATTTGTTACATATCTTTTTCATCGTCGCTTTTTTGTATCAGTTCAGAGAAAAATAAAATAAATTTTACTAAATCTTTACTAAAAAAAAAAAAAACACTATGTTTGAAATCTATTTCTTTTACCATTTTTAAAAAATAATTTAAAAAAAAATATATATTTATTCCATCGTTTCTAATTTATTAATCGATTTATTTAAAATTATGATCATCTTAATTACATTGAAAGTGATATCGATAGCACTCTATTAGCAGTAATCTTTTGTTTTGGCTTGTTTCAAGATTACTAATTAATCGTTTATCGCCAATTATTTTACACTTTCACGTTTTATTCGCTTTCGAACGATATTTCGTGAAACAAATAAATGTATAAATAAGACAATATTATGCTTGGAAGACGAAGTATAATTCTTTTTTAACGAGCACGTGCCTCACAAACATATGCCCATTCGCGGGCCATAATGTTTATACGTATACGTAATGGTTGGCTGCGTGCATTCCTTCTTGCGTTGACCCTCGTCACACATATGAATCATAAATCATAACCACGTTATATCGCGGATTTGCAAACAGCCTCGTATTCGTCGAAGACGTCGTTGGTCCCTTACAAATTTACAGCTCTATTGAGACGTTCCGGGTAACATATTGCCATATTTTCTTAGACACAACGGTTCAATATGATATATTTGACGAGTAAAGGACATATATCGTGCATATTGAAAGACAATCTCGATTACAACTGAACAGTTACGAATAATTTATACGAAATTACATCGATCTATCTGTTAATATTTACAAATTTATCGTTTGGTATATTAATATACTTCGATATTTTTATTTTGTTTCTAATTTTTTATGCTGTTATTAATTTAAAATAGAAATCTAAAATTTTTTAAAAATATACGAAATAGATGAAACGAATTACATTATAAAAAATATCAATCGAGACTTATTTATTAAATCGTAATCTGATTAGATGAAGTGTGACAGAGAAAAAGTACGAGAGATTGGGAAGATATGACGAAGATAAATAATTGGCTCTTAAAATTAATCCTCTAACACTTTGTTGCATACGAACGAGACTAGTAAAAATAATAAATAAATAAATCCATTTGATCTGTCAACTTCCTGACGAGTTTACAATTCTTCGTGGAATCAAGAGAGAGATGCAATCATCATTATAAATACCGTATAATAAACCTAGAATAAGTCTCGATAAACTTTTCCTTCGCTTATTTTTCCTCGGCGGAAATACGATTGCTGTTATGTACATAATGAATGATTTAAATGTCAAAGGCAACGAGTCATTGCGATTTACCGTGTCGTTTGATACGTAATGACTAAGAAACTGAACGTAATGTTATGCAATGTCTTATGTACGAGGGTCATTGGTCATTCAACCTGTATATGTGTACAGCATTGACACAATGTAGGTGCTGATTATAGTACGGAAATGTGGTATGGAACCGACACGATTACCTTGATATCTCTTTACGAAATGACAAGTGAAATGTAGAATTTGATTTAAGAAGTGTACCTATCTATTCATCGACAATTATTATTTATGCGATACTTTGTGATCTACTTTGTGGAATTGTCATCTTATGAAATTTCTATCGATAATAAATTTCTTCTCTTTTTCTCGTTTTCTAAAAAATTCTAAATACTCTCATGTCGACGTAATTGAGAAACAATTATAGAATATAATAAAATATTTAATTCAAGGAAATTTCTGAATGAAGCGATATTTTGATGGAAAAGTCTAAATGATATTTTTAACAATTTTTCTAATGAATTTTTGAATCAATAATTATTCCTAATACAAATATATAATTATAACTTTTAATTTTCAGAAATAACAGAAAGAATCGAAATAAATAAATACTGATCAACAAATCATTACAAAAATAAAAAGAAATAAAATTTGCGTACACATCAGAATAATATGATGTAATGTAACAGGAATTGAGAAGATAATATGATGTAACTAAAATGAAAAATCTGCAAAGTGCACGATAAATCATAACTCTCCAGCGATTAATCATTACGCGATGTTGATATATATTGAGCTAAAAAATAAATAATAAAATAATACAACGCGATAATGGATTAATCTCGTTGGAATTTTTCACAGAAACTTCTTCGTACAGAATGATCGATATTATCGATACATATCCCTATATACGCGCTTATATATTTTTTTAACAAAGGCGCAGCTCCGTATTCTCATTAGTATAATGCCCGTTCTACTACAATTTGCGTAATGTGTCTTAATAAATTCAATTGCTCCCGCTAAACAGATGTCTCTCAACGTATCTACAACAATGTAACATTAACCGGCATGTAACAGGGAATGAGATCCAGCGGATCGTGCAGACTTTCATATAAAAGTGCTCGCACGTAGCCTAAGCATCGTGTCTAACAACATGGATCGCATTACGTGGAGCGTGAATCACTTAATATTAATCTAGTACAGCCACGTGGTACGGCCAACACAGACTACCACTACACCAAACCAAAGTGATACGATGATTGCTCCGATCGTGGCTTGCACGTGCACTAGGGAACCCTAGACCAGACAAAGAATGTTACGTCCGCCATTTTGTACGTCAGACGTCCGGCAGACAACAAATATCTCATACGATGCCCGGGAATAATTGATATTCAACCGTGACAGATCAATATATGGCTTCGTGTTATGGACCATCTGTGTCTTATTGCACTTGTAAATAAAGATTAAACGTGCCCCTCCGGAATCAAATTGTATCGCGAATTTAATCGAAAAGGGATTTTTGTTATTTTTTTCTTTTTGATATATTAATAAATTTATCGAAGATTCTTTTTATCGAAATTATGAATAACGTCATTGAAAGAATATTTTAAATTAAGAAGTGAAAAAAAAATAGGAAATTAATAAAAAATAATTTCTTTCTAACCTTCTTTCTAATCTAAATATAAAATTGACAAAGAATAAAAATTATCAAGATCGAAATTTTTATCATAGATCAGCCAAACAATTATTCCACGCTTCAATAACATTCGAAAAAGTTAAAAATTGAAAAGTTTAAAAAAATTCTAGAACGATTTATATAGCCGAGCCGTCGGCCAATGATTATTTATTCGAAGGTGGACGGTCGATGCACGAATTGCGTAACGTTTCATCGGGTCGCGTACGCGTTGACGACTGGCAGGATGAAA
This sequence comes from Apis mellifera, assembly GCF_003254395.2. Lineage (NCBI taxonomy): Eukaryota > Metazoa > Arthropoda > Insecta > Hymenoptera > Apidae > Apis > Apis mellifera. Next base: position 1,787,951 of record NC_037642.1, on the reverse strand, counting down.
AATGAGCAATACATTACACGATCCCCCCGTGAGAAGTGGGCCATTGACCCAAGTAGGTGTAACGACATATTATTGCAGTAATCGTGTCTGCGAACGAGTCACCGCACGAATCTACCGAGTGGACGAAGATAGAGCGCGTCTAATTCGACGATTGAACCTGTCTCTCGTTTCTGCCTCGTCAGAGTAGCCTTCTACTACTGGCCAGTTCCTTTCAGTGCCAGTAACATACAGTTATTACGTAACGCGTTGCACGTTCCCCGACGATGTCTCGCGAAAATCAATCCACATCCGTGATTTTAGCTCGATCTTCCGCGATAAGGAAGGTCAATCCTTGTGAGTTCTCAAGGTCTTGCCACGCGAGGAATGGCCGTGAACTTCTCAAACGATTCTCGAATCTTTCGAAAGTTGATCTAATTGTTTTTTTTTTTTTTTAAATATTTGTCAATAAATCGTTTGTAATGCGAGATTGTAACGTAAGTAGAAATAGAATTGGATGGAAATTGGTTTGAAAATGTTTAAATTGGAAATAAAGGAGGACAAATCGGAAAGATGTGAGGGACGAAAAATAAATTGAAATTCTTTGAAACGGGGGAGAGAAATTGATTTATCAGATATAGAAGTACGTGATAATATTAATATTTCGGTTGGAATATTAAACTTTAAATCATGTCAACTTTATTGAACGATAAATATAAGTATGTGGAAAATATTTTATGCTTATAAAATGAAATTTTTAAATGGAATTATATACCCGTTTCTAGAGGCAAACATAGAGGGAAAGATTCAAAGATTCTTCTCGAAGAATAAAAAAATAATCAACATAATAATATAGCACCATATTCCGTTCTTTTCTACATCTTATTGCTAATAACCATACTATTGATGTAACGGCTACCTTAAAGTAAAAAGAAGAATACTCTCCGGTCTAAAACCGGATATGTAGTCATTTTATGAAAGGCTAGAGACACGTCTAGAAGAGATATGCCTATATTTGATGATGAAATTTTATTTAAAAAAATAAAATAAACATATATACACATATATATTATCGAACACTGATACCGTACATAAAAGAAAAGAATCATTATTGCTGGTAATTTTTATTAAAATTCTAAATTTCGAAATTATCAATTTGATATCTCTTGATGTGATATTTTTCATCGACTCAAAATTGTTTCTTCTCAAAACCATAATTTATCATCAGAAACTGTACGATGCCTTTTTTAAAATGTTCCAATTTTCTCCTCAACGATAAGAAAAAAATAATCAAACTAAAATAACTTATTAATTTAATGATGAACTTGTAATGATTATTTATAAAAAGTACAACAGAAGCAACGGTAAAAGGAAGACGATTATTTAATCGAATGTAATTCCATTGTAACTTTTTTTACAGGAAAAAGAAGATTCGAATGACATCATCCTCCAACGAGACGAAAAAAGCAGAAACAGTTATACAAACAAAAACGAATCTCTAACATGACTTAATCCCCCACTAACGGCTTGCAAAATACACATCCCCGGGCTCATAAGCATACATCGCATATCTATAATCTCATCTCGTCTGAAAAATTGTGAAACACCGAAAGATGTACCGTTTTATTCTCTCAAAATAAACTCAACTGTCAAACTTGTATCGATCTTGATCAGATGGATCAAGAATATTTATGTAAATTATATATCATGAAAGATTTGCTTAGTCGATAATTTTCAAATTATCTCCTAAATAATTTAAACAAGACAATATTATTTTTGATATTATTGAAACTTTCGCGCGATTAAAATTTTTCATACTTTTAGATAAAGAATTTTTACAACGATTATATACTCTCTTCTTGACAAAAATATTTTTTAAAAATATCATTGAAAATTATCATTAATCAATCGTTTCCATTACCCAAACTCAATAAACTTACGTTAAAAAATTCGTTCAAAATTTTCTTCTCTATCACAAAAAAAAATATATCCTTGATTTACTCATTTTTCATCAAAAAGTAATTCAAATTTCTATTAAAACTTATTAAACACGATCGTTCAAATCTAAATAAATCGATAAAATAATTTCCAGAAGGATTCGAGCTGACCATTTCTCTTCTCCTTTCTTCCTTTGCAGAGAACGCAGACTGTACCACGATTCGTTGTCGCGAGGGGCAGACGTGTCTGTCGGAGATGAAGTCGGGCCGGCCACGTTGCGTGACCTGCACCTATCGTTGTCCCCGGAAGCGGGAGCGCGTCCGGAACCGGACACACCGTGATCGAGACCCATCGGCGACCATGTTGTGCGCCACCAACAATATCACCTATCCAAGCTGGTGTCACATCGTCAAGGACGCCTGCGTTACCGGCTTCGTCCTCGAGACGCGACACGCCGGCCCCTGCAACGCCTACGACACCTCTCCTCTCTATATCGGTAAGTCCTCGACACGCGATTACGTAGATAACACGCGTTTACTGGTCAATGAATACTGTTGTTCCAGCCATAGTCTATTCAAATTATCTCTGTATTCGAGTAGTCGATGCTGAACGCGTACGTATTCGAATATTCGAATAATCCTTTTTCCTTCTTGATTTGTACATTATTATTGTCTCTTTTCCTTTCGTTCGTTTTCGTTTTCGAGAATATTATTAATGAAATCGATCGAAGTGAAATTGTTATGGTACAATTATACGAATTATTTGCATTACATCGTATGTCAATTAATAATAAACTTGTTATCACGTGAGAAATATTTATAGGAAAATTAATACGTTTGTTGTTATTTTAATTTTTTAAAATTCCTAATTAAAAAAATATATATATTATGTGTATTAATATAATATTGAACAATCAAGAAAAATTTACCATTTACAATTAATTGAAATGATTCAATTTTAGAAAATTTTAGATTCTAAAAAGTTACTTTTGAATTTGAAATCTGAATTATGGAATTCAAATTTATTAATACACGTTCATTCTATCTGAGAAAACGTAATCATTGAATAAGAGAAAAAATCAAAATTAAAAAATATCTTCCAAATCAATAATCTACAAATGTTTGCGCATCTATGAAGAATCTTCGAGAAAAATAAATCTACCAAACAAACATATAAAAAGCATTCAACGTAAAGCACTGGTGAAACCATTTCTACGATCCTAAAACAAAACCTTTATCTCGATCCTATTTCTTTAACACCTTAACTGTCAACCACGAGTACACTCCCAGCAAGTACGCGTAATTGATGCTGGCAGCCAACAATATAATCGTGTTTGTAAAAAATATAAATTTACATAAACGTTCGCAGTTCACAAATCAGAGCGGCGCAGAAAGGATAAATCGAAAGGGGAATGGAGGATGAAGCGAAAAGTGAAAAGATATAAGAAGAGGAGAAGGAACGATTAAAGAGGAAAAAAGTAGAACGCTGAAAGAGCGTCAACACGATTTCTCATCGAACGCTCTTCCTCTCCGTGCGTAGACGGTAACGGCTCGGCGGTCGACACTTCCATTCCGATTTCATTTCGCATTTAGCAAGGGATCGCCGATGTCGAGGGGCCGCGTTTCCCATGCCGTGATAAAGCGGGATACGCGTCTGGTCATTTATCTATTTCTCTCGGAGGCGTGGGCCATTCACGAGCCGTCTGTGAAGCAAGCGATCGTCGTAATCCAGCGTGGAATTCGCCTTGTTCGAGTCGCCTCTGAGAATATACGCGCCCACGCGCTCGCTTGTCTCGCCCGTTAAACACAGTCAATCGCGAAAACCCAGAGGAGAGCTAGCCGTGGAATTCTAGAGTTCCGCTTGCCGATGCCTTCCTCTCTCGCGTGCACTCTCGCGTTTCTTCTCGCAACGCTACGCTTCCCATCGTTGTGTTGTTACAACGTGGAAACAACGGGAGAGGAATCTCGACCAATTTTTTATTAAATTTTTATCGTATTTGTTCTTACCAATTTATTCCTTTTTCAATCTCCCTTCAATATATATTGATATATATTATTAGTAATTTTTCTTTTTTCAATATCTCTATAAACTCTCTAGTTTCTGTAGAAATTTAAGAAATCTTCTAATCTAATTTAATCCTGATATTTTCTCAAAATGTAGTTAAATATTGTTTAAACAAATGTTTAGGAAAGAATTAAAATCTTCGAGTTTCGTTTTATCGAAGAAAAAACAATTTTCTTTACGCTTTAAAGTTTTGAAAATTGTATGCAAAATTATTTAATAATGTATATAATAATTATAATATATGTATTTTTGAAAAGTTTCAATTTAAGGTTAGGTTGGATTTTTGCAAAGCGATTTGGATTATATATTTCGAATCGGATTTGAAATAATTAAAAAGTATCCAGTTAAAATTTATGGCAGTATGGATCTTTTTAACAGTATTTTCTTTCAAGGCCATTTAAGACTATTTTTGCCGTTGCCGTTGGTGTGTTACAATAAAATGGTTAAAAAAAAAATTCATATGCATGAGGAATGACAGTCACGACACAGGTCGAAACATGAATATGTGATCGGACCCTTCAAAAAATATTATCCAACTCGCTCTTGTCACTTTTTTTTTTTTTAAACGTATTCTCTTACGTTCAAATTCGGTGTCCGGTTTTCAAAAATTTATTTATTGCCTACCTCGAACGCAGTCTGAAAATATAAAGCACGATACGAAGTGACGGTTATACGGTATAAGGAAAAGTTGTTCAGAATATTATTCCTGACAAATATATTTCAAGGTCACCAAAAGCAACCAAGCGTGGCCTTTCCTATATAATTTCTATACGATTCTCTCGTATATTCTTCTTCTTTTTTTTTTTTTTCTAGTATAAGAATTACAACGAAAAAACTCGTAATCAATAATTTTTATATTTCTAAAATTGAAACGGAAGATATTGATTTGATTTTTTTTCAATTTTGCGAGAATTCATCAGAATAATTTTATTTTCTGATTCTATAAATACTCAATACAATAAAATTCAGATTTTATTATTATTTTGAACGTGTCTGTCTAAATTATGTTAAAAAAAGAAGGAGGGAGGGGGGGGGGGGAGAGAGAAAGAAAAGAAGCTTTTAAAACAATTCTTTCATTTGTTTCTGCCGATAAAATGCTTTTGTTCATGCACGTATGTGTGGAGAGAGAGACATTTGAGTAGACGTAGAAACCTGTTGCATGTCGCGCATAAACGGGAGAGTTTACGCATCAGCTTCCTTGCGTCGTGAATTATTCCGATTTTTATCTCAAATACGAGCCACGATTTTTTTTTAAACCGCGACGAAGAATTTATCGAACTCGTGGCATGCTCTATTTACCACATCTACGATATCAATAAAGCTTATATCAGCTTCTGGAATTGCCACCGGTATAAACTTTATTTTACCACGATCACGATCTCGTTAATATTGCCAATATCTATATTTATAATCTATTGCGCCACCGATATTTTTCCTACCCGTTATTAACAAGTTAGGAATGATTAAAAATTTTATTAAATAGAATAGACGAATACGGATGAATGGTAGTAGATATTTTATTATCGTTTATCATGAATTTCGTAAGCAACGAATAATCGCTAGTAAATAGAATTATTTGACGATGGCGATAAAAATCGTCAATGAATGTTTCGATCGTGCATCACAAGAAACGGATAATAAAATTGTTTTTCTCCTCCTCCTCTGTTTATTACGTTATTAAAGAACGAATATATGATAATTGTCGAATAAGAAATTATTCAATTCGAAGGCAATTAATTTGAAATTTGCAATTAAATTGCATCATTCAAACGTTTAATATAACGTACAAGAATATAGAATTTATTTATACGCGACTATTAAGATGCATAATGGAGAGAGCCCATTAAGATCATTCTCGCGCAATTGTATATAATAAAATAAACAAGTGAAATTACATATTGTAACGCTTAAAATTGTTTACAACGATTATAACATTGTACATTTTATCGTATCGCGCATCATATTTTGCAATTACAGTGAAAATAAACAAATAAATTTACGTAACGACGACAGTTTCCTACATTTCTATTCCCGTATATCATATTTTTCACGCGTTTATTATTTTCAATAATTGTTCTCTCGCACAATAAACGCATAGAGTATAAGCTCCTTTCTCTAAATTATAATGGGCGTAGAGTTAAACGAGAGTTTCTTTCATGCCGCAAATCCTCGTACATATATATATATATATATATATGTATATATATATATATATCGCAATTACATCAGGAAATAATACAATGACGGGTTCACTGTTACGCAAATTCTAAAAGAGATCGTGAACAGAAGCTTTTGAATAATTTGCATTGTCTTTACGCAGCAAACCATAAAGACGAAGTAACGGTGCAGCGTTTGGGTTTTGTTAGGTCGAGTGTAGATAAATTCAACTTCGTGACACGCATTCGGTGTTGAAATTTTTATTGAACGACAGTGAATAATATCGATGATGAATAACGCGTGGAACGTGGCTCGTTTCAACTGTCGATCTATACGTAAAATATTTATCGAAGTTGTATTGTGCCATATATTATTCTCTCTCTCTCTCTCTCTCTTTCTCTCCTCTGCGTGCAACAGCGAAATCACTTTCAATTTTTTCTATTCCTTTATTAATATATATATATATATATATATATATATATATATATATATATATATATATATATATATATATATATATATATTTATAAATTATTCTATATATCGTATTTTACATTGTGAATGAAAATAGTCTAAGTCGAAAGGAAAGAGATTTAATATTTATTGTGTGTTTGTTACGTCGACTCATATTATTAGATTGGTGAAATGTTATTTTCTGAAATAAAACTTTAAACGCGGTCTCTTTGAAACAGTATGTAATATTTCTAAAACGATGGAATAAAATTTCATAGGATATGATTAAAATGATTTCGAGTAACGTAAATGTTTTTTAATTCCAAAATGGAACGATTTAAAAATTTTTAAACCTATTTCTTTTTTTTATAAATCTATCAAAATACATATTATTATATATACATATATTTTAAAGTTTGTTTAAAAGTATCTTTTAATAAATATTCCTTATAAATACTTTGATTATTAAAAATTAAGAATCAAAATGAAACGTGCACGAACGTTAAAAGGAGCCAGCAATTAAAAAGATTAACTACATAATCGAAATCATAATAAATTGGAATAAATCGGTTCAATGTCACGTTCAAGAAAATTAAAATTTTATCCTTGCATCACGCCAATGTTAGATCTAAACTAAACAACTTAAATCGCGTGAAACTATTAGCTAAAAATATTACACAATTATTCTACGTCCTTACATATATCTTCCCCTTTACCCTACCGCCATATCGCTTATCCATTCGTCCATAACTATATGGTAGAAAGCAGAGATGAATTAACTCTCGCGTGTCATTTACAATTCAATTTCTCGTCCGCTCACGTGTCACGTCATCGATCAACAAGCACGATAATAACGATCAGGGGGAGAAGAAGAGAAGAAACGCATAAAATCATACGTGATAACCAGTTTAACGGCATTCATTATCGCCCACGATACAACAAATCAACCATAACCATAACCATACCGCAGAATCAAAGGAAAAAGAAAAGAAGAAGAAGAAGAATTGAGCAAAATCCAAGAGAGAGAGAGAAAAAAAAAATCTCACATTCATCCGATTCGTTTCGATCATCGGTCCAAGATAACGATCGAATTTCGCGGGCATATATCGAATCGAGGCGGAGCGCGATTCCAACAAGGATTTAATTTAATAACCACCCTTTTGCTTTGCCCCTTTGTTACAGAGGAGGACAACACCTCGAGCAACTATGGCGTCGATCTGGCGGACGAGGACGCGAGATTCGAGGACACGGAATCCCTATCGTACAACGGCCAGACCCATCGCTCTTTGGCGTTGTCGTAGCCCGCGATCGATCGATCGATCGGTCGATCCTCGATAAACCGACGCGATACACGGGTCGTGCGTTTTCCTCTCCGTAGGTGCTCGCTACTAATTAGCCAAGGAACCACAGCGGATCGGTGGAACGTGTCGCGGAGGAACACGATTTTATTACCGATTATTCCCGATTGTCTTTCCGTTCGGAGAAACGGATGATCGGGGAGGATGATCACAATAATAATATTATATTAAAAATTTCCAACGCGAAATAATTAATCGGAGAATTAAATTAACGAAACTTCGTTCGTTAGGTTAGGTTTAGATTGCGCGATTATTGGGATTATAAGTATTTCGTGTTGTAAGGTTTGATCTAGATCGAGATCGATATCAGGGGAAATGTCGCGTTGTGTGACATTTCCGGTCATCGTAGCTTCCGGGGAGCTTGGAGGAACGACACGTTTTCGAGGGCGGACAAGTCTTTTTTTTTTTTTTACGCTTCCTCTTTTCAGGAAGGTAAACACGCAATTTTGGGACGCCATCAAATATGGCGAGGATGGCGAGATTCGTGCCGGATTATATATAGATTAAGGGCAAGATCAGTATTCTTTTCTCCGTTTTCGGGAGGATTTCGAGGTTTCGCAGGTTCGTTCGCGCACACAGGCGACATTATCTCCCCTATCCCGCCCCCCCTCACTTCTTCTCTCGTTTTATTTTATTTTATTTTGTTTTTCTCTATCTCAGAAGGAAGCGGAAAGCCAACGAATCGAGACTAATTAACACTTTCGTGATCGAAGCACGCGATAAACGTGTGTTACATGAGGGTAACGTGTCGCGTTTGCTACCTACCAGGAGCCATTTAAGCAGGTTTGTATCTATTCTTTCGATGTACATATGATTGTTTCACGAATTTGTGTCAAGTCAAATTAGTTAATTATTTAAAATTGATCTTTCGAATCGATCTTTAGAGAGAGAGAGAGAACTTTTAACTCTTTAAGTCTTTGAGAATTGTACGGATCGTCATTCTTTTTTGTTTCGTTTCAACACGGTTTATTGTTTTATAATATTTGAGAATTGTCAATTTTTCTAACAAGAGAAATTGATCTGGTATTATTTATAAAAAAAAAAAATAAAAATTGGATAACGAATTTAGAATTTCCTTTGTATTCCAATTATTTTATTTGTATTTATTTATACAAATCAATTGAAACGAAAAAGAACTGTCTATACAACGAAATTTCCTTTTTATAAATGTAATATCTCTAAGTGATTAGATACATTTTATTAGTACGAATACGAGATTTGAAAAGAGTGTTAATATAATCCTAAACAGAGTTTCAATTTATGAGCATTAAAGGGTTAATAGTCTCATCGATTATCATTGTATTCCTTGTAAAAGAAAAGAAAAAAAAAAAGAAAAGTATTTCAGAAGTAACAACAAGTTTACAAATTCGATTTTCTGATATTTCAAGAGTACAATAAATCCTTGGTGTATCACACGTGAAATGTCCATAAAAGTTAGGCATAGTTAGTTCTATTATAAGTTGTAAATTGCTGTAAGTATTCTTTCGTCGTCTGTTTCTTTTTTCCTTCTTCTATCATCTTTTCTAGCATACTTTACTTTTATTCGAAAATTAGTTTTAATCGATTATACCACAGTGTTCTTTCTTTTGTATTAATTTATTATATAATGTTAAATTAATTTATTGTTCCAAGTAATACGAATGAACGAAATCTGTGCGTACGTGTGTGTGTATGAGAGAGAGAGAGAGAGAGAGAGATCGGAGAATCGTGTTGAACTTCAACATACCACCAATTTTATTCTTCTTTCGTTTCTCTTAACAGGATAACATGTACACAGTGTGAAGTTTGATTGCCAACACGTGAAATACACATACTATTATATCAATTATACACGTGAAGCACGTGAAATAGTATGTATAAATATACGTTACTTTATACGTTATTTCACGTGTGTTTCAGATACACGACACACATACTATTTAATAGAATTCTGTATATAGTTTACATTATGCTTGCATTATTTCGTAACGTAAGAGTCTCTCATCGATGCTATAAAAGGGAAAAACAATAAAAGTTAACTAATCAGCGAATTATCATTCACTAATCTCGAAATACTCTTTAACTCATGTATCACGAATAATCAAACTTAACCGATCGCAGCCAATACAATTGCACTGGCTCCTGATATTCAATATATCTAATTCGTTATCTATTTCGTGTCCTGTTCAATTGAGATAAATTAATCGCGAAAGTGTTAATGAACACTCGATGCAATCATTCGTATATTTCGACGAAGAATTTTCGATTCGATCTATTCGTATTATCTGTAATCGTTAAATGTCGTTCAAGAGTAGATCATTTTTAGGGCTCAATGGAATGGAAAACGCAGAACTAATATGAAACTTAAGATCTAATCATTATCGAAATTATTGCAAGTTGATTGGAAAGTTTCATAGTTTCTTTTTCTCAAAAAAACGAATAAATAATTATTAAGAAAATTTCTTTTGAGAGTATACATTTTAAAAATACTAATAATTATTTTTTTTTTAATTTAAGAAGGATAATTGAATTGCTAAATAAATCGTGATAAATTAAATAATTTATACGTATATTCAAAAATATTATTATTCAAAATAAAATATTCTTTGCAATATACAATTTAAAATTCTGAAAAAAATCTTTATTTATATATTTTTTTTACCTTCATAAAAGTATCTTCATCATCAACTAGTAATAGTAAAATTTAGTAGCAAAATTTTCCAATCAACTTTACAATTATATATCCATCGAAAACACTGTTTATTAATTAATACATTGCGTATAGCTTTCTGTTTAATAAATAAAATATTAAGAATATTAAGAATCGCGAAATTACGCTTACGTTGTACCATCACATGCATGATGTGTACACGAATTTTATTATCAAAATTTGAATACGACCAAAGACAAGTATCGTTCGAAAGAAAGTCAATGGTTCAATGATTAAATAACATTCTAAATGTCGAAACTGAACATATAATCGCAAGCCATTGTACAAGCGAAGACAGTTAAGTAATGTAAAATATTTGTCTGTATACGATAACTCGCCAGCTAGTCGTAAAGTGGTCAGCTAGAAAAAAGAATTTTTCAATAAAATTGCATCCTTGGGAAGGAAAATGAGAAAAATAAACGATAAAAGAAATTTTTGAGGGAAAGAGAAAGACTGAAGAAAACCTAAATAATGAATTTAAAAAAGCTTTATGGAATTGACGATAAATTTGTGGGACGAGGCTGTACGCAACGTATTAATGGATTTTACTTTGGGAAAGCTTTTGATTTAATGAGAAAAAGAACAGGTGAAAATATCCTTCTACGATAAAATGTTAAAGTTTTAAATTATTATTTATTTATTTATTGTAAATTTTTTTGTACATATTATTTTGCGAAATTTATCATTTGTTGCTATTTCTTTGAGTGCCTGTTCTTTTTGACCAATCATTTTAACGTTCAGAGTTATTTCACAAAATATTTTTACATTTTGGAACGAAAGATTTTTAATTACGAAAAATTAACAAACAAAATTTAGCTTAAATTTTTCACGAAGATGCTTTTTAAGAAAAATAATAATCGACAGTTTCTTTTGTTTGAAACCAGACAGATTAATTCTGTACGAATCAGTATTATTTAAACTTACGCGACGAAGGTAAATAGCTAGATAATCAACGAGAGAGTTAGATCAATATTAACTCTCAAAAAGCATTTGTTAAAAATTATTTGCTTTACGTACTATTATTTTTGTTTTACGCAATCAATAATAAAATCAAAAATTAAATATAAAATTTCAATTAAATTCATTCTCTAACTATATTTATTTTTTCATTAGAACCGTAGAATTATTCATATATTCGTATATAAAAAAAATTACGAAATTTAGATAACGATCAATAATCAAACCTATAATTTCTCATTTATAAATTTATTTTTCTCTTTATAAAAATAGCACAAAATTTATATAAAAATTTCAAATATTTAGCTATATCTTCCGCTATATATTTTAATTAATCCAACTATCTTTCAATCGTCAAAATTCAAGGAAAAAAGAAATATAATAATTAAATCGAAATTCCACGTGTAAGCAACGTGTCATTTTATTCTCGTGTACCAAGAATTTCATCCTGCCTCGACGAGGAAAATTTGCTCTCAAAAATGGCACTCTGAACGAACGCGACGTTTAAATTACCCGGTTTCTTTTTTTTTTTAAACGCGCGTACAATATTACACAGTCCATATCTTCGATATCAGCCCGTTACATTTTCGATCGTTCCAATGTGCCTCCAGTCTGGCGCCAGTAGAATTCCCATAATATTCGTACTTAATTTATGTTAGCTTTACGGCCTGCGTTAACAGCTCCGCTTATTCGCACACATTTTATT